>NW_026961219.1:0-600000 GCF_963924245.1 Chroicocephalus ridibundus
TGTGTGGGGCTACGCAAGCCGTTCCCAAAGAGCTTTAGAACAAGGCATAATTTTCCCTGCTGGCTCAATGGGCGTGGGACCAGTCTCCAGAAATATGGCCATTTTTGTGCCTGGCTCGGGGCCAAGTGGGAAAGGGTGTTTTTGAGGCTGAAGGCAGCAGGAAAGCCTGCAGCCCCCAGGTGTGTGGGGCTACGCAAGCGGTTCCCAAAGAGCTTTAGAACAAGGCATAGTTTTCCCTGCTGGCTCTTTGCGCGTGGGACCAGTCTCCAGACATATGGCCATTTTTGTGCATGGCGCAGCGCCAAGTGGGAAAGGGTGGTTTTGAGTCTGAAGGCAGCAGGAAAGCCTGCAGCCCCCAGGTGTGTGGGGCTATGCAAGCGGTTCCCAAAGAGCTTTAGAACAAGGCATAGTTTTCCCTGCTGGCTCTTTGGGCGTGGGACCAGTCTCCAGAGATATGGCCATTTTTGTGCCTGGCTCGGGGCCAAGTGGGAAAGGGTGTTTTTGAGGCTGAAGGCAGCAGGAAAGCCTGCAGCCCCCAGGTGTGTGGGGCTACGCAAGCGGTTCCCAAAGAGCTTTAGAACAAGGCATAGTTTTCCCTGCTGGCTCTTTGGGCGTGGGACCAGTCTCCAGACATATGGCCATTTTTGGGCCTGGCACAGCGCCAAGTTGGAAAGGGTGGTTTTGAGGCTGAAAGCGCGAGAGAAGCTTGCTGCCCCCAGTTTTTGTGGGGCTACGCAAGCGGTTCCCAAAGAGCTTTAGAACAAGGCATAGTTTTCCGTGCTGGCTCTTTGGGTGTGGGACCAGTCTCCTGACATATGGCCATTTTTGGGCCTGGCGCGGGGCCAAGTGGGAAAGGGTGGTTTTGAGGCTGAAGGCAGCAGGAAAGCCTGCAGCCCCCAGGTGTGTGGGGCTACGCAAGCGATTCCCAAAGAGCTTTAGAACAAGGCGTAGTTTTCCCTGCTGGCTCTTTGGGCGTGGGACCAGTCTCCAGATATCTGGCCATTTTTGGGCCTGGCGCGGCGCCAAGTGCGAAAGGGTTCTTCTGAGGCTGAAGAGAGCAGGAAAGCCTGCAGCCCCCAGGTGTGTGGGGCTACGCAAGCCGTTCCCAAAGAGCTTTAGAACAAGGCATAGTTTTCCCTGCTGGCTCTTTGGGCGTGGGACCAATCTTCAGACATATGGCCATTTTTGGGCCTGGCGCAGGGCCAAGTGGGAAAGGGTGGTTTTGAGGCTGAAAGCTCGAGAAAAGCCTGCAGCCCCCAGGTGTGTGGGGCTACGCAAGCGATTCCCAAAGAGCTTTAGAACAAGGCATAGTTTTCCCTGCTGGCTCTTTGGGCGTGGGACCAGTCTCCAGACATATGGCGATTTTTGGGCCTGGCGCGGCGCCAAGTGGGAAAGGGTGGTTTTGAGGCTGAAGGCAGCAGGAAAGCCTGCAGCCCCCAGTTTGTGTGGGGCTACGCAAGCGGTTCCCAAAGAGCCTTAGAACAAGGCATAGTTTTCCCTGCTGGCTCTTTGGGCGTGGGACCAGTCTCCAGACATATGGCCATTTTTGTGCCTGGCGCGGGGCCAAGTGGGAAAGGGTGGTTTTGAGGCTGAAGGCAGCAGGAAAGCCTGCAGCCCCCAGGTGTGTGTGCCTACGCAAGAGGTTCCCAAAGAGCTTTAGAACAAGGCATACTATTCTCTGCTGGCTCAATGGGCGTGGGATCAGTCTCCAGATATATGGCCATTTTTGGGCCTGGCGCAGCGCCAAGTGGGAAAGGGTGGTTTTGAGTCTGAAGGCAGCAGGAAAGCCTGCAGCCCCCAGGTGTGTGGGGCTACGCAAGCGGTTCCCAAAGAGCTTTAGAACAAGGCATAGTTTTCCCTGCTGGCTCTTTGGGCGTGGGACCAGTCTCCAGACATATGGCCATTTTTGGGCCTGGCGCGATGCCAAGTGGGAAAGGGTGGTTTTGAGTCTGAAGGCAGCAGGAAAGCCTGCAGCCCCCAGGTGTGTGGGGCTACGCAAGCGGTTCCCAAAGAGCTTTAGAACAAGGCATAGTTTTCCCTGCTGGCTCTTTGGGCGTGGGACCAGTCTCCAGATATATGGCCATTTTTGGGCCTGGCGCAGCGCCAAGTGGGAAAGGGTTGTTTTGAGGCTGAAGGCAGCAGGAAAGCCTGCAGCCCCCACGTGTGTGGGGCTACGCAAGCGGTTCCCAAAGAGCTTTAGAACAAGGCATAGTTTTCCCTGCTGGCTCTTTGGGCGTGGGACCAATCTTCAGACATATGGCCATTTTTGGGCCTTGCGCGGCTCCAAGTGCGAAAGGGTTCTTCTGAGGCTGAAGAGAGCAGGAAAGCCTGCAGCCCCCAGGTGTGTGGGGCTACGCAAGCAGTTCCCAAAGAGCTTTAGAACAAGGCATAGTTTTCCCTTCTGGCTTTTTGGGCGTGGGACCAACCTCCAGACATATGGCCATTTTTGGGCCTGGCGCGGGGCCAAGTGGGAAAGGGTGGTTTTGAGGCTGAAAGCGCGAGAAAAGCCTGCCCGCCCCAGTTTGTGTGGGGCTACGCAAGCGGTTCCCAAAGAGCCTTAGAACAAGGCATAGTTTTCCCTGCTGGCTCTTTGGGCGTGGGACCAGTCTCCAGACATATGGCCATTTTTGTGCCTGGCGCGATGCGAAGTGGGAAAGGGTGGTTTTGAGGCTGAAGGCAGCAGGGAAGCCTGCAGCCCCCAGGTGTGTGGGGCTACGCAAGCCGTTCCCAAAGAGCTTTAGAACAAGGCATAGTTTTCCCTGCTGGCTCTTTGGGCGTGGGACCAAACTCCAGACATATGGCCATTTTTGGGCCTGGCGTGGCGCCATTTGGGAAAGGGTGGTTTTGAGTCTGAAGGCAGCAGGAAAGCCTGCAGCCCCCAGGTGTGTGGGGCTACGCAAGCGGTTCCCAAAGAGCTTTAGAACAAGGCATAGTTTTCTCTGCTGGCTCAATGGGCATGGGATCAGTCTCCAGACATATGGCCATTTTTGGGCCTGGCGCAGCGCCAAGTGGGAAAGGGTGGTTTTGAGTCTGAAGGCAGCAGGAAAGCCTGCAGCCCCCAGGTGTGTGGGGCTACGCAAGCGGTTCCCAAAGAGCTTTAGAACAAGGCATAGTTTTCCCTGCTGGCTCTTTGGGCGTGGGATCAGTCTCCAGATATATGGCCATTTTTGGGCCTGGCGCAGCGCCAAGTGGGAAAGGGTGGTTTTGAGGCTGAAGGCAGCAGGAAAGCCTGCAGCCCGCAGGTGTGTGGGGCTACGCAAGCCGTTCCCAAAGAGCTTTAGAACAAGGCATAATTTTCCCTGCTGGCTCAATGGGCGTGGGACCAGTCTCCAGAAATATGGCCATTTTTGTGCCTGGCTCGGGGCCAAGTGGGAAAGGGTGTTTTTGAGGCTGAAGGCAGCAGGAAAGCCTGCAGCCCCCAGGTGTGTGGGGCTACGCAAGCGGTTCCCAAAGAGCTTTAGAACAAGGCATAGTTTTCCCTGCTGGCTCTTTGCGCGTGGGACCAGTCTCCAGACATATGGCCATTTTTGTGCATGGCGCAGCGCCAAGTGGGAAAGGGTGGTTTTGAGTCTGAAGGCAGCAGGAAAGCCTGCAGCCCCCAGGTGTGTGGGGCTATGCAAGCGGTTCCCAAAGAGCTTTAGAACAAGGCATAGTTTTCCCTGCTGGCTCTTTGGGCGTGGGACCAGTCTCCAGAGATATGGCCATTTTTGTGCCTGGCTCGGGGCCAAGTGGGAAAGGGTGTTTTTGAGGCTGAAGGCAGCAGGAAAGCCTGCAGCCCCCAGGTGTGTGGGGCTACGCAAGCGGTTCCCAAAGAGCTTTAGAACAAGGCATAGTTTTCCCTGCTGGCTCTTTGGGCGTGGGACCAGTCTCCAGAGATATGGCCATTTTTGGGCCTTGCGCAGCGCCAAGTGGGAAAGGGTGGTTTTGAGGCTGAAGGCAGCAGGAAAGCCTGCAGCCCCCAGGTGTGTGGGGCTACGCAAGCGATTCCCAAAGAGCTTTAGAACAAGGCATAGTTTTCCCTGCTGGCTCTTTGGGCGTGGGTCCAGTCTCCAGACATATGGCGATTTTTGGGCCTGGCGCGGCTCCAAGTGGGAAAGGGTGGTTTTGAGGCTGAAGGCAGCAGGAAAGCCTGCAGCCCCCAGGTGTGTGGGGCTACGCAAGCGGTTCCCAAAGAGCTTTAGAACAAGGCATAGTTTTCCCTGCTGGCTCTTTGGGCGTGGGATCAGTCTCCAGACATATGGCCATTTTTGGGCCTGGCGCAGCGCCAAGTGGGAAAGGGTGGTTTTGAGGCTGAAGGCAGCAGGAAAGCCTGCAGCCCGCAGGTGTGTGGGGCTACGCAAGCCGTTCCCAAAGAGCTTTAGAACAAGGCATAATTTTCCCTGCTGGCTCAATGGGCGTGGGACCAGTCTCCAGAAATATGGCCATTTTTGTGCCTGGCTCGGGGCCAAGTGGGAAAGGGTGTTTTTGAGGCTGAAGGCAGCAGGAAAGCCTGCAGCCCCCAGGTGTGTGGGGCTACGCAAGCGGTTCCCAAAGAGCTTTAGAACAAGGCATAGTTTTCCCTGCTGGCTCTTTGCGCGTGGGACCAGTCTCCAGACATATGGCCATTTTTGTGCATGGCGCAGCGCCAAGTGGGAAAGGGTGGTTTTGAGTCTGAAGGCAGCAGGAAAGCCTGCAGCCCCCAGGTGTGTGGGGCTATGCAAGCGGTTCCCAAAGAGCTTTAGAACAAGGCATAGTTTTCCCTGCTGGCTCTTTGGGCGTGGGACCAGTCTCCAGAGATATGGCCATTTTTGTGCCTGGCTCGGGGCCAAGTGGGAAAGGGTGTTTTTGAGGCTGAAGGCAGCAGGAAAGCCTGCAGCCCCCAGGTGTGTGGGGCTACGCAAGCGGTTCCCAAAGAGCTTTAGAACAAGGCATAGTTTTCCCTGCTGGCTCTTTGGGCGTGGGACCAGTCTCCAGAGATATGGCCATTTTTGGGCCTTGCGCAGCGCCAAGTGGGAAAGGGTGGTTTTGAGGCTGAAGGCAGCAGGAAAGCCTGCAGCCCCCAGGTGTGTGGGGCTACGCAAGCGATTCCCAAAGAGCTTTAGAACAAGGCATAGTTTTCCCTGCTGGCTCTTTGGGCGTGGGTCCAGTCTCCAGACATATGGCGATTTTTGGGCCTGGCGCGGCTCCAAGTGGGAAAGGGTGGTTTTGAGGCTGAAGGCAGCAGGAAAGCCTGCAGCCCCCAGGTGTGTGGGGCTACGCAAGCGGTTCCCAAAGAGCTTTAGAACAAGGCATAGTTTTCCCTGCTGGCTCTTTGGGCGTGGGACCAGTCTCCAGACATATGGCCATTTTTGGGCCTGGCGCGATGCCAAGTGGGAAAGGGTGGTTTTGAGTCTGAAGGCAGCAGGAAAGCCTGCAGCCCCCAGGTGTGTGGGGCTACGCAAGCGGTTCCCAAAGAGCTTTAGAACAAGGCATAGTTTTCCCTGCTGGCTCTTTGGGCGTGGGACCAGTCTCCAGATATATGGCCATTTTTGGGCCTGGCGCAGCGCCAAGTGGGAAAGGGTTGTTTTGAGGCTGAAGGCAGCAGGAAAGCCTGCAGCCCCCACGTGTGTGGGGCTACGCAAGCGGTTCCCAAAGAGCTTTAGAACAAGGCATAGTTTTCCCTGCTGGCTCTTTGGGCGTGGGACCAATCTTCAGACATATGGCCATTTTTGGGCCTTGCGCGGCTCCAAGTGCGAAAGGGTTCTTCTGAGGCTGAAGAGAGCAGGAAAGCCTGCAGCCCCCAGGTGTGTGGGGCTACGCAAGCAGTTCCCAAAGAGCTTTAGAACAAGGCATAGTTTTCCCTTCTGGCTATTTGGGCGTGGGACCAACCTCCAGACATATGGCCATTTTTGGGCCTGGCGCGGGGCCAAGTGGGAAAGGGTGGTTTTGAGGCTGAAAGCGCGAGAAAAGCCTGCCCGCCCCAGTTTGTGTGGGGCTACGCAAGCGGTTCCCAAAGAGCCTTAGAACAAGGCATAGTTTTCCCTGCTGGCTCTTTGGGCGTGGGACCAGTCTCCAGACATATGGCCATTTTTGTGCCTGGCGCGATGCGAAGTGGGAAAGGGTGGTTTTGAGGCTGAAGGCAGCAGGGAAGCCTGCAGCCCCCAGGTGTGTGGGGCTACGCAAGCCGTTCCCAAAGAGCTTTAGAACAAGGCATAGTTTTCCCTGCTGGCTCTTTGGGCGTGGGACCAAACTCCAGACATATGGCCATTTTTGGGCCTGGCGTGGCGCCAAGTGGGAAAGGGTGGTTTTGAGTCTGAAGGCAGCAGGAAAGCCTGCAGCCCCCAGGTGTGTGGGGCTACGCAAGCGGTTCCCAAAGAGCTTTAGAACAAGGCATAGTTTTCCCTGCTGGCTCTTTGGGCGTGGGACCAGTCTCCAGACATATGGCCATTTTTGGGCCTGGCGTGACGCCATGTGGGAAAGGGTGGTTTTGAGGCTGAAGGCAGCAGGAAAGCCTGCAGCCCCCAGGTGTGTGGGGCTACGCAAGCGGTTCCCAAAGAGCTTTAGAACAAGGCATAGTTTTCCCTGCTGGCTCTTTGGGCGTGGGATCAGTCTCCAGATATATGGCCATTTTTGGGCCTGGCGCAGCGCCAAGTGGGAAAGGGTGGTTTTGAGTCTGAAGGCAGCAGGAAAGCCTGCAGCCCGCAGGTGTGTGGGGCTACGCAAGCCGTTCCCAAAGAGCTTTAGAACAAGGCATAATTTTCCCTGCTGGCTCAATGGGCGTGGGACCAGTCTCCAGAAATATGGCCATTTTTGTGCCTGGCTCGGGGCCAAGTGGGAAAGGGTGTTTTTGAGGCTGAAGGCAGCAGGAAAGCCTGCAGCCCCCAGGTGTGTGGGGCTACGCAAGCGGTTCCCAAAGAGCTTTAGAACAAGGCATAGTTTTCCCTGCTGGCTCTTTGCGCGTGGGACCAGTCTCCAGACATATGGCCATTTTTGTGCATGGCGCAGCGCCAAGTGGGAAAGGGTGGTTTTGAGTCTGAAGGCAGCAGGAAAGCCTGCAGCCCCCAGGTGTGTGGGGCTATGCAAGCGGTTCCCAAAGAGCTTTAGAACAAGGCATAGTTTTCCCTGCTGGCTCTTTGGGCGTGGGACCAGTCTCCAGAGATATGGCCATTTTTGTGCCTGGCTCGGGGCCAAGTGGGAAAGGGTGTTTTTGAGGCTGAAGGCAGCAGGAAAGCCTGCAGCCCCCAGGTGTGTGGGGCTACGCAAGCGGTTCCCAAAGAGCTTTAGAACAAGGCATAGTTTTCCCTGCTGGCTCTTTGGGCGTGGGACCAGTCTCCAGAGATATGGCCATTTTTGGGCCTTGCGCAGCGCCAAGTGGGAAAGGGTGGTTTTGAGGCTGAAGGCAGCAGGAAAGCCTGCAGCCCCCAGGTGTGTGGGGCTACGCAAGCGATTCCCAAAGAGCTTTAGAACAAGGCATAGTTTTCCCTGCTGGCTCTTTGGGCGTGGGTCCAGTCTCCAGACATATGGCGATTTTTGGGCCTGGCCCGGCTCCAAGTGGGAAAGGGTGGTTTTGAGGCTGAAGGCAGCAGGAAAGCCTGCAGCCCCCAGGTGTGTGGGGCTACGCAAGCGGTTCCCAAAGAGTTTTAGAACAAGGCATAGTTTTCCCTGCTGGCTCTTTGGGCGTGGGACCAGTCTCCAGACATATGGCCATTTTTGTGCCTGGCGCGGGGCCAAGTGGGAAAGGGTGGTTTTGAGGCTGAAGGCAGCAGGAAAGCCTGCAGCCCCCAGGTGTGTGTGCCTACGCAAGAGGTTCCCAAAGAGCTTTAGAACAAGGCATACTTTTCTCTGCTGGCTCAATGGGCGTGGGATCAGTCTCCAGATATATGGCCATTTTTGGGCCTGGCGCAGCGACAAGTGGGAAAGGGTCGTTTTGAGTCTGAAGGCAGCAGGAAAGCCTGCAGCCCCCAGGTGTGTGGGGCTACGCAAGCGGTTCCCAAAGAGCTTTAGAACAAGGCATAGTTTTCCCTGCTGGCTCTTTGGGCGTGGGACCAGTCTCCAGACATATGGCCATTTTTCGGCCTGGCGCAGCGCCAAGTGGGAAAGGGTGGTTTTGAGGCTGAAGGCAGCAGGAAAGCCTGCAGCCCCCAGGTGTGTGGGGCTACGCAAGCGGTTCCCAAAGAGCTTTAGAACAAGGCATAGTTTTCCCTGCTGGCTCTTTGGGCGTGGGACCAGTCTCCAGATATATGGCCATTTTTGGGCCTGGCGCAGCGCCAAGTGGGAAAGGGTTGTTTTGAGGCTGAAGGCAGCAGGAAAGCCTGCAGCCCCCAGGTGTGTGGGGCTACGCAAGCGGTTCCCAAAGAGCTTTAGAACAAGGCATAGTTTTCCCTGCTGGCTCTTTGGGCGTGGGACCAATCTTCAGACATATGGCCATTTTTGGGCCTTGCGCGGCTCCAAGTGCGAAAGGGTTCTTCTGAGGCTGAAGAGAGCAGGAAAGCCTGCAGCCCCCAGGTGTGTGGGGCTACGCAAGCAGTTCCCAAAGAGCTTTAGAACAAGGCATAGTTTTCCCTTCTGGCTATTTGGGCGTGGGACCAACCTCCAGACATATGGCCATTTTTGGGCCTGGCGCGGGGCCAAGTGGGAAAGGGTGGTTTTGAGGCTGAAAGCGCGAGAAAAGCCTGCCCGCCCCAGTTTGTGTGGGGCTACGCAAGCGGTTCCCAAAGAGCCTTAGAACAAGGCATAGTTTTCCCTGCTGGCTCTTTGGGCGTGGAACCAATCTCCAGACATATGGCCGTTTTTGTGCCTGGCGCGGGGCCAAGTGGGAAAGGGTGGTTTTGAGGCTGAAGGCAGCAGGAAAGCCTGCAGCCCCCAGGTGTGTGGGCCTACGCAAGAGGTTCCCAAAGAGCTTTAGAACAAGGCATAGTTTTCCCTGCTGGCTCTTTGGGCGTGGGACCAAACTCCAGACATATGGCCATTTTTGGGCCTGGCGTGGCGCCATTTGGGAAAGGGTGGTTTTGAGTCTGAAGGCAGCAGGAAAGCCTGCAGCCCCCAGGTGTGTGGGGCTACGCAAGCGGTTCCCAAAGAGCTTTAGAACAAGGCATAGTTTTCTCTGCTGGCTCAATGGGCGTGGGATCAGTCTCCAGATATATGGCCATTTTTGGGCCTGGCGCAGCGCCAAGTGGGAAAGGGTGGTTTTGAGTCTGAAGGCAGCAGGAAAGCCTGCAGCCCCCAGGTCTGTGGGGCTACGCAAGCGGTTCCCAAAGAGCTTTAGAACAAGGCATAGTTTTCCCTGATGGCTCTTTGCGCGTGGGACCAGTCTCCAGACATATGGCCATTTTTGGGCCTGGCTTGGCGCCAAGTGGGAAAGGGTGGTTTTGAGGCTGAAGGCAGCAGGAAAGCCTGCAGCCCCCAGGTGTGTGGGGCTACGCAAGCGGTTCCCAAAGAGCTTTAGAACAAGGCATAGTTTTCCCTGCTGGCTCTTTGGGCGTGGGATCAGTCTCCAGATATATGGCCATTTTTGGGCCTGGCGCAGCGCCAAGTGGGAAAGGGTGGTTTTGAGGCTGAAGGCAGCAGGAAAGCCTGCAGCCCGCAGGTGTGTGGGGCTACGCAAGCCGTTCCCAAAGAGCTTTAGAACAAGGCATAGTTTTCCCTGCTGGCTCTTTGGGCGTGGGACCAGTCTCCAGACATATGGCCATTTTTGTGCCTGGCTCGGGGCCAAGTGGGAAAGGGTGTTTTTGAGGCTGAAGGCAGCAGGAAAGCCTGCAGCCCCCAGGTGTGTGGGGCTACGCAAGCGGTTCCCAAAGAGCTTTAGAACAAGGCATAGTTTTCCCTGCTGGCTCTTTGGGCGTGGGACCAACCTCCAGACATATGGCCATTTTTGTGCATGGCGCAGCGCCAAGTGGGAAAGGGTGGTTTTGAGTCTGAAGGCAGCAGGAAAGCCTGCAGCCCCCAGGTGTGTGGGGCTACGCAAGCAATTCCCAAAGAGCTTTAGAACAAGGCATAGTTTTCCCTGCTGGCTCTTTGGGCGTGGGACCAGTCTCCAGAGATATGGCCATTTTTGTGCCTGGCTCGGGGCCAAGTGGGAAAGGGTGTTTTTGAGGCTGAAGGCAGCAGGAAAGCCTGCAGCCCCCAGGTGTGTGGGGCTACGCAAGCGGTTCCCAAAGAGCTTTAGAACAAGGCATAGTTTTCCCTGCTGGCTCTTTGGGCGTGGGACCAGTCTCCAGAGATATGGCCATTTTTGGGCCTTGCGCGGCTCCAAGTGCGAAAGGGTTCTTCTGAGGCTGAAGAGAGCAGGAAAGCCTGCAGCCCCCAGGTGTGTGGGGCTACGCAAGGAGTTCCCAAAGAGCTTTAGAACAAGGCATAGTTTTCCCTTCTGGCTATTTGGGCGTGGGACCAACCTCCAGACATATGGCCATTTTTGGGCCTGGCGCGGGGCCAAGTGGGAAAGGGTGGTTTTGAGGCTGAAAGCGCGAGAAAAGCCTGCCCGCCCCAGTTTGTGTGGGGCTACGCAAGCGGTTCCCAAAGAGCCTTAGAACAAGGCATAGTTTTCCCTGCTGGCTCTTTGGGCGTGGGACCAGTCTCCAGACATATGGCCATTTTTGGGCCTGGCGCGGGGCCAAGTGGGAAAGGGTGGTTTTGAGGCTGAAGGCAGCAGGAAAGCCTGCAGCCCCCAGGTGTGTGGGGCTACGCAAGAGGTTCCCAAAGAGCTTTAGAACAAGGCATAGTTTTCCCCTCTGGCTCTTTGGGCGTGGGACCAACTTCCAGACATATGGCCATTTTTGGGCCTGGCGTGGCGCCATTTGGGAAAGGGTGGTTTTGAGGCTGAAGGCAGCAGGAAAGCCTGCAGCCCCCAGGTGTGTGGGGCTACGCAAGCGGTTCCCAAAGAGCTTTAGAACAAGGCATAGTTTTCTCTGCTGGCTCAATGGGCGTGGGATCAGTCTCCAGATATATGGCCATTTTTGGGCCTGGCGTGACGCCATGTGGGAAAGGGTGGTTTTGAGGCTGAAGGCAGCAGGAAAGCCTGCAGCCCCCAGGTGTGTGGGGCTACGCAAGCGGTTCCCAAAGAGCTTTAGAACAAGGCATAGTTTTCCCTGCTGGCTCTTTGGGCGTGGGATCAGTCTCCAGATATATGGCCATTTTTGGGCCTGGCGCAGCGCCAAGTGGGAAAGGGTGGTTTTGAGGCTGAAGGCAGCAGGAAAGCCTGCAGCCCCCAGGTGTGTGGGGCTACGCAAGCCGTTCCCAAAGAGCTTTAGAACAAGGCATAGTTTTCCCTGCTGGCTGTTTGGGCGTGGGACCAGTCTCCAGACATATGGCCATTTTTGTGCATGGCGCAGCGCCAAGTGGGAAAGGGTGTTTTTGAGGCTGAAGGCAGCAGGAAAGCCTGCAGCCCCCAGGTGTGTGGGGCTACGCAAGCGGTTCCCAAAGAGCTTTAGAACAAGGCATAGTTTTCCCTGCTGGCTCTTTGGGCGTGGGACCAACCTCCAGACATATGGCCATTTTTGTGCATGGCGCAGCGCCAAGTGGGAAAGGGTGGTTTTGAGTCTGAAGGCAGCAGGAAAGCCTGCAGCCCCCAGGTGTGTGGGGCTACGCAAGCGGTTCCCAAAGAGCTTTAGAACAAGGCATAGTTTTCCCTGCTGGCTCTTTGGGCGTGGGACCAGTCTCCAGAGATATGGCCATTTTTGTGCCTGGCTCGGGGCCAAGTGGGAAAGGGTGTTTTTGAGGCTGAAGGCAGCAGGAAAGCCTGCAGCCCCCAGGTGTGTGGGCCTACGCAAGCGGTTCCCAAAGAGCTTTAGAACAAGGCATAGTTTTCCCTGCTGGCTCTTTGGGCGTGGGACCAGTCTCCAGAGATATGGCCATTTTTGGGCCTGGCGCAGCGTCAAGTGCGAAAGGGTTCTTCTGATGCTGAAGAGAGCAGGAAAGCCTGCAGCCCCCAGGTGTGTGGGGCTACGCAAGCCGTTCCCAAAGAGCTTTAGAACAAGGCATAGTTTTCCCTGCTGGCTCTTTGGGCGTGGGACTAACCTCCAGACATATGGCCATTTTTGTGCCTGGCGTGACGCCATGTGGAAAAGGGTGGTTTTGAGGCTGAAGGCAGCAGGAAAGCCTGCAGCCCCCAGGTGTGTGGGGCTACGCAAGCGGTTCCCAAAGAGCTTTAGAACAAGGCATAGTTTTCCCTGCTGGCTCTTTGGGCGTGGGACCAGTCTCCAGACATATGGCCATTTTTGTGCCTGGCGCGGGGCCAAGTGGGAAAGGGTGGTTTTGAGGCTGAAGGCAGCAGGAAAGCCTGCAGCCCCCAGGTGTGTGTGCCTACGCAAGAGGTTCCCAAAGAGCTTTAGAACAAGGCATACTTTTCTCTGCTGGCTCAATGGGCGTGGGATCAGTCTCCAGATATATGGCCATTTTTGGGCCTGGCGCAGCGCCAAGTGGGAAAGGGTGGTTTTGAGTCTGAAGGCAGCAGGAAAGCCTGTAGCCCCCAGGTGTGTGGGGCTACGCAAGCGGTTCCCAAAGAGCTTTAGAACAAGGCATAGTTTTCCCTGCTGGCTCTTTGGGCGTGGGACCAGTCTCCAGACATATGGCCATTTTTGGGCCTGGCGCGATGCCAAGTGGGAAAGGGTTGTTTTGAGGCTGAAGGCAGCAGGAAAGCCTGCAGCCCCCAGGTGTGTGGGGCTACGCAAGCGGTTCCCAAAGAGCTTTAGAACAAGGCATAGTTTTCCCTGCTGGCTCTTTGGGCGTGGGACCAATCTTCAGACATATGGCCATTTTTGTGCCTGGCACGGCTCCATGTGCGAAAGGGTTCTTCTGAGGCTGAAGAGAGCAGGAAAGCCTGCAGCCCCCAGGTGTGTGGGGCTACGCAAGCAGTTCCCAAAGAGCTTTAGAACAAGGCATAGTTTTCCCTTCTGGCTATTTGGGCCTGGGACCAACCTCCACACATATGGCCATTTTTGGGCCTGGCGCGTGGCCAAGTGGGAAAGGGTGGTTTTGAGGCTGAAAGCGCGAGAAAAGCCTGCCCGCCCCAGTTTGTGTGGGGCTACGCAAGCGGTTCCCAAAGAGCCTTAGAACAAGGCATAGTTTTCCCTGCTGGCTCTTTGGGCGTGGGACCAGTCTCCAGACATATGGCCATTTTTGTGCCTGGCGTGACGCCATGTGGAAAAGGGTGGTTTTGAGGCTGAAGGCAGCAGGAAAGCCTGCAGCCCCCAGGTGTGTGGGCCTACGCAAGAGGTTCCCAAAGAGCTTTAGAACAAGGCATAGTTTTCCCTGCTGGCTCTTTGGGCGTGGGACCAACTTGCAGACATATGGCCATTTTTGGGCCTGGCGTGGCGCCATTTGGGAAAGGGTGGTTTTGAGGCTGAAGGCAGCAGGAAAGCCTGCAGCCCCCAGGTGTGTGGGGCTACGCAAGCGGTTCCCAAAGAGCTTTAGAACAAGGCATAGTTTTCCCTGCTGGCTCTTTGCGCGTGGGACCAGTCTCCAGACATATGGCCATTTTTGGGCCTGGCGTGACGCCATGTGGGAAAGGGTGGTTTTGAGGCTGAAGGCAGCAGGAAAGCCTGCAGCCCGCAGGTGTGTGGGGCTACGCAAGCCGTTCCCAAAGAGCTTTAGAACAAGGCATAGTTTTCCCTGCTGGCTCTTTGGGCGTGGGACCAGTCTCCAGACATATGGCCATTTTTGTGCCTGGCTCGGGGCCAAGTGGGAAAGGGTGTTTTTGAGCCTGAAGGCAGCAGGAAAGCCTGCAGCCCCCAGGTGTGTGGGGCTACGCAAGCGGTTCCCAAAGAGCTTTAGAACAAGGCATAGTTTTCCCTGCTGGCTCTTTGGGCGTGGGACCAACCTCCAGACATATGGCCATTTTTGTGCATGGCGCAGCGCCAAGTGGGAAAGGGTGGTTTTGAGTCTGAAGGCAGCAGGAAAGCCTGCAGCCCCCAGGTGTGTGGGGCTACGCAAGCGGTTCCCAAAGAGCTTTAGAACAAGGCATAGTTTTTCGTGCTGGCTCTTTGGGCGTGGGACCAGTCTCCAGAGATATGGCCATTTTTGTGCCTGGCTCGGGGCCAAGTGGGAAAGGGTGTTTTTGATGCTGAAGGCAGCAGGAAAGCCTGCAGCCCCCACGTCTCTGGGGCTACGCAAGCGGTTCCCAAAGAGCTTTAGAACAAGGCATAGTTTTCCCTGCTGGCTCTTTGGGCGTGGGACCAGTCTCCAGACATATGGCCATTTTTGGGCCTGGCGCAGCGTCAAGTGCGAAAGGGTTCTTCTGATGCTGAAGAGAGCAGGAAAGCCTGCAGCCCCCAGGTGTGTGGGGCTACGCAAGCGGTTCCCAAAGAGCTTTAGAACAAGGCATAGTTTTCCCTGCTGGCTCTTTGGGCGTGGGACTAACCTCCAGACATATGGCCATTTTTGTGCCTGGCGTGACGCCATGTGGAAAAGGGTGGTTTTGAGGCTGAAGGCAGCAGGAAAGCCTGCAGCCCACAGGTGTGTGGGCCTACGCAAGCGGTTCCCAAAGAGCTTTAGAACAAGGCATAGTTTTCCCTGCTGGCTCTTTGGGCGTGGGACCAGTCTCCAGACATATGGCCATTTTTGGGCCTGGCTTGGCGCCAAGTGGGAAAGGGTGGTTTTGAGGCTGAAGGCAGCAGGAAATCCTGCAGCCCCCAGGTCTGTGGGCCTACGCAAGCGGTTCCCAAAGAGCTTTAGAACAAGGCATAGTTTTCCCTGCTGGCTCTTTGGGCGTGGGACCAACCTCCAGACATATGGCCATTTTTGTGCATGGCGCAGCGCCAAGTGGGAAAGGGTGGTTTTGAGTCTGAAGGCAGCAGGAAAGCCTGCAGCCCCCAGGTGTGTGGGGCTACGCAAGCGGTTCCCAAAGAGCTTTAGAACAAGGCATAGTTTTTCGTGCTGGCTCTTTGGGCGTGGGACCAGTCTCCAGAGATATGGCCATTTTTGTGCCTGGCTCGGGGCCAAGTGGGAAAGGGTGTTTTTGATGCTGAAGGCAGCAGGAAAGCCTGCAGCCCCCACGTCTCTGGGGCTACGCAAGCGGTTCCCAAAGAGCTTTAGAACAAGGCATAGTTTTCCCTGCTGGCTCTTTGGGCGTGGGACCAGTCTCCAGACATATGGCCATTTTTGGGCCTGGCGCAGCGTCAAGTGCGAAAGGGTTCTTCTGATGCTGAAGAGAGCAGGAAAGCCTGCAGCCCCCAGGTGTGTGGGGCTACGCAAGCGGTTCCCAAAGAGCTTTAGAACAAGGCATAGTTTTCCCTGCTGGCTCTTTGGGCGTGGGACTAACCTCCAGACATATGGCCATTTTTGTGCCTGGCGTGACGCCATGTGGAAAAGGGTGGTTTTGAGGCTGAAGGCAGCAGGAAAGCCTGCAGCCCACAGGTGTGTGGGCCTACGCAAGCGGTTCCCAAAGAGCTTTAGAACAAGGCATAGTTTTCCCTGCTGGCTCTTTGGGCGTGGGACCAGTCTCCAGACATATGGCCATTTTTGGGCCTGGCTTGGCGCCAAGTGGGAAAGGGTGGTTTTGAGGCTGAAGGCAGCAGGAAATCCTGCAGCCCCCAGGTCTGTGGGCCTACGCAAGCGGTTCCCAAAGAGCTTTAGAACAAGGCATAGTTTTCCCTGCTGGCTCTTTGGGCGTGGGACCAACCTCCAGACATATGGCCATTTTTGTGCATTGCGCAGCGCCAAGTGGGAAAGGGTGGTTTTGAGTCTGAAGGCAGCAGGAAAGCCTGCAGCCCCCAGGTGTGTGGGGCTACGCAAGCGGTTCCCAAAGAGCTTTAGAACAAGGCATAGTTTTCCCTGCTGGCTCTTTGGGCGTGGGACCAGTCTCCAGAGATATGGCCATTTTTGTGCCTGGCTCGGGGCCAAGTGGGAAAGGGTGGTTTTGAGGCTGAAGGCAGCAGGAAAGCCTGCAGCCCCCACGTCTCTGGGGCTACGCAAGCGGTTCCCAAAGAGCTTTAGAACAAGGCATAGTTTTCCCTGCTGGCTCTTTGGGCGTGGGACCAGTCTCCAGACATATGGCCATTTTTGGGCCTGGCGCAGCGTCAAGTGCGAAAGGGTTCTTCTGATGCTGAAGAGAGCAGGAAAGCCTGCAGCCCCCCGTTTCTGTGGGGCTACGCAAGCGGTTCCCAAAGAGCTTTAGAACAAGGCATAGTTTTCCCTGCTGGCTCTTTGGGCGTGGGACCAGTCTCCAGACATATGGCCATTTTTGTGCCTGGCGCGATGCCATGTGGAAAAGGGTGGTTTTGAGGCTGAAGGCAGCAGGAAAGCCTGCAGCCCCCAGATGTGTGGGGCTACGCAAGCCGTTCCCAAAGAGCTTTAGAACAAGGCATAGTTTTCCCTGCTGGCTCTTTGGGCGTGGGACCAACCTCCAGACATATGGCCATTTTTGTGCCTGGCGCGATGCCATGTGGAAAAGGGTGCTTTTGAGGCTGAAGGCAGCAGGAAAGCCTGCAGCCCCCAGGTGTGTGGGGCTACGCAAGCGGTTCCCAAAGAGCTTTAGAACAAGGCATAGTTTTCCCTGCTGGCTCTTTGGGCGTGGGACTAACCTCCAGACATATGGCCATTTTTGTGCCTGGCGTGACGCCATGTGGAAAAGGGTGGTTTTGAGGCTGAAGGCAGCAGGAAAGCCTGCAGCCCACAGGTGTGTGGGCCTACGCAAGCGGTTCCCAAAGAGCTTTAGAACAAGGCATAGTTTTCCCTGCTGGCTCTTTGGGCGTGGGACCAGTCTCCAGACATATGGCCATTTTTGGGCCTGGCTTGGCGCCAAGTGGGAAAGGGTGGTTTTGAGGCTGAAGGCAGCAGGAAAGCCTGCAGCCCCCAGGTCTGTGGGCCTACGCAAGCGGTTCCCAAAGAGCTTTAGAACAAGGCATAGTTTTCCCTGCTGGCTCTTTGGGCGTGGGACCAACCTCCAGACATATGGCCATTTTTGTGCATGGCGCAGCGCCAAGTGGGAAAGGGTGGTTTTGAGTCTGAAGGCAGCAGGAAAGCCTGCAGCCCCCAGGTGTGTGGGGCTACGCAAGCGGTTCCCAAAGAGCTTTAGAACAAGGCATAGTTTTCCCTGCTGGCTCTTTGGGCGTGGGACCAGTCTCCAGACATATGGCCATTTTTGGGCCTGGCGCATCGTCAAGTGCGAAAGGGTTCTTCTGATGCTGAAGAGAGCAGGAAAGCCTGCACCCCCCCGTTTCTGTGGGGCTACGCAAGCCGTTCCCAAAGAGCTTTAGAACAAGGCATAGTTTTCCCTGCTGGCTCTTTGGGCGTGGGACTAACCTCCAGACATATGGCCATTTTTGTGCCTGGCGTGACGCCATGTGGAAAAGGGTGGTTTTGAGTCTGAAGGCAGCAGGAAAGCCTGCAGCCCCCAGGTGTGTGGGGCTACGCAAGCGGTTCCCAAAGAGCTTTAGAACAAGGCATAGTTTTCCCTGCTGGCTCTTTGGGCGTGGGACCAGTCTCCAGAGATATGGCCATTTTTGTGCCTGGCTCGGGGCCAAGTGGGAAAGGGTGGTTTTGAGGCTGAAGGCAGCAGGAAAGCCTGCAGCCCCCACGTCTCTGGGGCTACGCAAGCGGTTCCCAAAGAGCTTTAGAACAAGGCATAGTTTTCCCTGCTGGCTCTTTGGGCGTGGGACCAGTCTCCAGACATATGGCCATTTTTGGGCCTGGCGCAGCGTCAAGTGCGAAAGGGTTCTTCTGATGCTGAAGAGAGCAGGAAAGCCTGCAGCCCCCCGTTTCTGTGGGGCTACGCAAGCGGTTCCCAAAGAGCTTTAGAACAAGGCATAGTTTTCCCTGCTGGCTCTTTGGGCGTGGGACTAACCTCCAGACATATGGCCATTTTTGTGCCTGGCGTGACCCCATGTGGAAAAGGGTGGTTTTGAGGCTGAAGGCAGCAGGAAAGCCTGCAGCCCCCAGGTGTGTGGGGCTACGCAAGCGGTTCCCAAAGAGCTTTAGAAGAAGGCATAGTTTTCCCTGCTGGCTCTTTGGGCGTGGGACTAACCTCCAGACATATGGCCATTTTTGTGCCTGGCGTGACGCCATGTGGAAAAGGGTGGTTTTGAGGCTGAAGGCAGCAGGAAAGCCTGCAGCCCACAGGTGTGTGGGCCTACGCAAGCGGTTCCCAAAGAGCTTTAGAACAAGGCATAGTTTTCCCTGCTGGCTCTTTGGGCGTGGGACCAGTCTCCAGACATATGGCCATTTTTGGGCCTGGCTTGGCGCCAAGTGGGAAAGGGTGGTTTTGAGGCTGAAGGCAGCAGGAAAGCCTGCAGCCCCCAGGTCTGTGGGCCTACGCAAGCGGTTCCCAAAGAGCTTTAGAACAAGGCATAGTTTTCCCTGCTGGCTCTTTGGGCGTGGGACCAACCTCCAGACATATGGCCATTTTTGTGCATGGCGCAGCGCCAAGTGGGAAAGGGTGGTTTTGAGTCTGAAGGCAGCAGGAAAGCCTGCAGCCCCCAGGTGTGTGGGGCTACGCAAGCGGTTCCCAAAGAGCTTTAGAACAAGGCATAGTTTTCCCTGCTGGCTCTTTGGGCGTGGGACCAGTCTCCAGACATATGGCCATTTTTGGGCCTGGCGCATCGTCAAGTGCGAAAGGGTTCTTCTGATGCTGAAGAGAGCAGGAAAGCCTGCACCCCCCCGTTTCTGTGGGGCTACGCAAGCCGTTCCCAAAGAGCTTTAGAACAAGGCATAGTTTTCCCTGCTGGCTCTTTGGGCGTGGGATCAGTCTCCAGATATATGGCCATTTTTGTGCCTGGCGTGACGCCATGTGGAAAAGGGTGGTTTTGAGGCTGAAGGCAGCAGGAAAGCCTGCAGCCCACAGGTGTGTGGGCCTACGCAAGCGGTTCCCAAAGAGCTTTAGAACAAGGCATAGTTTTCCCTGCTAGCTCTTTGGGCGTGGGACCAGTCTGCAGACATATGGCCATTTTTGGGCCTGGCTTGGCGCCAAGTGGGAAAGGGTGGTTTTGAGGCTGAAGGCAGCAGGAAAGCCTGCAGCCCCCAGGTCTGTGGGCCTACGCAAGCGGTTCCCAAAGAGCTTTAGAACAAGGCATAGTTTTCCCTGCTGGCTCTTTGGGCGTGGGACCAACCTCCAGACATATGGCCATTTTTGTGCATTGCGCAGCGCCAAGTGGGAAAGGGTGGTTTTGAGTCTGAAGGCAGCAGGAAAGCCTGCAGCCCCCAGGTGTGTGGGGCTACGCAAGCGGTTCCCAAAGAGCTTTAGAACAAGGCATAGTTTTCCCTGCTGGCTCTTTGGGCGTGGGACCAGTCTCCAGAGATATGGCCATTTTTGTGCCTGGCTCGGGGCCAAGTGGGAAAGGGTGGTTTTGAGGCTGAAGGCAGCAGGAAAGCCTGCAGCCCCCACGTCTCTGGGGCTACGCAAGCGGTTCCCAAAGAGCTTTAGAACAAGGCATAGTTTTCCCTGCTGGCTCTTTGGGCGTGGGACCAGTCTCCAGAGATATGGCCATTTTTGGGCCTGGCGCAGCGTCAAGTGCGAAAGGGTTCTTCTGATGCTGAAGAGAGCAGGAAAGCCTGCAGCCCCCCGTTTCTGTGGGGCTACGCAAGCGGTTCCCAAAGAGCTTTAGAACAAGGCATAGTTTTCCCTGCTGGCTCTTTGGGCGTGGGACTAACCTCCAGACATATGGCCATTTTTCGGCCTGGCGTGACCCCATGTGGAAAAGGGTGGTTTTGAGGCTGAAGGCAGCAGGAAAGACTGCAGCCCCCAGGTGTGTGGGGCTACGCAAGCGGTTCCCAAAGAGCTTTAGAACAAGGCATAGTTTTCCCTGCTGGCTCTTTGGGCGTGGGACCAGTCTCCAGACATATGGCCATTTTTGGGCCTGGCGCAGCGCCAAGTGGGAAAGGGTGGTTTTGAGGCTGAAGGCAGCAGGAAAGCCTGCAGCCCCCAGGTGTGTGGGGCTACGCAAGCGGTTCCCAAAGAGCTTTAGAACAAGGCATAGTTTTCCCTGCTGGCTCTTTGGGCGTGGGACCAGTCTCCAGATATATGGCCATTTTTGGGCCTGGCGTGACGCCATGTGGGAAAGGGTGGTTTTGAGGCGGAAGGCAGCAGGAAAGCCTGCAGCCCCCAGGTATGTGGGGCTACGCAAGAGGTTCCCAAAGAGCTTTAGAACAAGGCATAGTTTTCCCTGCTGGCTCTTTCGGCGTGGGATCAGTCTCCAGATATATGGCCATTTTTGGGCCTGGCGCAGCGCCAAGTGGGAAAGGGTGGTTTTGAGGCTGAAGGCAGCAGGAAAGCCTGCAGCCCCCAGGTGTGTGGGGCTACGCAAGCAATTCCCAAAGAGCTTTAGAACAAGGCATAGTTTTCCCTGCTGGCTCTTTGGGCGTGGGACCAACCTCAAGACATATGGCCATTTTTGGGCCTGGCGCGGGGCCATGTGGGAAAGGGTGGTTTTGAGGCTGAAGGCAGCAGGAAAGCCTGCAGCCCCCAGGTGTGTGGGGCTACGCAAGCGGTTCCCAAAGAGCTTTAGAACAAGGCATAGTTTTCCCTGCTGGCTCTTTGGGCGTGGGACTAAACTCCAGACATATGGCCATTTTTGTGCCTGGCGTGACGCCATGTGGAAAAGGGTGGTTTTGAGGCTGAAGGCAGCAGGAAAGCCTGCAGCCCACAGGTGTGTGGGCCTACGCAAGCGGTTCCCAAAGAGCTTTAGAACAAGGCATAGTTTTCCCTGCTGGCTCTTTGGGCGTGGGACCAGTCTCCAGACATATGGCCATTTTTGGGCCTGGCTTGGCGCCAAGTGGGAAAGGGTGGTTTTGAGGCTGAAGGCAGCAGGAAAGCCTGCAGCCCCCAGGTCTGTGGGCCTACGCAAGCGGTTCCCAAAGAGCTTTAGAACAAGGCATAGTTTTCCCTGCTGGCTCTTTGGGCGTGGGACCAACCTCCAGACATATGGCCATTTTTGTGCATGGCGCAGCGCCAAGTGGGAAAGGGTGGTTTTGAGTCTGAAGGCAGCAGGAAAGCCTGCAGCCCCCAGGTGTGTGGGGCTACGCAAGCGGTTCCCAAAGAGCTTTAGAACAAGGCATAGTTTTCCCTGCTGGCTCTTTGGGCGTGGGACCAGTCTCCAGACATATGGCCATTTTTGGGCCTGGCGCATCGTCAAGTGCGAAAGGGTTCTTCTGATGCTGAAGAGAGCAGGAAAGCCTGCACCCCCCCGTTTGTGTGGGGCTACGCAAGCGGTTCCCAAAGAGCTTTAGAACAAGGCATAGTTTTCCCTGCTGGCTCTTTGGGCGTGGGACTAACCTCCAGACATATGGCCATTTTTGTTCCTGGCGTGACCCCATGTGGAAAAGGGTGGTTTTGAGGCTGAAGGCAGCAGGAAAGCCTGCAGCCCCCAGGTGTGTGGGGCTACGCAAGCGGTTCCCAAAGAGCTTTAGAACAAGGCATAGTTTTCCCTGCTGGCTCTTTGGGCGTGGGACCAGTCTCCAGACATATGGCCTTTTTTGGGCCTGGCTTGGCGCCAAGTGGGAAAGGGTGGTTTTGAGGCTGAAGGCAGCAGGAAAGCCTGCAGCCCCCAGGTGTGTCGGGCTACGCAAGCGGTTCCCAAAGAGCTTTAGAACAAGGCATAGTTTTCCCTGCTGGCTCTTTGGGCGTGGGACCAGTCTCCAGATATATGGCCATTTTTGGGCCTGGCGTGACGCCATGTGGGAAAGGGTGGTTTTGAGGCTGAAGGCAGCAGGAAAGCCTGCAGCCCCCAGGTGTGTGGGGCTACGCAAGAGGTTCCCAAAGAGCTTTAGAACAAGGCATAGTTTTCCCTGCTGGCTCTTTCGGCGTGGGATCAGTCTCCAGATATATGGCCATTTTTGGGCCTGGCGCAGCGCCAAGTGGGAAAGGGTGGTTTTGAGGCTGAAGGCAGCAGGAAAGCCTGCAGCCCCCAGGTGTGTGGGGCTACGCAAGCAATTCCCAAAGAGCTTTAGAACAAGGCATAGTTTTCCCTGCTGGCTCTTTGGGCGTGGGACCAGTCTCCAGATATATGGCCATTTTTGGGCCTGGCGTGACGCCATGTGGGAAAGGGTGGTTTTGAGTCTGAAGGCAGCAGGAAAGCCTGCAGCCCCCAGGTGTGTGGGGCTACGCAAGCGGTTCCCAAAGAGCTTTAGAACAAGGCATAGTTTTCCCTGCTGGCTCTTTGGGCGTGGGACCAACCTCCAGACATATGGCCATTTTTGTGCATTGCGTGACGCCATGTGGAAAAGGGTGGTTTTGAGGCTGAAGGCAGCAGGAAAGCCTGCAGCCCCCAGGTGTGTGGGGCTACGCAAGCGGTTCCCAAAGAGCTTTAGAACAAGGCATAGTTTTCCCTGCTGGCTCTTTGGGCGTGGGACCAGTCTCCAGACATATGGCCATTTTTGTGCCTGGCGTGACGCCATGTGGGAAAGGGTGGTTTTGAGGCTGAAGGCAGCAGGAAAGCCTGCAGCCCCCAGGTGTGTGGGGCTACGCAAGCGGTTCCCAAAGAGCTTTAGAACAAGGCATAGTTTTCCCTGCTGGCTCTTTGGGCGTGGGACCAGTCTCCAGACATATGGCCATTTTTGGGCCTGGCGCGGCGCCAAGTGGGAAAGGGTGCTTTTGAGGCTGAAGAGAGCAGGAAAGCCTGCAGCCCCCAGGTGTGTGGGGCTACGCAAGCGGTTCCCAAAGAGCTTTAGAGCAAGGCATAGTTTTCCCTGCTGGCTCTTTGGGCGTGGGACCAGTCTCCAGACATATGGCCTTTTTTGGGCCTGGCTTGGCGCCAAGTGGGAAAGGGTGGTTTTGAGGCTGAAGGCAGCAGGAAAGCCTGCAGCCCCCAGGTGTGTCGGGCTACGCAAGCGGTTCCCAAAGAGCTTTAGAACAAGGCATAGTTTTCCCTGCTGGCTCTTTGGGCGTGGGACCAGTCTCCAGATATATGGCCATTTTTGGGCCTGGCGTGACGCCATGTGGGAAAGGGTGGTTTTGAGGCTGAAGGCAGCAGGAAAGCCTGCAGCCCCCAGGTGTGTGGGGCTACGCAAGAGGTTCCCAAAGAGCTTTAGAACAAGGCATAGTTTTCCCTGCTGGCTCTTTCGGCGTGGGATCAGTCTCCAGATATATGGCCATTTTTGGGCCTGGCGCAGCGCCAAGTGGGAAAGGGTGGTTTTGAGGCTGAAGGCAGCAGGAAAGCCTGCAGCCCCCAGGTGTGTGGGGCTACGCAAGCAATTCCCAAAGAGCTTTAGAACAAGGCATAGTTTTCCCTGCTGGCTCTTTGGGCGTGGGACCAGTCTCCAGATATATGGCCATTTTTGGGCCTGGCGTGACGCCATGTGGGAAAGGGTGGTTTTGAGTCTGAAGGCAGCAGGAAAGCCTGCAGCCCCCAGGTGTGTGGAGCTACGCAAGTGGTTCCCAAAGAGCTTTAGAACAAGGCATAGTTTTCCCTGCTGGCTCTTTGGGCTTGGGACCAGTCTCCAGACATATGGCCATTTTTGTGTCTGGCGTGACGCCATGTGGAAAAGGGTGCTTCTGAGGTTGAAGGCAGCAGGAAAGCCGGCAGCCCGCAGGTCTGTGGGGCCACGCAAGCGGTTCCCAAAGAGCTTTAGAACAAGGCATAGTTTTCCCTGCTGGCTCTTTGGGCGTGGGACCAGTCTCCAGAGATATGGCCATTTTTGTGCCTGGCTCGGGGCCAAGTGGGAAAGGGTGGTTTTGAGGCTGAAGGCAGCAGGAAAGCCTGCAGCCCCCACGTCTCTGGGGCTACGCAAGCGGTTCCCAAAGAGCTTTAGAACAAGGCATAGTTTTCCCTGCTGGCTTTTTGGGCGTGGGACCAGTCTCCAGACATATGGCCATTTTTGGGCCTGGCGCATCGTCAAGTGCGAAAGGGTTCTTCTGATGCTGAAGAGAGCAGGAAAGCCTGCACCCCCCCGTTTCTGTGGGGCTACGCAAGCCGTTCCCAAAGAGCTTTAGAACAAGGCATAGTTTTCCCTGCTGGCTCTTTGGGCGTGGGACTAACCTCCAGACATATGGCCATTTTTGTGCCTGGCGTGACCCCATGTGGAAAAGGGTGGTTTTGAGGCTGAAGGCAGCAGGAAAGCCTGCAGCCCCCAGGTGTGTGGGGCTACGCAAGCGGTTCCCAAAGAGCTTTAGAACAAGGCATAGTTTTCCCTGCTGGCTCTTTGGGCGTGGGACCAGTCTCCAGACATATGGCCATTTTTGGGCCTGGCGCAGCGCCAAGTGGGAAAGGGTGGTTTTGAGGCTGAAGGCAGCAGGAAAGCCTGCAGCCCCCAGGTGTGTGGGGCTACGCAAGCGGTTCCCAAAGAGCTTTAGAACAAGGCATAGTTTTCCCTGCTGGCTCTTTGGGCGTGGGACCATTCTCCAGATATATGGCCATTTTTGGGCCTGGCGTGACGCCATGTGGGAAAGGGTGGTTTTGAGGCGGAAGGCAGCAGGAAAGCCTGCAGCCCCCAGGTGTGTGGGGCTACGCAAGCGGTTCCCAAAGAGCTTTAGAACAAGGCATAGTTTTCCCTGCTGGCTCTTTGGGCGTGGGACCAACCTCCAGACATATGGCCATTTTTGTGCATGGCGTGACGCCATGTGGAAAAGGGTGGTTTTGAGGCTGAAGGCAGCAGGAAAGCCTGCAGCCCCCAGGTGTGTGGGGCTACGCAAGCGGTTCCCAAAGAGCTTTAGAACAAGGCATAGTTTTCCCTGCTGGCTCTTTGGGCGTGGGACCAGTCTCCAGACATATGCCCATTTTTGTGCCTGGCGTGACGCCATGTGGGAAAGGGTGGTTTTGAGGCTGAAGGCAGCAGGAAAGCCTGCAGCCCCCAGGTGTGTGGGGCTACGCAAGCGGTTCCCAAAGAGCTTTAGAACAAGGCATAGTTTTCCCTGCTGGCTCTTTGGGCGTGGGACCAGTCTCCAGACATATGGCCATTTTTGGGCCTGGCGCGGCGCCAAGTGGGAAAGGGTGCTTTTGAGGCTGAAGAGAGCAGGAAAGCCTGCAGCCCCCAGGTGTGTGGGGCTACGCAAGCGGTTCCCAAAGAGCTTTAGAGCAAGGCATAGTTTTCCCTGCTGGCTCTTTGGGCGTGGAACCAACCTCCAGACATATGGCCATTTTTGTGCCTGGCGTGACGCCATGTGGAAAAGGGTGGTTTTGAGGCTGAAGGCAGCAGGAAAGCCTGCAGCCCCCAGGTGTGTTGGGCTACGCAAGCGGTTCCCAAAGAGCTTTAGAACAAGGCATAGTTTTCCGTGCTGGCTCTTTGGGCGTGGGACCAACCTCCAGACATATGGCCATTTTTGTGCCTGGCGTGACGCCATGTGGGAAAGGGTGGTTTTGAGGCTGAAGGCAGCAGGAAAGCCTGCAGCCCCCAGGTGTGTTGGGCTACGCAAGCGGTTCCCAAAGAGCTTTAGAACAAGGCATAGTTTTCCCTGCTGGCTCTTTGGGCGTGGGACCAGTCTCCAGAGATATGGCCATTTTTGTGCCTGGCTCGGGGCCAAGTGGGAAAGGGTGGTTTTGAGGCTGAAGGCAGCAGGAAAGCCTGCAGCCCCCACGTCTCTGGGGCTACGCAAGCGGTTCCCAAAGAGCTTTAGAACAAGGCATAGTTTTCCCTGCTGGCTTTTTGGGCGTGGGACCAGTCTCCAGACATATGGCCATTTTTGGGCCTGGCGCATCGTCAAGTGCGAAAGGGTTCTTCTGATGCTGAAGAGAGCAGGAAAGCCTGCACCCCCCCGTTTCTGTGGGGCTACGCAAGCCGTTCCCAAAGAGCTTTAGAACAAGGCATAGTTTTCCCTGCTGGCTCTTTGGGCGTGGGACTAACCTCCAGACATATGGCCATTTTTGTGCCTGGCGTGGCACCATGTGGAAAAGGGTGGTTTTGAGGCTGAAGGCAGCAGGAAAGCCTGCAGCCCCCAGGTCTGTGGGGCTACGCAAGCGGTTCCCAAAGAGCTTTAGAACAAGGCATAGTTTTCCCTGCTGGCTCTTTGGGCGTGGGACCAGTCTCCAGACATATGGCCATTTTTGGGCCTGGCGCAGCGCCAAGTGGGAAAGGGTGGTTTTGAGGCTGAAGGCAGCAGGAAAGCCTGCAGCCCCCAGGTGTGTGGGCCTACGCAAGCGGTTCCCAAAGAGCTTTAGAACAAGGCATAGTTTTCCCTGCTGGCTCTTTGGGCGTGGGACCATTCTCCAGATATATGGCCATTTTTGGGCCTGGCGTGACGCCATGTGGGAAAGGGTGGTTTTGAGGCGGAAGGCAGCAGGAAAGCCTGCAGCCCCCAGGTGTGTGGGGCTACGCAAGAGGTTCCCAAAGAGCTTTAGAACAAGGCATAGTTTTCCCTGCTGTCTCTTTCGGCGTGGGATCAGTCTCCAGATATATGGCCATTTTTGGGACTGGCGCAGCGCCAAGTGGGAAAGGGTGGTTTTGAGGCTGAAGGCAGCAGGAAAGCCTGCAGCCCCCAGGTGTGTGGGGCTACGCAAGCAATTCCCAAAGAGCTTTAGAACAAGGCATAGTTTTCCCTGCTGGCTCTTTGGGCGTGGGACCAGTCTCCAGATATATGGCCATTTTTGGGCCTGGCGTGACGCCATGTGGGAAAGGGTGGTTTTGAGTCTGAAGGCAGCAGGAAAGCCTGCAGCCCCCAGGTGTGTGGGGCTACGCAAGCGGTTCCCAAAGAGCTTTAGAACAAGGCATAGTTTTCCCTGCTGGCTCTTTGGGCGTGGGACCAACCTCCAGACATATGGCCATTTTTGTGCATGGCGTGACGCCATGTGGAAAAGGGTGGTTTTGAGGCTGAAGGCAGCAGGAAAGCCTGCAGCCCCCAGGTGTGTGGGGCTACGCAAGCGGTTCCCAAAGAGCTTTAGAACAAGGCATAGTTTTCCCTGCTGGCTCTTTGGGCGTGGGACCAGTCTCCAGACATATGCCCATTTTTGTGCCTGGCGTGACGCCATGTGGGAAAGGGTGGTTTTGAGGCTGAAGGCAGCAGGAAAGCCTGCAGCCCCCAGGTGTGTGGGGCTACGCAAGCGGTTCCCAAAGAGCTTTAGAACAAGGCATAGTTTTCCCTGCTGGCTCTTTGGGCGTGGGACCAGTCTCCAGACATATGGCCATTTTTGGGCCTGGCGCGGCGCCAAGTGGGAAAGGGTGCTTTTGAGGCTGAAGAGAGCAGGAAAGCCTGCAGCCCCCAGGTGTGTGGGGCTACGCAAGCGGTTCCCAAAGAGCTTTAGAGCAAGGCATAGTTTTCCCTGCTGGCTCTTTGGGCGTGGAACCAACCTCCAGACATATGGCCATTTTTGTGCCTGGCGTGACGCCATGTGGAAAAGGGTGGTTTTGAGGCTGAAGGCAGCAGGAAAGCCTGCAGCCCCCAGGTGTGTTGGGCTACGCAAGCGGTTCCCAAAGAGCTTTAGAACAAGGCATAGTTTTCCGTGCTGGCTCTTTGGGCGTGGGACCAACCTCCAGACATATGGCCATTTTTGTGCCTGGCGTGACGCCATGTGGGAAAGGGTGGTTTTGAGGCTGAAGGCAGCAGGAAAGCCTGCAGCCCCCAGGTGTGTGGGGCTACGCAAGCGGTTCCCAAAGAGCTTTAGAACAAGGCATAGTTTTCCCTGCTGGCTCTTTGGGCGTGGGACCAACCTCCAGACATATGGCCATTTTTGTGCCTGGCATGACGTCATGTGGGAAAGGGTGGTTTTGAGGCTGAAGGCAGCAGGAAAGCCTGCAGCCCCCAGGTGTGTGGGGCCACGCAAGCGGTTCCCAAAGAGCTTTAGAACAAGGCATAGTTTTCCCTGCTGGCTCTTTGGGCGTGGGACCAATCTTCAGACATATGGCCATTTTTGGGCCTGGCGCGGCGCCAATTGCGAAAGGTTTCTTTTGAGGCTGAAGAGAGCAGGAAAGCCTGCAGCCCCCAGGTGTGTGGGGCTACGCAAGCGGTTCCCAAAGAGCTTTAGAACAAGGCATAGTTTTCCCTGCTGGCTCTTTGGGCGTGGGACCAACCTCCAGACATATGGCCATTTTTGTGTCTGGCGTGATGCCATGTCGAAAAGGGTGGTTTTGAGGCTGAAGGCAGCAGGAAAGCCTGCAGCCCCCAGGTGTGTGGGGCTACGCAAGTGGTTCCCAAAGAGCTTTAGAACAAGGCATAGTTTTCCCTGCTGGCTCTTTGGGCTTGGGACCAGTCTCCAGACATATGGCCATTTTTGTGTCTGGCGTGACGCCGTGTGGAAAAGGGTGCTTCTGAGGTTGAAGGCAGCAGGAAAGCCGGCAGCCCGCAGGTCTGTGGGGCCACGCAAGCGGTTCCCAAAGAGCTTTAGAACAAGGCATAGTTTTCCCTGCTGGCTCTTCGGGAAAGGGACCAGTCTCCAGACATATGGCTATTTTTGTGCCTGGCGTGATGCCATGTCGAAAAGGGTGGTTTTGAGGCTGAAGGCAGCAGGAAAGCCTGCAGCCCCCAGGTGTGTGGGGCTACGCAAGTGGTTCCCAAAGAGCTTTAGAACAAGGCATAGTTTTCCCTGCTGGCTCTTTGGGCTTGGGACCAGTCTCCAGACATATGGCCATTTTTGTGTCTGGCGTGACGCCGTGTGGAAAAGGGTGCTTCTGAGGTTGAAGGCAGCAGGAAAGCCGGCAGCCCGCAGGTCTGTGGGGCCACGCAAGCGGTTCCCAAAGAGCTTTAGAACAAGGCATAGTTTTCCCTGCTGGCTCTTCGGGAAAGGGACCAGTCTCCAGACATATGGCTATTTTTGTGCCTGGCGTGATGCCATGTCGAAAAGGGTGGTTTTGAGGCTGAAGGCAGCAGGAAAGCCTGCAGCCCCCATGTCTGTGGGGCTACGCAAGTGGTTCCCAAAGAGCTTTAGAACAAGGCATAGTTTTCCCTGCTGGCTCTTTGGGCTTGGGACCAGTCTCCAGACATATGGCCATTTTTGTGTCTGGCGTGACGCCATGTGGAAAAGGGTGCTTCTGAAGTTGAAGGCAGCAGGAAAGCCGGCAGCCCGCAGGTCTGTGGGGCCACGCAAGCGGTTCCCAAAGAGCTTTAGAACAAGGCATAGTTTTCCCTGCTGGCTCTTTGGGCGTGGGACCAGTCTCTAGATATATGGCCATTTTTGGGCCTGGCGCGGCGCCAAGGGGGAAAGGGTGGCTTTGAGGCTGAAGGCAGCAGGAAAGCCTGCAGCCCCCAGGTGTGTGGGGCTACGCAAGCGGTTCCCAAAGAGCTTTAGAACAAGGCATAGTTTTCCCTGCTGGCTCTTTGCGCGTGGGACCAGTCTCCTGACATATGGCCATTTTTGGGCCTGGCGCAGCGCCAAGTGGGAAAGGGTGGTTTTGAGGCTGAAGGCAGCAGGAAAGCCTGCAGCCCCCAGGTGTGTGGGGCTACGCAAGCGGTTCCCAAAGAGCTTTAGAACAAGGCATAGTTTTCCCTGATGGCTCTTTGGGCGTGGGACCAGTCTCCAGATATATGGCCATTTTTGGGCCTGGCGCGGGGCCAAGTGGGAAAGGGTGGTTTTGAGTCTGAAGGCAGCAGGAAAGCCTGCAGCCCCCAGGTGTGTGGGGCTACGCAAGCGGTTCCCAAAGAGCTTTAGAACAAGGCATAGTTTTCCCTGCTGGCTCTTTGGGCGTGGGACCAGTCTCCAGAAATATGGCCATTTTTGTGCCTGGCGCGGGGCCAAGTGGGAAAGGGTGGTTTTGAGGCTGAAGGCAGCAGGAAAGCCTGCAGCCCCCAGGTGTGTGGGGCTACGCAAGCGGTTCCCAAAGAGCTTTAGAACAAGGCATAATTTTCCCTGCTGGCTCTTTGGGCGTGTGACCAGTCTCCAGACATATGGCCATTTTTGGGCCTGGCGCGGCGCCAAGTGGGAAAGGGTGTTTTGAGGCTGAAGGCAGCAGGAAAGCCTGCAGCCCGCAGGTCTGTGGGGCTACGCAAGCGGTTCCCAAAGAGCTTTAGAACAAGGCATAATTTTCCCTGCTGGCTCTTTGGGCGTGGGACCAATCTCCTGACATATGGCCATTTTTGTGCCTGGCGTGACGCCATGTGGAAAAGGGTGCTTCTGAGGTTGAAGGCCGTAGGAAAGCCTGCAGCCCGCAGGTCTGTGGGGCCACGCAAGCGGTTCCCAAAGAGCTTTAGAACAAGGCATAGTTTTCCCTGCTGGCTCTTTGGGCGTGGGACCAGTCTCCAGACATATGGCCATTTTTGTGCCTGGCGCGGAGCAAAGTGGGAAAGGGTTCTTTTGAGGCTGAAGAGAGCAGGAAAGCCTGCAGCCCCCAGGTGTGTGGGCCTACGCAAGAGGTTCCCAAAGAGCTTTAGAACAAGGCATAGTTTTCCCTGCTGGCTCTTTGGGCGTGGGACAAAACTCCAGATATATGGCCATTTTTGTGCCTGGCGCGATGCCAAGTGGGAAAGCGTGGTTTTGAGGCTGAAAGCGCGAGAAAAGCCTGCAGCTCCCCGTTTCTGTGGGGCTACGCAAGCGGTTCCCAAAGAGCTTTAGAACAAGGCATAGTTTTCCCTGCTGGCTCTTTGGGCGTGGGACCAACCTCCAGACATATGGCCATTTTTGTGCCTGGCATGACGTCATGTGGGAAAGGGTGGTTTTGAGGCTGAAGGCAGCAGGAAAGCATGCAGCCCCCAGGTGTGTGGGGCCACGCAAGCGGTTCCCAAAGAGCTTTAGAACAAGGCATAGTTTTCCCTGCTGGCTCTTTGGGCGTGGGACCAATCTTCAGACATATGGCCATTTTTGGGCCTGGCGCGGCGCCAATTGCGAAAGGTTTCTTTTGAGGCTGAAGAGAGCAGGAAAGCCTGCAGCCCCCAGGTGTGTGGGGCTACGCAAGCGGTTCCCAAAGAGCTTTAGAACAAGGCATAGTTTTCCCTGCTGGCTCTTTGGGCGTGGGACCAACCTCCAGACATATGGCCATTTTTGTGTCTGGCGTGATGCCATGTGGGAAAGGGTGGTTTTGAGGCTGAAGGCAGCAGGAAAGCCTGCAGCCCCCAGGTGTGTGGGGCTACGCAAGTGGTTCCCAAAGAGCTTTAGAACAAGGCATAGTTTTCCCTGCTGGCTCTTTGGGCTTGGGACCAGTCTCCAGACATATGGCCATTTTTGTGTCTGGCGTGACGCCATGTGGAAAAGGGTGCTTCTGAGGTTGAAGGCAGCAGGAAAGCCGGCAGCCCGCAGGTCTGTGGGGCCACGCAAGCGGTTCCCAAAGAGCTTTAGAACAAGGCATAGTTTTCCCTGCTGGCTCTTCGGGAAAGGGACCAGTCTCCAGACATATGCCCATTTTTGTGCCTGGCGGGGCCAAGTGGGAAAGGGTCGTTTTGAGTCTGAAGGCAGCAGGAAAGCCTGCAGCCCCCAGGTGTGTGGGGCTACGCAAGCGGTTCCCAAAGAGCTTTAGAACAAGGCATAGTTTTCCCTGCTGGCTCTTTGGGCGTGGGACCAGTCTCCAGACATATGGCCATTTTTGTGCCTGGCGTGACGCCATGTGGAAAACGGTTGTTTTGAGGCTGAAGGCAGCAGGAAAGCCTGCAGCCCCCAGGTGTGTTGGGCTACGCAAGCCGTTCCCAAAGAGCTTTAGAACAAGGCATAGTTTTCCCTGCTGGCTCTTTGGGCGTGGGACCAACCTCCAGACATATGGCCATTTTTGGGCCTGGCGCGGCGCCAATTGCGAAAGGTTTCTTTTGCGGCTGAAGAGAGCAGGAAAGCCTGCAGCCCCCAGGTGTGTGGGGCTACGCAAGCGGTTCCCAAAGAGCTTTAGAACAAGGCATAGTTTTCCCTGCTGGCTCTTTGGGCGTGGGACCAGTCTCCAGACATATGGCCATTTTTGTGTCTGGCGTGATGCCATGTCGAAAAGGGTGGTTTTGAGGCTGAAGGCAGCAGGAAAGCCTGCAGCCCCCATGTCTGTGGGGCTACGCAAGTGGTTCCCAAAGAGCTTTAGAACAAGGCATAGTTTTCCCTGCTGGCTCTTTGGGCTTGGGACCAACCTCCTGACATATGCCCATTTTTGTGCCTGGCGCAGCGACAAGTGGGAAAGGGTGGTTTTGAGGTTGAAGGCAGCAGGAAAGCCTGCAGCCCCCATGTCTGTGGGGCTACGCAAGTGGTTCCCAAAGAGCTTTAGAACAAGGCATAGTTTTCCCTGCTGGCTCTTTGGGCGTGGGACCAGTCTCCAGAAATATGGCCATTTTTGTGCCTGGCGCAGTGACAAGTGGGAAAGGGTGGTTTTGAGGTTGAAGGCAGCAGGAAAGCCTGCAGCCCCCAGGTGTGTGGGGCTATGCAAGCGGTTCCCAAAGAGCTTTAGAACAAGGCATAGTTTTCCCTGCTGGCTCTTTGGGCGTGGGACCAGTCTCCAGACATATGGCCATTTTTGGGCCTGGCGTGACGCCATGTGGAAAAGGGTGGTTTTGAGGCTGAAGGCAGCAGGAAAGCCTGCAGCCCCCAGGTGTGTGGGGCTACGCAAGCGGTTCCCAAAGAGCTTTAGAACAAGGCATAGTTTTCCCTGCTGGCTCTTTGGGCGTGGAACCAATCTCCAGATATATGGCCATTTTTGTGCCTGGCACGGCGCCATGTGGGAAAGGGTGGTTTTGAGGCTGAAGGCAGCAGGAAAGCCTGCAGCCCCCACGTCTCTGGGGCTACGCAAGCGGTTCCCAAAGAGCTTTAGAACAAGGCATAGTTTTCCCTGCTGGCTGTTTGGGAAAGGGACCAGTCTCCAGATATATGGCCAATTTGGGCCTGGAGAGGCACCAAGTGGGAAAGGGTGGTTTTGAGGCTGAAGTCAGCAGGAAAGCCTGCAGCCCCCAGGTGTGTGGGGCTACGCAAGCGGTTCCCAAAGAGCTTTAGAACAGGGCATAGTTTTCCCTGCTGGCTCTTTGGGCGTGGGACCAACCTCCAGACATATGGCCATTTTTGTGCCTGGCGTGGCACCATGTGGAAAAGGGTGGTTTTGAGGCTGAAGGCAGCAGGAAAGCCTGCAGCCCCCAGGTCTGTGGGGCTACGCAAGCCGTTCCCAAAGAGCTTTAGAACAAGGAATAGTTTTCCCTGCTGGCTCTTTGGGCGTGGGACAAGCTCCAGACATATGGCCATTTTTGGGCCTGGCGCAGCGCCAAGTGGGAAAGGGTGGTTTTGAGGCTGAAGGCAGCAGGAAAGCCTGCAGCCCCCAGGTGTGTGGGGCTACGCAAGCGGTTCCCAAAGAGCTTTAGAACAAGGCATAGTTTTCCCTGCTGGCTCTTTGGGCGTGGGACCAGTCTCCAGACATATGGCCATTTTTGTGCCTGGCGCAGCGCCAAGTGGGAAAGGGTGGTTTTGAGGCTGAAGGCAGCAGGAAAGCCTGCAGCCCCCAGGTGTCTGGGGCTACGCAAGCGGTTCCCAAAGAGCTTTAGAACAAGGCCAGACAAATGGCCATTTTTGGGCCTGGCGCGGGGCCAAGTGGGAAAGGGTGGTTTTGAGGCTGAAGGCAGCAGGAAAGCCTGCAGCCCCCAGGTGTGTGGGGCTACGCAAGCGGTTCCAAAAGAGCTTTAGAACAAGACATAGTTTTCCCTGCTGGCTCTTTGGGCGTGGGACCAACCTCCAGTCATATGTCCATTTTTGAGCCTGGCGCAGCGCCAAGTGGGAAAGGGTGGTTTTGAGGTTGAAAGCGCGAGAAAAGCCTGCAGCCCCCAGTTTGTGTGGGGCTACGCAAGCGGTTCCCAAAGAGCTTTAGAACAAGGCATATTTTTCCCTGCTGGCTCTTTGGGCATGGGACCAGTCTCCAGACATATGGCCATTTTTGGGCCTGGCGCAGCGCCAAGTGGGAAAGCGTGCTTTTGAGGTTGAGGGAGAGCAGGAAAGCCTGCAGCTCCCAGGTGTGTGGGGCTACGCAAGCGGTTCCCAAAGAGCTTTAGAACAAGGCATAGTTTTCCCTGATGGCTCTTTGGGCGTGGGACCAGTCTCCTGACATATGGCCATTTTTGTGCCTGGCGCGGGGCCAAGTGGGAAAGGGTGGTTTTGAGGCTGAAGGCACCAGGAAAGCCTGCAGCCCCCAGGTGTGTGGGGCTACGCAAGCGGTTCCCAAAGAGCTTTAGAGCAAGGCATAGTTTTCCCTGCTGGCTCTTTGGGCGTGGGACCAGTCTCCAGACATATGGCCATTTTTGGGCCTGGCGCAGCGCCAAGTGGGAAAGGGTTGTTTTGAGGCTGAAGGCAGCAGGAAAGACTGCAGCCCCCAGGTGTGTGGGACTACGCAAGCCGTTCCCAAAGAGCTTTAGAACAAGGCATAGTTTTCCCTGCTGGCTCTTTGGGAATGGTACCAACCTCCAGACATATGGCCATTTTTCTGCCTGGCGCGGCGCCAATTGCGAAAGGTTTCTTTTGAGGCTGAAGGCAGCAGGAAAGCCTTCAGCCCCCAGGTGTGTGGGGCTACGCAAGTGGTTCCCAAAGAGCTTTAGAACAAGGCATAGTTTTCCCTGCTGGCTCTTTGGGCGTGGGACCAGTCTCCAGACATATGGCCATTTTTGTGCCTGGCTTGGCGCCAAGTTGGAAAGGGTTGTTTTGAGGCTGAAGGCACCAGGAAAGCCTGCAGCCCCCAGGTGTGGGGGGCTACGCAAGAGGTTCCCAAAGAGCTTTAGAACAAGGCATAGTTTTCCCTGCTGGCTCTTTGGGCGTGGGACCAACTTCCAGACATATGGCCATTTTTGGGCCTGGCACGGCGCCAAGTGGGAAAGGGTGGTTTTTAGGCTGAAGGCAGCAGGAAAGCCTGCAGCCCCCAGGTGTGTGGGGCTACGCAAGCGGTTCCCAAAGAGCTTTAGAACAAGGCATAGTTTTCCCTGCTGGCTCTTTGGGCGTGGAACCAATCTCCAGCTATATGGCCATTTTTGTGCCTGGCACGGCGCCATGTGGGAAAGGGTGGTTTTGAGGCTGAAGGCAGCAGGAAAGCCTGCAGCCCCCACGTCTCTGGGGCTACGCAAGAGGTTCCCAAAGAGCTTTAGAACAAGGCATAGTTTTCCCTGCTGGCTGTTTGGGAAAGGGACCAGTCTCCAGATATATGGCCAATTTGGGCCTGGAGAGGCACCAAGTGGGAAAGGGTGGTTTTGAGGCTGAAGTCAGCAGGAAAGCCTGCAGCCCCCAGGTGTGTGGGGCTACGCAAGCCGTTCCCAAAGAGCTTTAGAACAGGGCATAGTTTTCCCTGCTGGCTCTTTGGGCGTGGGACCAACCTCCAGACATATGGCCATTTTTGTGCCTGGCGTGGCACCATGTGGAAAAGGGTGGTTTTGAGGCTGAAGGCAGCAGGAAAGCCTGCAGCCCCCAGGTCTGTGGGGCTACGCAAGCGGTTCCCAAAGAGCTTTAGAACAAGGAATAGTTTTCCCTGCTGGCTCTTTGGGCGTGGGAGAAGCTCCAGACATATGGCCATTTTTGGGCCTGGCGCAGCGCCAAGTGGGAAAGGGTGGTTTTGAGGCTGAAGGCAGCAGGAAAGCCTGCAGCCCCCAGGTGTGTGGGGCTACGCAAGCGGTTCCCAAAGAGCTTTAGAACAAGACATAGTTTTCCCTGCTGGCTCTTTGGGCGTGGGACCAACCTCCAGACATATGGCCATTTTTGTGCCTGGCACAGCGCCAAGTGGGAAAGGGTGGTTTTGAGGCTGAAGGCAGCAGGAAAGCCTGCAGCCCCCAGGTGTGTGGGGCTACGCAAGCGGTTCCCAAAGAGCTTTAGAACAAGGCCAGACAAATGGCCATTTTTGGGCCTGGCGCGGGGCCAAGTGGGAAAGGGTGGTTTTGAGGCTGAAGGCAGCAGGAAAGCCTGCAGCCCCCAGGTGTGTGGGGCTACGCAAGCGGTTCCCAAAGAGCTTTAGAACAAGACATAGTTTTCCCTGCTGGCTCTTTGGGCGTGGGACCAACCTCCAGACATATGGCCATTTTTGTGCCTGGCGTGACGCCATGTGGGAAAGGGTGGTTTTGAGGCTGAAGGCAGCAGGAAAGCCTGCAGCCCCCAGGTGTGTGGGGCTACGCAAGCGGTTCCCAAAGAGCTTTAGAACAAGGCATAGTTTTCCCTGCTGGCTCTTTGGGCGTGGAACCAATCTCCAGATATATGGCCATTTTTGTGCCTGGCACGGCGCCATGTGGGAAAGGGTGGTTTTGAGGCTGAAGGCAGCAGGAAAGCCTGCAGCCCCCACGTCTCTGGGGCTACGCAAGCGGTTCCCAAAGAGCTTTAGAACAAGGCATAGTTTTCCCTGCTGGCTGTTTGGGAAAGGGACCAGTCTCCAGATATATGGCCAATTTGGGCCTGCCGTGACGCCATGTGGGAAAGGGTGGTTTTGAGGCTGAAGTCAGCAGGAAAGCCTGCAGCCCCCAGGTCTGTGGGGCTACGCAAGCGGTTCCCAAAGAGCTTTAGAACAGGGCATAGTTTTCCCTGCTGGCTCTTTGGGCGTGGGACCAACCTCCAGACATATGGCCATTTTTGAGCCTGGCGCAGCGCCAAGTGGGAAAGGGTGGTTTTGAGGTTGAAAGCGCGAGAAAAGCCTGCAGCCCCCAGTTTGTGTGGGGCTACGCAAGCGGTTCCCAAAGAGCTTTAGAACAAGGCATATTTTTCCCTGCTGGCTCTTTGGGCGTGGGACCAGTCTCCAGACATATGGCCATTTTTGGGCCTGGCGCGGCGCCAAGTGGGAAAGCGTGCTTTTGAGGTTGAGGGAGAGCAGGAAAGCCTGCAGCTCGCAGGTGTGTGGGGCTACGGAAGCGGTTCCCAAAGAGCTTTAGAACAAGGCATAGTTTTCCCTGATGGCTCTTTGGGCGTGGGACCAGTCTCCTGACATATGGCCATTTTTGGGCCTGGCGCGAAGCCAAGTGGGAAAGGGTGGTTTTGAGGCTGAAGGCAGCAGGAAAGCCTGCAGCCCCCAGGTGTGTGGGGCTACGCAAGCGGTTCCCAAAGAGCTTTAGAACAAGGCATAGTTTTCCCTGCTGGCTCTTTGGGCGTGGGACCAGTCTCCAGACATATGGCCATTTTTGGGCCTGGCGCAGCGCCAAGTGGGAAAGGGTTGTTTTGAGGCTGAAGGCAGCAGGAAAGACTGCAGCCCCCAGGTGTGTGGGGCTACGCAAGCGGTTCCCAAAGAGCTTTAGAACAAGGCATAGTTTTCCCTGCTGGCTCTTTGGGAATGGTACCAACCTCCAGACATATGGCCATTTTTGGGCCTGGCTTGGCGCCAATTGCGAAAGGTTTCTTTTGAGGCTGAAGGCAGCAGGAAAGCCTTCAGCCCCCAGGTGTGTGGGGCTACGCAAGTGGTTCCCAAAGAGCTTTAGAACAAGGCATAGTTTTCCCTGCTGGCTCTTTGGGCGTGGGACCAGTCTCCAGACATATGGCCATTTTTGTGCCTGGCTTGGCGCCAAGTTGGAAAGGGTTGTTTTGAGGCTGAAGGCAGCAGGAAAGCCTGCAGCCCCCAGGTGTGTGGGGCTACGCAAGCGGTTCCCAAAGAGCTTTAGAACAAGGCATAGTTTTCCCTGCTGGCTCTTTGGGCTTGGGACCAGTCTCCAGACATATGGCCATTTTTGGGCCTGGCACGGCGCCAAGTGGGAAAGGGTGGTTTTTAGGCTGAAGGCAGCAGGAAAGCCTGCAGCTCCCAGGTGTGTGGGGCTACGCAAGCGGTTCCCAAAGAGCTTTAGAACAAGGCATAGTTTTCCCTGCTGGCTCTTTGGGCGTGGAACCAATCTCCAGATATATGGCCATTTTTGTGCCTGGCACGGCGCCAAGTGGGAAAGGGTGGTTTTGAGGCTGAAGGCAGCAGGAAAGCCTGCAGCCCCCAGGTGTGTGGGGCTACGCAAGCGGTTCCCAAAGAGCTTTAGAACAAGGCATAGTTTTCCCTGCTGGCTCTTTGGGCGTGGGACCAGTCTCCAGACATATGGCCATTTTTGTGCCTGGCGTGGCACCATGTGGAAAAGGGTGGTTTTGAGGCTGAAGTCAGCAGGAAAGCCTGCAGCCCCCAGGTCTGTGGGGCTACGCAAGCGGTTCCCAAAGAGCTTTAGAACAAGGCATAGTTTTCCCTGCTGGCTCTTTGGGCGTGGGACCAACCTCCAGACATATGGCCATTTTTGTGCCTGGCGTGGCACCATGTGGAAAAGGGTGGTTTTGAGGCTGAAGGCAGCAGGAAAGCCTGCAGCCCCCAGGTGTGTGGGGCTACGCAAGCCGTTCCCAAAGAGCTTTAGAACAAGGCATAGTTTTCCCTGCTGGCTCTTTGGGCGTGGGACCAACCTCCAGACATATGGCCATTTTTGTGCCTGGCGCAGCGCCAAGTGGGAAAGGGTGGTTTGAGGTTGAAAGCGCGAGAAAAGCCTGCAGCCCCCAGTTTGTGTGGGGCTACGCAAGCGGTTCCCAAAGAGCTTTAGAACAAGGCATATTTTTCCCTGCTGGCTCTTTGGGCGTGGGACCAGTCTCCAGACATATGGCCATTTTTGGGCCTGGCGCGGCGCCAAGTGGGAAAGCGTGCTTTTGAGGCTGAGGGAGAGCAGGAAAGCCTGAAGCTCCCAGGTGTGTGGGGCTACGCAAGCGGTTCCCAAAGAGCTTTAGAACAAGGCATAGTTTTCCCTGCTGGCTCTTTGGGCGTGGGACCAGTCTCCTGACATATGGCCATTTTTGAGCCTGGCGCGGGGCCAAGTGGGAAAGGGTGGTTTTGAGGCTGAAGGCAGCAGGAAAGCCTGCAGCCCCCAGGTGTGTGGGGCTACGCAAGCGGTTCCCAAAGAGCTTTAGAACAAGGCATAGTTTTCCCTGCTGGCTCTTTGGGCGTGGGACCAGTCTCCAGAAATATGGCCATTTTTGTGCCTGGCGCGGGGCCAAGTGGGAAAGGGTGGTTTTGAGGCTGAAGGCAGCAGGAAAGCCTGCAGCCCCCAGGTGTGTGGGGCTACGCAAGCGGTTCCCAAAGAGCTTTAGAACAAGGCATAATTTTCCCTGCTGGCTCTTTGGGCGTGGGACCAGTCTCCAGACATATGGCCATTTTTGGGCCTGGCGCGGCGCCAAGTGGGAAAGGGTGTTTTGAGGCTGAAGGCAGCAGGAAAGCCTGCAGCCCCCAGGTCTGTGGGGCTACGCAAGCGGTTCCCAAAGAGCTTTAGAACAAGGCATAATTTTCCCTGCTGGCTCTTTGGGCGTGGGACCAATCTCCTGACATATGGCCATTTTTGTGCCTGGCGTGACGCCATGTGGAAAAGGGTGCTTCTGAGGTTGAAGGCAGCAGGAAAGCCTGCAGCCCGCAGGTCTCTGGGGCCACGCAAGCGGTTCCCAAAGAGCTTTAGAACAAGGCATAGTTTTCCCTGCTGGCTCTTTGGGCGTGGGACCAGTCTCCAGACATATGGCCATTTTTGTGCCTGGCGCGGAGCCAAGTGGGAAAGGGTTCTTTTGAGGCTGAAGAGAGCAGGAAAGCCTGCAGCCCCCAGGTGTGTGGGCCTACGCAAGAGGTTCCCAAAGAGCTTTAGAACAAGGCATAGTTTTCCCTGCTGGCTCTTTGGGCGTGGGACAAAACTCCAGATATATGGCCATTTTTGTGCCTGGCGCGATGCCAAGTGGGAAAGGGTGGTTTTGAGGCTGAAAGCGCGAGAAAAGCCTGCAGCCCCCCGTTTCTGTGGGGCTACGCAAGCGGTTCCCAAAGAGCTTTAGAACAAGGCATAGTTTTCCCTGCTGGCTCTTTGGGCGTGGGACCAGTCTCCAGACATATGGCCATTTTTGGGCCTGGCGCAGCGCCAAGTTGGAAAGGGTGGTTTTGAGGCTGAAAGCGCGAGAAAAGCTTGCTGCCCCCAGTTTGTGTGGGGCTACGCAAGCAGTTCCCAAAGAGCTTTAGAACAAGGCATAGTTTTCCCTGCTGGCTCTTTGGGCGTGGGACCAGTCTCCTGACATATGGCCATTTTTGGGCCTGGCGCGATGCCAAGTGGGAAAGGGTGGTTTTGAGTCTGAAGGCAGCAGGAAAGCCTGCAGCCCCCAGGGTCTGTGGGGCTACGCAAGCGGTTCCCAAAGAGCTTTAGAACAAGGCATAGTTTTCCCTGCTGGCTCTTTGGGCGTGGGACCAGTCTCCAGACATATGGCCATTTTTGTGCCTGGCGCGGGGCCAAGTGGGAAAGGGTGGTTTTGAGGCTGAAGGCAGCAGGAAAGCCTGCAGCCCCCAGGTGTGTGGGGCTACGCAAGCGGTTCCCAAAGAGCTTTAGAACAAGGCCAGACAAATGGCCATTTTTGGGCCTGGCGCGGGGCCAAGTGGGAAAGGGTGGTTTTGAGGCTGAAGGCAGCAGGAAAGCCTGCAGCCCCCAGGTGTGTGGGGCTACGGAAGCGGTTCCAAAAGAGCTTTAGAACAAGACATAGTTTTCCCTGATGGCTCTTTGGGCGTGGGACCAACCTCCTGACATATGCCCATTTTTGTGCCTGGCGCAGCGACAAGTGGGAAAGGGTGGTTTTGAGGCTGAAGGCAGCAGGAAAGCCTGCAGCCCCCAGGTGTGTGGGGCTACGCAAGCGGTTCCCAAAGAGCTTTAGAACAAGGCATAGTTTTCCCTGCTGGCTCTTTGGGCGTGGAACCAATCTCCAGATATATGGCCATTTTTGTGCCTGGCACGGCGCCATGTGGGAAAGGGTGGTTTTGAGGCTGAAGGCAGCAGGAAAGCCTGCAGCCCCCACGTCTCTGGGGCTACGCAAGCGGTTCCCAAAGAGCTTTAGAACAAGGCATAGTTTTCCCTGCTGGCTGTTTGGGAAAGGGACCAGTCTCCAGATATATGGCCAATTTGGGCCTGGAGAGGCACCAAGTGGGAAAGGGTGGTTTTGAGGCTGAAGTCAGCAGGAAAGCCTGCAGCCCCCAGGTCTGTGGGGCTACGCAAGCGGTTCCCAAAGAGCTTTAGAACAGGGCATAGTTTTCCCTGCTGGCTCTTTGGGCGTGGGACCAACCTCCAGACATATGGCCATTTTTGTGCCTGGCGTGACGCCATGTGGAAAAGGGTGGTTTTGAGGCTGAAGAGAGCAGGAAAGCCTGCAGCCCCCAGGTCTGTGGGGCTACGCAAGCCGTTCCCAAAGAGCTTTAGAACAAGGAATAGTTTTCCCTGCTGGCTCTTTGGGCGTGGGACCAGTCTCCAGACATATGGCCATTTTTGGACCTGGCGTGACGCCATGTGGGAAAGGGTGGTTTTGAGGCTGAAGGCAGCAGGAAAGCCTGCAGCCCCCAGGTGTGTGGGGCTACGCAAGCGGTTCCCAAAGAGCTTTAGAACAAGGCATAGTTTTCCCTGCTGGCTCTTTGGGCGTGGAACCAACCTCCAGACATATGGCCATTTTTGTGCCTGGCGCAGCGCCAAGTGGGAAAGGGTGGTTTTGAGGCTGAAGGCAGCAGGAAAGCCTGCAGCCCCCAGGTGTGTGGGGCTACGCAAGCGGTTCCCAAAGAGCTTTAGAACAAGGCCAGACAAATGGCCATTTTTGGGCCTGGCGCGGGGCCAAGTGGGAAAGGGTGGTTTTGAGGCTGAAGGCAGCAGGAAAGCCTGCAGCCCCCAGGTGTGTGGGGCTACGCAAGCGGTTCCAAAAGAGCTTTAGAACAAGACATAGTTTTCCCTGCTGGCTCTTTGGGCGTGGGACCAACCTCCTGACATATGCCCATTTTTGGGCCTGGCGCAGCGACAAGTGGGAAAGGGTGGTTTTGAGGTTGAAGGCAGCAGGAAAGCCTGCAGCCCCCAGGTGTGTGGGGCTATGCAAGCGGTTCCCAAAGAGCTTTAGAACAGGGCATAGTTTTCCCTGCTGGCTCTTTGGGCGTGGGACCAGTCTCCAGACATATGGCCATTTTTGTGCCTGGCGTGACGCCATGTGGGAAAGGGTGGTTTTGAGGCTGAAGGCAGCAGGAAAGCCTGCAGCCCCCAGGTGTGTGGGGCTACGCAAGCGGTTCCCAAAGAGCTTTAGAACAAGACATAGTTTTCCCTGCTGGCTCTTTGGGCGTGGGACCAACCTCCAGACATATGGCCATTTTTGAGCCTGGCGCAGCGCCAAGTGGGAAAGGGTGGTTTTGAGGTTGAAAGCGCGAGAAAAGCCTGCAGCCCCCAGTTTGTGTGGGGCTACGCAAGCGGTTCCCAAAGAGCTTTAGAACAAGGCATATTTTTCCCTGCTGGCTCTTTGGGCGTGGGACCAGTCTCCAGACATATGGCCATTTTTGGGCCTGGCGCGGCGCCAAGTGGGAAAGCGTGCTTTTGAGGTTGAGGGAGAGCAGGAAAGCCTGCAGCTCCCAGGTGTGTGGGGCTACGCAAGCGGTTCCCAAAGAGCTTTAGAACAAGGCATAGTTTTCCCTGATGGCTCTTTGGGCGTGGGACCAGTCTCCTGACATATGGCCATTTTTGGGCCTGGCGCGAAGCCAAGTGGGAAAGGGTGGTTTTGAGGCTGAAGGCAGCAGGAAAGCCTGCAGCCCCCAGGTGTGTGGGGCTACGCAAGCGGTTCCCAAAGAGCTTTAGAACAAGGCATAGTTTTCCCTGCTGGCTCTTTGGGCGTGGGACCAGTCTCCAGACATATGGCCATTTTTGGGCCTGGCGCAGCGCCAAGTGGGAAAGGGTTGTTTTGAGGCTGAAGGCAGCAGGAAAGACTGCAGCCCCCAGGTGTGTGGGGCTACGCAAGCCGTTCCCAAAGAGCTTTAGAACAAGGCATAGTTTTCCCTGCTGGCTCTTTGGGAATGGTACCAACCTCCAGACATATGGCCATTTTTGTGCCTGGCGCGGCGCCAATTGCGAAAGGTTTCTTTTGAGGCTGAAGGCAGCAGGAAAGCCTGCAGCCCCCAGGTGTGTGGGGCTACGCAAGTGGTTCCCAAAGAGCTTTAGAACAAGGCATAGTTTTCCCTGCTGGCTCTTTGGGCGTGGGACCAGTCTCCAGACATATGGCCATTTTTGTGCCTGGCTTGGCGCCAAGTTGGAAAGGGTTGTTTTGAGGCTGAAGGCACCAGGAAAGCCTGCAGCCCCCAGGTGTGTGGGGCTACGCAAGCGGTTCCCAAAGAGCTTTAGAACAAGGCATAGTTTTCCCTGCTGGCTCTTTGGGCGTGGGACCAACTTCCAGACATATGGCCATTTTTGGGCCTGGCACGGCGCCAAGTGGGAAAGGGTGGTTTTTAGGCTGAAGGCAGCAGGAAAGCCTGCAGCCCCCAGGTGTGTGGGGCTACGCAAGCGGTTCCCAAAGAGCTTTAGAACAAGGCATAGTTTTCCCTGCTGGCTCTTTGGGCGTGGAACCAATCTCCAGATATATGGCCATTTTTGTGCCTGGCACGGCGCCATGTGGGAAAGGGTGGTATTGAGGCTGAAGGCAGCAGGAAAGCCTGCAGCCCCCACGTCTCTGGGGCTACGCAAGCGGTTCCCAAAGAGCTTTAGAACAAGGCATAGTTTTCCCTGCTGGCTGTTTGGGAAAGGGACCAGTCTCCAGATATATGGCCAATTTGGGCCTGGAGAGGCACCAAGTGGGAAAGGGTGGTTTTGAGGCTGAAGTCAGCAGGAAAGCCTGCAGCCCCCAGGTCTGTGGGGCTACGCAAGCGGTTCCCAAAGAGCTTTAGAACAGGGCATAGTTTTCCCTGCTGGCTCTTTGGGCGTGGGACCAGTCTCCAGACATATGGCCATTTTTGTGCCTGGCGTGGCACCATGTGGAAAAGGGTGGTTTTGAGGCTGAAGGCAGCAGGAAAGCCTGCAGCCCCCAGGTCTGTGGGGCTACGCAAGCCGTTCCCAAAGAGCTTTAGAACAAGGAATAGTTTTCCCTGCTGGCTCTTTGGGCGTGGGACAAGCTCCAGACATATGGCCATTTTTGGGCCTGGCGCAGCGCCAAGTGGGAAAGGGTGGTTTTGAGGCTGAAGGCAGCAGGAAAGCCTGCAGCCCCCAGGTGTGTGGGGCTACGCAAGCGGTTCCCAAAGAGCTTTAGAACAAGACATAGTTTTCCCTGCTGGCTCTTTGGGCGTGGGACCAACCTCCAGACATATGGCCATTTTTGTGCCTGGCGCAGCGCCAAGTGGGAAAGGGTGGTTTTGAGGCTGAAGGCAGCAGGAAAGCCTGCAGCCCCCAGGTGTGTGGGGCTACGCAAGCGGTTCCCAAAGAGCTTTAGAACAAGGCCAGACAAATGGCCATTTTTGGGCCTGGCGCGGGGCCAAGTGGGAAAGGGTGGTTTTGAGGCTGAAGGCAGCAGGAAAGCCTGCAGCCCCCAGGTGTGTGGGGCTACGCAAGCGGTTCCCAAAGAGCTTTAGAACAAGACATAGTTTTCCCTGCTGGCTCTTTGGGCGTGGGACCAGTCTCCAGACATATGGCCATTTTTGTGCCTGGCGTGACGCCATGTGGGAAAGGGTGGTTTTGAGGCTGAAGGCAGCAGGAAAGCCTGCAGCCCCCAGGTGTGTGGGGCTACGCAAGCGGTTCCCAAAGAGCTTTAGAACAAGGCATAGTTTTCCCTGCTGGCTCTTTGGGCGTGGAACCAATCTCCAGATATATGGCCATTTTTGTGCCTGGCACGGCGCCATGTGGGAAAGGGTGGTTTTGAGGCTGAAGGCAGCAGGAAAGCCTGCAGCCCCCACGTCTCTGGGGCTACGCAAGCGGTTCCCAAAGAGCTTTAGAACAAGGCATAGTTTTCCCTGCTGGCTGTTTGGGAAAGGGACCAGTCTCCAGATATATGGCCAATTTGGGCCTGGAGAGGCACCAAGTGGGAAAGGGTGGTTTTGAGGCTGAAGTCAGCAGGAAAGCCTGCAGCCCCCAGGTCTGTGGGGCTACGCAAGCGGTTCCCAAAGAGCTTTAGAACAGGGCATAATTTTCCCTGCTGGCTCTTTGGGCGTGGGACCAACCTCCAGACATATGGCCATTTTTGTGCCTGGCTTGGCGCCATGTGGGAAAGGGTGGTTTTGAGGCTGAAGGCAGCAGGAAAGCCTGCAGCCCCCACGTCTCTGGGGCTACGCAAGCGGTTCCCAAAGAGCTTTAGAACAAGACATAGTTTTCCCTGCTGGCTCTTTGGGCGTGGGACCAACCTCCAGACATATGGCCATTTTTGGGCCTGGCGCAGCGCCAAGTGGGAAAGGGTGGTTTTGAGGTTGAAAGCGCGAGAAAAGCCTGCAGCCCCCAGTTTGTGTGGGGCTACGCAAGCGGTTCCCAAAGAGCTTTAGAACAAGGCATATTTTTCCCTGCTGGCTCTTTGGGCGTGGGACCAGTCTCCAGAATAATGGCCATTTTTGGGCCTGGCGCGGCGCCAAGTGGGAAAGCGTGCTTTTGAGGTTGAGGGAGAGCAGGAAAGCCTGCAGCTCCCAGGTGTGTGGGGCTACGCAAGCGGTTCCCAAAGAGCTTTAGAACAAGGCATAGTTTTCCCTGATGGCTCTTTGGGCGTGGGACCAGTCTCCTGACATATGGCCATTTTTGGGCCTGGCGCGGCGCCAAGTGGGAAAGCGTGCTTTTGAGGCTGAGGGAGAGCAGGAAAGCCTGCAGCTCCCAGGTGTGTGGGGCTACGCAAGCGGTTCCCAAAGAGCTTTAGAACAAGGCATAGTTTTCCCTGCTGGCTCTTTGGGCGTGGGACCAGTCTCCAGACATATGGCCATTTTTGGGCCTGGCGCAGCGCCAAGTGGGAAAGGGTTGTTTTGAGGCTGAAGGCAGCAGGAAAGACTGCAGCCCCCAGGTGTGTGGGGCTACGAAAGCCGTTCCCAAAGAGCTTTAGAACAAGGCATAGTTTTCCCTGCTGGCTCTTTGGGAATTGTACCAACCTCCAGACATATGGCCATTTTTGTGCCTGGCGCGGCGCCAATTGCGAAAGGTTTCTTTTGAGGCTGAAGGCAGCAGGAAAGCCTTCAGCCCCCAGGTGTGTGGGGCTACGCAAGTGGTTCCCAAAGAGCTTTAGAACAAGGCATAGTTTTCCCTGCTGGCTCTTTGGGCGTGGGACCAGTCTCCAGACATATGGCCATTTTTGTGCTTGGCTTGGCGCCAAGTTGGAAAGGGTTTTTTTGAGGCTGAAGGCAGCAGGAAAGCCTGCAGCCCCCAGGTGTGTGGGGCTACGCAAGCGGTTCCCAAAGAGCTTTAGAACAAGGCATAGTTTTCCCTGCTGGCTCTTTGGGCGTGGGACCAACTTCCAGACATATGGCCATTTTTGGGCCTGGCACGGCGCCAAGTGGGAAAGGGTGGTTTTTAGGCTGAAGGCAGCAGGAAAGCCTGCAGCTCCCAGGTGTGTGGGGCTACGCAAGCGGTTCCCAAAGAGCTTTAGAACAAGGCATAGTTTTCCCTGCTGGCTCTTTGGGCATGGAACCAATCTCCAGATATATGGCCATTTTTGTGCCTGGCACGGCGCCAAGTGGGAAAGGGTGGTTTTGAGGCTGAAGGCAGCAGGAAAGCCTGCAGCCCCCAGGTCTGTGGGGCTACGCAAGCGGTTCCCAAAGAGCTTTAGAACAAGGCATAGTTTTCCCTGCTGGCTCTTTGGGCGTGGGACCAGTCTCCAGACATATGGCCATTTTTGTGCCTGGCGTGGCACCATGTGGAAAAGGGTGGTTTTGAGGCTGAAGTCAGCAGGAAAGCCTGCAGCCCCCAGGTGTGTGGGGCTACGCAAGCGGTTCCCAAAGAGCTTTAGAACAAGGCATAGTTTTCCCTGCTGGCTCTTTGGGCGTGGTACCAACCTCCAGACATATGGCCATTTTTGTGCCTGGCGTGGCACCATGTGGAAAAGGGTGGTTTTGAGGCTGAAGGCAGCAGGAAAGCCTGCAGCCCCCAGGTCTGTGGGGCTACGCAAGCCGTTCCCAAAGAGCTTTAGAACAAGGAATAGTTTTCCCTGCTGGCTCTTTGGGCGTGGGACAAGCTCCAGACATATGGCCATTTTTGGGCCTGGCGCAGCGCCAAGTGGGAAAGGGTGGTTTTGAGGCTGAAGGCAGCAGGAAAGCCTGCAGCCCCCAGGTGTGTGGGGCTACGCAAGCGGTTCCCAAAGAGCTTTAGAACAAGGCATAGTTTTCCCTGCTGGCTCTTTGGGCGTGGGACCAACCTCCAGACATATGGCCATTTTTGTGCCTGGCGCAGCGCCAAGTGGGAAAGGGTGGTTTGAGGTTGAAAGCGCGAGAAAAGCCTGCAGCCCCCAGTTTGTGTGGGGCTACGCAAGCGGTTCCCAAAGAGCTTTAGAACAAGGCATATTTTTCCCTGCTGGCTCTTTGGGCGTGGGACCAGTCTCCAGACATATGGCCATTTTTGGGCCTGGCGCGGCGCCAAGTGGGAAAGCGTGCTTTTGAGGCTGAGGGAGAGCAGAAAAGCCTGCAGCTCCCAGGTGTGTGGGGCTACGCAAGCGGTTCCCAAAGAGCTTTAGAACAAGGCATAGTTTTCCCTGCTGGCTCTTTGGGCGTGAAACCAGTCTCCTGACATATGGCCATTTTTGAGCCTGGCGCGAAGCCAAGTGGGAAAGGGTGGTTTTGAGGCTGAAGGCAGCAGGAAAGCCTGCAGCCCCCAGGTGTGTGGGGCTACGCAAGCGGTTCCCAAAGAGCTTTAGAACAAGGCATAGTTTTCCCTGCTGGCTCTTTGGGCGTGGGACCAGTCTCCAGACATATGGCCATTTTTGGGCCTGGCGCAGCGCCAAGTGGGAAAGGGTTGTTTTGAGGCTGAAGGCAGCAGGAAAGACTGCAGCCCCCAGGTCTGTGGGGCTACGTAAGCCGTTCCCAAAGAGCTTTAGAACAAGCCATAGTTTTCCCTGCTGGCTCTTTGGGCGTGGGACCAACTTCCAGACATATGGCCATTTTTGGGCCTGGCACGGCGCCAAGTGGGAAAGGGTGGTTTTGAGGCTGAAGGCAGCAGGAAAGCCTGCAGCCCCCAGGTCTGTGGGGCTACGCAAGCGGTTCCCAAAGAGCTTTAGAACAAGGCATAGTTTTCCCTGCTGGCTCTTTGGGCGTGGAACCAATCTCCAGATATATGGCCATTTTTGTGCCTGGCACGGCGCCAAGTGGGAAAGGGTGGTTTTGAGGCTGAAGGCAGCAGGAAAGCCTGCAGCCCCCAGGTGTGTGGGGCTACGCAAGCCGTTCCCAAAGAGCTTTAGAACAAGGCATAGTTTTCCCTGCTGGCTGTTTGGGAAAGGGACCAGTCTCCAGATATATGGCCAATTTGGGCCTGGAGAGGCACCAAGTGGGAAAGGGTGGTTTTGAGGCTGAAGTCAGCAGGAAAGCCTGCAGCCCCCAGGTGTGTGGGGCTACGCAAGCGGTTCCCAAAGAGCTTTAGAACAAGGCATAGTTTTCCCTGCTGGCTCTTTGGGCGTGGTACCAACCTCCAGACATATGGCCATTTTTGTGCCTGGCGTGGCGCCATGTGGAAAAGGGTGGTTTTGAGGCTGAAGGCAGCAGGAAAGCCTGCAGCCCCCAGGTGTGTGGGGCTACGCAAGCGGTTCCCAAAGAGCTTTAGAACAAGGCATAGTTTTCCCTGCTGGCTCTTTGGGCATGGGACCAGTCTCCAGACATATGGCCATTTTTGGGCCTGGCGCAGCGCCAAGTGGGAAAGGGTTGTTTTGAGGCTGAAGGCAGCAGGAAAGCCTGCAGCCCCCAGGTGTGTGGGGCTACGCAAGTGGTTCCCAAAGAGCTTTAGAACAAGGCATAATTTTCCCTGCTGGCTCTTTGGGCGTGGGACCAGTCTCCAGATATATGGCCATTTTTGTGCCTGGCGTGACGCCAAGTGGGAAAGGGTGGTTTTGAGGCTGAAGGCAGCAGGAAAGCCTGCAGCCCCCAGGTGTGTGGGGCTACGCAAGCGGTTCCCAAAGAGCTTTAGAACAAGGCATAGTTTTCCCTGCTGGCTCTTTGGGCGTGGGACCAGTCTCCAGACATATGGCCATTTTTGGGCCTGGCGCGGCGCCAAGTGGGAAAGCGTGCTTTTGAGGTTGAGGGAGAGCAGGAAAGCCTGCAGCTCCCAGGTGTGTGGGGCTACGCAAGCGGTTCCCAAAGAGCTTTAGAACAAGGCATAGTTTTCCCTGATGGCTCTTTGGGCGTGGGACCAGTCTCCTGACATATGGCCATTTTTGGGCCTGGCGCGATGCCAAGTGGGAAAGGGTGGTTTTGAGGCTGAAGGCAGCAGGAAAGCCTGCAGCCCCCAGGTGTGTGGGGCTACGCAAGCGGTTCCCAAAGAGCTTTAGAACAAGGCATAGTTTTCCCTGCTGGCTCTTTGGGCGTGGGACCAGTCTCCAGACATATGGCCATTTTTGGGCCTGGCGCAGCGCCAAGTGGGAAAGGGTTGTTTTGAGGCTGAAGGCAGCAGGAAAGCCTGCAGCCCCCAGGTGTGTGGGGCTACGCAAGCGTTTCCCAAAGAGCTTTAGAACAAGGCATAGTTTTCCCTGCTGGCTCTTTGGGAATGGTACCAACCTCCAGACATATGGCCATTTTTGTGCCTGGCGCGGCGCCAATTGCGAAAGGTTTCTTTTGAGGCTGAAGGCAGCAGGAAAGCCTTCAGCCCCCAGGTGTGTGGGGCTACGCAAGTGGTTCCCAAAGAGCTTTAGAACAAGGCATAGTTTTCCCTGCTGGCTCTTTGGGCGTGGGACCAGTCTCCAGACATATGGCCATTTTTGTGCCTGGCGTGACGCCATGTGGAAAAGGGTGATTTTGAGGCTGAAGGCAGCAGGAAAGCCTGCAGCCCCCAGGTCTGTGGGGCTACGTAAGCCGTTCCCAAAGAGCTTTAGAACAAGGCATAGTTTTCCCTGCTGGCTCTTTGGGCGTGGGACCAACTTCCAGACATATGGCCATTTTTGGGCCTGGCACGGCGCCAAGTGGGAAAGGGTGGTTTTGAGGCTGAAGGCAGCAGGAAAGCCTGCAGCCCCCAGGTGTGTGGGGCTACGCAAGCGGTTCCCAAAGAGCTTTAGAACAAGGCATAGTTTTCCCTGCTGGCTCTTTGGGCGTGGAACCAATCTCCAGATATATGGCCATTTTTGTGCCTGGCACGGCGCCAAGTGGGAAAGGGTGGTTTTGAGGCTGAAGGCAGCAGGAAAGCCTGCAGCCCCCAGGTGTGTGGGGCTACGCAAGCGGTTCCCAAAGAGCTTTAGAACAAGGCATAGTTTTCCCTGCTGGCTGTTTGGGAAAGGGACCAGTCTCCAGATATATGGCCAATTTGGGCCTGGAGAGGCACCAAGTGGGAAAGGGTGGTTTTGAGGCTGAAGTCAGCAGGAAAGCCTGCAGCCCCCAGGTGTGTGGGGCTACGCAAGCGGTTCCCAAAGAGCTTTAGAACAAGGCATAGTTTTCCCTGCTGGCTCTTTGGGCGTGGTACCAACCTCCAGACATATGGCCATTTTTGTGCCTGGCGTGGCGCCATGTGGAAAAGGGTGGTTTTGAGGCTGAAGGCAGCAGGAAAGCCTGCAGCCCCCAGGTGTGTGGGGCTACGCAAGCGGTTCCCAAAGAGCTTTAGAACAAGGCATAGTTTTCCCTGCTGGCTCTTTGGGCATGGGACCAGTCTCCAGACATATGGCCATTTTTGGGCCTGGCGCAGCGCCAAGTGGGAAAGGGTTGTTTTGAGGCTGAAGGCAGCAGGAAAGCCTGCAGCCCCCAGGTGTGTGGGGCTACGCAAGTGGTTCCCAAAGAGCTTTAGAACAAGGCATAGTTTTCCCTGCTGGCTCTTTGGGCGTGGGACCAGTCTCCAGATATATGGCCATTTTTGTGCCTGGCGTGACGCCAAGTGGGAAAGGGTGGTTTTGAGGCTGAAGGCAGCAGGAAAGCCTGCAGCCCCCAGGTGTGTGGGGCTACGCAAGCGGTTCCCAAAGAGCTTTAGAACAAGGCATAGTTTTCCCTGCTGGCTCTTTGGGCGTGGGACCAGTCTCCAGACATATGGCCATTTTTGGGCCTGGCGCGGCGCCAAGTGGGAAAGCGTGCTTTTGAGGTTGAGGGAGAGCAGGAAAGCCTGCAGCTCCCAGGTGTGTGGGGCTACGCAAGCGGTTCCCAAAGAGCTTTAGAACAAGGCATAGTTTTCCCTGATGGCTCTTTGGGCGTGGGACCAGTCTCCTGACATATGGCCATTTTTGGGCCTGGCGCGAAGCCAAGTGGGAAAGGGTGGTTTTGAGGCTGAAGGCAGCAGGAAAGCCTGCAGCCCCCAGGTGTGTGGGGCTACGCAAGCCGTTCCCAAAGAGCTTTAGAACAAGGCATAGTTTTCCCTGCTGGCTCTTTGGGCGTGGGACCAGTCTCCAGACATATGGCCATTTTTGGGCCTGGCGCAGCGCCAAGTGGGAAAGGGTTGTTTTGAGGCTGAAGGCAGCAGGAAAGCCTGCAGCCCCCAGGTGTGTGGGGCTACGCAAGCGTTTCCCAAAGAGCTTTAGAACAAGGCATAGTTTTCCCTGCTGGCTCTTTGGGAATGGTACCAACCTCCAGACATATGGCCATTTTTGTGCCTGGCGCGGCGCCAATTGCGAAAGGTTTCTTTTGAGGCTGAAGGCAGCAGGAAAGCCTTCAGCCCCCAGGTGTGTGGGGCTACGCAAGTGGTTCCCAAAGAGCTTTAGAACAAGGCATAGTTTTCCCTGCTGGCTCTTTGGGCGTGGGACCAGTCTCCAGACATATGGCCATTTTTGTGCCTGGCTTGGCGCCAAGTTGGAAAGGGTTGTTTTGAGGCTGAAGGCAGCAGGAAAGCCTGCAGCCCCCAGGTGTGTGGGGCTACGCAAGCGGTTCCCAAAGAGCTTTAGAACAAGGCATAGTTTTCCCTGCTGGCTCTTTGGGCGTGGGACCAACTTCCAGACATATGGCCATTTTTGGGCCTGGCACGGCGCCAAGTGGGAAAGGGTGGCTTTTAGGCTGAAGGCAGCAGGAAAGCCTGCAGCCCGCAGGTCTGTGGGGCTACGCAAGCGGTTCCCAAAGAGCTTTAGAACAAGGCATAGTTTTCCCTGCTGGCTCTTTGGGCGTGGAACCAATCTCCAGATATATGGCCATTTTTGTGCCTGGCACGGCGCCATGTGGGAAAGGGTGGTTTTGAGGCTGAAGGCAGCAGGAAAGCCTGCAGCCCCCACGTCTCTGGGGCTACGCAAGCGGTTCCCAAAGAGCTTTAGAACAAGGCATAGTTTTCCCTGCTGGCTGTTTGGGAAAGGGACCAGTCTCCAGATATATGGCCAATTTGGGCCTGGAGAGGCACCAAGTGGGAAAGGGTGGTTTTGAGGCTGAAGTCAGCAGGAAAGCCTGCAGCCCCCAGGTCTGTGGGGCTACGCAAGCGGTTCCCAAAGAGCTTTAGAACAGGGCATAGTTTTCCCTGCTGGCTCTTTGGGCGTGGGACCAACCTCCAGACATATGGCCATTTTTGTGCCTGGCGTGGCACCATGTGGAAAAGGGTGGTTTTGAGGCTGAAGGCAGCAGGAAAGCCTGCAGCCCCCAGGTCTGTGGGGCTACGCAAGCCGTTCCCAAAGAGCTTTAGAACAAGGAATAGTTTTCCCTGCTGGCTCTTTGGGCGTGGGACAAGCTCCAGACATATGGCCATTTTTGGGCCTGGCGCAGCGCCAAGTGGGAAAGGGTGGTTTTGAGGCTGAAGGCAGCAGGAAAGCCTGCAGCCCCCAGGTGTGTGGGGCTACGCAAGCGGTTCCCAAAGAGCTTTAGAACAAGACATAGTTTTCCCTGCTGGCTCTTTGGGCGTGGGACCAACCTCCAGACATATGGCCATTTTTGTGCCTGGCGCAGCGCCAAGTGGGAAAGGGTGGTTTTGAGGCTGAAGGCAGCAGGAAAGCCTGCAGCCCCCAGGTGTGTGGGGCTACGCAAGCGGTTCCCAAAGAGCTTTAGAACAAGGCCAGACAAATGGCCATTTTTGGGCCTGGCGCGGGGCCAAGTGGGAAAGGGTGGTTTTGAGGCTGAAGGCAGCAGGAAAGCCTGCAGCCCCCAGGTGTGTGGGGCTACGCAAGCGGTTCCAAAAGAGCTTTAGAACAAGACATAGTTTTCCCTGCTGGCTCTTTGGGCGTGGGACCAACCTCCTGACATATGCCCATTTTTGGGCCTGGCGCAGCGACAAGTGGGAAAGGGTGGTTTTGAGGTTGAAGGCAGCAGGAAAGCCTGCAGCCCCCAGGTGTGTGGGGCTATGCAAGCGGTTCCCAAAGAGCTTTAGAACAAGGCATATTTTTCACTGCTGGCTCTTTGGGCGTGGGACCAACCTCCAGACATATGGCCATTTTTGTGCCTGGCGTGACGCCATGTGGGAAAGGGTGGTTTTGAGGCTGAAGGCAGCAGGAAAGCCTGCAGCCCCCAGGTGTGTGGGGCTACGCAAGCGGTTCCCAAAGAGCTTTAGAACAAGGCATAGTTTTCCCTGCTGGCTCTTTGGGCGTGGAACCAATCTCCAGATATATGGCCATTTTTGTGCCTGGCACGGCGCCATGTGGGAAAGGGTGGTTTTGAGGCTGAAGGCAGCAGGAAAGCCTGCAGCCCGCAGGTCTGTGGGGCTACGCAAGCGGTTCCCAAAGAGCTTTAGAACAAGGCATAGTTTTCCCTGCTGGCTGTTTGGGAAAGGGACCAGTCTCCAGATATATGGCCAATTTGGGCCTGGAGAGGCACCAAGTGGGAAAGGGTGGTTTTGAGGCTGAAGTCAGCAGGAAAGCCTGCAGCCCCCAGGTCTGTGGGGCTACGCAAGCGGTTCCCAAAGAGCTTTAGAACAGGGCATAGTTTTCCCTGCTGGCTCTTTGGGCGTGGGACCAACCTCCAGACATATGGCCATTTTTGTGCCTGGCGTGGCACCACGTGGGAAAGGGTGGTTTTGAGGCTGAAGGCAGCAGGAAAGCCTGCAGCCCCCAGGTGTGTGGGGCTACGCAAGCGGTTCCCAAAGAGCTTTAGAACAAGACATAGTTTTCCCTGCTGGCTCTTTGGGCGTGGGACCAACCTCCAGACATATGGCCATTTTTGAGCCTGGCGCAGCGCCAAGTGGGAAAGGGTGGTTTTGAGGTTGAAAGCGCGAGAAAAGCCTGCAGCCCCCAGTTTGTGTGGGGCTACGCAAGCGGTTCCCAAAGAGCTTTAGAACAAGGCATATTTTTCCCTGCTGGCTCTTTGGGCGTGGGACCAGTCTCCAGACATATGGCCATTTTTGGGCCTGGCGCGGCGCCAAGTGGGAAAGCGTGCTTTTGAGGTTGAGGGAGAGCAGGAAAGCCTGCAGCTCCCAGGTGTGTGGGGCTACGCAAGCGGTTCCCAAAGAGCTTTAGAACAAGGCATAGTTTTCCCTGATGGCTCTTTGGGCGTGGGACCAGTCTCCTGACATATGGCCATTTTTGGGCCTGGCGCGAAGCCAAGTGGGAAAGCGTGCTTTTGAGGCTGAAGGCAGCAGAAAAGCCTGCAGCCCCCAGGTGTGTGGGGCTACGCAAGCGGTTCCCAAAGAGATTTAGAACAAGGCATAGTTTTCCCTGCTGGCTCTTTGGGCGTGGGACCAGTCTCCAGACATATGGCCATTTTTTGCCTGGCGCAGCGCCAAGTGGGAAAGGCTTGTTTTGAGGCTGAAGGCAGCAGGAAAGACTGCAGCCCCCAGGTGTGTGGGGCTACGCAAGTGGTTCCCAAAGAGCTTTAGAACAAGGCATAGTTTTCCCTGCTGGCTCTTTGGGCGTGGGACCAGTCTCCAGACATATGGCCATTTTTGTGCCTGGCTTGGCGCCAAGTTGGAAAGGGTTGTTTTGAGGCTGAAGGCACCAGGAAAGCCTGCAGCCCCCAGGTGTGTGGGGCTACGCAAGCCGTTCCCAAAGAGCTTTAGAACAAGGCATAGTTTTCCCTGCTGGCTCTTTGGGAATGGTACCAACCTCCAGACATATGGCCATTTTTGTGCCTGGCGCGGCGCCAATTGCGAAAGGTTTCTTTTGAGGTTGAAGGCAGCAGGAAAGCCTTCAGCCCCCAGGTGTGTGGGGCTACGCAAGTGGTTCCCAAAGAGCTTTAGAACAAGGCATAGTTTTCCCTGCTGGCTCTTTGGGCGTGGGACCAGTCTCCAGACATATGGCCATTTTTGTGCCTGGCTTGGCGCCAAGTTGGAAAGGGTTGTTTTGAGGTTGAAGGCACCAGGAAAGCCTGCAGCCCCCAGGTGTGTGGGGCTACGCAAGCGGTTCCCAAAGAGCTTTAGAACAAGGCATAGTTTTCCCTGCTGGCTCTTTGGGCGTGGGACCAACTTCCAGACATATGGCCATTTTTGGGCCTGGCACGGCGCCAAGTGGGAAAGGGTGGTTTTTAGGCTGAAGGCAGCAGGAAAGCCTGCAGCCCCCAGGTGTGTGGGGCTACGCAAGCGGTTCCCAAAGAGCTTTAGAACAAGGCATAGTTTTCCCTGCTGGCTCTTTGGGCGTGGAACCAATCTCCAGATATATGGCCATTTTTGTGCCGGGCACGGCGCCAAGTGGGAAAGGGTGGTTTTGAGGCTGAAGGCAGCAGGAAAGCCTGCAGCCCCCAGGTCTGTGGGGCTACGCAAGCGGTTCCCAAAGAGCTTTAGAACAAGGCATAGTTTTCCCTGCTGGCTCTTTGGGCGTGGAACCAATCTCCAGACATATGGCCATTTTTGTGCCTGGCGTGGCACCATGTGGAAAAGGGTGGTTTTGAGGCTGAAGTCAGCAGGAAAGCCTGCAGCCCCCAGGTCTGTGGGGCTACGCAAGCGGTTCCCAAAGAGTTTTAGAACAAGGCATAGTTTTCCCTGCTGGCTCTTTGGGCGTGGTACCAACCTCCAGACATATGGCCATTTTTGTGCCTGGCGTGGCACCATGTGGAAAAGGGTGGTTTTGAGGCTGAAGGCAGCAGGAAAGCCTGCAGCCCCCAGGTCTGTGGGGCTACGCAAGCCGTTCCCAAAGAGCTTTAGAACAAGGAATAGTTTTCCCTGCTGGCTCTTTGGGCGTGGGACAAGCTCCAGACATATGGTCATTTTTGGGCCTGGCGCAGCGCCAAGTGGGAAAGGGTGGTTTTGAGGCTGAAGGCAGCAGGAAAGCCTGCAGCCCCCAGGTGTGTGGGGCTACGCAAGCGGTTCCCAAAGAGCTTTAGAACAAGACATAGTTTTCCCTGCTGGCTCTTTGGACGTGGGACCAACCTCCAGACATATGGCCATTTTTGTGCCTGGCGCAGCGCCAAGTGGGAAAGGGTGGTTTTGAGGTTGAAAGCGCGAGAAAAGCCTGCAGCCCCCAGTTTGTGTGGGGCTACGCAAGCGGTTCCCAAAGAGCTTTAGAACAAGGCATATTTTTCCCTGCTGGCTCTTTGGGCGTGGGACCAGTCTCCAGACATATGGCCATTTTTGGGCCTGGCGCGGCGCCAAGTGGGAAAGCGTGCTTTTGAGGCTGAGGGAGAGCAGGAAAGCCTGAAGCTCCCAGGTGTGTGGGGCTACGCAAGCGGTTCCCAAAGAGCTTTAGAACAAGGCATAGTTTTCCCTGATGGCTCTTTGGGCGTGGGACCAGTCTCCTGACATATGGCCATTTTTGAGCCTGGCGCGAAGCCAAGTGGGAAAGGGTGGTTTTGAGGCTGAAGGCAGCAGGAAAGCCTGCAGCCCCCAGGTGTGTGGGGCTACGCAAGCGGTTCCCAAAGAGCTTTAGAACAAGGCATAGTTTTCCCTGCTGGCTCTTTGGGCGTGGGACCAGTCTCCAGACATATGGCCATTTTTGGGCCTGGCGCAGCGCCAAGTGGGAAAGGGTTGTTTTGAGGCTGAAGGCAGCAGGAAAGCCTGCAGCCCCCAGGTGTGTGGGGCTACGCAAGCGGTTCCCAAAGAGCTTTAGAACAAGGCATAGTTTTCCCTGCTGGCTCTTTGGGAATGGTACCAACCTCCAGACATATGGCCATTTTTGTGCCTGGCGCGGCGCCAATTGCGAAAGGTTTCTTTTGAGGCTGAAGGCAGCAGGAAAGCCTTCAGCCCCAAGGTGTGTGGGGCTACGCAAGTGGTTCCCAAAGAGCTTTAGAACAAGGCATAGTTTTCCCTGCTGGCTCTTTGGGCGTGGGACCAGTCTCCAGACATATGGCCATTTTTGTGCCTGGCGTGACGCCATGTGGCAAAGGGTGGTTTTGAGGCTGAAGGCAGCAGGAAAGCCTGCAGCCCACAGGTGTGTGGGGCTACGCAAGCCGTTCCCAAAGAGCTTTAGAACAAGGCATAGTTTTCCCTGCTGGCTCTTTGGGCGTGGGACCAGTCTCCAGATATATGGCCATTTTTGGACCTGGCGCAGCGCCAAGTGGGAAAGGGTGGTTTTGAGGCTGAAGGCAGCAGGAAAGCCTGCAGCCCCCAGGTGTGTGGGGCTACGCAAGCGGTTCCCAAAGAGCTTTAGAACAAGGCATAATTTTCTCTGCTGGCTATTGGGGCGTGGGACCAGTCTCCAGAGATATGACCATTTTTGGGCCTGGCGTGGCGCCAAGTGGGAAAGGGTGGTTTTGAGGCTGAAGGCAGCAGGAAAGCCTGCAGCCCCCAGGTGTGTGGGGCTACGCAAGCGGTTCCCAAAGAGCTTTAGAACAAGGCATAGTTTTCCCTGCTGGCTCTTTGGGCATGGGACCAGTCTCCAGACATATGGCCATTTTTGGGCCTGGCGCGGCGCCAAGTGGGAAAGGGTGGTTTTGAGGCTGAAGGCAGCAGGAAAGCCTGCAGCCCCCAGGTGTGTGGGGCTACGCAAGCGGTTCCCAAAGAGCTTTAGAACAAGGCATAGTTTTCCCTGCTAGCTCTTTGGGCGTGGGACCAGTCTCCAGACATATGGCCATTTTTGGGCCTGGCGCGGGGCCAAGTGGGAAAGGGGGGTTTTGAGGCTGAAGGCAGCAGGAAAGCCTGCAGCCCCCAGGTCTGTGGGGCTACGCAATCCGTTCCCAAAGAGCTTTAGAACAAGGCATAGTTTTCCCTGCTGGCTCCTTGGGCGTGTGACCAACCTCCATATATATGGCCATTTTTGGGCCTGGCGCAGCGCCAAGTGGGAAAGGGTGGTTTTGAGGCTGAAGGCAGCAGGAAAGCCTGCAGCCCCCAGGTGTGTGGGGCTACGCAAGCGGTTCCAAAAGAGCTTTAGAACAAGGCATAGTTTTCCGTGCTGGCTCTTTGGGCGTGGGACCAGTCTCCAGACATATGGCCATTTTTGTGCCTGGCGTGGCACCATGTGGAAAAGGGTGGTTTTGAGGCTGAAGGCAGCAGGAAAGCCTGCAGCCCCCAGGTCTGTGGGGCTACGCAAGCCGTTCCCAAAGAGCTTTAGAACAAGGAATAGTTTTCCCTGCTGGCTCTTTGGGCGTGGGACAAGCTCCAGACATATGGCCATTTTTGGGCCTGGCGCAGCGCCAAGTGGGAAAGGGTGGTTTTGAGGCTGAAGGCAGCAGGAAAGCCTGCAGCCCCCAGGTGTGTGGGGCTACGCAAGCGGTTCCCAAAGAGCTTTAGAACAAGACATAGTTTTCCCTGCTGGCTCTTTGGACGTGGGACCAACCTCCAGACATATGGCCATTTTTGTGCCTGGCGCAGCGCCAAGTGGGAAAGGGTGGTTTTGAGGTTGAAAGCGCGAGAAAAGCCTGCAGCCCCCAGTTTGTGTGGGGCTACGCAAGCGGTTCCCAAAGAGCTTTAGAACAAGGCATATTTTTCCCTGCTGGCTCTTTGGGCGTGGGACCAGTCTCCAGACATATGGCCATTTTTGGGCCTGGCGCGGCGCCAAGTGGGAAAGCGTGCTTTTGAGGCTGAGGGAGAGCAGGAAAGCCTGAAGCTCCCAGGTGTGTGGGGCTACGCAAGCGGTTCCCAAAGAGCTTTAGAACAAGGCATAGTTTTCCCTGATGGCTCTTTGGGCGTGGGACCAGTCTCCTGACATATGGCCATTTTTGAGCCTGGCGCGAAGCCAAGTGGGAAAGGGTGGTTTTGAGGCTGAAGGCAGCAGGAAAGCCTGCAGCCCCCAGGTGTGTGGGGCTACGCAAGCGGTTCCCAAAGAGCTTTAGAACAAGGCATAGTTTTCCCTGCTGGCTCTTTGGGCGTGGGACCAGTCTCCAGACATATGGCCATTTTTGGGCCTGGCGCAGCGCCAAGTGGGAAAGGGTTGTTTTGAGGCTGAAGGCAGCAGGAAAGCCTGCAGCCCCCAGGTGTGTGGGGCTACGCAAGCGGTTCCCAAAGAGCTTTAGAACAAGGCATAGTTTTCCCTGCTGGCTCTTTGGGAATGGTACCAACCTCCAGACATATGGCCATTTTTGTGCCTGGCGCGGCGCCAATTGCGAAAGGTTTCTTTTGAGGCTGAAGGCAGCAGGAAAGCCTTCAGCCCCAAGGTGTGTGGGGCTACGCAAGTGGTTCCCAAAGAGCTTTAGAACAAGGCATAATTTTCTCTGCTGGCTATTGGGGCGTGGGACCAGTCTCCAGAGATATGACCATTTTTGGGCCTGGCGTGGCGCCAAGTGGGAAAGGGTGGTTTTGAGGCTGAAGGCAGCAGGAAAGCCTGCAGCCCCCAGGTGTGTGGGGCTACGCAAGCGGTTCCCAAAGAGCTTTAGAACAAGGCATAGTTTTCCCTGCTGGCTCTTTGGGCATGGGACCAGTCTCCAGACATATGGCCATTTTTGGGCCTGGCGCGGCGCCAAGTGGGAAAGGGTGGTTTTGAGGCTGAAGGCAGCAGGAAAGCCTGCAGCCCCCAGGTGTGTGGGGCTACGCAAGCGGTTCCCAAAGAGCTTTAGAACAAGGCATAGTTTTCCCTGCTAGCTCTTTGGGCGTGGGACCAGTCTCCAGATATATGGCCATTTTTGGGCCTGGCGCAGCGCCAAGTGGGAAAGGGGGGTTTTGAGGCTGAAGGCAGCAGGAAAGCCTGCAGCCCCCAGGTCTGTGGGGCTACGCAATCCGTTCCCAAAGAGCTTTAGAACAAGGCATAGTTTTCCCTGCTGGCTCCTTGGGCGTGTGACCAACCTCCATACATATGGCCATTTTTGGGCCTGGCGCAGCGCCAAGTGGGAAAGGGTGGTTTTGAGGCTGAAGGCAGCAGGAAAGCCTGCAGCCCCCAGGTGTGTGGGGCTACGCAAGCGGTTCCAAAAGAGCTTTAGAACAAGGCATAGTTTTCCGTGCTGGCTCTTTGGGCGTGGGACCAGTCTCCAGACATATGGCCATTTTTGGGCCTGGCGCGATGCCAAGTAGGAAAGGGTGGTTTTGAGGCTGAAGGCAGCAGGAAAGCCTGCAGCCCCCAGGTGTGTCGGGCTACGCAAACGGTTCCCAAAGAGCTTTAGAACAAGGCATAGTTTTCCGTGCTGGCTCTTTGGGCGTGGGACCAGTCTCCAGACATATGGCCATTTATGTGCCTGGCGCGATGCCAAGTAGGAAAGGGTGCATTTGAGTCTGAAGGCAGCAGGAAAGCCTGCAGCCCCCAGGTGTCTGGGGCTACGCAAGCGGTTCCCAAAGAGCTTTAGAACAAGGCATATTTTTCCCTGCTGGCTCTTTGGGCGTGGGACCAGTCTCCAGACATATGGCCATTTTTGGGCCTGGCGCAGCGCCAAGTGGGAAAGGGTGGTTTTGAGGCTGAAGGCAGCAGAAAAGCCTGCAGCCCCCAGGTGTGTGGGGCTACGCAAGCCGTTCCCAAAGAGCTTTAGAACAAGGCATAGTTTTCCCTGCTGGCTCTTTGGGAATGGTACCAACCTCCAGACATATGGCCATTTTTGTGCCTGGCGCGGCGCCAATTGCGAAAGGTTTCTTTTGAGGCTGAAGGCAGCAGGAAAGCCTGCAGCCCCCAGGTGTGTGGGGCTACGTAAGCGGTTCCCAAAGAGCTTTAGAACAAGGCATAGTTTTCCCTGCTGGCTCTTTGGGCGTGGGACCAGTCTCCAGACATATGGCCATTTTTGTGCCTGGCTTGGCGCCAAGTTGGAAAGGGTTGTTTTGAGGTTGAAGGCACCAGGAAAGCCTGCAGCCCCCAGGTGTGTGGGGCTACGCAAGCGGTTCCCAAAGAGCTTTAGAACAAGGCATAGTTTTCCCTGCTGGCTCTTTGGGCGTGGGACCAACTTCCAGACATATGGCCATTTTTGGGCCTGGCACGGCGCCAAGTGGGAAAGGGTGGTTTTTAGGCTGAAGGCAGCAGGAAAGCCTGCAGCCCCCAGGTGTGTGGGGCTACGCAAGCGGTTCCCAAAGAGCTTTAGAACAAGGCATAGTTTTCCCTGCTGGCTCTTTGGGCGTGGAACCAATCTCCAGATATATGGCCATTTTTGTGCCGGGCACGGCGCCAAGTGGGAAAGGGTGGTTTTGAGGCTGAAGGCAGCAGGAAAGCCTGCAGCCCCCAGGTCTGTGGGGCTACGCAAGCGGTTCCCAAAGAGCTTTAGAACAAGGCATAGTTTTCCCTGCTGGCTCTTTGGGCGTGGAACCAATCTCCAGACATATGGCCATTTTTGTGCCTGGCGTGGCACCATGTGGAAAAGGGTGGTTTTGAGGCTGAAGTCAGCAGGAAAGCCTGCAGCCCCCAGGTCTGTGGGGCTACGCAAGCGGTTCCCAAAGAGCTTTAGAACAAGGCATAGTTTTCCCTGCTGGCTCTTTGGGCGTGGTACCAACCTCCAGACATATGGCCATTTTTGTGCCTGGCGTGGCACCATGTGGAAAAGGGTGGTTTTGAGGCTGAAGGCAGCAGGAAAGCCTGCAGCCCCCAGGTCTGTGGGGCTACGCAAGCCGTTCCCAAAGAGCTTTAGAACAAGGAATAGTTTTCCCTGCTGGCTCTTTGGGCGTGGGACAAGCTCCAGACATATGGCCATTTTTGGGCCTGGCGCAGCGCCAAGTGGGAAAGGGTGGTTTTGAGGCTGAAGGCAGCAGGAAAGCCTGCAGCCCCCAGGTGTGTGGGGCTACGCAAGCGGTTCCCAAAGAGCTTTAGAACAAGGCATAGTTTTCCCTGCTGGCTCTTTGGACGTGGGACCAACCTCCAGACATATGGCCATTTTTGTGCCTGGCGCAGCGCCAAGTGGGAAAGGGTGGTTTTGAGGTTGAAAGCGCGAGAAAAGCCTGCAGCCCCCAGTTTGTGTGGGGCTACGCAAGCGGTTCCCAAAGAGCTTTAGAACAAGGCATATTTTTCCCTGCTGGCTCTTTGGGCGTGGGACCAGTCTCCAGACATATGGCCATTTTTGGGCCTGGCGCGGCGCCAAGTGGGAAAGCGTGCTTTTGAGGCTGAGGGAGAGCAGGAAAGCCTGAAGCTCCCAGGTGTGTGGGGCTACGCAAGCGGTTCCCAAAGAGCTTTAGAACAAGGCATAGTTTTCCCTGATGGCTCTTTGGGCGTGGGACCAGTCTCCTGACATATGGCCATTTTTGAGCCTGGCGCGAAGCCAAGTGGGAAAGGGTGGTTTTGAGGCTGAAGGCAGCAGGAAAGCCTGCAGCCCCCAGGTGTGTGGGGCTACGCAAGCGGTTCCCAAAGAGCTTTAGAACAAGGCATAGTTTTCCCTGCTGGCTCTTTGGGCGTGGGACCAGTCTCCAGACATATGGCCATTTTTGGGCCTGGCGCAGCGCCAAGTGGGAAAGGGTTGTTTTGAGGCTGAAGGCAGCAGGAAAGACTGCAGCCCCCAGGTGTGTGGGGCTACGCAAGCGGTTCCCAAAGAGCTTTAGAACAAGGCATAGTTTTCCCTGCTGGCTCTTTGGGAATGGTACCAACCTCCAGACATATGGCCATTTTTGTGCCTGGCGCGGCGCCAATTGCGAAAGGTTTCTTTTGAGGCTGAAGGCAGCAGGAAAGCCTTCAGCCCCAAGGTGTGTGGGGCTACGTAAGCCGTTCCCAAAGAGCTTTAGAACAAGCCATAGTTTTCCCTGCTGGCTCTTTGGGCGTGGGACTAACTTCCAGACATATGGCCATTTTTGGGCCTGGCACGGCGCCAAGTGGGAAAGGGTGGTTTTGAGGCTGAAGGCAGCAGGAAAGCCTGCAGCCCCCAGGTGTGTGGGGCTACGCAAGCGGTTCCCAAAGAGCTTTAGAACAAGGCATAGTTTTCCCTGCTGGCTCTTTGGGCGTGGAACCAATCTCCAGATATATGGCCATTTTTGTGCCTGGCACGGCGCCAAGTGGGAAAGGGTGGTTTTGAGGCTGAAGGCAGCAGGAAAGCCTGCAGTCCCCAGGTGTGTGGGGCTACGCAAGCGGTTCCCAAAGAGCTTTAGAACAAGGCATAGTTTTCCCTGCTGGCTGTTTGGGAAAGGCACCAGTCTCCAGATATATGGCCAATTTGGGCCTGGAGAGGCACCAAGTGGGAAAGGGTTGTTTTGAGGCTGAAGGCACCAGGAAAGCCTGCAGCCCCCAGGTGTGTGGGGCTACGCAAGCGGTTCCCAAAGAGCTTTAGAACAAGGCATAGTTTTCCCTGCTGGCTCTTTGGGCGTGGGACCAACCTCCAGACATATGGCCATTTTTGTGCCTGGCGTGGCGCCATGTGGAAAAGGGTGGTTTTGAGGCTGAAGGCAGCAGGAAAGCCTGCAGCCCCCAGGTGTGTGGGGCTACGCAAGCGGTTCCCAAAGAGCTTTAGAACAAGGCATAGTTTTCCCTGCTGGCTCTTTGGGCATGGGACCAAACTCCAGACATATGGCCATTTTTGGGCCTGGCGCAGCGCCAAGTGGGAAAGGGTTGTTTTGAGGCTGAAGAGAGCAGGAAAGCCTGCAGCCCCCAGGTGTGTGGGGCTACGCAAGCGTTTCCCAAAGAGCTTTAGAACAAGACATAATTTTCCCTGCTGGCTCTTTGGGCGTGGGACCAAACTCCAGACATATGGCCATTTTTGTGCCTGGCGTGGCGCCATGTGGGAAAGGGTGGTTTTGAGGCTGAAGGCAGCAGGAAAGCCTGCAGCCCCCAGGTCTGTGGGGCTACGCAAGCGGTTCCCAAAGAGCTTTAGAACAAGGCATAGTTTTCCCTGCTGGCTCTTTGGGCGTAGGACCATTCTCCAGACATATGGCCATTTTTGTGCCTGGCACGGCGCCAAGTGGGAAAGGGTTGTTTTGAGGCTGAAGGCAGCAGGAAAGCCTGCAGCCCCCAGGTGTGTGGGGCTACGCAAGCGTTTCCCAAAGAGCTTTAGAACAAGGCATAGTTTTCCCTGCTGGCTCTTTGGGCGTGGGACCAGTCTCCAGATATATGGCCATTTTTGTGCCTGGCGTGACGCCAAGTGGGAAAGGGTGGTTTTGAGGCTGAAGGCAGCAGGAAAGCCTGCAGCCCCCAGGTGTGTGGGGCTACGCAAGCGGTTCCCAAAGAGCTTTAGAACAAGGCATAGTTTTCCCTGCTGGCTCTTTGGGCGTGGGACCAATCTCCAGACATATGGCCATTTTTTGGCCTGGCGCGGCGCCAAGTGGGAAAGGGTGCTTTTGAGGCTGAAGAGAGCAGGAAAGCCTGCAGCCCCCAGGTGTGTGGGGCTACGCAAGCGGTTCCCAAAGAGCTTTAGAACAAGGCATAGTTTTCCCTGCTGGCTCTTTGGGCGTGGGATCAGTCCCAGATATATGGCCATTTTTGGGCCTGGCGCAGCGCCAAGTGGGAAAGGGTTGTTTTGAGACTGAAGGCAGCAGGAAAGCCTGCAGCCCCCAGGTGTATGGGGCTACGCAAGCGTTTCCCAAAGAGCTTTAGAACAAGGCATAGTTTTCCCTGCTGGCTCTTTGGGCGTGGGACCAGTCTCCAGCCATATGGACATTTTTGGGCCTGGCGCGGCGCCAAGTGGGAAAGGGTGGTTTTGAGTCTGAAGGCAGCAGGAAAGCCTGCAGCCCCCAGGTGTGTGGGGCTACGCAAGCGGTTCCCAAAGAGCTTTAGAACAAGGCATAGTTTTCCGTGCTGGCTCTTTGGGCGTGGGACCAAACTCCAGACATATGGCCATTTTTGGGCCTGGCGCGATGCCAAGTAGGAAAGGGTTCTTTTGAGGCTGAAGGCAGCAGGAAAGCCTGCAGCCCCCAGGTGTGTGGGGCTACGCAAGCGGTTCCCAAAGAGCTTTAGAACAAGGCATAGTTTTCCCTGCTGGCTGTTTGGGAAAGGGACCAGTCTCCAGATATATGGCCAATTTGGGCCTGGAGAGGCACCAAGTGGGAAAGGGTGGTTTTGAGGCTGAAGTCAGCAGGAAAGCCTGCAGCCCCCAGGTGTGTGGGGCTACGCAAGCGGTTCCCAAAGAGCTTTAGAACAAGGCATAGTTTTCCCTGCTGGCTCTTTGGGCGTGGGACCAACCTCCAGACATATGGCCATTTTTGTGCCTGGCACAAACCAGCAGGGAAAACTATGCCTTGTTCTAAAGCTCTTTGGGAACCGCTTGCGTAGCCCCACACACCTGGGGGCTGCAGGCTTTCCTGCTGCCTTCAGCCTCAAAACCACCCTTTCCCACTTGGCGTCACGCCAGGCACAAAAATGGCCATATATCTGGAGACTGGTCCCACGCCCAAAGAGCCAGCAGGGAAAACTATGCCTTGTTCTAAAGCTCTTTGGGAACCGCTTGCGTAGCCCCACACAAACTGGGGGCTGCAGGCTTTTCTCGCGCTTTCAGCCTCAAAACCACCCTTTCCCACTTGGCGCTGCGCCAGGCACAAAAATGGCCATATGTCAGGAGACTGGTCCCACGCCCAAAGAGCTAGAAGGGAAAAGTATGCCTTGTTCTAAAGCTCTTCGGGAAACGCTTGCGTAGCCCCACACACCTGGGGGCTGCAGGCTTTCCTGCTGCCTTCAGCCTCAAAACCACCCTTTCCCACTTGGCCCCGCGCCAGGCCGAAAAATGGCCATATGTCTGGAGACTGGTCCCACGCCCAAAGAGCCAGCAGGGAAAACTATGCCTTGTTCTAAAGCTCTTTGGGAACTGCTTGCGTAGCCACACACACCTGGGGGCTGCAGGCTTTCCTGCTGCCTTCAGCCTCAAAACCCCCCTTTCCCACTTGGCGCTGCGCCAGGCCCAAAAATGGCCATATGTCTGGAGATTGGTCCCACGCCCAAAGAGCCAGCAGGGAAAACTATGCCTTGTTCTAAAGCTCTTTGGGAACCGCTTGCGTAGCCCCACACACCTGGGGGCTGCAGGCTTTCCTGCTGCCTTCAGCCTCAAAACCACCCTTTCCCACTTGGCGTCACGCCAGGCACAAAAATGGCCATATATTTGCAGACTGCTCCCACGCCCAAAGAGCCAGCAGGGAAAACTATGCCTTGTTCTAAAGCTCTTTGGGAAACGCTTGCGTAGCCCCACACACCTGGGGGCTGCAGGCTTTCCTGCTGCCTTCAGCCTCAAAACAACCCTTTCCCACTTGGCGCTGCGCCATGCACAAAAATGGCCATATGTCTGGAGAATGGTCCTACGCCCAAAGAGCCAGCAGGGAAAACTATGCCTTGTTCTAAAGCTCTTTGGGAACAGCTTGCGTGGCCCCACACACCTGGGGGCTGCAGGCTTTCCTGCTGCCTTCAGCCTCAAAACCCCCCTTTCCCACTTGGCGCTGCGCCAGGCACAAAAATGGCCATATGTCTGGAGTTTGGTCCCACGCCCAAAGAGCCATCAGGGAAAACTATGTCTTGTTCTAAAGCTCTTTGGGAACCGCTTGCGTAGCCCCACACACCTGGGGGCTGCAGGCTTTCCTGCTCTCTTCAGCCTCAAAACAACCCTTTCCCACTTGGCGCTGCGCCAGGCCCAAAAATGGCCATATGTCTGCAGACTGGTCCCATGCCCAAAGAGCCAGCAGGGAAAACTATGCCTTGTTCTAAAGCTCTTTGGGAACCGCTTGCGTAGCCCCACACACCTGGGGGCTGCAGGCTTTCCTGCTGCCTTCAGCCTCAAAACCACCCTTTTCCACATGGCGCCACGCCAGGCACAAAAATGGCCATATGTCTGGAGGTTGGTACCACGCCCAAAGAGCCAGCAGGGAAAACTATGCCTTGTTCTAAAGCTCTTTGGGAACCGCTTGCGTAGCCCCACAGACCTGGGGGCTGCAGGCTTTCCTGCTGACTTCAGCCTCAAAACCACCCTTTCCCACTTGGTGCCTCTCCAGGCCCAAATTGGCCATATATCTGGAGACTGGTCCCTTTCCCAAACAGCCAGCAGGGAAAACTATGCCTTGTTCTAAAGCTCTTTGGGAACCGCTTGCGTAGCCCCACACACCTGGGGGCTGCAGGCTTTCCTGCTGCCTTCAGCCTCAAAACCACCCTTTCCCACTTGGCGCCGTGCCAGGCACAAAAATGGCCATATATCTGGAGATTGGTTCCACGCCCAAAGAGCCAGCAGGGAAAACTATGCCTTGTTCTAAAGCTCTTTGGGAACCGCTTGCGTAGCCCCACACACCTGGGGGCTGCAGGCTTTCCTGCTGCCTTCAACCTCAAAAGCACCCTTTTTCACATGGCGTCACGCCAGGCACAAAAATGGCCATATGTCTGGAGGCTGGTCCCACGCCCAAAGAGCCAGCAGGGAAAACTATGCCTTGTTCTAAAGCTCTTTGGGAACCTCTTGCGTAGCCCCACACACCTGGGGGCTGCAGGCTTTCCTGCTCTCTTCAGCCTCAAAACCACCCTTTCCCACTTGGCGCCAAGCCAGGCCCAAAAATGGCCATATGTCTGGAGACTGGTCCCACGCCCAAAGAGCCAGCAGGGAAAACTATGCCTTGTTCTAAAGCTCTTTGGGAACCGCTTGCGTAGCCCCACACACCTGGGGGCTGCAGGCTTTCCTGCTGCCTTCAGACTCAAAACCACCCTTTCCCACTTGGCGCTGCGCCAGGCCCAAAAATGGCCATATGTCTGGAGACTGGTCCCATGCCCAAAGAGCCAGCAGGGAAAACTATGCCTTGTTCTAAAGCTCTTTGGGAACCGCTTGCGTAGCCCCACACACCTGGGAGCTGCAGGCTTTCCTGCTCTCCCTCAGCCTCAAAAGCACGCTTTCCCACTTGGCGCCGCGCCAGGCACAAAAATGGCCATATGTCTGGAGACTGGTCCCACGCCCAAAGAGCCAGCAGGGAAAAATATGCCTTGTTCTAAAGCTCTTTGGGAACCGCTTGCGTAGCCCCACACAAACTGGGGGCTGCAGGCTTTTCTCGCGCTTTCAACCTCAAAACCACCCTTTCCCACTTGGCGCTGCGCCAGGCACAAAAATGGCCATATGTCTGGAGGTTGGTCCCACGTCCAAAGAGCCAGCAGGGAAAACTATGTCTTGTTCTAAAGCTCTTTGGGAACCGCTTGCGTAGCCCCACACACCTGGGGGCTGCAGGCTTTCCTGCTGCCTTCAGCCTCAAAACCACCCTTTCCCACTTGGCGCTGCGCCAGGCCCAAAAATGGCCATATGTCTGGAGCTTGTCCCACGCCCAAAGAGCCAGCAGGGAAAACTATTCCTTGTTCTAAAGCTCTTTGGGAAACGCTTGCGTAGCCCCACACACCTGGGGGCTGCAGGCTTTCCTGCTGCCTTCAGCCTCAAAACAACCCTTTCCCACTTGGCGCTGCGCCAGGCCCAAAAATGGCCATATGTCTGGAGAATGGTCCCACGCCCAAAGAGCCAGCAGGGAAAAATATGCCTTGTTCTAAAGCTCTTTGGGAACCGCTTGCGTAGCCCCACACACCTGAGGGCTGCAGGCTTTCCTGCTGCCTTCAGACTCAAAACCACCCTTTCCCACTTGGCGCCGCGCCAGGCCCAAAAATGGCCATGTGTCTGGAGACTGGTCCCATGCCCAAAGAGCCAGCAGGGAAAACTATGCCTTGTTCTAAAGCTCTTTGGGAACCACTTGCGTAGCCCCACACACCTGGGGGCTGCAGGCTTTCCTGCTGCCTTCAACCTCAAAAGCACCCTTTTTCACATGGCGTCACGCCAGGCACAAAAATGGCCATATGTCTGGAGACTGGTCCCACGCCCAAAGAGCCAGCAGGGAAAACTATGCCTTGTTCTAAAGCTCTTTGGGAACCGCTTGCGTAGCCCCACACACCTGGGGGCTGCAGGCTTTCCTGCTGCCTTCAGACTCAAAACCACCCTTTCCCACTTGGCGCTGCGCCAGGCCCAAAAATGGCCATATGTCTGGAGACTGGTCCCATGCCCAAAGAGCCAGCAGGGAAAACTATGCCTTGTTCTAAAGCTCTTTGGGAACCGCTTGCGTAGCCCCACACACCTGGGAGCTGCAGGCTTTCCTGCTCTCCCTCAGCCTCAAAAGCACGCTTTCCCACTTGGCGCCGCGCCAGGCACAAAAATGGCCATATGTCTGGAGACTGGTCCCACGCCCAAAGAGCCAGCAGGGAAAAATATGCCTTGTTCTAAAGCTCTTTGGGAACCGCTTGCGTAGCCCCACACAAACTGGGGGCTGCAGGCTTTTCTCGCGCTTTCAACCTCAAAACCACCCTTTCCCACATGGCGTCACGCCAGGCACAAAAATGGCCATATGTCTGGAGACTGGTCCCACGCCCAAAGAGGCAGCAGGGAAAACTATGCCTTGTTCTAAAGCTCTTTGGGAACCGCTTGCATAGCCCCACACACCTGGGGGCTGCAGGCTTTCCTGCTGCCTTCAGCCTCAAAACCACCCTTTCCCACTTGTCGCTGCGCCAGGCACAAAAATGGCCATTTGTCTGAAGATTAGTCCCACGCCCAAAGAGCCAGCAGGGAAAACTATGCCTTGTTCTAAAGTTCTTTGGGAAACGCTTGCGTAGCCCCACACACCTGGGGGCTGCAGGCTTTCCTGCTGCCTTCAGCCTCAAAACAACCCTTTCCCACTTGGCGCTGCGCCAGGCCCAAAAATGGCCATATGTCTGGAGAATGGTCCCACGCCCAAAGAGCCAGCAGGGAAAAATATGCCTTGTTCTAAAGCTCTTTGGGAACCGCTTGCGTAGCCCCACACACCTGAGGGCTGCAGGCTTTCCTGCTGCCTTCAGACTCAAAACCACCCTTTCCCACTTGGCGCCGCGCCAGGCCCAAAAATGGCCATGTGTCTGGAGACTGGTCCCATGCCCAAAGAGCCAGCAGGGAAAACTATGCCTTGTTCTAAAGCTCTTTGGGAACCACTTGCGTAGCCCCACACACCTGGGGGCTGCAGGCTTTCCTGCTGCCTTCAACCTCAAAAGCACCCTTTTTCACATGGCGTCACGCCAGGCACAAAAATGGCCATATGTCTGGAGGCTGGTCCCACGCCCAAAGAGCCAGCAGGGAAAACTATGCCTTGTTCTAAAGCTCTTTGGGAACCGCTTGCGTAGCCCCACACACCTGGGGGCTGCAGGCTTTCCTGCTCTCTTCAGCCTCAAAACCACCCTTTCCCACTTGGCGCTGCGCCAGGCCCAAAAATGGCCATATGTCTGGAGACTGGTCCCATGCCCAAAGAGCCAGCAGGGAAAACTATGCCTTGTTCTAAAGCTCTTTGGGAACCGCTTGCGTAACCCCACACACCTGGGGGCTGCAGGCTTTCCTGCTGCCTTCAACCTCAAAAGCACACCCTTTTCCACAGGGCGTCACGCCAGGCACAAAAATGGCCATATGTCTGGAGACTGGTCCCACGCCCAAAGAGCCAGCAGGGAAAACTATGCCTTGTTCTAAAGCTCTTTGGGAACCGCTTGCGTAGCCCCACACACCTGGGGGCTGCAGGCTTTCCTGCTGCCTTCAGCCTCAAAAGAAACCTTTCGCAATTGGCGCCCCGCCAGGCCCAAAAATGGCCATATGTCTGAAGATTGGTCCCACGCCCAAAGAGGCAGCAGGGAAAACTATGCCTTGTTCTAAAGCTCTTTGGGAACCTCTTGCATAGCCCCACACACCTGGGGGCTGCAGGCTTTCCTGCTTCCTTCAGCCTCAAAACCACCCTTTCCCACTTGGCCCCGCGCCAGGCCCAAAAATGGCCATATGTCTGGAGACTGGACCCTTTCCCAAAGAGCCAGCAGGGAAAACTATGCCTTGTTCTAAAGCTCTTTGGGAACCGCTTGCGTAGCCCCACACAAACTGGGGGCTGCAGGCTTTTCTCGCGCTTTCAACCTCAAAACCACCCTTTGCCACTTGGCGCTGCGCCAGGCACAAAAATGGCCATATGTCTGGAGACTGGTCCCACGCCCAAAGAGCCAGCAGGGAAAACTATGTCTTGTTCTAAACCTCTTTGGGAACCGCTTGCGTAGCCCCACACACCTGGGGGCTGCAGGCTTTCCTGCTGACTTCAGCCTCAAAACCACCCTTTCCCACTTGGTGCCTCTCCAGGCCCAAATTGGCCATATATCTGGAGACTGGTACCTTTCCCAAACAGCCAGCAGGGAAAACTATGCCTTGTTCTAAAGCTCTTTGGGAACCGCTTGCGTAGCCCCACACAAACTGGGGGCTGCAGGCTTTTCTCGCGCTTTCAACCTCAAAACCACCCTTTCCCACTTGGCGCTGCGCCAGGCACAAAAATGGCCATATGTCTAGAGACTGGTCCCACGCCCAAAGAGCCAGCAGGGAAAACTATGTCTTGTTCTAAACCTCTTTGGGAACCGCTTGCGTAGCCCCACACACCTGGGGGCTGCAGGCTTTCCTGCTGACTTCAGCCTCAAAACCACCCTTTCCCACTTGGTGCCTCTCCAGGCCCAAATTGGCCATATATCTGGAGACTGGTACCTTTCCCAAACAGCCAGCAGGGAAAACTATGCCTTGTTCTAAAGCTCTTTGGGAACCGCTTGCCCAGCCCCAGAGACGTGGGGGCTACAGTCTTTCCTGCTGCCTTCAGCCTCAAAACCACCCTTTCCCACATGACGCCGTGCCAGGCACAAAAATGGCCATATGTCTGAAGATTGGTTCCACGCCCAAAGAGCCAGCAGGGAAAACTATGCCCTGTTCTAAAGCTCTTTGGGAACCGCTTGCGTAGCCCCACACACCTGGGGGCTGCAGGCTTTCCTGCTGCCTTCAGCCTCAAAACCACCCTTTCCCACTTGGCGTCACGCCAGGCACAAAAATGGCCATATGTCTGGAGACTGGTCCCACGCCCAAAGAGCCAGCAGGGAAAACTATGCCTTGTTCTAAAGCTCTTTGGGAACCGCTTGCGTAGCCCCACACACCTGGGGGCTGCAGGCTTTCCTGCTGCCTTCAGCCTCAAAAGAATCCTTTCGCAATTGGCGCCCCGCCAGGCCCAAAAATGGCCATATGTCTGAAGATTGGTCCCACGCCCAAAGAGCCAGCAGGGAAAACTATGCCTTGTTCTAAAGCTCTTTGGGAACCTCTTGCATAGCCCCACACACCTGGGGGCTGCAGGCTTTCCTGCTTCCTTCAGCCTCAAAACCACCCTTTCCCACTTGGCCCCGCGCCAGGCCCAAAAATGGCCATATGTCTGGAGACTGGTCCCTTTCCCAAAGAGCCAGCAGGGAAAACTATGCCTTGTTCTAAAGCTCTTTGGGAACCGCTTGCGTAGCCCCACACAAACTGGGGGCTGCAGGCTTTTCTCGCGCTTTCAACCTCAAAACCACACTTTCCCACTTGGCGCTGCGCCAGGCACAAAAATGGCCATATGTCTGGAGACTGGTCCCACGCCCAAAGAGCCAGCAGGGAAAACTATGTCTTGTTCTAAACCTCTTTGGGAACCGCTTGCGTAGCCCCACACACCTGGGGGCTGCAGGCTTTCCTGCTGACTTCAGCCTCAAAACCACCCTTTCCCACTTGGTGCCTCTCCAGGCCCAAATTGGCCATATATCTGGAGACTGGTCCCTTTCCCAAAGAGCCAGCAGGGAAAACTATGCCTTGTTCTAAAGCTCTTTGGGAAACGCTTGCGTAGCCCCACACAAACTGGGGGCTGCAGGCTTTTCTCGCGCTTTCAACCTCAAAACCACCCTTTCCCACTTGGCGCTGCGCCAGGCACAAAAATGGCCATATGTCTGGAGACTGGTCCCACGCCCAAAGAGCCAGCAGGGAAAACTATGTCTTGTTCTAAACCTCTTTGGGAACCGCTTGCGTAGCCCCACACACCTGGGGGCTGCAGGCTTTCCTGCTGACTTCAGCCTCAAAACCACCCTTTCCCACTTGGTGCCTCTCCAGGCCCAAATTGGCCATATATCTGGAGACTGGTACCTTTCCCAAAGAGCCAGCAGGGAAAACTATGCCTTGTTCTAAAGCTCTTTGGGAACCGCTTGCCCAGCCCCAGAGACGTGGGGGCTACAGTCTTTCCTGCTGCCTTCAGCCTCAAAACCACCCTTTCCCACATGGCGCCGTGCCAGGCACAAAAATGGCCATATGTCTGAAGATTGGTTCCACGCCCAAAGAGCCAGCAGGGAAAACTATGCCCTGTTCTAAAGCTCTTTGGGAACCGCTTGCGTAGCCCCACACACCTGGGGGCTGCAGGCTTTCCTGCTGCCTTCAGCCTCAAAACCACCCTTTCCCACTTGGCGTCACGCCAGGCACAAAAATGGCCATATGTCTGGAGACTGGTCCCACGCCCAAAGAGCCAGCAGGGAAAACTATGCCTTGTTCTAAAGCTCTTTGGGAACCGCTTGCGTAGCCCCACACACCTGGGGGCTGCAGGCTTTCCTGCTGCCTTCAGCCTCAAAACCACCCTTTCCCACTTGTCGCTGCGCCAGGCACAAAAATGGACATTTGTCTGAAGATTGGTCCCTTTCCCAAAGAGCCAGCAGGGAAAACTATGCCTTGTTCTAAAGCTCTTTGGGAAACGCTTGCGTAGCCCCACACACCTGGGGGCTGCAGGCTTTCCTGCTGCCTTCAGCCTCAAAACCACCCTTTCCCACATGGCGCCAAGCCAGGCCCAAAAATGGCCATATGTCTGGAGATTGGTCCCACGCCGAAAGAGACAGCAGGGAAAACTATGCCTTGTTCTAAAGCTCTTTGGGAACCTCTTGCATAGCCCCACACACCTGGGGGCTGCAGGCTTTCCTGCTGCCTTCAGCCTCAAAACCACCCTTTCCCACTTGGCCCCGCGCCAGGCCCAAAAATGGCCATATGTCTGGAGACTGGTCCCATGCTCAAAGAGCCAGCAGGGAAAACTATGCCTTGTTCTAAAGCTCTTTGGGAACCGCTTGCGTAGCCCCACACACCTGGGGGCTGCAGGCTTTCCTGCTCTCTTCAGCCTCAAAACCACCCTTTCCCACTTGGCGCCATGCCAGGCCCAAAAATGGCCATATGTCTGGAGGTTGGTCCCACGCCTAAAGAGCCAGCAGGGAAAACTATGCCTTGTTCTAAAGCTCTTTGGGAACCTCTTGCGTAGCCCCACACACCTGGGGGCTGAAGGCTTTCCTGCTCGCTTCAGCCTCAAAACCACCCTTTCCCACTTGGCGCCAAGCCAGGCCCAAAAATGGCCATATGTCTGGAGACTGGTCCCACGCCCAAAGAGCCAGCAGGGAAAACTATGCCTTGTTCTAAAGCTCTTTGGGAACGGCTTGCGTAGCCCCACACACCTGGGGGCTGCAGGCTTTCCTGCTGCCTTCAGCCTCAAAACCACCCTTTCCCACTTGTCGCTGCGCCAGGCCCAAAAATGGCCATATGTCTGCAGACTGGTCCCATGCCCAAAGAGCCAGCAGGGAAAACTATGCCTTGTTCTAAAGCTCTTTGGGAACGGCTTGCGTAGCCCCACATACCTGGGGGCTGCAAGCTTTCCTGCTGCCTTCAACCTCAAAAGCACACCCTTTTCCACATGGCGTCACGCCAGGCACAAAAATGGCCATATGTCTGGAGACTGGTCCCACGCCCAAAGAGCCAGCAGGGAAAACTATGCCTTGTTCTAAAGCTCTTTGGGAACGGCTTGCGTAGCCCCACACACCTGGGGGCTGCAGGCTTTCCTGCTGCCTTCAGCCTCAAAAGAAACCTTTCGCCATTGGCGCCCCGCCAGGCCCAAAAATGGCCATACGTCTGAAGATTGGTCCCACGCCCAAAGAGCCAGCAGGGAAAACTATGCCTTGTTCTAAAGCTCTTTGGGAACGGCTTGCGTAGCCCCACACACCTGGGGGCTGCAGACTTTCCTGCTGCCTTCAGATTCAAAACAACCCTTTCCCACTTGGCGCTGCGCCAGGCCCAAAAATGGCCATATATCTGGAGACTGGTCCCACGCCCAAAGAGCCAGCAGGGAAAACTATGCCTTGTTCTAAAGCTCTTTGGGAACCGCTTGCGTAGCCCCACACACCTGGGGGCTGCAGGCTTTCCTGCTGCCTTCAGCCTCAAAACCACCCTTTCCCACTTGGCGCCAAACCAGGCACAAAAATGGCCATATGTCTGGAGACTGGTCCCACGCCCAAAGAGCCAGCAGGGAAAACTATGCCTTGTTCTAAAGGTCTTTGGGAACCGCTTGCGTAGCCCCACACACCTGGGGGCTGCAGGCTTTCCTGCTGCCTTCAGCCTCAAAACCACCCTTTCCCACATGGCGCCGTGCCAGGCACAAAAATGGCCATATATCTGGAGATTGGTTCCACGCCCAAAGAGCCAGCAGGGAAAACTATGCCTTGTTCTAAAGCTCTTTGGGAACGGCTTGCGTAGCCCCACACACCTGGGGGCTGCAGGCTTTCCTGCTGCCTTCAGCCTCAAAACCACCCTTTCCCGCTTCGCATCGTGCCAGGCACAAAAATGGCCATATTTCTGGAGACTGGTCCCTTTCCCAAAGAGCCAGCAGGGAAAACTATGCCTTGTTCTAAAGCTCTTTGGGAAACGCTTGCGTAGCCCCACACAAACTGGGGGCTGCAGGCTTTTCTCGCGCTTTCAGACTCAAAACCACCCTTTCCCACATGGCGCCACGCCAGGCACAAAAATGGCCATATGTCTGGAGTTTGGTCCCACGTCCAAAGTGCCAGCAGGGAAAACTATGCCTTGTTCTAAAGCTCTTTGGGAACCTCTTGTGTAGCCCCACACACCTGGGGGCTGCAGGCTTTCCTGCTGCCTTCAGCCTCAAAACCACCCTTTCCCACTTGGCCCTGCACCAGGCCCAAAAATGGCCATATGTCTGGAGACTGGTCCCTTTCCCAAAGAGCCAGCAGGGAAAACTATGCCTTGTTCTAAAGCTCTTTGGGAACCGCTTGCGTAGCCCAACACACCTGGGGGCTGCAGGCTTTCCTGCTGCCTTCAACCTCAAAAGCACCCTTTTCCACATGGCGTCACGCCAGGCACAAAAATGGCCATATGTCTGGAGGTTGGTCCCACGCCCAAAGAGCCAGCAGGGAAAACTATGCCTTGTTCTAAAGCTCTTTGGGAACCGCTTGCGTATCCCCACACACCTGGGGGCTGCAGGCTTTCCTGCTGCCTTCAACATCAAAAGCACCCTTTTTCACATGGCGTCACGCCAGGCACAAAAATGGCCATATGTCTGGAGGCTGGTCCCACGCCCAAAGAGCCAGCAGGGAAAACTATGCCTTGTTCTAAAGCTCTTTGGGAACCGCTTGCGTAGCCCCACACACCTGGGGGCTGCAGGCTTTCCTGCTCTCTTCAGCCTCAAAACCACCCTTTCCCACTTGGCGCCAAGCCAGGCCCAAAAATGGCCATATGTCTGGAGGTTGGTCCCACGCCTAAAGAGCCAGCAGGGAAAACTATGCCTTGTTCTAAAGCTCTTTGGGAACCGCTTGCGTAGCCCCACACACCTGGGGGCTGCAGGCTTTCCTGCTCTCTTCAGCCTCAAAACCACCCTTTTCCACTTGGCGCCAAGCCAGGCCCAAAAATGGCCATATGTCTGGAGACTGGTCCCACGCCCAAAGAGCCAGCAGGGAAAACTATGCCTTGTTCTAAAGCTCTTTGGGAACCTCTTGCGTAGCCCCACACACCTGGGGGCTGCAGGCTTTCCTGCTGCCTTCAGCCTCAAAACCACCCTTTCCCACTTGGCGCTGCGCCAGGCCTAAAAATGGCCATATGTCTGGAGACTGGTCCCATGCCCAAAGAGCCAGCAGGGAAAACTATGCCTTGTTCTAAAGCTCTTTGGGAACGGCTTGCGTAGCCCCACACACGTGGGGGCTGCAGGCTTTCCTGCTGCCTTCAACCTCAAAAGCACACCCTTTTCCACATGGCGTCACGCCAGGCACAAAAATGGCCATATGTCTGGAGACTGGTCCCATGCCCAAAGAGCCAGCAGGGAAAACTATGTACAGTTCCAATGTACATGTATGTTCCAATGTACAGAAACGTCTTGCGGTATCCCCTACAGGGAAAGTGCCAGGAGGGAAAAGTGAGGATTATGTTTAGACTTTCTCGGAACTGCTTCAAATCAACTAGATATCTTTGTGCTGTAAATCTCCCAACAGCCAAACGTAAAAGCAGCAAACATCTCGCTGTATGTCCCACATCCAAAGTGCCAAGAGAGTAATGTAGAGCTTGCTCTCCCTGTCTTTGAGTACTGTTTGCACTGTCCCGATTACCTCTTTGCTAACATTCTCTTCAGAGCTGCAGTGAAACCAGGAACCACGTGGAGAAGGCACCCACACTGAAAGTGCCTGGAGGGAACATTGGGGCTTCTTCTCAGTGTCTCTGACATAGGGTTTCACTGTCCCGGGAAACTCTCTGCTAACACCCTGCAGAGCGCTGTGCCCAATATACAGAAACGTCTTGCGGTATCTCCTACAGGGAAAGTGCCAGGAGGGAAAAGTGAGGATTATGTTTAGACTTTCTCGGAACTGCTTCAAATCAACTAGATATCTTTGTGCTGTAAATCTCCCAACAGCCAAATGTAAAAGCAGCAAACATCTCGCTGTATGTCCCACATCCAAAGTGCCAAGAGAGAGCTTGCTCTCCCTGTCTTTGAGTACTGTTTGCACTGTCCCGATTACCTCTTTGCTAACATTCTCTTCAGAGCTGCAGTGAAACCAGGAACCACGTGGAGAAGGCACCCACACTGAAAGTGCCTGGAGTGAACATTGGGGCTTCTTCTCAGTGTCTCTGATATAGGGTTTCACTGTCCCGGGAAACTCTCTGCTAACACCCTGCAGAGCGCTGTGCCCAATGTACAGAAACGTCTTGCGGTATCCCCTACAGGGAAAGTGCCAGGAGGGAAAAGTGAGGATTATGTTTAGACTTTCTCGGAACTGCTTCAAATCAACTAGATATCTTTGTGCTGTAAATCTCCCAACAGCCAAATGTAAAAGCAGCAAACATCTCGCTGTATGTCCCACATCCAAAGTGCCAAGAGAGTAATGTAGAGCTTGCTCTCCCTGTCTTTGAGTACCGTTTGCACTGTCCCGATTACCTCTTTGCTAACATTCTCTTCAGAGCTGCAGTGAAACCAGGAACCACGTGGAGAAGGCACCCACACTGAAAGTGCCTGGAGGGAACATTGGGGCTTCTTCTCAGTGTCTCTGACATAGGGTTTTCACTGTCCCGGGAAACTCTCTGCTAACACCCTGCAGAGCGCTGTGCCCAATGTACAGAAACGTCTTGCGGTATCCCAAACAGGGAAAGTGCCAGGAGGGAAAAGTGAGGATTATGCTTAGACTTTCTCGGAACTGCTTCAAATCAACTAGATATCTTTGTGCTGTAAATCTCCCAACAGCCAAATGTAAAAGCAGCAAACATCTCGCTGTATGTCCCACATCCAAAGTGCCGAGAGAGTAATGTAGAGCTTGCTCTCCCTGTCTTTGAGTACTGTTTGCACTGTCCCGATTACCTCTTTGCTAACATTCTCTTCAGAGCTGCAGTGAAACCAGGAACCACGTGGAGAAGGCACCCACACTGAAAGTGCCTGGAAGGAACATTGGGGCTTCTTCTCAGTGTCTCCGATATAGGGTTTCACTGTCCCGGGAAACTCTCTGCTAACACCCTGCAGAGCGCTGTGCCCAATGTAGAGAAACGTCTTGCGGTATCTCCTACAGGGAAAGTGCCAGGAGGGAATAGTGAGGATTAAGTTTAGACTTTCTCGGAACTGCTTCAAATCAACTAGATATCTTTGTGCTGTAAATCTCCCAACAGCCAAATGTAAAAGCAGCAAACATCTCGCTGTATGTCCCACATCCAAAGTGCCAAGAGAGTAATGTAGAGCTTGCTCTCCCTGTCTTTGAGTACCGTTTGCACTGTCCCGATTACCTCTTTGCTAACATTCTCTTCAGAGCTGCAGTGAAACCAGGAACCACGTGGAGAAGGCACCCACACTGAAAGTGCCTGGAGGGAACATTGGGGCTTCTTCTCAGTGTCTCTGACATAGCGTTTTCACTGTCCCGGGAAACTCTCTGCTAACACCCTGCAGAGCGCTGTGCCCAATGTACAGAAACGTCTTGCGGTATCCCAAACGGGGAAAGTGCCAGGAGGGAAAAGTGAGGATTATGTTTAGACTTTCTCGGAACTGCTTCAAATCAACTAGATATCTTTGTGCTGTAAATCTCCCAACAGCCAAATGTAAAAGCAGCAAACATCTCGCTGTATGTCCCACATCCAAAGTGCCGAGAGAGTAATGTAGAGCTTGCTCTCCCTGTCTTTGAGTACTGTTTGCACTGTCCCGATTACCTCTTTGCTAACATTCTCTTCAGAGCTGCAGTGAAACCAGGAACCACGTGGAGAAGGCACCCACACTGAAAGTGCCTGGAGGGAACATTGGGGCTTCTTCTCAGTGTCTTTGACATAGGGTTTCACTGTCCCGGGAAAGTCTCTGCTAACACCCTGCAGAGCGCTGTGCCCAATATACAGAAACGTCTTGCGGTATCTCCTACAGGGAAAGTGCCAGGAGGGAATAGTGAGGATTAAGTTTAGACTTTCTCGGAACTGCTTCAAATCAACTAGATATCTTTGTGCTGTAAATCTCCCAACAGCCAAATGTAAAAGCAGCAAACATCTCGCTGTATGTCCCACATCCAAAGTGCCGAGAGAGCTTGCTCTCCCTGTCTTTGAGTACTGTTTGCACTGTCCCGATTACCTCTTTGCTAACATTCTCTTCAGAGCTGCAGTGAAACCAGGAACCACGTGGAGAAGGCACCCACACTGAAAGTGCCTGGAGGGAACATTGGGGCTTCTTCCCAGTGTCTCTAATATAGGGTTTCACTGTCCCGGGAAAGTCTCTGCTAACACCCTGCAGAGCGCTGTGCCCAATATACAGAAACGTCTTGCGGTATCCCCTACAGGGAAAGTGCCAGGAGGGAATAGTGAGGATTATGTTTAGACTTTCTCAGAACTGCTTCAAATCAACTAGATATCTTTGTGCTGTAAATCTCCCAACAGCCAAATGTAAAAGCAGCAAACATCTCGCTGTATGTCCCACATCCAAAGTGCCGAGAGAGTAATGTAGAGCTTGCTCTCCCTGTCTTTGAGTACTGTTTGCACTGTCCCGATTACCTCTTTGCTAACATTCTCTTCAGAGCTGCAGTGAAACCAGGAACCACGTGGAGAAGGCACCCACACTGAAAGTGCCTGGAGGGAACATTGGGGCTTCTTCTCAGTGTCTTTGACATAGGGTTTCACTGTCCCGGGAAACTCTCTGCTAACACCCTGCAGAGCGCTGTGCCCAATATACAGAAACGTCTTGCGGTATCTCCTACAGGGAAAGTGCCAGGAGGGAATAGTGAGGATTAAGTTTAGACTTTCTCGGAACTGCTTCAAATCAACTAGATATCTTTGTGCTGTAAATCTCCCAACAGCCAAATGTAAAAGCAGCAAACATCTCGCTGTATGTCCCACATCCAAAGTGCCAAGAGAGAGCTTGCTCTCCCTGTCTTTGAGTACTGTTTGCACTGTCCCGATTACCTCTTTGCTAACATTCTCTTCAGAGCTGCAGTGAAACCAGGAACCACGTGGAGAAGGCACCCACACTGAAAGTGCCTGGAAGGAACATTGGGGCTTCTTCTCAGTGTCTCCGATATAGGGTTTCACTGTCCCGGGAAACTCTCTGCTAACACCCTGCAGAGCGCTGTGCCCAATATACAGAAACGTCTTGCGGTATCCCAAACAGGGAAAGTGCCAGGAGGGAAAAGTGAGGATTATGTTTAGACTTTCTCGGAACTGCTTCAAATCAACTAGATATCTTTGTGCTGTAAATCTCCCAACAGCCAAATGTAAAAGCAGCAAACATCTCGCTGTATGTCCCACATCCAAAGTGCCAAGAAAGTAATGTAGAGCTTGCTCTCCCTGTCTTTGAGTACTGTTTGCACTGTCCCGATTACCTCTTTGCTAACATTCTCTTCAGAGCTGCAGTGAAACCAGGAACCACGTGGAGAAGGCACCCACACTGAAAGTGCCTGGAAGGAACATTGGGGCTTCTTCTCAGTGTCTCCGATATAGGGTTTCACTGTCCCGGGAAACTCTCTGCTAACACCCTGCAGAGCGCTGTGCCCAATGTAGAGAAACGTCTTGCGGTATCCCAAACAGGGAAAGTGCCAGGAGGGAAAAGTGAGGATTATGTTTAGACTTTCTCGGAACTGCTTCAAATCAACTAGATATCTTTGTGCTGTAAATCTCCCAACAGCCAAATGTAAAAGCAGCAAACATCTCGCTGTATGTCCCACATCCAAAGTGCCAAGAGAGTAATGTAGAGCTTGCTCTCCCTGTCTTTGAGTACTGTTTGCACTGTCCCGATTACCTCTTTGCTAACATTCTCTTCAGAGCTGCAGTGAAACCAGGAACCACGTGGAGAAGGCACCCACACTGAAAGTGCCTGGAGGGAACATTGGGGCTTCTTCTCAGTGTCTCTGACATAGGGTTTTCACTGTCCCGGGAAACTCTCTGCTAACACCCTGCAGAGCGCTGTGCCCAATATACAGAAACGTCTTGCGGTATCCCCTACAGTGAAAGTGCCAGGAGGGAAAAGTGAGGATTATGCTTAGACTTTCTCGGAACTGCTTCAAATCAACTAGATATCTTTGTGCTGTAAATCTCCCAACAGCCAAACGTAAAAGCAGCAAACATCTCGCTGTATGTCCCACATCCAAAGTGCCGAGAGAGTAATGTAGAGCTTGCTCTCCCTGTCTTTGAGTACTGTTTGCACTGTCCCGATTACCTCTTTGCTAACATTCTCTTCAGAGCTGCAGTGAAACCAGGAACCACGTGGAGAAGGCACCCACACTGAAAGTGCCTGGAGGGAACATTGGGGCTTCTTCTCAGTGTCTTTGACATAGGGTTTCACTGTCCCGGGAAACTCTCTGCTAACACCCTGCAGAGCGCTGTGCCCAATATACAGAAACGTCTTGCGGTATCTCCTACAGGGAAAGTGCCAGGAGGGAATAGTGAGGATTAAGTTTAGACTTTCTCGGAACTGCTTCAAATCAACTAGATATCTTTGTGCTGTAAATCTCCCAACAGCCAAATGTAAAAGCAGCAAACATCTCGCTGTATGTCCCACATCCAAAGTGCCAAGAGAGAGCTTGCTCTCCCTGTCTTTGAGTACTGTTTGCACTGTCCCGATTACCTCTTTGCTAACATTCTCTTCAGAGCTGCAGTGAAACCAGGAACCACGTGGAGAAGGCACCCACACTGAAAGTGCCTGGAAGGAACATTGGGGCTTCTTCTCAGTGTCTCCGATATAGGGTTTCACTGTCCCGGGAAACTCTCTGCTAACACCCTGCAGAGCGCTGTGCCCAATGTAGAGAAACGTCTTGCGGTATCCCAAACAGGGAAAGTGCCAGGAGGGAAAAGTGAGGATTATGTTTAGACTTTCTCGGAACTGCTTCAAATCAACTAGATATCTTTGTGCTGTAAATCTCCCAACAGCCAAATGTAAAAGCAGCAAACATCTCGCTGTATGTCCCACATCCAAAGTGCCAAGAGAGTAATGTAGAGCTTGCTCTCCCTGTCTTTGAGTACTGTTTGCACTGTCCCGATTACCTCTTTGCTAACATTCTCTTCAGAGCTGCAGTGAAACCAGGAACCACGTGGAGAAGGCACCCACACTGAAAGTGCCTGGAAGGAACATTGGGGCTTCTTCTCAGTGTCTCCGATATAGGGTTTCACTGTCCCGGGAAACTCTCTGCTAACACCCTGCAGAGCGCTGTGCCCAATATACAGAAACGTCTTGCGGTATCCCCTACAGTGAAAGTGCCAGGAGGGAAAAGTGAGGATTATGCTTAGACTTTCTCGGAACTGCTTCAAATCAACTAGATATCTTTGTGCTGTAAATCTCCCAACAGCCAAATGTAAAAGCAGCAAACATCTCGCTGTATGTCCCACATCCAAAGTGCCAAGAGAGTAATGTAGAGCTTGCTCTCCCTGTCTTTGAGTACTGTTTGCACTGTCCCGATTACCTCTTTGCTAACATTCTCTTCAGAGCTGCAGTGAAACCAGGAACCACGTGGAGAAGGCACCCACACTGAAAGTGCCTGGAGGGAACATTGGGGCTTCTTCTCAGTGTCTCTGATATAGGGTTTTCACTGTCCCGGGAAACTCTCTGCTAACACCCTGCAGAGCGCTGTGCCCAATATACAGAAACGTCTTGCGGTATCCCCTACAGTGAAAGTGCCAGGAGGGAAAAGTGAGGATTATGCTTAGACTTTCTCGGAACTGCTTCAAATCAACTAGATATCTTTGTGCTGTAAATCTCCCAACAGCCAAACGTAAAAGCAGCAAACATCTCGCTGTATGTCCCACATCCAAAGTGCCGAGAGAGTAATGTAGAGCTTGCTCTCCCTGTCTTTGAGTACTGTTTGCACTGTCCCGATTACCTCTTTGCTAACATTCTCTTCAGAGCTGCAGTGAAACCAGGAACCACGTGGAGAAGGCACCCACACTGAAAGTGCCTGGAGGGAACATTGGGGCTTCTTCTCAGTGTCTTTGACATAGGGTTTCACTGTCCCGGGAAACTCTCTGCTAACACCCTGCAGAGCGCTGTGCCCAATATACAGAAACGTCTTGCGGTATCTCCTACAGGGAAAGTGCCAGGAGGGAATAGTGACGATTAAGTTTAGACTTTCTCGGAACTGCTTCAAATCAACTAGATATCTTTGTGCTGTAAATCTCCCAACAGCCAAATGTAAAAGCAGCAAACATCTCGCTGTATGTCCCACATCCAAAGTGCCAAGAGAGAGCTTGCTCTCCCTGTCTTTGAGTACTGTTTGCACTGTCCCGATTACCTCTTTGCTAACATTCTCTTCAGAGCTGCAGTGAAACCAGGAACCACGTGGAGAAGGCACCCACACTGAAAGTGCCTGGAAGGAACATTGGGGCTTCTTCTCAGTGTCTCCGATATAGGGTTTCACTGTCCCGGGAAACTCTCTGCTAACACCCTGCAGAGCGCTGTGCCCAATGTAGAGAAACGTCTTGCGGTATCCCAAACAGGGAAAGTGCCAGGAGGGAAAAGTGAGGATTATGTTTAGACTTTCTCGGAACTGCTTCAAATCAACTAGATATCTTTGTGCTGTAAATCTCCCAACAGCCAAATGTAAAAGCAGCAAACATCTCGCTGTATGTCCCACATCCAAAGTGCCAAGAGAGTAATGTAGAGCTTGCTCTCCCTGTCTTTGAGTACTGTTTGCACTGTCCCGATTACCTCTTTGCTAACATTCTCTTCAGAGCTGCAGTGAAACCAGGAACCACGTGGAGAAGGCACCCACACTGAAAGTGCCTGGAAGGAACATTGGGGCTTCTTCTCAGTGTCTCCGATATAGGGTTTCACTGTCCCGGGAAACTCTCTGCTAACACCCTGCAGAGCGCTGTGCCCAATATACAGAAACGTCTTGCGGTATCCCCTACAGTGAAAGTGCCAGGAGGGAAAAGTGAGGATTATGCTTAGACTTTCTCGGAACTGCTTCAAATCAACTAGATATCTTTGTGCTGTAAATCTCCCAACAGCCAAACGTAAAAGCAGCAAACATCTCGCTGTATGTCCCACATCCAAAGTGCCAAGAGAGTAATGTAGAGCTTGCTCTCCCTGTCTTTGAGTACTGTTTGCACTGTCCCGATTACCTCTTTGCTAACATTCTCTTCAGAGCTGCAGTGAAACCAGGAACCACGTGGAGAAGGCACCCACACTGAAAGTGCCTGGAGGGAACATTGGGGCTTCTTCTCAGTGTCTCTGACATAGGGTTTCACTGTCCCGGGAAACTCTCTGCTAACACCCTGCAGAGCGCTGTGCCCAATATACAGAAACGTCTTGCGGTATCTCCTACAGGGAAAGTGCCAGGAGGGAATAGTGAGGATTAAGTTTAGACTTTCTCGGAACTGCTTCAAATCAACTAGATATCTTTGTGCTGTAAATCTCCCAACAGCCAAATGTAAAAGCAGCAAACATCTCGCTGTATGTCCCACATCCAAAGTGCCAAGAGAGAGCTTGCTCTCCCTGTCTTTGAGTACTGTTTGCACTGTCCCGATTACCTCTTTGCTAACATTCTCTTCAGAGCTGCAGTGAAACCAGGAACCACGTGGAGAAGGCACCCACACTGAAAGTGCCTGGAAGGAACATTGGGGCTTCTTCTCAGTGTCTCCGATATAGGGTTTCACTGTCCCGGGAAACTCTCTGCTAACACCCTGCAGAGCGCTGTGCCCAATGTAGAGAAACGTCTTGCGGTATCCCAAACAGGGAAAGTGCCAGGAGGGAAAAGTGAGGATTATGTTTAGACTTTCTCGGAACTGCTTCAAATCAACTAGATATCTTTGTGCTGTAAATCTCCCAACAGCCAAATGTAAAAGCAGCAAACATCTCGCTGTATGTCCCACATCCAAAGTGCCAAGAGAGAGCTTGCTCTCCCTGTCTTTGAGTACTGTTTGCACTGTCCCGATTACCTCTTTGCTAACATTCTCTTCAGAGCTGCAGTGAAACCAGGAACCACGTGGAGAAGGCACCCACACTGAAAGTGCCTGGAGGGAACATTGGGGCTTCTTCTCAGTGTCTTTGACATAGGGTTTCACTGTCCCGGGAAACTCTCTGCTAACACCCTGCAGAGCGCTGTGCCCAATATACAGAAACGTCTTGCGGTATCTCCTACAGGGAAAGTGCCAGGAGGGAATAGTGAGGATTAAGTTTAGACTTTCTCGGAACTGCTTCAAATCAACTAGATATCTTTGTGCTGTAAATCTCCCAACAGCCAAATGTAAAAGCAGCAAACATCTCGCTGTATGTCCCACATCCAAAGTGCCAAGAGAGAGCTTGCTCTCCCTGTCTTTGAGTACTGTTTGCACTGTCCCGATTACCTCTTTGCTAACATTCTCTTCAGAGCTGCAGTGAAACCAGGAACCACGTGGAGAAGGCACCCACACTGAAAGTGCCTGGAAGGAACATTGGGGCTTCTTCTCAGTGTCTCCGATATAGGGTTTCACTGTCCCGGGAAACTCTCTGCTAACACCCTGCAGAGCGCTGTGCCCAATGTAGAGAAACGTCTTGCGGTATCCCAAACAGGGAAAGTGCCAGGAGGGAAAAGTGAGGATTATGTTTAGACTTTCTCGGAACTGCTTCAAATCAACTAGATATCTTTGTGCTGTAAATCTCCCAACAGCCAAATGTAAAAGCAGCAAACATCTCGCTGTATGTCCCACATCCAAAGTGCCAAGAGAGAGCTTGCTCTCCCTGTCTTTGAGTACTGTTTGCACTGTCCCGATTACCTCTTTGCTAACATTCTCTTCAGAGCTGCAGTGAAACCAGGAACCACGTGGAGAAGGCACCCACACTGAAAGTGCCTGGAGGGAACATTGGGGCTTCTTCTCAGTGTCTCTGACATAGGGTTTCACTGTCCCGGGAAACTCTCTGCTAAAACCCTGCAGAGCGCTGTGCCCAATATACAGAAACGTCTTGCGGTATCCCCTACAGGGAAAGTGCCAGGAGGGAAAAGTGTGGATTATGCTTAGACTTTCTCGGAACTGCTTCAAATCAACTAGATATCTTTGTGCTGTAAATCTCCCAACAGCCAAATGTAAAAGCAGCAAACATCTCGCTGTATGTCCCACATCCAAAGTGCCAAGAGAGAGCTTGCTCTCCCTGTCTTTGAGTACTGTTTGCACTGTCCCGATTACCTCTTTGCTACCATTCTCTTCAGAGCTGCAGTGAAACCAGGAACCACGTGGAGAAGGCACCCACACTGAAAGTGCCTGGAGGGAACATTGGGGCTTCTTCTCAGTGTCTTTGACATAGGGTTTCACTGTCCCGGGAAACTCTCTGCTAACACCCTGCAGAGCGCTGTGCCCAATATACAGAAACGTCTTGCGGTATCCCCTACAGGGAAAGTGCCAGGAGGGAAAAGTGTGGATTATGCTTAGACTTTCTCGGAACTGCTTCAAATCAACTAGATATCTTTGTGCTGTAAATCTCCCAACAGCCAAATGTAAAAGCAGCAAACATCTCGCTGTATGTCCCACATCCAAAGTGCCGAGAGAGTAATGTAGAGCTTGCTCTCCCTGTCTTTGAGTACTGTTTGCACTGTCCCGATTACCTCTTTGCTACCATTCTCTTCAGAGCTGCAGTGAAACCAGGAACCACGTGGAGAAGGCACCCACACTGAAAGTGCCTGGAGGGAACATTGGGGCTTCTTCTCAGTGTCTTTGACATAGGGTTTCACTGTCCCGGGAAACTCTCTGCTAACACCCTGCAGAGCGCTGTGCCCAATATACAGAAACGTCTTGCGGTATCTCCTACAGGGAAAGTGCCAGGAGGAATTGTGGAGCTTGGTCTCAGTGTCTCTGAGAATTGCTCTGATTATCCGTGTGACCTCTTTGCTAAGACACTCCAGAAAGCTGTCCTCAAAACCAACACACATCTTGACATATCTCCCACATTGATCGCAGTGTCTCCAGAAACGGCATTCAAGGAGCCAGGAACTTTTCTCCCTACAATGTCCATTGAGTTGTCCTCAAAACCAATATACATCCTGCTATATCTCCCACAGGGAAAGTGCCAGGAGGGAAAAGTGAGGATTATGCTTAGACTTTCTCGGAACTGCTTCAAATCAACTAGATATCTTTGTGCTGTAAATCTCCCAACAGCCAAACGCAAAAGCAGCAAACATCTCGCTGTATGTCCCACATCCAAAGTGCCAAGAGAGAGCTTGCTCTCCCTGTCTTTGAGTACTGTTTGCACTGTCCCGATTACCTCTTTGCTAACATTCTCTTCAGAGCTGCAGTGAAACCAGGAACCACGTGGAGAAGGCACCCACACTGAAAGTGCCTGGAAGGAACATTGGGGCTTCTTCTCAGTGTCTCCGATATAGGGTTTCACTGTCCCGGGAAACTCTCTGCTAACACCCTGCAGAGCGCTGTGCCCAATGTAGAGAAACGTCTTGCGGTATCCCAAACAGGGAAAGTGCCAGGAGGGAAAAGTGAGGATTATGTTTAGACTTTCTCGGAACTGCTTCAAATCAACTAGATATCTTTGTGCTGTAAATCTCCCAACAGCCAAATGTAAAAGCAGCAAACATCTCGCTGTATGTCCCACATCCAAAGTGCCGAGAGAGTAATGTAGAGCTTGCTCTCCCTGTCTTTGAGTACTGTTTGCACTGTCCCGATTACCTCTTTGCTAACATTCTCTTCAGAGCTGCAGTGAAACCAGGAACCACGTGGAGAAGGCACCCACACTGAAAGTGCCTGGAGGGAACATTGGGGCTTCTTCTCAGTGTCTTTGACATAGGGTTTCACTGTCCCGGGAAACTCTCTGCTAACACCCTGCAGAGCGCTGTGCCCAATATACAGAAACGTCTTGCGGTATCTCCTACAGGGAAAGTGCCAGGAGGGAAAAGTGAGGATTATGTTTAGACTTTCTCGGAACTGCTTCAAATCAACTAGATATCTTTGTGCTGTAAATCTCCCAACAGCCAAATGTAAAAGCAGCAAACATCTCGCTGTATGTCCCACATCCAAAGTGCCAAGAGAGAGCTTGCTCTCCCTGTCTTTGAGTACTGTTTGCACTGTCCCGATTACCTCTTTGCTAACATTCTCTTCAGAGCTGCAGTGAAACCAGGAACCACGTGGAGAAGGCACCCACACTGAAAGTGCCTGGAAGGAACATTGGGGCTTCTTCTCAGTGTCTCCGATATAGGGTTTCACTGTCCCGGGAAACTCTCTGCTAACACCCTGCAGAGCGCTGTGCCCAATGTAGAGAAACGTCTTGCGGTATCCCAAACAGGGAAAGTGCCAGGAGGGAAAAGTGAGGATTATGTTTAGACTTTCTCGGAACTGCTTCAAATCAACTAGATATCTTTGTGCTGTAAATCTCCCAACAGCCAAATGCAAAAGCAGCAAACATCTCGCTGTATGTCCCACATCCAAAGTGCCAAGAGAGAGCTTGCTCTCCCTGTCTTTGAGTACTGTTTGCACTGTCCCGATTACCTCTTTGCTAACATTCTCTTCAGAGCTGCAGTGAAACCAGGAACCACGTGGAGAAGGCACCCACACTGAAAGTGCCTGGAAGGAACGTTGGGGCTTCTTCTCAGTGTCTCTGATATAGGGTTTCACTGTCCCGGGAAACTCTCTGCTAAAACCCTGCAGAGCGCTGTGCCCAATATACAGAAACGTCTTGCGGTATCCCCTACAGGGAAAGTGCCAGGAGGGAAAAGTGTGGATTATGCTTAGACTTTCTCGGAACTGCTTCAAATCAACTAGATATCTTTGTGCTGTAAATCTCCCAACAGCCAAATGTAAAAGCAGCAAACATCTCGCTGTATGTCCCACATCCAAAGTGCCGAGAGAGTAATGTAGAGCTTGCTCTCCCTGTCTTTGAGTACTGTTTGCACTGTCCCGATTACCTCTTTGCTAACATTCTCTTCAGAGCTGCAGTGAAACCAGGAACCACGTGGAGAAGGCACCCACACTGAAAGTGCCTGGAAGGAACATTGGGGCTTCTTCTCAGTGTCTCCGATATAGGGTTTCACTGTCCCGGGAAACTCTCTGCTAACACCCTGCAGAGCGCTGTGCCCAATGTAGAGAAACGTCTTGCGGTATCCCAAACAGGGAAAGTGCCAGGAGGGAAAAGTGAGGATTATGTTTAGACTTTCTCGGAACTGCTTCAAATCAACTAGATATCTTTGTGCTGTAAATCTCCCAACAGCCAAATGTAAAAGCAGCAAACATCTCGCTGTATGTCCCACATCCAAAGTGCCAAGAGAGAGCTTGCTCTCCCTGTCTTTGAGTACTGTTTGCACTGTCCCGATTACCTCTTTGCTAACATTCTCTTCAGAGCTGCAGTGAAACCAGGAACCACGTGGAGAAGGCACCCACACTGAAAGTGCCTGGAAGGAACGTTGGGGCTTCTTCTCAGTGTCTCTGATATAGGGTTTCACTGTCCCGGGAAACTCTCTGCTAAAACCCTGCAGAGCGCTGTGCCCAATATACAGAAACGTCTTGCGGTATCCCCTACAGGGAAAGTGCCAGGAGGGAAAAGTGTGGATTATGCTTAGACTTTCTCGGAACTGCTTCAAATCAACTAGATATCTTTGTGCTGTAAATCTCCCAACAGCCAAATGTAAAAGCAGCAAACATCTCGCTGTATGTCCCACATCCAAAGTGCCGAGAGAGTAATGTAGAGCTTGCTCTCCCTGTCTTTGAGTACTGTTTGCACTGTCCCGATTACCTCTTTGCTAACATTCTCTTCAGAGCTGCAGTGAAACCAGGAACCACGTGGAGAAGGCACCCACACTGAAAGTGCCTGGAGGGAACATTGGGGCTTCTTCTCAGTGTCTTTGACATAGGGTTTCACTGTCCCGGGAAACTCTCTGCTAACACCCTGCAGAGCGCTGTGCCCAATATACAGAAACGTCTTGCGGTATCTCCTACAGGGAAAGTGCCAGGAGGAATTGTGGAGCTTGGTCTCAGTGTCTCTGAGAATTGCTCTGATTATCCGTGTGACCTCTTTGCTAAGACACTCCAGAAAGCTGTCCTCAAAACCAACACACATCTTGACATATCTCCCACATTGATCGCAGTGTCTCCAGAAACGGCATTCAAGGAGCCAGGAACTTTTCTCCCTACAATGTCCATTGAGTTGTCCTCAAAACCAATATACATCCTGCTATATCTCCCACAGGGAAAGTGCCAGGAGGGAAAAGTGAGGATTATGCTTAGACTTTCTCGGAACTGCTTCAAATCAACTAGATATCTTTGTGCTGTAAATCTCCCAACAGCCAAACGCAAAAGCAGCAAACATCTCGCTGTATGTCCCACATCCAAAGTGCCAAGAGAGAGCTTGCTCTCCCTGTCTTTGAGTACTGTTTGCACTGTCCCGATTACCTCTTTGCTAACATTCTCTTCAGAGCTGCAGTGAAACCAGGAACCACGTGGAGAAGGCACCCACACTGAAAGTGCCTGGAAGGAACATTGGGGCTTCTTCTCAGTGTCTCCGATATAGGGTTTCACTGTCCCGGGAAACTCTCTGCTAACACCCTGCAGAGCGCTGTGCCCAATGTAGAGAAACGTCTTGCGGTATCCCAAACAGGGAAAGTGCCAGGAGGGAAAAGTGAGGATTATGTTTAGACTTTCTCGGAACTGCTTCAAATCAACTAGATATCTTTGTGCTGTAAATCTCCCAACAGCCAAATGTAAAAGCAGCAAACATCTCGCTGTATGTCCCACATCCAAAGTGCCAAGAGAGAGCTTGCTCTCCCTGTCTTTGAGTACTGTTTGCACTGTCCCGATTACCTCTTTGCTAACATTCTCTTCAGAGCTGCAGTGAAACCAGGAACCACGTGGAGAAGGCACCCACACTGAAAGTGCCTGGAAGGAACGTTGGGGCTTCTTCTCAGTGTCTCTGATATAGGGTTTCACTGTCCCGGGAAACTCTCTGCTAAAACCCTGCAGAGCGCTGTGCCCAATATACAGAAACGTCTTGCGGTATCCCCTACAGGGAAAGTGCCAGGAGGGAAAAGTGTGGATTATGCTTAGACTTTCTCGGAACTGCTTCAAATCAACTAGATATCTTTGTGCTGTAAATCTCCCAACAGCCAAATGTAAAAGCAGCAAACATCTCGCTGTATGTCCCACATCCAAAGTGCCGAGAGAGTAATGTAGAGCTTGCTCTCCCTGTCTTTGAGTACTGTTTGCACTGTCCCGATTACCTCTTTGCTAACATTCTCTTCAGAGCTGCAGTGAAACCAGGAACCACGTGGAGAAGGCACCCACACTGAAAGTGCCTGGAGGGAACATTGGGGCTTCTTCTCAGTGTCTTTGACATAGGGTTTCACTGTCCCGGGAAACTCTCTGCTAACACCCTGCAGAGCGCTGTGCCCAATATACAGAAACGTCTTGCGGTATCTCCTACAGGGAAAGTGCCAGGAGGAATTGTGGAGCTTGGTCTCAGTGTCTCTGAGAATTGCTCTGATTATCCGTGTGACCTCTTTGCTAAGACACTCCAGAAAGCTGTCCTCAAAACCAACACACATCTTGACATATCTCCCACATTGATCGCAGTGTCTCCAGAAACGGCATTCAAGGAGCCAGGAACTTTTCTCCCTACAATGTCCATTGAGTTGTCCTCAAAACCAATATACATCCTGCTATATCTCCCACAGGGAAAGTGCCAGGAGGGAAAAGTGAGGATTATGCTTAGACTTTCTCGGAACTGCTTCAAATCAACTAGATATCTTTGTGCTGTAAATCTCCCAACAGCCAAACGCAAAAGCAGCAAACATCTCGCTGTATGTCCCACATCCAAAGTGCCAAGAGAGAGCTTGCTCTCCCTGTCTTTGAGTACTGTTTGCACTGTCCCGATTACCTCTTTGCTAACATTCTCTTCAGAGCTGCAGTGAAACCAGGAACCACGTGGAGAAGGCACCCACACTGAAAGTGCCTGGAAGGAACATTGGGGCTTCTTCTCAGTGTCTCCGATATAGGGTTTCACTGTCCCGGGAAACTCTCTGCTAACACCCTGCAGAGCGCTGTGCCCAATGTAGAGAAACGTCTTGCGGTATCCCAAACAGGGAAAGTGCCAGGAGGGAAAAGTGAGGATTATGTTTAGACTTTCTCGGAACTGCTTCAAATCAACTAGATATCTTTGTGCTGTAAATCTCCCAACAGCCAAATGTAAAAGCAGCAAACATCTCGCTGTATGTCCCACATCCAAAGTGCCAAGAGAGTAATGTAGAGCTTGCTCTCCCTGTCTTTGAGTACTGTTTGCACTGTCCCGATTACCTCTTTGCTAACATTCTCTTCAGAGCTGCAGTGAAACCAGGAACCACGTGGAGAAGGCACCCACACTGAAAGTGCCTGGAAGGAACGTTGGGGCTTCTTCTCAGTGTCTCTGACATAGGGTTTTCACTGTCCCGGGAAACTCTCTGCTAACACCCTGCAGAGCGCTGTGCCCAATATACAGAAACGTCTTGCGGTATCCCCTACAGTGAAAGTGCCAGGAGGGAAAAGTGAGGATTATGCTTAGACTTTCTCGGAACTGCTTCAAATCAACTAGATATCTTTGTGCTGTAAATCTCCCAACAGCCAAACGTAAAAGCAGCAAACATCTCGCTGTATGTCCCACATCCAAAGTGCCGAGAGAGTAATGTAGAGCTTGCTCTCCCTGTCTTTGAGTACTGTTTGCACTGTCCCGATTACCTCTTTGCTAACATTCTCTTCAGAGCTGCAGTGAAACCAGGAACCACGTGGAGAAGGCACCCACACTGAAAGTGCCTGGAGGGAACATTGGGGCTTCTTCTCAGTGTCTTTGACATAGGGTTTCACTGTCCCGGGAAACTCTCTGCTAACACCCTGCAGAGCGCTGTGCCCAATATACAGAAACGTCTTGCGGTATCTCCTACAGGGAAAGTGCCAGGAGGGAAAAGTGAGGATTATGTTTAGACTTTCTCGGAACTGCTTCAAATCAACTAGATATCTTTGTGCTGTAAATCTCCCAACAGCCAAATGTAAAAGCAGCAAACATCTCGCTGTATGTCCCACATCCAAAGTGCCAAGAGAGAGCTTGCTCTCCCTGTCTTTGAGTACTGTTTGCACTGTCCCGATTACCTCTTTGCTAACATTCTCTTCAGAGCTGCAGTGAAACCAGGAACCACGTGGAGAAGGCACCCACACTGAAAGTGCCTGGAAGGAACATTGGGGCTTCTTCTCAGTGTCTCCGATATAGGGTTTCACTGTCCCGGGAAACTCTCTGCTAACACCCTGCAGAGCGCTGTGCCCAATGTAGAGAAACGTCTTGCGGTATCCCAAACAGGGAAAGTGCCAGGAGGGAAAAGTGAGGATTATGTTTAGACTTTCTCGGAACTGCTTCAAATCAACTAGATATCTTTGTGCTGTAAATCTCCCAACAGCCAAATGTAAAAGCAGCAAACATCTCGCTGTATGTCCCACATCCAAAGTGCCAAGAGAGAGCTTGCTCTCCCTGTCTTTGAGTACTGTTTGCACTGTCCCGATTACCTCTTTGCTAACATTCTCTTCAGAGCTGCAGTGAAACCAGGAACCACGTGGAGAAGGCACCCACACTGAAAGTGCCTGGAAGGAACGTTGGGGCTTCTTCTCAGTGTCTCTGATATAGGGTTTCACTGTCCCGGGAAACTCTCTGCTAAAACCCTGCAGAGCGCTGTGCCCAATATACAGAAACGTCTTGCGGTATCCCCTACAGGGAAAGTGCCAGGAGGGAAAAGTGTGGATTATGCTTAGACTTTCTCGGAACTGCTTCAAATCAACTAGATATCTTTGTGCTGTAAATCTCCCAACAGCCAAATGTAAAAGCAGCAAACATCTCGCTGTATGTCCCACATCCAAAGTGCCGAGAGAGTAATGTAGAGCTTGCTCTCCCTGTCTTTGAGTACTGTTTGCACTGTCCCGATTACCTCTTTGCTAACATTCTCTTCAGAGCTGCAGTGAAACCAGGAACCACGTGGAGAAGGCACCCACACTGAAAGTGCCTGGAGGGAACATTGGGGCTTCTTCTCAGTGTCTCTGACATAGGGTTTCATTGTCCCGGGAAACTCTCTGCTAACACCCTGCAGAGCGCTGTGCCCAATATACAGAAACGTCTTGCGGTATCTCCTACAGGGAAAGTGCCAGGAGGGAATAGTGAGGATTAAGTTTAGACTTTCTCGGAACTGCTTCAAATCAACTAGATATCTTTGTGCTGTAAATCTCCCAACAGCCAAATGTAAAAGCAGCAAACATCTCGCTGTATGTCCCACATCCAAAGTGCCAAGAGAGAGCTTGCTCTCCCTGTCTTTGAGTACTGTTTGCACTGTCCCGATTACCTCTTTGCTAACATTCTCTTCAGAGCTGCAGTGAAACCAGGAACCACGTGGAGAAGGCACCCACACTGAAAGTGCCTGGAGTGAACATTGGGGCTTCTTCTCAGTGTCTCCGATATAGGGTTTCACTGTCCCGGGAAACTCTCTGCTAACACCCTGCAGAGCGCTGTGCCCAATGTACAGAAACGTCTTGCGGTATCCCCTACAGGGAAAGTGCCAGGAGGGAAAAGTGAGGATTATGTTTAGACTTTCTCGGAACTGCTTCAAATCAACTAGATATCTTTGTGCTGTAAATCTCCCAACAGCCAAATGTAAAAGCAGCAAACATCTCGCTGTATGTCCCACATCCAAAGTGCCAAGAGAGTAATGTAGAGCTTGCTCTCCCTGTCTTTGAGTACCGTTTGCACTGTCCCGATTACCTCTTTGCTAACGTTCTCTTCAGAGCTGCAGTGAAACCAGGAACCACGTGGAGAAGGCACCCACACTGAAAGTGCCTGGAGGGAACATTGGGGCTTCTTCTCAGTGTCTCTGACATAGGGTTTCACTGTCCCGGGAAACTCTCTGCTAACACCCTGCAGAGCGCTGTGCCCAATGTACAGAAACGTCTTGCGGTATCCCAAACAGGGAAAGTGCCAGGAGGGAAAAGTGAGGATTATGTTTAGACTTTCTCGGAACTGCTTCAAATCAACTAGATATCTTTGTGCTGTAAATCTCCCAACAGCCAAATGTAAAAGCAGCAAACATCTCGCTGTATGTCCCACATCCAAAGTGCCAAGAGAGAGCTTGCTCTCCCTGTCTTTGAGTACTGTTTGCACTGTCCCGATTACCTCTTTGCTAACATTCTCTTCAGAGCTGCAGTGAAACCAGGAACCACGTGGAGAAGGCACCCACACTGAAAGTGCCTGGAAGGAACGTTGGGGCTTCTTCTCAGTGTCTCTGATATAGGGTTTTCACTGTCCCGGGAAACTCTCTGCTAACACCCTGCAGAGCGCTGTGCCCAATATACAGAAACGTCTTGCGGTATCTCCTACAGGGAAAGTGCCAGGAGGAATTGTGGAGCTTGGTCTCAGTGTCTCTGAGAATTGCTCTGATTATCCGTGTGACCTCTTTGCTAAGACACTCCAGAAAGCTGTCCTCAAAACCAACACACATCTTGACATATCTCCCACATTGATCGCAGTGTCTCCAGAAACGGCATTCAAGGAGCCAGGAACTTTTCTCCCTACAATGTCCATTGAGTTGTCCTCAAAACCAATATACATCCTGCTATATCTCCCACAGGGAAAGTGCCAGGAGGGAAAAGTGAGGATTATGTTTAGACTTTCTCGGAACTGCTTCAAATCAACTAGATATCTTTGTGCTGTAAATCTCCCAACAGCCAAATGTAAAAGCAGCAAACATCTCGCTGTATGTCCCACATCCAAAGTGCCAAGAGAGAGCTTGCTCTCCCTGTCTTTGAGTACTGTTTGCACTGTCCCGATTACCTCTTTGCTAACATTCTCTTCAGAGCTGCAGTGAAACCAGGAACCACGTGGAGAAGGCACCCACACTGAAAGTGCCTGGAGGGAACATTGGGGCTTCTTCTCAGTGTCTCTGATATAGGGTTTCACTGTCCCGGGAAACTCTCTGCTAACACCCTGCAGAGCGCTGTGCCCAATATACAGAAACATCTTGCGGTATCTCCTACAGGGAAAGTGCCAGGAGGAATTGTGGAGCTTGGTCTCAGTGTCTCTGAGAATTGCTCTGATTATCCGTGTGACCTCTTTGCTAAGACACTCCAGAAAGCTGTCCTCAAAACCAACACACATCTTGACATATCTCCCACATTGATCGCAGTGTCTCCAGAAACGGCATTCAAGGAGCCAGGAACTTTTCTCCCTACAATGTCCATTGAGTTGTCCTCAAAACCAATATACATCCTGCTATATCTCCCACAGGGAAAGTGCCAGGAGGGAAAAGTGAGGATTATGCTTAGACTTTCTCGGAACTGCTTCAAATCAACTAGATATCTTTGTGCTGTAAATCTCCCAACAGCCAAATGTAAAAGCAGCAAACATCTCGCTGTATGTCCCACATCCAAAGTGCCAAGAGAGTAATGTAGAGCTTGCTCTCCCTGTCTTTGAGTACCGTTTGCACTGTCCCGATTACCTCTTTGCTAACGTTCTCTTCAGAGCTGCAGTGAAACCAGGAACCACGTGGAGAAGGCACCCACACTGAAAGTGCCTGGAGGGAACATTGGGGCTTCTTCTCAGTGTCTCTGACATAGGGTTTCACTGTCCCGGGAAACTCTCTGCTAACACCCTGCAGAGCGCTGTGCCCAATGTACAGAAACGTCTTGCGGTATCCCAAACAGGGAAAGTGCCAGGAGGGAAAAGTGAGGATTATGTTTAGACTTTCTCGGAACTGCTTCAAATCAACTAGATATCTTTGTGCTGTAAATCTCCCAACAGCCAAATGTAAAAGCAGCAAACATCTCGCTGTATGTCCCACATCCAAAGTGCCAAGAGAGAGCTTGCTCTCCCTGTCTTTGAGTACTGTTTGCACTGTCCCGATTACCTCTTTGCTAACATTCTCTTCAGAGCTGCAGTGAAACCAGGAACCACGTGGAGAAGGCACCCACACTGAAAGTGCCTGGAAGGAACGTTGGGGCTTCTTCTCAGTGTCTCTGATATAGGGTTTTCACTGTCCCGGGAAACTCTCTGCTAACACCCTGCAGAGCGCTGTGCCCAATATACAGAAACGTCTTGCGGTATCTCCTACAGGGAAAGTGCCAGGAGGAATTGTGGAGCTTGGTCTCAGTGTCTCTGAGAATTGCTCTGATTATCCGTGTGACCTCTTTGCTAAGACACTCCAGAAAGCTGTCCTCAAAACCAACACACATCTTGACATATCTCCCACATTGATCGCAGTGTCTCCAGAAACGGCATTCAAGGAGCCAGGAACTTTTCTCCCTACAATGTCCATTGAGTTGTCCTCAAAACCAATATACATCCTGCTATATCTCCCACAGGGAAAGTGCCAGGAGGGAAAAGTGAGGATTATGTTTAGACTTTCTCGGAACTGCTTCAAATCAACTAGATATCTTTGTGCTGTAAATCTCCCAACAGCCAAATGTAAAAGCAGCAAACATCTCGCTGTATGTCCCACATCCAAAGTGCCAAGAGAGAGCTTGCTCTCCCTGTCTTTGAGTACTGTTTGCACTGTCCCGATTACCTCTTTGCTAACATTCTCTTCAGAGCTGCAGTGAAACCAGGAACCACGTGGAGAAGGCACCCACACTGAAAGTGCCTGGAGGGAACATTGGGGCTTCTTCTCAGTGTCTCTGATATAGGGTTTCACTGTCCCGGGAAACTCTCTGCTAACACCCTGCAGAGCGCTGTGCCCAATATACAGAAACATCTTGCGGTATCTCCTACAGGGAAAGTGCCAGGAGGAATTGTGGAGCTTGGTCTCAGTGTCTCTGAGAATTGCTCTGATTATCCGTGTGACCTCTTTGCTAAGACACTCCAGAAAGCTGTCCTCAAAACCAACACACATCTTGACATATCTCCCACATTGATCGCAGTGTCTCCAGAAACGGCATTCAAGGAGCCAGGAACTTTTCTCCCTACAATGTCCATTGAGTTGTCCTCAAAACCAATATACATCCTGCTATATCTCCCACAGGGAAAGTGCCAGGAGGGAAAAGTGAGGATTATGCTTAGACTTTCTCGGAACTGCTTCAAATCAACTAGATATCTTTGTGCTGTAAATCTCCCAACAGCCAAACGCAAAAGCAGCAAACATCTCGCTGTATGTCCCACATCCAAAGTGCCAAGAGAGAGCTTGCTCTCCCTGTCTTTGAGTACTGTTTGCACTGTCCCGATTACCTCTTTGCTAACATTCTCTTCAGAGCTGCAGTGAAACCAGGAACCACGTGGAGAAGGCACCCACACTGAAAGTGCCTGGAAGGAACGTTGGGGCTTCTTCTCAGTGTCTCTGATATAGGGTTTCACTGTCCCGGGAAACTCTCTGCTAAAACCCTGCAGAGCGCTGTGCCCAATATACAGAAACGTCTTGCGGTATCCCCTACAGGGAAAGTGCCAGGAGGGAAAAGTGTGGATTATGCTTAGACTTTCTCGGAACTGCTTCAAATCAACTAGATATCTTTGTGCTGTAAATCTCCCAACAGCCAAATGTAAAAGCAGCAAACATCTCGCTGTATGTCCCACATCCAAAGTGCCAAGAGAGAGCTTGCTCTCCCTGTCTTTGAGTACCGTTTGCACTGTCCCGATTACCTCTTTGCTAACATTCTCTTCAGAGCTGCAGTGAAACCAGGAACCACGTGGAGAAGGCACCCACACTGAAAGTGCCTGGAGGGAACATTGGGGCTTCTTCTCAGTGTCTCTGACATAGGGTTTCATTGTCCCGGGAAACTCTCTGCTAACACCCTGCAGAGCGCTGTGCCCAATATACAGAAACGTCTTGCGGTATCTCCTACAGGGAAAGTGCCAGGAGGGAATAGTGAGGATTAAGTTTAGACTTTCTCGGAACTGCTTCAAATCAACTAGATATCTTTGTGCTGTAAATCTCCCAACAGCCAAATGTAAAAGCAGCAAACATCTCGCTGTATGTCCCACATCCAAAGTGCCAAGAGAGAGCTTGCTCTCCCTGTCTTTGAGTACTGTTTGCACTGTCCCGATTACCTCTTTGCTAACATTCTCTTCAGAGCTGCAGTGAAACCAGGAACCACGTGGAGAAGGCACCCACACTGAAAGTGCCTGGAGTGAACATTGGGGCTTCTTCTCAGTGTCTCCGATATAGGGTTTCACTGTCCCGGGAAACTCTCTGCTAACACCCTGCAGAGCGCTGTGCCCAATGTACAGAAACGTCTTGCGGTATCCCCTACAGGGAAAGTGCCAGGAGGGAAAAGTGAGGATTATGTTTAGACTTTCTCGGAACTGCTTCAAATCAACTAGATATCTTTGTGCTGTAAATCTCCCAACAGCCAAATGTAAAAGCAGCAAACATCTCGCTGTATGTCCCACATCCAAAGTGCCAAGAGAGTAATGTAGAGCTTGCTCTCCCTGTCTTTGAGTACCGTTTGCACTGTCCCGATTACCTCTTTGCTAACATTCTCTTCAGAGCTGCAGTGAAACCAGGAACCACGTGGAGAAGGCACCCACACTGAAAGTGCCTGGAGGGAACATTGGGGCTTCTTCTCAGTGTCTCTGACATAGGGTTTCACTGTCCCGGGAAACTCTCTGCTAACACCCTGCAGAGCGCTGTGCCCAATGTACAGAAACGTCTTGCGGTATCTCCTACAGGGAAAGTGCCAGGAGGGAAAAGTGAGGATTATGTTTAGACTTTCTCGGAACTGCTTCAAATCAACTAGATATCTTTGTGCTGTAAATCTCCCAACAGCCAAATGTAAAAGCAGCAAACATCTCGCTGTATGTCCCACATCCAAAGTGCCAAGAGAGAGCTTGCTCTCCCTGTCTTTGAGTACTGTTTGCACTGTCCCGATTACCTCTTTGCTAACATTCTCTTCAGAGCTGCAGTGAAACCAGGAACCACGTGGAGAAGGCACCCACACTGAAAGTGCCTGGAAGGAACGTTGGGGCTTCTTCTCAGTGTCTCTGATATAGGGTTTTCACTGTCCCGGGAAACTCTCTGCTAACACCCTGCAGAGCGCTGTGCCCAATATACAGAAAAGTCTTGCGGTATCTCCTACAGGGAAAGTGCCAGGAGGAATTGTGGAGCTTGGTCTCAGTGTCTCTGAGAATTGCTCTGATTATCCGTGTGACCTCTTTGCTAAGACACTCCAGAAAGCTGTCCTCAAAACCAACACACATCTTGACATATCTCCCACATTGATCGCAGTGTCTCCAGAAACGGCATTCAAGGAGCCAGGAACTTTTCTCCCTACAATGTCCATTGAGTTGTCCTCAAAACCAATATACATCCTGCTATATCTCCCACAGGGAAAGTGCCAGGAGGGAAAAGTGAGGATTATGCTTAGACTTTCTCGGAACTGCTTCAAATCAACTAGATATCTTTGTGCTGTAAATCTCCCAACAGCCAAACGCAAAAGCAGCAAACATCTCGCTGTATGTCCCACATCCAAAGTGCCAAGAGAGAGCTTGCTCTCCCTGTCTTTGAGTACTGTTTGCACTGTCCCGATTACCTCTTTGCTAACATTCTCTTCAGAGCTGCAGTGAAACCAGGAACCACGTGGAGAAGGCACCCACACTGAAAGTGCCTGGAGGGAACATTGGGGCTTCTTCTCAGTGTCTTTGACATAGGGTTTCACTGTCCCGGGAAACTCTCTGCTAACACCCTGCAGAGCGCTGTGCCCAATGTACAGAAACGTCTTGCGGTATCCCCTACAGGGAAAGTGCCAGGAGGGAAAAGTGAGGATTATGTTTAGACTTTCTCGGAACTGCTTCAAATCAACTAGATATCTTTGTGCTGTAAATCTCCCAACAGCCAAATGTAAAAGCAGCAAACATCTCGCTGTATGTCCCACATCCAAAGTGCCAAGAGAGAGCTTGCTCTCCCTGTCTTTGAGTACTGTTTGCACTGTCCCGATTACCTCTTTGCTAACATTCTCTTCAGAGCTGCAGTGAAACCAGGAACCACGTGGAGAAGGCACCCACACTGAAAGTGCCTGGAGGGAACATTGGGGCTTCTTCTCAGTGTCTCTGATATAGGGTTTCACTGTCCCGGGAAACTCTCTGCTAACACCCTGCAGAGCGCTGTGCCCAATATACAGAAACGTCTTGCGGTATCTCCTACAGGGAAAGTGCCAGGAGGAATTGTGGAGCTTGGTCTCAGTGTCTCTGAGAATTGCTCTGATTATCCGTGTGACCTCTTTGCTAAGACACTCCAGAAAGCTGTCCTCAAAACCAACACACATCTTGACATATCTCCCACATTGATCGCAGTGTCTCCAGAAACGGCATTCAAGGAGCCAGGAACTTTTCTCCCTACAATGTCCATTGAGTTGTCCTCAAAACCAATATACATCCTGCTATATCTCCCACAGGGAAAGTGCCAGGAGGGAAAAGTGAGGATTATGCTTAGACTTTCTCGGAACTGCTTCAAATCAACTAGATATCTTTGTGCTGTAAATCTCCCAACAGCCAAACGCAAAAGCAGCAAACATCTCGCTGTATGTCCCACATCCAAAGTGCCAAGAGAGAGCTTGCTCTCCCTGTCTTTGAGTACTGTTTGCACTGTCCCGATTACCTCTTTGCTAACATTCTCTTCAGAGCTGCAGTGAAACCAGGAACCACGTGGAGAAGGCACCCACACTGAAAGTGCCTGGAAGGAACGTTGGGGCTTCTTCTCAGTGTCTCTGATATAGGGTTTCACTGTCCCGGGAAACTCTCTGCTAAAACCCTGCAGAGCGCTGTGCCCAATATACAGAAACGTCTTGCGGTATCCCCTACAGGGAAAGTGCCAGGAGGGAAAAGTGTGGATTATGCTTAGACTTTCTCGGAACTGCTTCAAATCAACTAGATATCTTTGTGCTGTAAATCTCCCAACAGCCAAACGTAAAAGCAGCAAACATCTCGCTGTATGTCCCACATCCAAAGTGCCAAGAGAGAGCTTGCTCTCCCTGTCTTTGAGTACCGTTTGCACTGTCCCGATTACCTCTTTGCTAACATTCTCTTCAGAGCTGCAGTGAAACCAGGAACCACGTGGAGAAGGCACCCACACTGAAAGTGCCTGGAGGGAACATTGGGGCTTCTTCTCAGTGTCTCTGACATAGGGTTTCACTGTCCCGGGAAACTCTCTGCTAACACCCTGCAGAGCGCTGTGCCCAATGTACAGAAACGTCTTGCGGTATCTCCTACAGGGAAAGTGCCAGGAGGGAAAAGTGAGGATTATGTTTAGACTTTCTCGGAACTGCTTCAAATCAACTAGATATCTTTGTGCTGTAAATCTCCCAACAGCCAAATGTAAAAGCAGCAAACATCTCGCTGTATGTCCCACATCCAAAGTGCCAAGAGAGAGCTTGCTCTCCCTGTCTTTGAGTACTGTTTGCACTGTCCCGATTACCTCTTTGCTAACATTCTCTTCAGAGCTGCAGTGAAACCAGGAACCACGTGGAGAAGGCACCCACACTGAAAGTGCCTGGAGGGAACACTGGGGCTTCTTCTCAGTGTCTCTGATATAGGGTTTCACTGTCCCGGGAAACTCTCTGCTAACACCCTGCAGAGCGCTGTGCCCAATATACAGAAACGTCTTGCGGTATCTCCTACAGGGAAAGTGCCAGGAGGAATTGTGGAGCTTGGTCTCAGTGTCTCTGAGAATTGCTCTGATTATCCGTGTGACCTCTTTGCTAAGACACTCCAGAAAGCTGTCCTCAAAACCAACACACATCTTGACATATCTCCCACATTGATCGCAGTGTCTCCAGAAACGGCATTCAAGGAGCCAGGAACTTTTCTCCCTACAATGTCCATTGAGTTGTCCTCAAAACCAATATACATCCTGCTATATCTCCCACAGGGAAAGTGCCAGGAGGGAAAAGTGAGGATTATGCTTAGACTTTCTCGGAACTGCTTCAAATCAACTAGATATCTTTGTGCTGTAAATCTCCCAACAGCCAAACGCAAAAGCAGCAAACATCTCGCTGTATGTCCCACATCCAAAGTGCCAAGAGAGAGCTTGCTCTCCCTGTCTTTGAGTACTGTTTGCACTGTCCCGATTACCTCTTTGCTAACATTCTCTTCAGAGCTGCAGTGAAACCAGGAACCACGTGGAGAAGGCACCCACACTGAAAGTGCCTGGAGGGAACATTGGGGCTTCTTCTCAGTGTCTCTGATATAGGGTTTCACTGTCCCGGGAAACTCTCTGCTAACACCCTGCAGAGCGCTGTGCCCAATGTACAGAAACGTCTTGCGGTATCCCCTACAGGGAAAGTGCCAGGAGGGAAAAGTGAGGATTATGTTTAGACTTTCTCGGAACTGCTTCAAATCAACTAGATATCTTTGTGCTGTAAATCTCCCAACAGCCAAATGTAAAAGCAGCAAACATCTCGCTGTATGTCCCACATCCAAAGTGCCAAGAGAGAGCTTGCTCTCCCTGTCTTTGAGTACTGTTTGCACTGTCCCGATTACCTCTTTGCTAACATTCTCTTCAGAGCTGCAGTGAAACCAGGAACCACGTGGAGAAGGCACCCACACTGAAAGTGCCTGGAGGGAACATTGGGGCTTCTTCTCAGTGTCTCTGATATAGGGTTTCACTGTCCCGGGAAACTCTCTGCTAACACCCTGCAGAGCGCTGTGCCCAATATACAGAAACGTCTTGCGGTATCTCCTACAGGGAAAGTGCCAGGAGGAATTGTGGAGCTTGGTCTCAGTGTCTCTGAGAATTGCTCTGATTATCCGTGTGACCTCTTTGCTAAGACACTCCAGAAAGCTGTCCTCAAAACCAACACACATCTTGACATATCTCCCACATTGATCGCAGTGTCTCCAGAAACGGCATTCAAGGAGCCAGGAACTTTTCTCCCTACAATGTCCATTGAGTTGTCCTCAAAACCAATATACATCCTGCTATATCTCCCACAGGGAAAGTGCCAGGAGGGAAAAGTGAGGATTATGCTTAGACTTTCTCGGAACTGCTTCAAATCAACTAGATATCTTTGTGCTGTAAATCTCCCAACAGCCAAACGCAAAAGCAGCAAACATCTCGCTGTATGTCCCACATCCAAAGTGCCAAGAGAGAGCTTGCTCTCCCTGTCTTTGAGTACTGTTTGCACTGTCCCGATTACCTCTTTGCTAACATTCTCTTCAGAGCTGCAGTGAAACCAGGAACCACGTGGAGAAGGCACCCACACTGAAAGTGCCTGGAAGGAACGTTGGGGCTTCTTCTCAGTGTCTCTGATATAGGGTTTCACTGTCCCGGGAAACTCTCTGCTAAAACCCTGCAGAGCGCTGTGCCCAATATACAGAAACGTCTTGCGGTATCTCCTACAGGGAAAGTGCCAGGAGGGAAAAGTGAGGATTATGTTTAGACTTTCTCGGAACTGCTTCAAATCAACTAGATATCTTTGTGCTGTAAATCTCCCAACAGCCAAATGTAAAAGCAGCAAACATCTCGCTGTATGTCCCACATCCAAAGTGCCAAGAGAGAGCTTGCTCTCCCTGTCTTTGAGTACTGTTTGCACTGTCCCGATTACCTCTTTGCTAACATTCTCTTCAGAGCTGCAGTGAAACCAGGAACCACGTGGAGAAGGCACCCACACTGAAAGTGCCTGGAAGGAACGTTGGGGCTTCTTCTCAGTGTCTCTGATATAGGGTTTCACTGTCCCGGGAAACTCTCTGCTAACACCCTGCAGAGCGCTGTGCCCAATATACAGAAACGTCTTGCGGTATCTCCTACAGGGAAAGTGCCAGGAGGAATTGTGGAGCTTGGTCTCAGTGTCTCTGAGAATTGCTCTGATTATCCGTGTGACCTCTTTGCTAAGACACTCCAGAAAGCTGTCCTCAAAACCAACACACATCTTGACATATCTCCCACATTGATCGCAGTGTCTCCAGAAACGGCATTCAAGGAGCCAGGAACTTTTCTCCCTACAATGTCCATTGAGTTGTCCTCAAAACCAATATACATCCTGCTATATCTCCCACAGGGAAAGTGCCAGGAGGGAAAAGTGAGGATTATGCTTAGACTTTCTCGGAACTGCTTCAAATCAACTAGATATCTTTGTGCTGTAAATCTCCCAACAGCCAAATGCAAAAGCAGCAAACATCTCGCTGTATGTCCCACATCCAAAGTGCCAAGAGAGAGCTTGCTCTCCCTGTCTTTGAGTACTGTTTGCACTGTCCCGATTACCTCTTTGCTAACATTCTCTTCAGAGCTGCAGTGAAACCAGGAACCACGTGGAGAAGGCACCCACACTGAAAGTGCCTGGAGGGAACATTGGGGCTTCTTCTCAGTGTCTTTGACATAGGGTTTCACTGTCCCGGGAAACTCTCTGCTAACACCCTGCAGAGCGCTGTGCCCAATGTACAGAAACGTCTTGCGGTATCCCCTACAGGGAAAGTGCCAGGAGGGAAAAGTGAGGATTATGTTTAGACTTTCTCGGAACTGCTTCAAATCAACTAGATATCTTTGTGCTGTAAATCTCCCAACAGCCAAATGTAAAAGCAGCAAACATCTCGCTGTATGTCCCACATCCAAAGTGCCAAGAGAGAGCTTGCTCTCCCTGTCTTTGAGTACTGTTTGCACTGTCCCGATTACCTCTTTGCTAACATTCTCTTCAGAGCTGCAGTGAAACCAGGAACCACGTGGAGAAGGCACCCACACTGAAAGTGCCTGGAGGGAACATTGGGGCTTCTTCTCAGTGTCTCTGATATAGGGTTTCACTGTCCCGGGAAACTCTCTGCTAACACCCTGCAGAGCGCTGTGCCCAATATACAGAAACGTCTTGCGGTGTCTCCTACAGGGAAAGTGCCAGGAGGAATTGTGGAGCTTGGTCTCAGTGTCTCTGAGAATTGCTCTGATTATCCGTGTGACCTCTTTGCTAAGACACTCCAGAAAGCTGTCCTCAAAACCAACACACATCTTGACATATCTCCCACATTGATCGCAGTGTCTCCAGAAACGGCATTCAAGGAGCCAGGAACTTTTCTCCCTACAATGTCCATTGAGTTGTCCTCAAAACCAATATACATCCTGCTATATCTCCCACAGGGAAAGTGCCAGGAGGGAAAAGTGAGGATTATGCTTAGACTTTCTCGGAACTGCTTCAAATCAACTAGATATCTTTGTGCTGTAAATCTCCCAACAGCCAAACGCAAAAGCAGCAAACATCTCGCTGTATGTCCCACATCCAAAGTGCCAAGAGAGAGCTTGCTCTCCCTGTCTTTGAGTACTGTTTGCACTGTCCCGATTACCTCTTTGCTAACATTCTCTTCAGAGCTGCAGTGAAACCAGGAACCACGTGGAGAAGGCACCCACACTGAAAGTGCCTGGAAGGAACGTTGGGGCTTCTTCTCAGTGTCTCTGATATAGGGTTTCACTGTCCCGGGAAACTCTCTGCTAAAACCCTGCAGAGCGCTGTGCCCAATATACAGAAACGTCTTGCGGTATCCCCTACAGGGAAAGTGCCAGGAGGGAAAAGTGTGGATTATGCTTAGACTTTCTCGGAACTGCTTCAAATCAACTAGATATCTTTGTGCTGTAAATCTCCCAACAGCCAAATGTAAAAGCAGCAAACATCTCGCTGTATGTCCCACATCCAAAGTGCCAAGAGAGAGCTTGCTCTCCCTGTCTTTGAGTACCGTTTGCACTGTCCCGATTACCTCTTTGCTAACATTCTCTTCAGAGCTGCAGTGAAACCAGGAACCACGTGGAGAAGGCACCCACACTGAAAGTGCCTGGAGGGAACATTGGGGCTTCTTCTCAGTGTCTCTGACATAGGGTTTCACTGTCCCGGGAAACTCTCTGCTAACACCCTGCAGAGCGCTGTGCCCAATGTACAGAAACGTCTTGCGGTATCTCCTACAGGGAAAGTGCCAGGAGGGAAAAGTGAGGATTATGTTTAGACTTTCTCGGAACTGCTTCAAATCAACTAGATATCTTTGTGCTGTAAATCTCCCAACAGCCAAATGTAAAAGCAGCAAACATCTCGCTGTATGTCCCACATCCAAAGTGCCAAGAGAGAGCTTGCTCTCCCTGTCTTTGAGTACTGTTTGCACTGTCCCGATTACCTCTTTGCTAACATTCTCTTCAGAGCTGCAGTGAAACCAGGAACCACGTGGAGAAGGCACCCACACTGAAAGTGCCTGGAAGGAACGTTGGGGCTTCTTCTCAGTGTCTCTGATATAGGGTTTCACTGTCCCGGGAAACTCTCTGCTAACACCCTGCAGAGCGCTGTGCCCAATATACAGAAACGTCTTGCGGTATCTCCTACAGGGAAAGTGCCAGGAGGAATTGTGGAGCTTGGTCTCAGTGTCTCTGAGAATTGCTCTGATTATCCGTGTGACCTCTTTGCTAAGACACTCCAGAAAGCTGTCCTCAAAACCAACACACATCTTGACATATCTCCCACATTGATCGCAGTGTCTCCAGAAACGGCATTCAAGGAGCCAGGAACTTTTCTCCCTACAATGTCCATTGAGTTGTCCTCAAAACCAATATACATCCTGCTATATCTCCCACAGGGAAAGTGCCAGGAGGGAAAAGTGAGGATTATGCTTAGACTTTCTCGGAACTGCTTCAAATCAACTAGATATCTTTGTGCTGTAAATCTCCCAACAGCCAAACGCAAAAGCAGCAAACATCTCGCTGTATGTCCCACATCCAAAGTGCCAAGAGAGAGCTTGCTCTCCCTGTCTTTGAGTACTGTTTGCACTGTCCCGATTACCTCTTTGCTAACATTCTCTTCAGAGCTGCAGTGAAACCAGGAACCACGTGGAGAAGGCACCCACACTGAAAGTGCCTGGAGGGAACATTGGGGCTTCTTCTCAGTGTCTCTGATATAGGGTTTCACTGTCCCGGGAAACTCTCTGCTAACACCCTGCAGAGCGCTGTGCCCAATGTACAGAAACGTCTTGCGGTATCTCCTACAGGGAAAGTGCCAGGAGGGAAAAGTGAGGATTATGTTTAGACTTTCTCGGAACTGCTTCAAATCAACTAGATATCTTTGTGCTGTAAATCTCCCAACAGCCAAATGTAAAAGCAGCAAACATCTCGCTGTATGTCCCACATCCAAAGTGCCAAGAGAGAGCTTGCTCTCCCTGTCTTTGAGTACTGTTTGCACTGTCCCGATTACCTCTTTGCTAACATTCTCTTCAGAGCTGCAGTGAAACCAGGAACCACGTGGAGAAGGCACCCACAGTGAAAGTGCCTGGAGGGAACATTGGGGCTTCTTCTCAGTGTCTCTGATATAGGGTTTCACTGTCCCGGGAAACTCTCTGCTAACACCCTGCAGAGCGCTGTGCCCAATATACAGAAACGTCTTGCGGTATCTCCTACAGGGAAAGTGCCAGGAGGAATTGTGGAGCTTGGTCTCAGTGTCTCTGAGAATTGCTCTGATTATCCGTGTGACCTCTTTGCTAAGACACTCCAGAAAGCTGTCCTCAAAACCAACACACATCTTGACATATCTCCCACATTGATCGCAGTGTCTCCAGAAACGGCATTCAAGGAGCCAGGAACTTTTCTCCCTACAATGTCCATTGAGTTGTCCTCAAAACCAATATACATCCTGCTATATCTCCCACAGGGAAAGTGCCAGGAGGGAAAAGTGAGGATTATGCTTAGACTTTCTCGGAACTGCTTCAAATCAACTAGATATCTTTGTGCTGTAAATCTCCCAACAGCCAAACGCAAAAGCAGCAAACATCTCGCTGTATGTCCCACATCCAAAGTGCCAAGAGAGAGCTTGCTCTCCCTGTCTTTGAGTACTGTTTGCACTGTCCCGATTACCTCTTTGCTAACATTCTCTTCAGAGCTGCAGTGAAACCAGGAACCACGTGGAGAAGGCACCCACACTGAAAGTGCCTGGAGGGAACATTGGGGCTTCTTCTCAGTGTCTTTGACATAGGGTTTCACTGTCCCGGGAAACTCTCTGCTAACACCCTGCAGAGCGCTGTGCCCAATGTACAGAAACGTCTTGCGGTATCCCAAACAGGGAAAGTGCCAGGAGGGAAAAGTGAGGATTATGTTTAGACTTTCTCGGAACTGCTTCAAATCAACTAGATATCTTTGTGCTGTAAATCTCCCAACAGCCAAATGTAAAAGCAGCAAACATCTCGCTGTATGTCCCACATCCAAAGTGCCAAGAGAGAGCTTGCTCTCCCTGTCTTTGAGTACTGTTTGCACTGTCCCGATTACCTCTTTGCTAACATTCTCTTCAGAGCTGCAGTGAAACCAGGAACCACGTGGAGAAGGCACCCACACTGAAAGTGCCTGGAGGGAACATTGGGGCTTCTTCTCAGTGTCTCTGATATAGGGTTTCACTGTCCCGGGAAACTCTCTGCTAACACCCTGCAGAGCGCTGTGCCCAATATACAGAAACGTCTTGCGGTATCTCCTACAGGGAAAGTGCCAGGAGGAATTGTGGAGCTTGGTCTCAGTGTCTCTGAGAATTGCTCTGATTATCCGTGTGACCTCTTTGCTAAGACACTCCAGAAAGCTGTCCTCAAAACCAACACACATCTTGACATATCTCCCACATTGATCGCAGTGTCTCCAGAAACGGCATTCAAGGAGCCAGGAACTTTTCTCCCTACAATGTCCATTGAGTTGTCCTCAAAACCAATATACATCCTGCTATATCTCCCACAGGGAAAGTGCCAGGAGGGAAAAGTGAGGATTATGCTTAGACTTTCTCGGAACTGCTTCAAATCAACTAGATATCTTTGTGCTGTAAATCTCCCAACAGCCAAACGCAAAAGCAGCAAACATCTCGCTGTATGTCCCACATCCAAAGTGCCAAGAGAGAGCTTGCTCTCCCTGTCTTTGAGTACTGTTTGCACTGTCCCGATTACCTCTTTGCTAACATTCTCTTCAGAGCTGCAGTGAAACCAGGAACCACGTGGAGAAGGCACCCACACTGAAAGTGCCTGGAAGGAACGTTGGGGCTTCTTCTCAGTGTCTCTGATATAGGGTTTCACTGTCCCGGGAAACTCTCTGCTAAAACCCTGCAGAGCGCTGTGCCCAATATACAGAAACGTCTTGCGGTATCCCCTACAGGGAAAGTGCCAGGAGGGAAAAGTGTGGATTATGCTTAGACTTTCTCGGAACTGCTTCAAATCAACTAGATATCTTTGTGCTGTAAATCTCCCAACAGCCAAATGTAAAAGCAGCAAACATCTCGCTGTATGTCCCACATCCAAAGTGCCAAGAGAGAGCTTGCTCTCCCTGTCTTTGAGTACCGTTTGCACTGTCCCGATTACCTCTTTGCTAACATTCTCTTCAGAGCTGCAGTGAAACCAGGAACCACGTGGAGAAGGCACCCACACTGAAAGTGCCTGGAGGGAACATTGGGGCTTCTTCTCAGTGTCTCTGACATAGGGTTTCACTGTCCCGGGAAACTCTCTGCTAACACCCTGCAGAGCGCTGTGCCCAATGTACAGAAACGTCTTGCGGTATCTCCTACAGGGAAAGTGCCAGGAGGGAAAAGTGAGGATTATGTTTAGACTTTCTCGGAACTGCTTCAAATCAACTAGATATCTTTGTGCTGTAAATCTCCCAACAGCCAAATGTAAAAGCAGCAAACATCTCGCTGTATGTCCCACATCCAAAGTGCCAAGAGAGAGCTTGCTCTCCCTGTCTTTGAGTACTGTTTGCACTGTCCCGATTACCTCTTTGCTAACATTCTCTTCAGAGCTGCAGTGAAACCAGGAACCACGTGGAGAAGGCACCCACACTGAAAGTGCCTGGAAGGAACGTTGGGGCTTCTTCTCAGTGTCTCTGATATAGGGTTTCACTGTCCCGGGAAACTCTCTGCTAACACCCTGCAGAGCGCTGTGCCCAATATACAGAAACGTCTTGCGGTATCTCCTACAGGGAAAGTGCCAGGAGGAATTGTGGAGCTTGGTCTCAGTGTCTCTGAGAATTGCTCTGATTATCCGTGTGACCTCTTTGCTAAGACACTCCAGAAAGCTGTCCTCAAAACCAACACACATCTTGACATATCTCCCACATTGATCGCAGTGTCTCCAGAAACGGCATTCAAGGAGCCAGGAACTTTTCTCCCTACAATGTCCTTTGAGTTGTCCTCAAAACCAATATACATCCTGCTATATCTCCCACAGGGAAAGTGCCAGGAGGGAAAAGTGAGGATTATGCTTAGACTTTCTCGGAACTGCTTCAAATCAACTAGATATCTTTGTGCTGTAAATCTCCCAACAGCCAAACGTAAAAGCAGCAAACATCTCGCTGTATGTCCCACATCCAAAGTGCCAAGAGAGTAATGTAGAGCTTGCTCTCCCTGTCTTTGAGTACTGTTTGCACTGTCCCGATTACCTCTTTGCTAACATTCTCTTCAGAGCTGCAGTGAAACCAGGAACCACGTGGAGAAGGCACCCACACTGAAAGTGCCTGGAGGGAACATTGGGGCTTCTTCTCAGTGTCTCTGATATAGGGTTTCACTGTCCCGGGAAAGTCTCTGCTAACACCCTGCAGAGCGCTGTGCCCAATATACAGAAACGTCTTGCGGTATCCCCTACAGGGAAAGTGCCAGGAGGGAAAAGTGAGGATTATGTTTAGACTTTCTCGGAACTGCTTCAAATCAACTAGATATCTTTGTGCTGTAAATCTCCCAACAGCCAAATGCAAAAGCAGCAAACATCTCGCTGTATGTCCCACATCCAAAGTGCCAAGTGAGTAATGTAGAGCTTGCTCTCCCTGTCTTTGAGTACTGTTTGCACTGTCCCGATTACCTCTTTGCTAACATTCTCTTCAGAGCTGCAGTGAAACCAGGAACCACGTGGAGAAGGCACCCACACTGAAAGTGCCTGGAGGGAACATTGGGGCTTCTTCTCAGTGTCTCTGACATAGGGTTTCACTGTCCCGGGAAACTCTCTGCTAACACCCTGCAGAGCGCTGTGCCCAATATACAGAAACGTCTTGCGGTATCTCCTACAGGGAAAGTGCCAGGAGGGAAAAGTGAGGATTATGTTTAGACTTTCTCGGAACTGCTTCAAATCAACTAGATATCTTTGTGCTGTAAATCTCCCAACAGCCAAACGCAAAAGCAGCAAACATCTCGCTGTATGTCCCACATCCAAAGTGCCAAGAGAGAGCTTGCTCTCCCTGTCTTTGAGTACTGTTTGCACTGTCCCGATTACCTCTTTGCTAACATTCTCTTCAGAGCTGCAGTGAAACCAGGAACCACGTGGAGAAGGCACCCACACTGAAAGTGCCTGGAGGGAACATCGGGGCTTCTTCTCAGTGTCTCTGATATAGGGTTTCACTGTCCCGGGAAACTCTCTGCTAACACCCTGCAGAGCGCTGTGCCCAATGTACAGAAACGTCTTGCGGTATCCCCTACAGGGAAAGTTCCAGGAGGGAAAAGTGAGGATTATGTTTAGACTTTCTCGGAACTGCTTCAAATCAACTAGATATCTTTGTGCTGTAAATCTCCCAACAGCCAAACGTAAAAGCCGCAAACATCTCGCTGTATGTCCCACATCCAAAGTGCCGAGAGAGCTTGCTCTCCCTGTCTTTGAGTACTGTTTGCACTGTCCCGATTACCTCTTTGCTAACATTCTCTTCAGAGCTGCAGTGAAACCAGGAACCACGTGGAGAAGGCACCCACACTGAAAGTGCCTGGAGGGAACATTGGGGCTTCTTCTCAGTGTCTTTGACATAGGGTTTCACTGTCCCGGGAAACTCTCTGCTAACACCCTGCAGAGCGCTGTGCCCAATGTACAGAAACGTCTTGCGGTATCCCCTACAGGGAAAGTGCCAGGAGGGAAAAGTGAGGATTATGTTTAGACTTTCTCGGAACTGCTTCAAATCAACTAGATATCTTTGTGCTGTAAATCTCCCAACAGCCAAATGTAAAAGCAGCAAACATCTCGCTGTATGTCCCACATCCAAAGTGCCAAGAGAGAGCTTGTTCTCCCTGTCTTTGAGTACTGTTTGCACTGTCCCGATTACCTCTTTGCTAACATTCTCTTCAGAGCTGCAGTGAAACCAGGAACCACGTGGAGAAGGCACCCACACTGAAAGTGCCTGGAGGGAACATTGGGGCTTCTTCTCAGTGTCTCTGACATAGGGTTTTCACTGTCCCGGGAAACTCTCTGCTAACACCCTGCAGAGCGCTGTGCCCAATATACAGAAACGTCTTGCGGTATCCCCTACAGTGAAAGTGCCAGGAGGGAATAGTGAGGATTATGCTTAGACTTTCTCGGAACTGCTTCAAATCAACTAGATATCTTTGTGCTGTAAATCTCCCAACAGCCAAATGCAAAAGCAGCAAACATCTCGCTGTATGTCCCACATCCAAAGTGCCAAGAGAGAGCTTGCTCTCCCTGTCTTTGAGTACTGTTTGCACTGTCCCGATTACCTCTTTGCTAACATTCTCTTCAGAGCTGCAGTGAAACCAGGAACCACGTGGAGAAGGCACCCACACTGAAAGTGCCTGGAGGGAACATCGGGGCTTCTTCCCAGTGTCTCCGATATAGGGTTTCACTGTCCCAGGAAACTCTCTGCTAACACCCTGCAGAGCGCTGTGCCCAATATACAGAAACGTCTTGCGGTATCCCCTACAGGGAAAGTGCCAGGAGGGAATAGTGAGGATTATGTTTAGACTTTCTCGGAACTGCTTCAAATCAACTAGATATCTTTGTGATGTAAATCTCCCAACAGCCAAACGTAAAAGCCGCAAACATCTCGCTGTATGTCCCACATCCAAAGTGCCGAGAGAGCTTGCTCTCCCTGTCTTTGAGTACTGTTTGCACTGTCCCGATTACCTCTTTGCTAACATTCTCTTCAGAGCTGCAGTGAAACCAGGAACCACGTGGAGAAGGCACCCACACTGAAAGTGCCTGGAGGGAACATTGGGGCTTCTTCTCAGTGTCTCTGATATAGGGTTTCACTGTCCCGGGAAAGTCTCTGCTAACACCCTGCAGAGCGCTGTGCCCAATATACAGAAACGTCTTGCGGTATCTCCTACAGGGAAAGTGCCAGGAGGAATTGTGGAGCTTGGTCTCAGTGTCTCTGAGAATTGCTCTGATTATCCGTGTGACCTCTTTGCTAAGACACTCCAGAAAGCTGTCCTCAAAACCAACACACATCTTGACATATCTCCCACATTGATCGCAGTGTCTCCAGAAACGGCATTCAAGGAGCCAGGAACTTTTCTCCCTACAATGTCCTTTGAGTTGTCCTCAAAACCAATATACATCCTGCTATATCTCCCACAGGGAAAGTGCCAGGAGGGAAAAGTGAGGATTATGCTTAGACTTTCTCGGAACTGCTTCAAATCAACTAGATATCTTTGTGCTGTAAATCTCCCAACAGCCAAATGCAAAAGCAGCAAACATCTCGCTGTATGTCCCACATCCAAAGTGCCAAGAGAGTAATGTAGAGCTTGCTCTCCCTGTCTTTGAGTACTGTTTGCACTGTCCCGATTACCTCTTTGCTAACATTCTCTTCAGAGCTGCAGTGAAACCAGGAACCACGTGGAGAAGGCACCCACACTGAAAGTGCCTGGAGGGAACATTGGGGCTTCTTCTCAGTGTCTCTGACATAGGGTTTCACTGTCCCGGGAAACTCTCTGCTAACACCCTGCAGAGCGCTGTGCCCAATATACAGAAACGTCTTGCGGTATCTCCTACAGGGAAAGTGCCAGGAGGGAAAAGTGAGGATTATGTTTAGACTTTCTCGGAACTGCTTCAAATCAACTAGATATCTTTGTGCTGTAAATCTCCCAACAGCCAAACGCAAAAGCAGCAAACATCTCGCTGTATGTCCCACATCCAAAGTGCCAAGAGAGAGCTTGCTCTCCCTGTCTTTGAGTACTGTTTGCACTGTCCCGATTACCTCTTTGCTAACATTCTCTTCAGAGCTGCAGTGAAACCAGGAACCACGTGGAGAAGGCACCCACACTGAAAGTGCCTGGAGGGAACATCGGGGCTTCTTCTCAGTGTCTCTGATATAGGGTTTCACTGTCCCGGGAAACTCTCTGCTAACACCCTGCAGAGCGCTGTGCCCAATGTACAGAAACGTCTTGCGGTATCCCCTACAGGGAAAGTTCCAGGAGGGAAAAGTGAGGATTATGTTTAGACTTTCTCGGAACTGCTTCAAATCAACTAGATATCTTTGTGCTGTAAATCTCCCAACAGCCAAACGTAAAAGCCGCAAACATCTCGCTGTATGTCCCACATCCAAAGTGCCGAGAGAGCTTGCTCTCCCTGTCTTTGAGTACTGTTTGCACTGTCCCGATTACCTCTTTGCTAACATTCTCTTCAGAGCTGCAGTGAAACCAGGAACCACGTGGAGAAGGCACCCACACTGAAAGTGCCTGGAGGGAACATTGGGGCTTCTTCTCAGTGTCTCTGATATAGGGTTTCACTGTCCCGGGAAAGTCTCTGCTAACACCCTGCAGAGCGCTGTGCCCAATATACAGAAACGTCTTGCGGTATCCCCTACAGGGAAAGTGCCAGGAGGGAAAAGTGAGGATTATGTTTAGACTTTCTCGGAACTGCTTCAAATCAACTAGATATCTTTGTGCTGTAAATCTCCCAACAGCCAAATGCAAAAGCAGCAAACATCTCGCTGTATGTCCCACATCCAAAGTGCCAAGAGAGTAATGTAGAGCTTGCTCTCCCTGTCTTTGAGTACTGTTTGCACTGTCCCGATTACCTCTTTGCTAACATTCTCTTCAGAGCTGCAGTGAAACCAGGAACCACGTGGAGAAGGCACCCACACTGAAAGTGCCTGGAGGGAACATTGGGGCTTCTTCTCAGTGTCTCTGACATAGGGTTTCACTGTCCCGGGAAACTCTCTGCTAACACCCTGCAGAGCGCTGTGCCCAATATACAGAAACGTCTTGCGGTATCTCCTACAGGGAAAGTGCGAGGAGGGAAAAGTGAGGATTATGTTTAGACTTTCTCGGAACTGCTTCAAATCAACTAGATATCTTTGTGCTGTAAATCTCCCAACAGCCAAATGTAAAAGCAGCAAACATCTCGCTGTATGTCCCACATCCAAAGTGCCAAGAGAGAGCTTGTTCTCCCTGTCTTTGAGTACTGTTTGCACTGTCCCGATTACCTCTTTGCTAACATTCTCTTCAGAGCTGCAGTGAAACCAGGAACCACGTGGAGAAGGCACCCACACTGAAAGTGCCTGGAGGGAACATTGGGGCTTCTTCTCAGTGTCTCTGACATAGGGTTTTCACTGTCCCGGGAAACTCTCTGCTAACACCCTGCAGAGCGCTGTGCCCAATATACAGAAACGTCTTGCGGTATCCCCTACAGTGAAAGTGCCAGGAGGGAATAGTGAGGATTATGCTTAGACTTTCTCGGAACTGCTTCAAATCAACTAGATATCTTTGTGCTGTAAATCTCCCAACAGCCAAACGCAAAAGCAGCAAACATCTCGCTGTATGTCCCACATCCAAAGTGCCAAGAGAGAGCTTGCTCTCCCTGTCTTTGAGTACTGTTTGCACTGTCCCGATTACCTCTTTGCTAACATTCTCTTCAGAGCTGCAGTGAAACCAGGAACCACGTGGAGAAGGCACCCACACTGAAAGTGCCTGGAGGGAACATCGGGGCTTCTTCCCAGTGTCTCCGATATAGGGTTTCACTGTCCCAGGAAACTCTCTGCTAACACCCTGCAGAGCGCTGTGCCCAATATACAGAAACGTCTTGCGGTATCCCCTACAGGGAAAGTGCCAGGAGGGAATAGTGAGGATTATGTTTAGACTTTCTCGGAACTGCTTCAAATCAACTAGATATCTTTGTGCTGTAAATCTCCCAACAGCCAAATGTAAAAGCAGCAAACATCTCGCTGTATGTCCCACATCCAAAGTGCCGAGAGAGTAATGTAGAGCTTGCTCTCCCTGTCTTTGAGTACTGTTTGCACTGTCCCGATTACCTCTTTGCTAACATTCTCTTCAGAGCTGCAGTGAAACCAGGAACCACGTGGAGAAGGCACCCACACTGAAAGTGCCTGGAGGGAACATTGGGGCTTCTTCTCAGTGTCTTTGACATAGGGTTTCACTGTCCCGGGAAACTCTCTGCTAACACCCTGCAGAGCGCTGTGCCCAATATACAGAAACGTCTTGCGGTATCCCCTACAGTGAAAGTGCCAGGAGGGAATAGTGAGGATTATGCTTAGACTTTCTCGGAACTGCTTCAAATCAACTAGATATCTTTGTGCTGTAAATCTCCCAACAGCCAAACGCAAAAGCAGCAAACATCTCGCTGTATGTCCCACATCCAAAGTGCCAAGAGAGAGCTTGCTCTCCCTGTCTTTGAGTACTGTTTGCACTGTCCCGATTACCTCTTTGCTAACATTCTCTTCAGAGCTGCAGTGAAACCAGGAACCACGTGGAGAAGGCACCCACACTGAAAGTGCCTGGAGGGAACATCGGGGCTTCTTCCCAGTGTCTCCGATATAGGGTTTCACTGTCCCAGGAAACTCTCTGCTAACACCCTGCAGAGCGCTGTGCCCAATATACAGAAACGTCTTGCGGTATCCCCTACAGGGAAAGTGCCAGGAGGGAATAGTGAGGATTATGTTTAGACTTTCTCGGAACTGCTTCAAATCAACTAGATATCTTTGTGCTGTAAATCTCCCAACAGCCAAATGTAAAAGCCGCAAACATCTCGCTGTATGTCCCACATCCAAAGTGCCAAGAGAGAGCTTGCTCTCCCTGTCTTTGAGTACTGTTTGCACTGTCCCGATTACCTCTTTGCTAACATTCTCTTCAGAGCTGCAGTGAAACCAGGAACCACGTGGAGAAGGCACCCACACTGAAAGTGCCTGGAAGGAACGTTGGGGCTTCTTCTCAGTGTCTCCGATATAGGGTTTCACTGTCCCGGGAAACTCTCTGCTAACACCCTGCAGAGCGCTGTGCCCAATATACAGAAACGTCTTGCGGTATCTCCTACAGGGAAAGTGCCAGGAGGAATTGTGGAGCTTGGTCTCAGTGTCTCTGAGAATTGCTCTGATTATCCGTGTGACCTCTTTGCTAAGACACTCCAGAAAGCTGTCCTCAAAACCAACACACATCTTGACATATCTCCCACATTGATCGCAGTGTCTCCAGAAACGGCATTCAAGGAGCCAGGAACTTTTCTCCCTACAATGTCCTTTGAGTTGTCCTCAAAACCAATATACATCCTGCTATATCTCCCACAGGGAAAGTGCCAGGAGGGAAAAGTGAGGATTATGCTTAGACTTTCTCGGAACTGCTTCAAATCAACTAGATATCTTTGTGCTGTAAATCTCCCAACAGCCAAACGTAAAAGCAGCAAACATCTCGCTGTATGTCCCACATCCAAAGTGCCAAGAGAGTAATGTAGAGCTTGCTCTCCCTGTCTTTGAGTACTGTTTGCACTGTCCCGATTACCTCTTTGCTAACATTCTCTTCAGAGCTGCAGTGAAACCAGGAACCACGTGGAGAAGGCACCCACACTGAAAGTGCCTGGAGGGAACATTGGGGCTTCTTCTCAGTGTCTCTGATATAGGGTTTCACTGTCCCGGGAAAGTCTCTGCTAACACCCTGCAGAGCGCTGTGCCCAATATACAGAAACGTCTTGCGGTATCCCCTACAGGGAAAGTGCCAGGAGGGAAAAGTGAGGATTATGTTTAGACTTTCTCGGAACTGCTTCAAATCAACTAGATATCTTTGTGCTGTAAATCTCCCAACAGCCAAATGCAAAAGCAGCAAACATCTCGCTGTATGTCCCACATCCAAAGTGCCAAGAGAGTAATGTAGAGCTTGCTCTCCCTGTCTTTGAGTACTGTTTGCACTGTCCCGATTACCTCTTTGCTAACATTCTCTTCAGAGCTGCAGTGAAACCAGGAACCACGTGGAGAAGGCACCCACACTGAAAGTGCCTGGAGGGAACATTGGGGCTTCTTCTCAGTGTCTCTGACATAGGGTTTCACTGTCCCGGGAAACTCTCTGCTAACACCCTGCAGAGCGCTGTGCCCAATATACAGAAACGTCTTGCGGTATCTCCTACAGGGAAAGTGCCAGGAGGGAAAAGTGAGGATTATGTTTAGACTTTCTCGGAACTGCTTCAAATCAACTAGATATCTTTGTGCTGTAAATCTCCCAACAGCCAAACGCAAAAGCAGCAAACATCTCGCTGTATGTCCCACATCCAAAGTGCCAAGAGAGAGCTTGCTCTCCCTGTCTTTGAGTACTGTTTGCACTGTCCCGATTACCTCTTTGCTAACATTCTCTTCAGAGCTGCAGTGAAACCAGGAACCACGTGGAGAAGGCACCCACACTGAAAGTGCCTGGAGGGAACATCGGGGCTTCTTCTCAGTGTCTCTGATATAGGGTTTCACTGTCCCGGGAAACTCTCTGCTAACACCCTGCAGAGCGCTGTGCCCAATGTACAGAAACGTCTTGCGGTATCCCCTACAGGGAAAGTTCCAGGAGGGAAAAGTGAGGATTATGTTTAGACTTTCTCGGAACTGCTTCAAATCAACTAGATATCTTTGTGCTGTAAATCTCCCAACAGCCAAACGTAAAAGCCGCAAACATCTCGCTGTATGTCCCACATCCAAAGTGCCGAGAGAGCTTGCTCTCCCTGTCTTTGAGTACTGTTTGCACTGTCCCGATTACCTCTTTGCTAACATTCTCTTCAGAGCTGCAGTGAAACCAGGAACCACGTGGAGAAGGCACCCACACTGAAAGTGCCTGGAGGGAACATTGGGGCTTCTTCTCAGTGTCTTTGACATAGGGTTTCACTGTCCCGGGAAACTCTCTGCTAACACCCTGCAGAGCGCTGTGCCCAATGTACAGAAACGTCTTGCGGTATCCCCTACAGGGAAAGTGCCAGGAGGGAAAAGTGAGGATTATGTTTAGACTTTCTCGGAACTGCTTCAAATCAACTAGATATCTTTGTGCTGTAAATCTCCCAACAGCCAAATGTAAAAGCAGCAAACATCTCGCTGTATGTCCCACATCCAAAGTGCCAAGAGAGAGCTTGTTCTCCCTGTCTTTGAGTACTGTTTGCACTGTCCCGATTACCTCTTTGCTAACATTCTCTTCAGAGCTGCAGTGAAACCAGGAACCACGTGGAGAAGGCACCCACACTGAAAGTGCCTGGAGGGAACAGTGGGGCTTCTTCTCAGTGTCTTTGACATAGGGTTTCACTGTCCCGGGAAACTCTCTGCTAACACCCTGCAGAGCGCTGTGCCCAATATACAGAAACGTCTTGCGGTATCCCCTACAGTGAAAGTGCCAGGAGGGAATAGTGAGGATTATGCTTAGACTTTCTCGGAACTGCTTCAAATCAACTAGATATCTTTGTGCTGTAAATCTCCCAACAGCCAAACGCAAAAGCAGCAAACATCTCGCTGTATGTCCCACATCCAAAGTGCCAAGAGAGAGCTTGCTCTCCCTGTCTTTGAGTACTGTTTGCACTGTCCCGATTACCTCTTTGCTAACATTCTCTTCAGAGCTGCAGTGAAACCAGGAACCACGTGGAGAAGGCACCCACACTGAAAGTGCCTGGAGGGAACATCGGGGCTTCTTCCCAGTGTCTCCGATATAGGGTTTCACTGTCCCAGGAAACTCTCTGCTAACACCCTGCAGAGCGCTGTGCCCAATATACAGAAACGTCTTGCGGTATCCCCTACAGGGAAAGTGCCAGGAGGGAATAGTGAGGATTATGTTTAGACTTTCTCGGAACTGCTTCAAATCAACTAGATATCTTTGTGCTGTAAATCTCCGAACAGCCAAATGTAAAAGCCGCAAACATCTCGCTGTATGTCCCACATCCAAAGTGCCAAGAGAGAGCTTGCTCTCCCTGTCTTTGAGTACTGTTTGCACTGTCCCGATTACCTCTTTGCTAACATTCTCTTCAGAGCTGCAGTGAAACCAGGAACCACGTGGAGAAGGCACCCACACTGAAAGTGCCTGGAAGGAACGTTGGGGCTTCTTCTCAGTGTCTCCGATATAGGGTTTCACTGTCCCGGGAAACTCTCTGCTAACACCCTGCAGAGCGCTGTGCCCAATATACAGAAACGTCTTGCGGTATCTCCTACAGGGAAAGTGCCAGGAGGAATTGTGGAGCTTGGTCTCAGTGTCTCTGAGAATTGCTCTGATTATCCGTGTGACCTCTTTGCTAAGACACTCCAGAAAGCTGTCCTCAAAACCAACACACATCTTGACATATCTCCCACATTGATCGCAGTGTCTCCAGAAACGGCATTCAAGGAGCCAGGAACTTTTCTCCCTACAATGTCCTTTGAGTTGTCCTCAAAACCAATATACATCCTGCTATATCTCCCACAGGGAAAGTGCCAGGAGGGAAAAGTGAGGATTATGCTTAGACTTTCTCGGAACTGCTTCAAATCAACTAGATATCTTTGTGCTGTAAATCTCCCAACAGCCAAACGTAAAAGCAGCAAACATCTCGCTGTATGTCCCACATCCAAAGTGCCAAGAGAGTAATGTAGAGCTTGCTCTCCCTGTCTTTGAGTACTGTTTGCACTGTCCCGATTACCTCTTTGCTAACATTCTCTTCAGAGCTGCAGTGAAACCAGGAACCACGTGGAGAAGGCACCCACACTGAAAGTGCCTGGAGGGAACATTGGGGCTTCTTCTCAGTGTCTCTGATATAGGGTTTCACTGTCCCGGGAAAGTCTCTGCTAACACCCTGCAGAGCGCTGTGCCCAATATACAGAAACGTCTTGCGGTATCCCAAACAGGGAAAGTGCCAGGAGGGAAAAGTGAGGATTATGTTTAGACTTTCTCGGAACTGCTTCAAATCAACTAGATATCTTTGTGCTGTAAATCTCCCAACAGCCAAATGCAAAAGCAGCAAACATCTCGCTGTATGTCCCACATCCAAAGTGCCAAGAGAGTAATGTAGAGCTTGCTCTCCCTGTCTTTGAGTACTGTTTGCACTGTCCCGATTACCTCTTTGCTAACATTCTCTTCAGAGCTGCAGTGAAACCAGGAACCACGTGGAGAAGGCACCCACACTGAAAGTGCCTGGAGGGAACATTGGGGCTTCTTCTCAGTGTCTCTGACATAGGGTTTCACTGTCCCGGGAAACTCTCTGCTAACACCCTGCAGAGCGCTGTGCCCAATATACAGAAACGTCTTGCGGTATCTCCTACAGGGAAAGTGCCAGGAGGGAAAAGTGAGGATTATGTTTAGACTTTCTCGGAACTGCTTCAAATCAACTAGATATCTTTGTGCTGTAAATCTCCCAACAGCCAAACGCAAAAGCAGCAAACATCTTGCTGTATGTCCCACATCCAAAGTGCCAAGAGAGAGCTTGCTCTCCCTGTCTTTGAGTACTGTTTGCACTGTCCCGATTACCTCTTTGCTAACATTCTCTTCAGAGCTGCAGTGAAACCAGGAACCACGTGGAGAAGGCACCCACACTGAAAGTGCCTGGAGGGAACATCGGGGCTTCTTCTCAGTGTCTCTGATATAGGGTTTCACTGTCCCGGGAAACTCTCTGCTAACACCCTGCAGAGCGCTGTGCCCAATGTACAGAAACGTCTTGCGGTATCCCCTACAGGGAAAGTTCCAGGAGGGAAAAGTGAGGATTATGTTTAGACTTTCTCGGAACTGCTTCAAATCAACTAGATATCTTTGTGCTGTAAATCTCCCAACAGCCAAACGTAAAAGCCGCAAACATCTCGCTGTATGTCCCACATCCAAAGTGCCGAGAGAGCTTGCTCTCCCTGTCTTTGAGTACTGTTTGCACTGTCCCGATTACCTCTTTGCTAACATTCTCTTCAGAGCTGCAGTGAAACCAGGAACCACGTGGAGAAGGCACCCACACTGAAAGTGCCTGGAGGGAACATTGGGGCTTCTTCTCAGTGTCTTTGACATAGGGTTTCACTGTCCCGGGAAACTCTCTGCTAACACCCTGCAGAGCGCTGTGCCCAATGTACAGAAACGTCTTGCGGTATCCCCTACAGGGAAAGTGCCAGGAGGGAAAAGTGAGGATTATGTTTAGACTTTCTCGGAACTGCTTCAAATCAACTAGATATCTTTGTGCTGTAAATCTCCCAACAGCCAAATGTAAAAGCAGCAAACATCTCGCTGTATGTCCCACATCCAAAGTGCCAAGAGAGAGCTTGTTCTCCCTGTCTTTGAGTACTGTTTGCACTGTCCCGATTACCTCTTTGCTAACATTCTCTTCAGAGCTGCAGTGAAACCAGGAACCACGTGGAGAAGGCACCCACACTGAAAGTGCCTGGAGGGAACAGTGGGGCTTCTTCTCAGTGTCTTTGACATAGGGTTTCACTGTCCCGGGAAACTCTCTGCTAACACCCTGCAGAGCGCTGTGCCCAATATACAGAAACGTCTTGCGGTATCCCCTACAGTGAAAGTGCCAGGAGGGAATAGTGAGGATTATGCTTAGACTTTCTCGGAACTGCTTCAAATCAACTAGATATCTTTGTGCTGTAAATCTCCCAACAGCCAAACGCAAAAGCAGCAAACATCTCGCTGTATGTCCCACATCCAAAGTGCCAAGAGAGAGCTTGCTCTCCCTGTCTTTGAGTACTGTTTGCACTGTCCCGATTACCTCTTTGCTAACATTCTCTTCAGAGCTGCAGTGAAACCAGGAACCACGTGGAGAAGGCACCCACACTGAAAGTGCCTGGAGGGAACATTGGGGCTTCTTCTCAGTGTCTTTGACATAGGGTTTCACTGTCCCGGGAAACTCTCTGCTAACACCCTGCAGAGCGCTGTGCCCAATGTACAGAAACGTCTTGCGGTATCCCCTACAGGGAAAGTGCCAGGAGGGAAAAGTGAGGATTATGTTTAGACTTTCTCGGAACTGCTTCAAATCAACTAGATATCTTTGTGCTGTAAATCTCCCAACAGCCAAATGTAAAAGCAGCAAACATCTCGCTGTATGTCCCACATCCAAAGTGCCAAGAGAGAGCTTGTTCTCCCTGTCTTTGAGTACTGTTTGCACTGTCCCGATTACCTCTTTGCTAACATTCTCTTCAGAGCTGCAGTGAAACCAGGAACCACGTGGAGAAGGCACCCACACTGAAAGTGCCTGGAGGGAACAGTGGGGCTTCTTCTCAGTGTCTTTGACATAGGGTTTCACTGTCCCGGGAAACTCTCTGCTAACACCCTGCAGAGCGCTGTGCCCAATATACAGAAACGTCTTGCGGTATCCCCTACAGTGAAAGTGCCAGGAGGGAATAGTGAGGATTATGCTTAGACTTTCTCGGAACTGCTTCAAATCAACTAGATATCTTTGTGCTGTAAATCTCCCAACAGCCAAACGCAAAAGCAGCAAACATCTCGCTGTATGTCCCACATCCAAAGTGCCAAGAGAGAGCTTGCTCTCCCTGTCTTTGAGTACTGTTTGCACTGTCCCGATTACCTCTTTGCTAACATTCTCTTCAGAGCTGCAGTGAAACCAGGAACCACGTGGAGAAGGCACCCACACTGAAAGTGCCTGGAGGGAACATCGGGGCTTCTTCCCAGTGTCTCCGATATAGGGTTTCACTGTCCCAGGAAACTCTCTGCTAACACCCTGCAGAGCGCTGTGCCCAATATACAGAAACGTCTTGCGGTATCCCCTACAGGGAAAGTGCCAGGAGGGAATAGTGAGGATTATGTTTAGACTTTCTCGGAACTGCTTCAAATCAACTAGATATCTTTGTGCTGTAAATCTCCGAACAGCCAAATGTAAAAGCCGCAAACATCTCGCTGTATGTCCCACATCCAAAGTGCCAAGAGAGAGCTTGCTCTCCCTGTCTTTGAGTACTGTTTGCACTGTCCCGATTACCTCTTTGCTAACATTCTCTTCAGAGCTGCAGTGAAACCAGGAACCACGTGGAGAAGGCACCCACACTGAAAGTGCCTGGAAGGAACGTTGGGGCTTCTTCTCAGTGTCTCCGATATAGGGTTTCACTGTCCCGGGAAACTCTCTGCTAACACCCTGCAGAGCGCTGTGCCCAATATACAGAAACGTCTTGCGGTATCTCCTACAGGGAAAGTGCCAGGAGGAATTGTGGAGCTTGGTCTCAGTGTCTCTGAGAATTGCTCTGATTATCCGTGTGACCTCTTTGCTAAGACACTCCAGAAAGCTGTCCTCAAAACCAACACACATCTTGACATATCTCCCACATTGATCGCAGTGTCTCCAGAAACGGCATTCAAGGAGCCAGGAACTTTTCTCCCTACAATGTCCTTTGAGTTGTCCTCAAAACCAATATACATCCTGCTATATCTCCCACAGGGAAAGTGCCAGGAGGGAAAAGTGAGGATTATGCTTAGACTTTCTCGGAACTGCTTCAAATCAACTAGATATCTTTGTGCTGTAAATCTCCCAACAGCCAAACGTAAAAGCAGCAAACATCTCGCTGTATGTCCCACATCCAAAGTGCCAAGAGAGTAATGTAGAGCTTGCTCTCCCTGTCTTTGAGTACTGTTTGCACTGTCCCGATTACCTCTTTGCTAACATTCTCTTCAGAGCTGCAGTGAAACCAGGAACCACGTGGAGAAGGCACCCACACTGAAAGTGCCTGGAGGGAACATTGGGGCTTCTTCTCAGTGTCTCTGATATAGGGTTTCACTGTCCCGGGAAAGTCTCTGCTAACACCCTGCAGAGCGCTGTGCCCAATATACAGAAACGTCTTGCGGTATCCCCTACAGGGAAAGTGCCAGGAGGGAAAAGTGAGGATTATGTTTAGACTTTCTCGGAACTGCTTCAAATCAACTAGATATCTTTGTGCTGTAAATCTCCCAACAGCCAAATGCAAAAGCAGCAAACATCTCGCTGTATGTCCCACATCCAAAGTGCCAAGAGAGTAATGTAGAGCTTGCTCTCCCTGTCTTTGAGTACTGTTTGCACTGTCCCGATTACCTCTTTGCTAACATTCTCTTCAGAGCTGCAGTGAAACCAGGAACCACGTGGAGAAGGCACCCACACTGAAAGTGCCTGGAGGGAACATTGGGGCTTCTTCTCAGTGTCTCTGACATAGGGTTTCACTGTCCCGGGAAACTCTCTGCTAACACCCTGCAGAGCGCTGTGCCCAATATACAGAAACGTCTTGCGGTATCTCCTACAGGGAAAGTGCCAGGAGGGAAAAGTGAGGATTATGTTTAGACTTTCTCGGAACTGCTTCAAATCAACTAGATATCTTTGTGCTGTAAATCTCCCAACAGCCAAACGCAAAAGCAGCAAACATCTTGCTGTATGTCCCACATCCAAAGTGCCAAGAGAGAGCTTGCTCTCCCTGTCTTTGAGTACTGTTTGCACTGTCCCGATTACCTCTTTGCTAACATTCTCTTCAGAGCTGCAGTGAAACCAGGAACCACGTGGAGAAGGCACCCACACTGAAAGTGCCTGGAGGGAACATCGGGGCTTCTTCTCAGTGTCTCTGATATAGGGTTTCACTGTCCCGGGAAACTCTCTGCTAACACCCTGCAGAGCGCTGTGCCCAATGTACAGAAACGTCTTGCGGTATCCCCTACAGGGAAAGTTCCAGGAGGGAAAAGTGAGGATTATGTTTAGACTTTCTCGGAACTGCTTCAAATCAACTAGATATCTTTGTGCTGTAAATCTCCCAACAGCCAAACGTAAAAGCCGCAAACATCTCGCTGTATGTCCCACATCCAAAGTGCCGAGAGAGCTTGCTCTCCCTGTCTTTGAGTACTGTTTGCACTGTCCCGATTACCTCTTTGCTAACATTCTCTTCAGAGCTGCAGTGAAACCAGGAACCACGTGGAGAAGGCACCCACACTGAAAGTGCCTGGAGGGAACATTGGGGCTTCTTCTCAGTGTCTTTGACATAGGGTTTCACTGTCCCGGGAAACTCTCTGCTAACACCCTGCAGAGCGCTGTGCCCAATGTACAGAAACGTCTTGCGGTATCCCCTACAGGGAAAGTGCCAGGAGGGAAAAGTGAGGATTATGTTTAGACTTTCTCGGAACTGCTTCAAATCAACTAGATATCTTTGTGCTGTAAATCTCCCAACAGCCAAATGTAAAAGCAGCAAACATCTCGCTGTATGTCCCACATCCAAAGTGCCAAGAGAGAGCTTGTTCTCCCTGTCTTTGAGTACTGTTTGCACTGTCCCGATTACCTCTTTGCTAACATTCTCTTCAGAGCTGCAGTGAAACCAGGAACCACGTGGAGAAGGCACCCACACTGAAAGTGCCTGGAGGGAACAGTGGGGCTTCTTCTCAGTGTCTTTGACATAGGGTTTCACTGTCCCGGGAAACTCTCTGCTAACACCCTGCAGAGCGCTGTGCCCAATATACAGAAACGTCTTGCGGTATCCCCTACAGTGAAAGTGCCAGGAGGGAATAGTGAGGATTATGCTTAGACTTTCTCGGAACTGCTTCAAATCAACTAGATATCTTTGTGCTGTAAATCTCCCAACAGCCAAACGCAAAAGCAGCAAACATCTCGCTGTATGTCCCACATCCAAAGTGCCAAGAGAGAGCTTGCTCTCCCTGTCTTTGAGTACTGTTTGCACTGTCCCGATTACCTCTTTGCTAACATTCTCTTCAGAGCTGCAGTGAAACCAGGAACCACGTGGAGAAGGCACCCACACTGAAAGTGCCTGGAGGGAACATCGGGGCTTCTTCCCAGTGTCTCCGATATAGGGTTTCACTGTCCCAGGAAACTCTCTGCTAACACCCTGGAGAGCGCTGTGCCCAATATACAGAAACGTCTTGCGGTATCCCCTACAGGGAAAGTGCCAGGAGGGAATAGTGAGGATTATGTTTAGACTTTCTCGGAACTGCTTCAAATCAACTAGATATCTTTGTGCTGTAAATCTCCCAACAGCCAAATGTAAAAGCCGCAAACATCTCGCTGTATGTCCCACATCCAAAGTGCCGAGAGAGTAATGTAGAGCTTGCTCTCCCTGTCTTTGAGTACTGTTTGCACTGTCCCGATTACCTCTTTGCTAACATTCTCTTCAGAGCTGCAGTGAAACCAGGAACCACGTGGAGAAGGCACCCACACTGAAAGTGCCTGGAGGGAACATTGGGGCTTCTTCCCAGTGTCTCCGATATAGGGTTTCACTGTCCCGGGAAACTCTCTGCTAACACCCTGCAGAGCGCTGTGCCCAATATACAGAAACGTCTTGCGGTATCTCCTACAGGGAAAGTGCCAGGAGGGAATAGTGAGGATTATGTTTAGACTTTCTCGGAACTGCTTCAAATCAACTAGATATCTTTGTGCTGTAAATCTCCCTACAGCCATATGTAAAAGCAGCAAACATCTCGCTGTATGTCCCACATCCAAAGTGCCAAGAGAGTAATGTAGAGCTTGCTCTCCCTGTCTTTGAGTACTGTTTGCACTGTCCCGATTACCTCTTTGCTAACATTCTCTTCAGAGCTGCAGTGAAACCAGGAACCACGTGGAGAAGGCACCCACACTGAAAGTGCCTGGAGGGAACATTGGGGCTTCTTCTCAGTGTCTTTGACATAGGGTTTTCACTGTCCCGGGAAACTCTCTGCTAAAACCCTGCAGAGCGCTGTGCCCAATATACAGAAACGTCTTGCGGTATCTCCTACAGGGAAAGTGCCAGGAGAAAATAGTGAGGATTAAGTTTAGACTTTCTCGGAACTGCTTCAAATCAACTAGATATCTTTGTGCTGTAAATCTCCCAACAGCCAAATGTAAAAGCAGAAAACATCTCGCTGTATATCCCACATCCAAAGTGCCGAGAGAGTAATGTAGAGCTTGCTCTCCCTGTCTTTGAGTACTGTTTGCACTGTCCCGATTACCTCTTTGCTAACATTCTCTTCAGAGCTGCAGTGAAACCAGGAACCACGTGGAGAAGGCACCCACACTGAAAGTGCCTGGAGGGAACAGTGGGGCTTCTTCTCAGTGTCTTTGACATAGGGTATCACTGTCCCGGGAAACTCTCTGCTAACACCCTGCAGAGCGCTGTGCCCAATATACAGAAACGTCTTGCGGTATCTCCTACAGGGAAAGTGCCAGGAGGGAAAAGTGAGGATTATGTTTAGACTTTCTCGGAACTGCTTCAAATCAACTAGATATCTTTGTGCTGTAAATCTCCCAACAGCCAAACGCAAAAGCAGCAAACATCTCGCTGTATGTCCCACATCCAAAGTGCCAAGAGAGAGCTTGCTCTCCCTGTCTTTGAGTACTGTTTGCACTGTCCCGATTACCTCTTTGCTAACATTCTCTTCAGAGCTGCAGTGAAACCAGGAACCACGTGGAGAAGGCACCCACACTGAAAGTGCCTGGAGGGAACATCGGGGCTTCTTCCCAGTGTCTCCGATATAGGGTTTCACTGTCCCGGGAAACTCTCTGCTAACACCCTGCAGAGCGCTGTGCCCAATATACAGAAACGTCTTGCGGTATCCCCTACAGGGAAAGTGCCAGGAGGGAATAGTGAGGATTATGTTTAGACTTTCTCGGAACTGCTTCAAATCAACTAGATATCTTTGTGCTGTAAATCTCCCAACAGCCAAATGTAAAAGCAGCAAACATCTCGCTGTATGTCCCACATCCAAAGTGCCGAGAGAGTAATGTAGAGCTTGCTCTCCCTGTCTTTGAGTACTGTTTGCACTGTCCCGATTACCTCTTTGCTAACATTCTCTTCAGAGCTGCAGTGAAACCAGGAACCACGTGGAGAAGGCACCCACACTGAAAGTGCCTGGAGGGAACATTGGGGCTTCTTCCCAGTGTCTCCGATATAGGGTTTCACTGTCCCGGGAAACTCTCTGCTAACACCCTGCAGAGCGCTGTGCCCAATATACAGAAACGTCTTGCGGTATCTCCTACAGGGAAAGTGCCAGGAGGGAATAGTGAGGATTATGTTTAGACTTTCTCGGAACTGCTTCAAATCAACTAGATATCTTTGTGCTGTAAATCTCCCTACAGCCATATGTAAAAGCAGCAAACATCTCGCTGTATGTCCCACATCCAAAGTGCCAAGAGAGTAATGTAGAGCTTGCTCTCCCTGTCTTTGAGTACTGTTTGCACTGTCCCGATTACCTCTTTGCTAACATTCTCTTCAGAGCTGCAGTGAAACCAGGAACCACGTGGAGAAGGCACCCACACTGAAAGTGCCTGGAGGGAACATCGGGGCTTCTTCCCAGTGTCTCCGATATAGGGTTTCACTGTCCCGGGAAACTCTCTGCTAACACCCTGCAGAGCGCTGTGCCCAATATACAGAAACGTCTTGCGGTATCCCCTACAGGGAAAGTGCCAGGAGGGAATAGTGAGGATTATGTTTAGACTTTCTCGGAACTGCTTCAAATCAACTAGATATCTTTGTGCTGTAAATCTCCCAACAGCCAAATGTAAAAGCAGCAAACATCTCGCTGTATGTCCCACATCCAAAGTGCCGAGAGAGTAATGTAGAGCTTGCTCTCCCTGTCTTTGAGTACTGTTTGCACTGTCCCGATTACCTCTTTGCTAACATTCTCTTCAGAGCTGCAGTGAAACCAGGAACCACGTGGAGAAGGCACCCACACTGAAAGTGCCTGGAGGGAACATTGGGGCTTCTTCTCAGTGTCTTTGACATAGGGTTTCACTGTCCCGGGAAACTCTCTGCTAACACCCTGCAGAGCGCTGTGCCCAATGTACAGAAACGTCTTGCGGTATCTCCTACAGGGAAAGTGCCAGGAGGGAATAGTGAGGATTAAGTTTAGACTTTCTCGGAACTGCTTCAAATCAACTAGATATCTTTGTGCTGTAAATCTCCCAACAGCCAAATGTAAAAGCCGCAAACATCTCGCTGTATGTCCCACATCCAAAGTGCCAAGAGAGAGCTTGCTCTCCCTGTCTTTGAGTACTGTTTGCACTGTCCCGATTACCTCTTTGCTAACATTCTCTTCAGAGCTGCAGTGAAACCAGGAACCACGTGGAGAAGGCACCCACACTGAAAGTGCCTGGAGGGAACAGTGGGGCTTCTTCTCAGTGTCTTTGACATAGGGTTTCACTGTCCCGGGAAACTCTCTGCTAACACCCTGCAGAGCGCTGTGCCCAATGTACAGAAACGTCTTGCGGTATCCCCTACAGGGAAAGTTCCAGGAGGGAAAAGTGAGGATTATGTTTAGACTTTCTCGGAACTGCTTCAAATCAACTAGATATCTTTGTGCTGTAAATCTCCCAACAGCCAAACGTAAAAGCCGCAAACATCTCGCTGTATGTCCCACATCCAAAGTGCCAAGAGAGAGCTTGCTCTCCCTGTCTTTGAGTACTGTTTGCACTGTCCCGATTACCTCTTTGCTAACATTCTCTTCAGAGCTGCAGTGAAACCAGGAACCACGTGGAGAAGGCACCCACACTGAAAGTGCCTGGAAGGAACATCGGGGCTTCTTCCCAGTGTCTCCGATATAGGGTTTCACTGTCCCGGGAAACTCTCTGCTAACACCCTGCAGAGCGCTGTGCCCAATATACAGAAACGTCTTGCGGTATCCCCTACAGGGAAAGTGCCAGGAGGGAATAGTGAGGATTATGTTTAGACTTTCTCGGAACTGCTTCAAATCAACTAGATATCTTTGTGCTGTAAATCTCCCAACAGCCAAATGTAAAAGCAGCAAACATCTCGCTGTATGTCCCACATCCAAAGTGCCAAGAGAGTAATGTAGAGCTTGCTCTCCCTGTCTTTGAGTACTGTTTGCACTGTCCCGATTACCTCTTTGCTAACATTCTCTTCAGAGCTGCAGTGAAACCAGGAACCACGTGGAGAAGGCACCCACACTGAAAGTGCCTGGAGGGAACATTGGGGCTTCTTCTCAGTGTCTTTGACATAGGGTTTCAGTGTCCCGGGAAAGTCTCTGCTAACACCCTGCAGAGCGCTGTGCCCAATATACAGAAACGTCTTGCGGTATCCCCTACAGGGAAAGTGCCAGGAGGGAAAAGTGAGGATTATGTTTAGACTTTCTCGGAACTGCTTCAAATCAACTAGATATCTTTGTGCTGTAAATCTCCCAACAGCCAAACGCAAAAGCAGCAAACATCTCGCTGTATGTCCCACATCCAAAGTGCCAAGAGAGAGCTTGCTCTCCCTGTCTTTGAGTACTGTTTGCACTGTCCCGATTACCTCTTTGCTAACATTCTCTTCAGAGCTGCAGTGAAACCAGGAACCACGTGGAGAAGGCACCCACACTGAAAGTGCCTGGAGGGAACATTGGGGCTTCTTCTCAGTGTCTCTGATGTCAGGTTTTACTGTCCCGGGAAAGTCTCTGCTAACACCCTGCAGAGCGCTGTGCCCAATGTACAGAAACGTCTTGCGGTATCCCCTACAGGGAAAGTGCCAGGAGGGAAAAGTGAGGATTATGTTTAGACTTTCTCGGAACTGCTTCAAATCAACTAGATATCTTTGTGCTGTAAATCTCCCAACAGCCAAACGTAAAAGCAGAAAACATCTCGCTGTATATCCCACATCCAAAGTGCCAAGAGAGTAATGTAGAGCTTGCTCTCCCTGTCTTTGAGTACTGTTTGCACTGTCCCGATTACCTCTTTGCTAACATTCTCTTCAGAGCTGCAGTGAAACCAGGAACCACGTGGAGAAGGCACCCACACTGAAAGTGCCTGGAGGGAACATTGGGGCTTCCTCTCAGTGTCTCTGATATAGGGTTTCACTTTCCCGGGAAAGTCTCTGCTAACACCCTGCAGAGCGCTGTGCCCAATATACAGAAACGTCTTGCGGTATCTCCTACAGGGAAAGTGCCAGGAGGGAAAAGTGAGGATTATGTTTAGACTTTCTCGGAACTGCTTCAAATCAACTATATATCTTTGTGCTGTAAATCTCCCAACAGCCAAACGCAAAAGCAGCAAACATCTCGCTGTATGTCCCACATCCAAAGTGCCAAGAGAGAGCTTGCTCTCCCTGTCTTTGAGTACTGTTTGCACTGTCCCGATTACCTCTTTGCTAACATTCTCTTCAGAGCTGCAGTGAAACCAGGAACCACGTGGAGAAGGCACCCACACTGAAAGTGCCTGGAGGGAACATTGGGGCTTCTTCTCAGTGTCTCTGATATAGGGTTTCACTGTCCCGGGAAAGTCTCTGCTAACACCCTGCAGAGCGCTGTGCCCAATATACAGAAACGTCTTGCGGTATCTCCTACAGGGAAAGTGCCAGGAGGGAAAAGTGAGGATTATGTTTAGACTTTCTCGGAACTGCTTCAAATCAACTAGATATCTTTGTGCTGTAAATCTCCCAACAGCCAAACGCAAAAGCAGCAAACATCTCGCTGTATGTCCCACATCCAAAGTGCCAAGAGAGAGCTTGCTCTCCCTGTCTTTGAGTACTGTTTGCACTGTCCCGATTACCTCTTTGCTAACATTCTCTTCAGAGCTGCAGTGAAACCAGGAACCACATGGAGAAGGCACCCACACTGAAAGTGCCTGGAGGGAACATTGGGGCTTCTTCTCAGTGTCTCTGATATAGGGTTTCACTGTCCCGGGAAAGTCTCTGCTAACACCCTGCAGAGCGCTGTGCCCAATATACAGAAACGTCTTGCGGTATCCCCTACAGGGAAAGTGCCAGGAGGGAAAAGTGAGGATTATGTTTAGACTTTCTCGGAACTGCTTCAAATCAACTAGATATCTTTGTGCTGTAAATCTCCCAACAGCCAAATGCAAAAGCAGCAAACATCTCGCTGTATGTCCCACATCCAAAGTGCCAAGAGAGTAATGTAGAGCTTGCTCTCCCTGTCTTTGAGTACTGTTTGCACTGTCCCGATTACCTCTTTGCTAACATTCTCTTCAGAGCTGCAGTGAAACCAGGAACCACGTGGAGAAGGCACCCACACTGAAAGTGCCTGGAGGGAACATTGGGGCTTCTTCTCAGTGTCTCTGACATAGGGTTTCACTGTCCCGGGAAACTCTCTGCTAACACCCTGCAGAGCGCTGTGCCCAATATACAGAAACGTCTTGCGGTATCTCCTACAGGGAAAGTGCCAGGAGGGAAAAGTGAGGATTATGTTTAGACTTTCTCGGAACTGCTTCAAATCAACTAGATATCTTTGTGCTGTAAATCTCCCAACAGCCAAACGCAAAAGCAGCAAACATCTCGCTGTATGTCCCACATCCAAAGTGCCAAGAGAGAGCTTGCTCTCCCTGTCTTTGAGTACTGTTTGCACTGTCCCGATTACCTCTTTGCTAACATTCTCTTCAGAGCTGCAGTGAAACCAGGAACCACGTGGAGAAGGCACCCACACTGAAAGTGCCTGGAGGGAACATCGGGGCTTCTTCTCAGTGTCTCTGATATAGGGTTTCACTGTCCCGGGAAACTCTCTGCTAACACCCTGCAGAGCGCTGTGCCCAATGTACAGAAACGTCTTGCGGTATCCCCTACAGGGAAAGTTCCAGGAGGGAAAAGTGAGGATTATGTTTAGACTTTCTCGGAACTGCTTCAAATCAACTAGATATCTTTGTGCTGTAAATCTCCCAACAGCCAAACGTAAAAGCCGCAAACATCTCGCTGTATGTCCCACATCCAAAGTGCCGAGAGAGCTTGCTCTCCCTGTCTTTGAGTACTGTTTGCACTGTCCCGATTACCTCTTTGCTAACATTCTCTTCAGAGCTGCAGTGAAACCAGGAACCACGTGGAGAAGGCACCCACACTGAAAGTGCCTGGAGGGAACATTGGGGCTTCTTCTCAGTGTCTTTGACATAGGGTTTCACTGTCCCGGGAAACTCTCTGCTAACACCCTGCAGAGCGCTGTGCCCAATGTACAGAAACGTCTTGCGGTATCCCCTACAGGGAAAGTGCCAGGAGGGAAAAGTGAGGATTATGTTTAGACTTTCTCGGAACTGCTTCAAATCAACTAGATATCTTTGTGCTGTAAATCTCCCAACAGCCAAATGTAAAAGCAGCAAACATCTCGCTGTATGTCCCACATCCAAAGTGCCAAGAGAGAGCTTGTTCTCCCTGTCTTTGAGTACTGTTTGCACTGTCCCGATTACCTCTTTGCTAACATTCTCTTCAGAGCTGCAGTGAAACCAGGAACCACGTGGAGAAGGCACCCACACTGAAAGTGCCTGGAGGGAACATTGGGGCTTCTTCTCAGTGTCTCTGACATAGGGTTTTCACTGTCCCGGGAAACTCTCTGCTAACACCCTGCAGAGCGCTGTGCCCAATATACAGAAACGTCTTGCGGTATCCCCTACAGTGAAAGTGCCAGGAGGGAATAGTGAGGATTATGCTTAGACTTTCTCGGAACTGCTTCAAATCAACTAGATATCTTTGTGCTGTAAATCTCCCAACAGCCAAACGCAAAAGCAGCAAACATCTCGCTGTATGTCCCACATCCAAAGTGCCAAGAGAGAGCTTGCTCTCCCTGTCTTTGAGTACTGTTTGCACTGTCCCGATTACCTCTTTGCTAACATTCTCTTCAGAGCTGCAGTGAAACCAGGAACCACGTGGAGAAGGCACCCACACTGAAAGTGCCTGGAGGGAACATCGGGGCTTCTTCCCAGTGTCTCCGATATAGGGTTTCACTGTCCCAGGAAACTCTCTGCTAACACCCTGCAGAGCGCTGTGCCCAATATACAGAAACGTCTTGCGGTATCCCCTACAGGGAAAGTGCCAGGAGGGAATAGTGAGGATTATGTTTAGACTTTCTCGGAACTGCTTCAAATCAACTAGATATCTTTGTGATGTAAATCTCCCAACAGCCAAATGTAAAAGCAGCAAACATCTCGCTGTATGTCCCACATCCAAAGTGCCGAGAGAGTAATGTAGAGCTTGCTCTCCCTGTCTTTGAGTACTGTTTGCACTGTCCCGATTACCTCTTTGCTAACATTCTCTTCAGAGCTGCAGTGAAACCAGGAACCACGTGGAGAAGGCACCCACACTGAAAGTGCCTGGAGGGAACATTGGGGCTTCTTCTCAGTGTCTTTGACATAGGGTTTCACTGTCCCGGGAAACTCTCTGCTAACACCCTGCAGAGCGCTGTGCCCAATATACAGAAACGTCTTGCGGTATCCCCTACAGTGAAAGTGCCAGGAGGGAATAGTGAGGATTATGCTTAGACTTTCTCGGAACTGCTTCAAATCAACTAGATATCTTTGTGCTGTAAATCTCCCAACAGCCAAACGCAAAAGCAGCAAACATCTCGCTGTATGTCCCACATCCAAAGTGCCAAGAGAGAGCTTGCTCTCCCTGTCTTTGAGTACTGTTTGCACTGTCCCGATTACCTCTTTGCTAACATTCTCTTCAGAGCTGCAGTGAAACCAGGAACCACGTGGAGAAGGCACCCACACTGAAAGTGCCTGGAGGGAACATCGGGGCTTCTTCCCAGTGTCTCCGATATAGGGTTTCACTGTCCCAGGAAACTCTCTGCTAACACCCTGCAGAGCGCTGTGCCCAATATACAGAAACGTCTTGCGGTATCCCCTACAGGGAAAGTGCCAGGAGGGAATAGTGAGGATTATGTTTAGACTTTCTCGGAACTGCTTCAAATCAACTAGATATCTTTGTGCTGTAAATCTCCCAACAGCCAAATGTAAAAGCCGCAAACATCTCGCTGTATGTCCCACATCCAAAGTGCCAAGAGAGAGCTTGCTCTCCCTGTCTTTGAGTACTGTTTGCACTGTCCCGATTACCTCTTTGCTAACATTCTCTTCAGAGCTGCAGTGAAACCAGGAACCACGTGGAGAAGGCACCCACACTGAAAGTGCCTGGAAGGAACGTTGGGGCTTCTTCTCAGTGTCTCCGATATAGGGTTTCACTGTCCCGGGAAACTCTCTGCTAACACCCTGCAGAGCGCTGTGCCCAATATACAGAAACGTCTTGCGGTATCTCCTACAGGGAAAGTGCCAGGAGGAATTGTGGAGCTTGGTCTCAGTGTCTCTGAGAATTGCTCTGATTATCCGTGTGACCTCTTTGCTAAGACACTCCAGAAAGCTGTCCTCAAAACCAACACACATCTTGACATATCTCCCACATTGATCGCAGTGTCTCCAGAAACGGCATTCAAGGAGCCAGGAACTTTTCTCCCTACAATGTCCTTTGAGTTGTCCTCAAAACCAATATACATCCTGCTATATCTCCCACAGGGAAAGTGCCAGGAGGGAAAAGTGAGGATTATGCTTAGACTTTCTCGGAACTGCTTCAAATCAACTAGATATCTTTGTGCTGTAAATCTCCCAACAGCCAAATGTAAAAGCAGCAAACATCTCGCTGTATGTCCCACATCCAAAGTGCCAAGAGAGTAATGTAGAGCTTGCTCTCCCTGTCTTTGAGTACTGTTTGCACTGTCCCGATTACCTCTTTGCTAACATTCTCTTCAGAGCTGCAGTGAAACCAGGAACCACGTGGAGAAGGCACCCACACTGAAAGTGCCTGGAGGGAACATTGGGGCTTCTTCTCAGTGTCTTTGACATAGGGTTTCACTGTCCCGGGAAACTCTCTGCTAACACCCTGCAGAGCGCTGTGCCCAATGTACAGAAACGTCTTGCGGTATCCCCTACAGGGAAAGTGCCAGGAGGGAAAAGTGAGGATTATGTTTAGACTTTCTCGGAACTGCTTCAAATCAACTAGATATCTTTGTGCTGTAAATCTCCCAACAGCCAAATGTAAAAGCAGCAAACATCTCGCTGTATGTCCCACATCCAAAGTGCCAAGAGAGAGCTTGTTCTCCCTGTCTTTGAGTACTGTTTGCACTGTCCCGATTACCTCTTTGCTAACATTCTCTTCAGAGCTGCAGTGAAACCAGGAACCACGTGGAGAAGGCACCCACACTGAAAGTGCCTGGAGGGAACATTGGGGCTTCTTCTCAGTGTCTCTGACATAGGGTTTTCACTGTCCCGGGAAACTCTCTGCTAACACCCTGCAGAGCGCTGTGCCCAATATACAGAAACGTCTTGCGGTATCCCCTACAGTGAAAGTGCCAGGAGGGAATAGTGAGGATTATGCTTAGACTTTCTCGGAACTGCTTCAAATCAACTAGATATCTTTGTGCTGTAAATCTCCCAACAGCCAAACGCAAAAGCAGCAAACATCTCGCTGTATGTCCCACATCCAAAGTGCCAAGAGAGAGCTTGCTCTCCCTGTCTTTGAGTACTGTTTGCACTGTCCCGATTACCTCTTTGCTAACATTCTCTTCAGAGCTGCAGTGAAACCAGGAACCACGTGGAGAAGGCACCCACACTGAAAGTGCCTGGAGGGAACATCGGGGCTTCTTCCCAGTGTCTCCGATATAGGGTTTCACTGTCCCAGGAAACTCTCTGCTAACACCCTGCAGAGCGCTGTGCCCAATATACAGAAACGTCTTGCGGTATCCCCTACAGGGAAAGTGCCAGGAGGGAATAGTGAGGATTATGTTTAGACTTTCTCGGAACTGCTTCAAATCAACTAGATATCTTTGTGCTGTAAATCTCCCAACAGCCAAATGTAAAAGCAGCAAACATCTCGCTGTATGTCCCACATCCAAAGTGCCAAGAGAGAGCTTGCTCTCCCTGTCTTTGAGTACTGTTTGCACTGTCCCGATTACCTCTTTGCTAACATTCTCTTCAGAGCTGCAGTGAAACCAGGAACCACGTGGAGAAGGCACCCACACTGAAAGTGCCTGGAGGGAACATCGGGGCTTCTTCCCAGTGTCTCCGATATAGGGTTTCACTGTCCCGGGAAACTCTCTGCTAACACCCTGCAGAGCGCTGTGCCCAATATACAGAAACGTCTTGCGGTATCTCCTACAGGGAAAGTGCCAGGAGGAATTGTGGAGCTTGGTCTCAGTGTCTCTGAGAATTGCTCTGATTATCCGTGTGACCTCTTTGCTAAGACACTCCAGAAAGCTGTCCTCAAAACCAACACACATCTTGACATATCTCCCACATTGATCGCAGTGTCTCCAGAAACGGCATTCAAGGAGCCAGGAACTTTTCTCCCTACAATGTCCTTTGAGTTGTCCTCAAAACCAATATACATCCTGCTATATCTCCCACAGGGAAAGTGCCAGGAGGGAAAAGTGAGGATTATGTTTAGACTTTCTCGGAACTGCTTCAAATCAACTAGATATCTTTGTGCTGTAAATCTCCCAACAGCCAAATGCAAAAGCAGCAAACATCTCGCTGTATGTCCCACATCCAAAGTGCCAAGAGAGTAATGTAGAGCTTGCTCTCCCTGTCTTTGAGTACTGTTTGCACTGTCCCGATTACCTCTTTGCTAACATTCTCTTCAGAGCTGCAGTGAAACCAGGAACCACGTGGAGAAGGCACCCACACTGAAAGTGCCTGGAGGGAACATTGGGGCTTCTTCTCAGTGTCTCTGACATAGGGTTTCACTGTCCCGGGAAACTCTCTGCTAACACCCTGCAGAGCGCTGTGCCCAATATACAGAAACGTCTTGCGGTATCTCCTACAGGGAAAGTGCCAGGAGGGAAAAGTGAGGATTATGTTTAGACTTTCTCGGAACTGCTTCAAATCAACTAGATATCTTTGTGCTGTAAATCTCCCAACAGCCAAACGCAAAAGCAGCAAACATCTCGCTGTATCTCCCACATCCAAAGTGCCAAGAGAGAGCTTGCTCTCCCTGTCTTTGAGTACTGTTTGCACTGTCCCGATTACCTCTTTGCTAACATTCTCTTCAGAGCTGCAGTGAAACCAGGAACCACGTGGAGAAGGCACCCACACTGAAAGTGCCTGGAGGGAACATCGGGGCTTCTTCTCAGTGTCTGTGATATAGGGTTTCACTGTCCCGGGAAACTCTCTGCTAACACCCTGCAGAGCGCTGTGCCCAATGTACAGAAACGTCTTGCGGTATCCCCTACAGGGAAAGTTCCAGGAGGGAAAAGTGAGGATTATGTTTAGACTTTCTCGGAACTGCTTCAAATCAACTAGATATCTTTGTGCTGTAAATCTCCCAACAGCCAAACGTAAAAGCCGCAAACATCTCGCTGTATGTCCCACATCCAAAGTGCCGAGGGAGCTTGCTCTCCCTGTCTTTGAGTACTGTTTGCACTGTCCCGATTACCTCTTTGCTAACATTCTCTTCAGAGCTGCAGTGAAACCAGGAACCACGTGGAGAAGGCACCCACACTGAAAGTGCCTGGAGGGAACATTGGGGCTTCTTCTCAGTGTCTTTGACATAGGGTTTCACTGTCCCGGGAAACTCTCTGCTAACACCCTGCAGAGCGCTGTGCCCAATGTACAGAAACGTCTTGCGGTATCCCCTACAGGGAAAGTGCCAGGAGGGAAAAGTGAGGATTATGTTTAGACTTTCTCGGAACTGCTTCAAATCAACTAGATATCTTTGTGCTGTAAATCTCCCAACAGCCAAATGTAAAAGCAGCAAACATCTCGCTGTATGTCCCACATCCAAAGTGCCAAGAGAGAGCTTGTTCTCCCTGTCTTTGAGTACTGTTTGCACTGTCCCGATTACCTCTTTGCTAACATTCTCTTCAGAGCTGCAGTGAAACCAGGAACCACGTGGAGAAGGCACCCACACTGAAAGTGCCTGGAGGGAACATTGGGGCTTCTTCTCAGTGTCTTTGACATAGGGTTTCACTGTCCCGGGAAACTCTCTGCTAACACCCTGCAGAGCGCTGTGCCCAATATACAGAAACGTCTTGCGGTATCCCCTACAGTGAAAGTGCCAGGAGGGAATAGTGAGGATTATGCTTAGACTTTCTCGGAACTGCTTCAAATCAACTAGATATCTTTGTGCTGTAAATCTCCCAACAGCCAAACGCAAAAGCAGCAAACATCTCGCTGTATGTCCCACATCCAAAGTGCCAAGAGAGAGCTTGCTCTCCCTGTCTTTGAGTACTGTTTGCACTGTCCCGATTACCTCTTTGCTAACATTCTCTTCAGAGCTGCAGTGAAACCAGGAACCACGTGGAGAAGGCACCCACACTGAAAGTGCCTGGAGGGAACATCGGGGCTTCTTCCCAGTGTCTCCGATATAGGGTTTCACTGTCCCAGGAAACTCTCTGCTAACACCCTGCAGAGCGCTGTGCCCAATATACAGAAACGTCTTGCGGTATCCCCTACAGGGAAAGTGCCAGGAGGGAATAGTGAGGATTATGTTTAGACTTTCTCGGAACTGCTTCAAATCAACTAGATATCTTTGTGCTGTAAATCTCCCAACAGCCAAATGTAAAAGCCGCAAACATCTCGCTGTATGTCCCACATCCAAAGTGCCGAGAGAGTAATGTAGAGCTTGCTCTCCCTGTCTTTGAGTACTGTTTGCACTGTCCCGATTACCTCTTTGCTAACATTCTCTTCAGAGCTGCAGTGAAACCAGGAACCACGTGGAGAAGGCACCCACACTGAAAGTGCCTGGAGGGAACATTGGGGCTTCTTCTCAGTGTCTCTGACATAGGGTTTCACTGTCCCGGGAAACTCTCTGCTAACACCCTGCAGAGCGCTGTGCCCAATATACAGAAACGTCTTGCGGTATCTCCTACAGGGAAAGTGCCAGGAGGGAATAGTGAGGATTATGTTTAGACTTTCTCGGAACTGCTTCAAATCAACTAGATATCTTTGTGCTGTAAATCTCCCAACAGCCAAATGTAAAAGCAGCAAACATCTCGCTGTATGTCCCACATCCAAAGTGCCAAGAGAGAGCTTGCTCTCCCTGTCTTTGAGTACTGTTTGCACTGTCCCGATTACCTCTTTGCTAACATTCTCTTCAGAGCTGCAGTGAAACCAGGAACCACGTGGAGAAGGCACCCACACTGAAAGTGCCTGGAGGGAACATTGGGGCTTCTTCCCAGTGTCTCCGATATAGGGTTTCACTGTCCCGGGAAACTCTCTGCTAACACCCTGCAGAGCGCTGTGCCCAATATACAGAAACGTCTTGCGGTATCTCCTACAGGGAAAGTGCCAGGAGGGAATAGTGAGGATTATGTTTAGACTTTCTCGGAACTGCTTCAAATCAACTAGATATCTTTGTGCTGTAAATCTCCCTACAGCCAAATGTAAAAGCAGCAAACATCTCGCTGTATGTCCCACATCCAAAGTGCCAAGAGAGTAATGTAGAGCTTGCTCTCCCTGTCTTTGAGTACTGTTTGCACTGTCCCGATTACCTCTTTGCTAACATTCTCTTCAGAGCTGCAGTGAAACCAGGAACCACGTGGAGAAGGCACCCACACTGAAAGTGCCTGGAGGGAACATTGGGGCTTCTTCTCAGTGTCTTTGACATAGGGTTTTCACTGTCCCGGGAAACTCTCTGCTAACACCCTGCAGAGCGCTGTGCCCAATATACAGAAACGTCTTGCGGTATCTCCTACAGGGAAAGTGCCAGGAGAAAATAGTGAGGATTAAGTTTAGACTTTCTCGGAACTGCTTCAAATCAACTAGATATCTTTGTGCTGTAAATCTCCCAACAGCCAAATGTAAAAGCAGAAAACATCTCGCTGTATATCCCACATCCAAAGTGCCGAGAGAGTAATGTAGAGCTTGCTCTCCCTGTCTTTGAGTACTGTTTGCACTGTCCCGATTACCTCTTTGCTAACATTCTCTTCAGAGCTGCAGTGAAACCAGGAACCACGTGGAGAAGGCACCCACACTGAAAGTGCCTGGAGGGAACATTGGGGCTTCTTCTCAGTGTCTTTGACATAGGGTTTCACTGTCCCGGGAAACTCTCTGCTAACACCCTGCAGAGCGCTGTGCCCAATGTACAGAAACGTCTTGCGGTATCCCCTACAGGGAAAGTGCCAGGAGGGAAAAGTGAGGATTATGTTTAGACTTTCTCGGAACTGCTTCAAATCAACTAGATATCTTTGTGCTGTAAATCTCCCAACAGCCAAATGTAAAAGCAGCAAACATCTCGCTGTATGTCCCACATCCAAAGTGCCAAGAGAGAGCTTGTTCTCCCTGTCTTTGAGTACTGTTTGCACTGTCCCGATTACCTCTTTGCTAACATTCTCTTCAGAGCTGCAGTGAAACCAGGAACCACGTGGAGAAGGCACCCACACTGAAAGTGCCTGGAGGGAACATTGGGGCTTCTTCTCAGTGTCTTTGACATAGGGTTTCACTGTCCCGGGAAACTCTCTGCTAACACCCTGCAGAGCGCTGTGCCCAATATACAGAAACGTCTTGCGGTATCCCCTACAGTGAAAGTGCCAGGAGGGAATAGTGAGGATTATGCTTAGACTTTCTCGGAACTGCTTCAAATCAACTAGATATCTTTGTGCTGTAAATCTCCCAACAGCCAAACGCAAAAGCAGCAAACATCTCGCTGTATGTCCCACATCCAAAGTGCCAAGAGAGAGCTTGCTCTCCCTGTCTTTGAGTACTGTTTGCACTGTCCCGATTACCTCTTTGCTAACATTCTCTTCAGAGCTGCAGTGAAACCAGGAACCACGTGGAGAAGGCACCCACACTGAAAGTGCCTGGAGGGAACATCGGGGCTTCTTCCCAGTGTCTCCGATATAGGGTTTCACTGTCCCAGGAAACTCTCTGCTAACACCCTGCAGAGCGCTGTGCCCAATATACAGAAACGTCTTGCGGTATCCCCTACAGGGAAAGTGCCAGGAGGGAATAGTGAGGATTATGTTTAGACTTTCTCGGAACTGCTTCAAATCAACTAGATATCTTTGTGCTGTAAATCTCCCAACAGCCAAATGTAAAAGCCGCAAACATCTCGCTGTATGTCCCACATCCAAAGTGCCGAGAGAGTAATGTAGAGCTTGCTCTCCCTGTCTTTGAGTACTGTTTGCACTGTCCCGATTACCTCTTTGCTAACATTCTCTTCAGAGCTGCAGTGAAACCAGGAACCACGTGGAGAAGGCACCCACACTGAAAGTGCCTGGAGGGAACATTGGGGCTTCTTCTCAGTGTCTCTGACATAGGGTTTCACTGTCCCGGGAAACTCTCTGCTAACACCCTGCAGAGCGCTGTGCCCAATATACAGAAACGTCTTGCGGTATCTCCTACAGGGAAAGTGCCAGGAGGGAATAGTGAGGATTATGTTTAGACTTTCTCGGAACTGCTTCAAATCAACTAGATATCTTTGTGCTGTAAATCTCCCAACAGCCAAATGTAAAAGCAGCAAACATCTCGCTGTATGTCCCACATCCAAAGTGCCAAGAGAGAGCTTGCTCTCCCTGTCTTTGAGTACTGTTTGCACTGTCCCGATTACCTCTTTGCTAACATTCTCTTCAGAGCTGCAGTGAAACCAGGAACCACGTGGAGAAGGCACCCACACTGAAAGTGCCTGGAGGGAACATTGGGGCTTCTTCCCAGTGTCTCCGATATAGGGTTTCACTGTCCCGGGAAACTCTCTGCTAACACCCTGCAGAGCGCTGTGCCCAATATACAGAAACGTCTTGCGGTATCTCCTACAGGGAAAGTGCCAGGAGGGAATAGTGAGGATTATGTTTAGACTTTCTCGGAACTGCTTCAAATCAACTAGATATCTTTGTGCTGTAAATCTCCCTACAGCCAAATGTAAAAGCAGCAAACATCTCGCTGTATGTCCCACATCCAAAGTGCCAAGAGAGTAATGTAGAGCTTGCTCTCCCTGTCTTTGAGTACTGTTTGCACTGTCCCGATTACCTCTTTGCTAACATTCTCTTCAGAGCTGCAGTGAAACCAGGAACCACGTGGAGAAGGCACCCACACTGAAAGTGCCTGGAGGGAACATTGGGGCTTCTTCTCAGTGTCTTTGACATAGGGTTTTCACTGTCCCGGGAAACTCTCTGCTAACACCCTGCAGAGCGCTGTGCCCAATATACAGAAACGTCTTGCGGTATCTCCTACAGGGAAAGTGCCAGGAGAAAATAGTGAGGATTAAGTTTAGACTTTCTCGGAACTGCTTCAAATCAACTAGATATCTTTGTGCTGTAAATCTCCCAACAGCCAAATGTAAAAGCAGAAAACATCTCGCTGTATATCCCACATCCAAAGTGCCGAGAGAGTAATGTAGAGCTTGCTCTCCCTGTCTTTGAGTACTGTTTGCACTGTCCCGATTACCTCTTTGCTAACATTCTCTTCAGAGCTGCAGTGAAACCAGGAACCACGTGGAGAAGGCACCCACACTGAAAGTGCCTGGAGGGAACACTGGGGCTTCTTCTCAGTGTCTTTGACATAGGGTTTCACTGTCCCGGGAAACTCTCTGCTAACACCCTGCAGAGCGCTGTGCCCAATATACAGAAACGTCTTGCGGTATCCCCTACAGGGAAAGTGCCAGGAAGGAATAGTGAGGATTATGTTTAGACTTTCTCGGAACTGCTTCAAATCAACTAGATATCTTTGTGCTGTAAATCTCCCAACAGCCAAATGTAAAAGCAGCAAACATCTCGCTGTATGTCCCACATCCAAAGTGCCAAGAGAGAGCTTGCTCTCCCTGTCTTTGAGTACTGTTTGCACTGTCCCGATTACCTCTTTGCTAACATTCTCTTCAGAGCTGCAGTGAAACCAGGAACCACGTGGAGAAGGCACCCACACTGAAAGTGCCTGGAGGGAACATCGGGGCTTCTTCCCAGTGTCTCCGATATAGGGTTTCACTGTCCCGGGAAACTCTCTGCTAACACCCTGCAGAGCGCTGTGCCCAATATACAGAAACGTCTTGCGGTATCCCCTACAGGGAAAGTGCCAGGAGGGAATAGTGAGGATTATGTTTAGACTTTCTCGGAACTGCTTCAAATCAACTAGATATCTTTGTGCTGTAAATCTCCCAACAGCCAAATGTAAAAGCAGCAAACATCTCGCTGTATGTCCCACATCCAAAGTGCCGAGAGAGTAATGTAGAGCTTGCTCTCCCTGTCTTTGAGTACTGTTTGCACTGTCCCGATTACCTCTTTGCTAACATTCTCTTCAGAGCTGCAGTGAAACCAGGAACCACGTGGAGAAGGCACCCACACTGAAAGTGCCTGGAGGGAACATTGGGGCTTCTTCTCAGTGTCTTTGACATAGGGTTTCACTGTCCCGGGAAAGTCTCTGCTAACACCCTGCAGAGCGCTGTGCCCAATATACAGAAACGTCTTGCGGTATCCCCTACAGGGAAAGTGCCAGGAGGGAAAAGTGAGGATTATGTTTAGACTTTCTCGGAACTGCTTCAAATCAACTAGATATCTTTGTGCTGTAAATCTCCCAACAGCCAAACGCAAAAGCAGCAAACATCTCGCTGTATGTCCCACATCCAAAGTGCCAAGAGAGAGCTTGCTCTCCCTGTCTTTGAGTACTGTTTGCACTGTCCCGATTACCTCTTTGCTAACATTCTCTTCAGAGCTGCAGTGAAACCAGGAACCACGTGGAGAAGGCACCCACACTGAAAGTGCCTGGAGGGAACATTGGGGCTTCTTCTCAGTGTCTCTGATGTCAGGTTTTACTGTCCCGGGAAAGTCTCTGCTAACACCCTGCAGAGCGCTGTGCCCAATGTACAGAAACGTCTTGCGGTATCCCCTACAGGGAAAGTGCCAGGAGGGAAAAGTGAGGATTATGTTTAGACTTTCTCGGAACTGCTTCAAATCAACTAGATATCTTTGTGCTGTAAATCTCCCAACAGCCAAACGTAAAAGCAGCAAACATCTCGCTGTATGTCCCACATCCAAAGTGCCAAGAGAGAGCTTGTTCTCCCTGTCTTTGAGTACTGTTTGCACTGTCCCGATTACCTCTTTGCTAACATTCTCTTCAGAGCTGCAGTGAAACCAGGAACCACGTGGAGAAGGCACCCACACTGAAAGTGCCTGGAGGGAACATTGGGGCTTCTTCTCAGTGTCTCTGATATAGGGTTTCACTGTCCCGGGAAACTCTCTGCTAACACCCTGCAGAGCGCTGTGCCCAATGTACAGAAACGTCTTGCGGTATCCCCTACAGGGAAAGTGCCAGGAGGGAAAAGTGAGGATTATGTTTAGACTTTCTCGGAACTGCTTCAAATCAACTAGATATCTTTGTGCTGTAAATCTCCCAACAGCCAAACGTAAAAGCAGAAAACATCTCGCTGTATATCCCACATCCAAAGTGCCGAGAGAGTAATGTAGAGCTTGCTCTCCCTGTCTTTGAGTACTGTTTGCACTGTCCCGATTACCTCTTTGCTAACATTCTCTTCAGAGCTGCAGTGAAACCAGGAACCACGTGGAGAAGGCACCCACACTGAAAGTGCCTGGAGGGAACATTGGGGCTTCCTCTCAGTGTCTCTGATATAGGGTTTCACTTTCCCGGGAAAGTCTCTGCTAACACCCTGCAGAGCGCTGTGCCCAATATACAGAAACGTCTTGCGGTATCTCCTACAGGGAAAGTGCCAGGAGGGAAAAGTGAGGATTATGTTTAGACTTTCTCGGAACTGCTTCAAATCAACTAGATATCTTTGTGCTGTAAATCTCCCAACAGCCAAACGCAAAAGCAGCAAACATCTCGCTGTATGTCCCACATCCAAAGTGCCAAGAGAGAGCTTGCTCTCCCTGTCTTTGAGTACTGTTTGCACTGTCCCGATTACCTCTTTGCTAACATTCTCTTCAGAGCTGCAGTGAAACCAGGAACCACGTGGAGAAGGCACCCACACTGAAAGTGCCTGGAGGGAACATTGGGGCTTCTTCTCAGTGTCTCTGATGTCGGGTTTTACTGTCCCGGGAAAGTCTCTGCTAACACCCTGCAGAGCGCTGTGCCCAATATACAGAAACGTCTTGCGGTATCCCCTACAGGGAAAGTGCCAGGAGGGAAAAGTGAGGATTATGTTTAGACTTTCTCGGAACTGCTTCAAATCAACTAGATATCTTTGTGCTGTAAATCTCCCAACAGCCAAACGCAAAAGCAGCAAACATCTCGCTGTATGTCCCACATCCAAAGTGCCAAGAGAGAGCTTGCTCTCCCTGTCTTTGAGTACTGTTTGCACTGTCCCGATTACCTCTTTGCTAACATTCTCTTCAGAGCTGCAGTGAAACCAGGAACCACGTGGAGAAGGCACCCACACTGAAAGTGCCTGGAGGGAACATTGGGGCTTCTTCTCAGTGTCTCTGATGTCGGGTTTTACTGTCCCGGGAAAGTCTCTGCTAACACCCTGCAGAGCGCTGTGCCCAATATACAGAAACGTCTTGCGGTATCCCCTACAGGGAAAGTGCCAGGAGGGAAAAGTGAGGATTATGTTTAGACTTTCTCGGAACTGCTTCAAATCAACTAGATATCTTTGTGCTGTAAATCTCCCAACAGCCAAATGTAAAAGCAGAAAACATCTCGCTGTATATCCCACATCCAAAGTGCCGAGAGAGTAATGTAGAGCTTGCTCTCCCTGTCTTTGAGTACTGTTTGCACTGTCCCGATTACCTCTTTGCTAACATTCTCTTCAGAGCTGCAGTGAAACCAGGAACCACGTGGAGAAGGCACCCACACTGAAAGTGCCTGGAGGGAACAGTGGGTCTTCTTCTCAGTGTCTTTGACATAGGGTTTCACTGTCCCGGGAAACTCTCTGCTAACACCCTGCAGAGCGCTGTGCCCAATATACAGAAACGTCTTGCGGTATCTCCTACAGGGAAAGTGCCAGGAGGGAAAAGTGAGGATTATGTTTAGACTTTCTCGGAACTGCTTCAAATCAACTAGATATCTTTGTGCTGTAAATCTCCCAACAGCCAAACGCAAAAGCAGCAAACATCTCGCTGTATGTCCCACATCCAAAGTGCCAAGAGAGAGCTTGCTCTCCCTGTCTTTGAGTACTGTTTGCACTGTCCCGATTACCTCTTTGCTAACATTCTCTTCAGAGCTGCAGTGAAACCAGGAACCACGTGGAGAAGGCACCCACACTGAAAGTGCCTGGAGGGAACATCGGGGCTTCTTCCCAGTGTCTCCGATATAGGGTTTCACTGTCCCGGGAAACTCTCTGCTAACACCCTGCAGAGCGCTGTGCCCAATATACAGAAACGTCTTGCGGTATCCCCTACAGGGAAAGTGCCAGGAGGGAATAGTGAGGATTATGTTTAGACTTTCTCGGAACTGCTTCAAATCAACTAGATATCTTTGTGCTGTAAATCTCCCAACAGCCAAATGTAAAAGCAGCAAACATCTCGCTGTATGTCCCACATCCAAAGTGCCGAGAGAGTAATGTAGAGCTTGCTCTCCCTGTCTTTGAGTACTGTTTGCACTGTCCCGATTACCTCTTTGCTAACATTCTCTTCAGAGCTGCAGTGAAACCAGGAACCACGTGGAGAAGGCACCCACACTGAAAGTGCCTGGAGGGAACATTGGGGCTTCTTCTCAGTGTCTTTGACATAGGGTTTCACTGTCCCGGGAAACTCTCTGCTAACACCCTGCAGAGCGCTGTGCCCAATATACAGAAACGTCTTGCGGTATCTCCTACAGGGAAAGTGCCAGGAGGGAATAGTGAGGATTAAGTTTAGACTTTCTCGGAACTGCTTCAAATCAACTAGATATCTTTGTGCTGTAAATCTCCCAACAGCCAAATGTAAAAGCAGCAAACATCTCGCTGTATGTCCCACATCCAAAGTGCCAAGAGAGTAATGTAGAGCTTGCTCTCCCTGTCTTTGAGTACTGTTTGCACTGTCCCGATTACCTCTTTGCTAACATTCTCTTCAGAGCTGCAGTGAAACCAGGAACCACGTGGAGAAGGCACCCACACTGAAAGTGCCTGGAGGGAACATTGGGGCTTCTTCTCAGTGTCTCTGACATAGGGTTTTCACTGTCCCGGGAAACTCTCTGCTAACACCCTGCAGAGCACTGTGCCCAATATACAGAAACGTCTTGCGGTATCCCCTACAGTGAAATTGCCAGGAGGGAAAAGTGAGGATTATGCTTAGACTTTCTCGGAACTGCTTCAAATCAACTAGATATCTTTGTGCTGTAAATCTCCCAACAGCCAAACGTAAAAGCAGCAAACATCTCGCTGTATGTCCCACATCCAAAGTGCCAAGAAAGTAATGTAGAGCTTGCTCTCCCTGTCTTTGAGTACTGTTTGCACTGTCCCGATTACCTCTTTGCTAACATTCTCTTCAGAGCTGCAGTGAAACCAGGAACCACGTGGAGAAGGCACCCACACTGAAAGTGCCTGGAGGGAACAGTGGGTCTTCTTCTCAGTGTCTTTGACATAGGGTTTCACTGTCCCGGGAAACTCTCTGCTAACACCCTGCAGAGCGCTGTGCCCAATATACAGAAACGTCTTGCGGTATCTCCTACAGGGAAAGTGCCAGGAGGGAAAAGTGAGGATTATGTTTAGACTTTCTCGGAACTGCTTCAAATCAACTAGATATCTTTGTGCTGTAAATCTCCCAACAGCCAAACGCAAAAGCAGCAAACATCTCGCTGTATGTCCCACATCCAAAGTGCCAAGAGAGAGCTTGCTCTCCCTGTCTTTGAGTACTGTTTGCACTGTCCCGATTACCTCTTTGCTAACATTCTCTTCAGAGCTGCAGTGAAACCAGGAACCACGTGGAGAAGGCACCCACACTGAAAGTGCCTGGAGGGAACATCGGGGCTTCTTCCCAGTGTCTCCGATATAGGGTTTCACTGTCCTGGGAAACTCTCTGCTAACACCCTGCAGAGCGCTGTGCCCAATATACAGAAACGTCTTGCGGTATCCCCTACAGGGAAAGTGCCAGGAGGGAATAGTGAGGATTATGTTTAGACTTTCTCGGAACTGCTTCAAATCAACTAGATATCTTTGTGCTGTAAATCTCCCAACAGCCAAATGTAAAAGCAGCAAACATCTCGCTGTATGTCCCACATCCAAAGTGCCGAGAGAGTAATGTAGAGCTTGCTCTCCCTGTCTTTGAGTACTGTTTGCACTGTCCCGATTACCTCTTTGCTAACATTCTCTTCAGAGCTGCAGTGAAACCAGGAACCACGTGGAGAAGGCACCCACACTGAAAGTGCCTGGAGGGAACATTGGGGCTTCTTCTCAGTGTCTCTGACATAGGGTTTTCACTGTCCCGGGAAACTCTCTGCTAACACCCTGCAGAGCACTGTGCCCAATATACAGAAACGTCTTGCGGTATCCCCTACAGTGAAAGTGCCAGGAGGGAAAAGTGAGGATTATGCTTAGACTTTCTCGGAACTGCTTCAAATCAACTAGATATCTTTGTGCTGTAAATCTCCCAACAGCCAAACGTAAAAGCAGCAAACATCTCGCTGTATGTCCCACATCCAAAGTGCCAAGAAAGTAATGTAGAGCTTGCTCTCCCTGTCTTTGAGTACTGTTTGCACTGTCCCGATTACCTCTTTGCTAACATTCTCTTCAGAGCTGCAGTGAAACCAGGAACCACGTGGAGAAGGCACCCACACTGAAAGTGCCTGGAGGGAACATTGGGGCTTCTTCTCAGTGTCTCTGACATAGGGTTTCACTGTCCCGGGAAACTCTCTGCTAACACCCTGCAGAGCGCTGTGCCCAATATACAGAAACGTCTTGCGGTATCTCCTACAGGGAAAGTGCCAGGAGGGAAAAGTGAGGATTATGTTTAGACTTTCTCGGAACTGCTTCAAATCAACTAGATATCTTTGTGCTGTAAATCTCCCAACAGCCAAATGTAAAAGCAGCAAACATCTCGCTGTATGTCCCACATCCAAAGTGCCAAGAGAGAGCTTGCTCTCCCTGTCTTTGAGTACTGTTTGCACTGTCCCGATTACCTCTTTGCTAACATTCTCTTCAGAGCTGCAGTGAAACCAGGAACCACGTGGAGAAGGCACCCACACTGAAAGTGCCTGGAGGGAACATTGGGGCTTCTTCTCAGTGTCTCTGATATAGGGTTTCAGTGTCCCGGGAAACTCTCTGCTAACACCCTGCAGAGCGCTCTGCCCAATATACAGAAACGTCTTGCGGTATCCCCTACAGGGAAAGTGCCAGGAGGGAATAGTGAGGATTATGTTTAGACTTTCTCGGAACTGCTTCAAATCAACTAGATATCTTTGTGCTGTAAATCTCCCAACAGCCAAACGCAAAAGCAGCAAACATCTCGCTGTATGTCCCACATCCAAAGTGCCGAGAGAGCTTGCTCTCCCTGTCTTTGAGTACTGTTTGCACTGTCCCGATTACCTCTTTGCTAACATTCTCTTCAGAGCTGCAGTGAAACCAGGAACCACGTGGAGAAGGCACCCACACTGAAAGTGCCTGGAGGGAACATTGGGGCTTCTTCTCAGTGTCTCTGATATAGGGTTTCAGTGTCCCGGGAAACTCTCTGCTAACACCCTGCAGAGCGCTCTGCCCAATATACAGAAACGTCTTGCGGTATCCCCTACAGGGAAAGTGCCAGGAGGGAATAGTGAGGATTATGTTTAGACTTTCTCGGAACTGCTTCAAATCAACTAGATATCTTTGTGCTGTAAATCTCCCAACAGCCAAACGCAAAAGCAGCAAACATCTCGCTGTATGTCCCACATCCAAAGTGCCGAGAGAGCTTGCTCTCCCTGTCTTTGAGTACTGTTTGCACTGTCCCGATTACCTCTTTGCTAACATTCTCTTCAGAGCTGCAGTGAAACCAGGAACCACGTGGAGAAGGCACCCACACTGAAAGTGCCTGGAGGGAACATTGGGGCTTCTTCTCAGTGTCTCTGACATAGGGTTTCACTGTCCCGGGAAACTCTCTGCTAACACCCTGCAGAGCGCTGTGCCCAATATACAGAAACGTCTTGCGGTATCTCCTACAGGGAAAGTGCCAGGAGGGAATAGTGAGGATTATGTTTAGACTTTCTCGGAACTGCTTCAAATCAACTAGATATCTTTGTGCTGTAAATCTCCCAACAGCCAAACGCAAAAGCAGCAAACATCTCGCTGTATGTCCCACATCCAAAGTGCCAAGAGAGAGCTTGCTCTCCCTGTCTTTGAGTACTGTTTGCACTGTCCCGATTACCTCTTTGCTAACATTCTCTTCAGAGCTGCAGTGAAACCAGGAACCACGTGGAGAAGGCACCCACACTGAAAGTGCCTGGAGGGAACATCGGGGCTTCTTCTCAGTGTCTCTGATGTCGGGTTTTACTGTCCCGGGAAAGTCTCTGCTAACACCCTGCAGAGCGCTGTGCCCAATATACAGAAACGTCTTGCGGTATCCCCTACAGGGAAAGTGCCAGGAGGGAAAAGTGAGGATTATGTTTAGACTTTCTCGGAACTGCTTCAAATCAACTAGATATCTTTGTGCTGTAAATCTCCCAACAGCCAAACGTAAAAGCAGCAAACATCTCGCTGTATGTCCCACATCCAAAGTGCCAAGAGAGTAATGTAGAGCTTGCTCTCCCTGTCTTTGAGTACTGTTTGCACTGTCCCGATTACCTCTTTGCTAACATTCTCTTCAGAGCTGCAGTGAAACCAGGAACCACGTGGAGAAGGCACCCACACTGAAAGTGCCTGGAGGGAACATTGGGGCTTCCTCTCAGTGTCTCTGATATAGGGTTTCACTTTCCCGGGAAAGTCTCTGCTAACACCCTGCAGAGCGCTGTGCCCAATATACAGAAACGTCTTGCGGTATCTCCTACAGGGAAAGTGCCAGGAGGGAAAAGTGAGGATTATGTTTAGACTTTCTCGGAACTGCTTCAAATCAACTAGATATCTTTGTGCTGTAAATCTCCCAACAGCCAAACGCAAAAGCAGCAAACATCTCGCTGTATGTCCCACATCCAAAGTGCCAAGAGAGAGCTTGCTCTCCCTGTCTTTGAGTACTGTTTGCACTGTCCCGATTACCTCTTTGCTAACATTCTCTTCAGAGCTGCAGTGAAACCAGGAACCACGTGGAGAAGGCACCCACACTGAAAGTGCCTGGAGGGAACATTGGGGCTTCTTCTCAGTGTCTCTGATGTCGGGTTTTACTGTCCCGGGAAACTCTCTGCTAACACCCTGCAGAGCGCTGTGCCCAATATACAGAAACGTCTTGCGGTATCCCCTACAGGGAAAGTGCCAGGAGGGAAAAGTGAGGATTATGTTTAGACTTTCTCGGAACTGCTTCAAATCAACTAGATATCTTTGTGCTGTAAATCTCCCAACAGCCAAATGTAAAAGCAGAAAACATCTCGCTGTATATCCCACATCCAAAGTGCCGAGAGAGTAATGTAGAGCTTGCTCTCCCTGTCTTTGAGTACTGTTTGCACTGTCCCGATTACCTCTTTGCTAACATTCTCTTCAGAGCTGCAGTGAAACCAGGAACCACGTGGAGAAGGCACCCACACTGAAAGTGCCTGGAGGGAACAGTGGGGCTTCTTCTCAGTGTCTTTGACATAGGGTATCACTGTCCCGGGAAACTCTCTGCTAACACCCTGCAGAGCGCTGTGCCCAATATACAGAAACGTCTTGCGGTATCTCCTACAGGGAAAGTGCCAGGAGGGAAAAGTGAGGATTATGTTTAGACTTTCTCGGAACTGCTTCAAATCAACTAGATATCTTTGTGCTGTAAATCTCCCAACAGCCAAACGCAAAAGCAGCAAACATCTCGCTGTATGTCCCACATCCAAAGTGCCAAGAGAGCTTGCTCTCCCTGTCTTTGAGTACTGTTTGCACTGTCCCGATTACCTCTTTGCTAACATTCTCTTCAGAGCTGCAGTGAAACCAGGAACCACGTGGAGAAGGCACCCACACTGAAAGTGCCTGGAGGGAACATTGGGGCTTCTTCTCAGTGTCTCTGATGTCGGGTTTTACTGTCCCGGGAAACTCTCTGCTAACACCCTGCAGAGCGCTGTGCCCAATATACAGAAACGTCTTGCGGTATCCCCTACAGGGAAAGTGCCAGGAGGGAAAAGTGAGGATTATGTTTAGACTTTCTCGGAACTGCTTCAAATCAACTAGATATCTTTGTGCTGTAAATCTCCCAACAGCCAAATGTAAAAGCAGAAAACATCTCGCTGTATATCCCACATCCAAAGTGCCGAGAGAGTAATGTAGAGCTTGCTCTCCCTGTCTTTGAGTACTGTTTGCACTGTCCCGATTACCTCTTTGCTAACATTCTCTTCAGAGCTGCAGTGAAACCAGGAACCACGTGGAGAAGGCACCCACACTGAAAGTGCCTGGAGGGAACAGTGGGGCTTCTTCTCAGTGTCTTTGACATAGGGTATCACTGTCCCGGGAAACTCTCTGCTAACACCCTGCAGAGCGCTGTGCCCAATATACAGAAACGTCTTGCGGTATCTCCTACAGGGAAAGTGCCAGGAGGGAAAAGTGAGGATTATGTTTAGACTTTCTCGGAACTGCTTCAAATCAACTAGATATCTTTGTGCTGTAAATCTCCCAACAGCCAAACGCAAAAGCAGCAAACATCTCGCTGTATGTCCCACATCCAAAGTGCCAAGAGAGCTTGCTCTCCCTGTCTTTGAGTACTGTTTGCACTGTCCCGATTACCTCTTTGCTAACATTCTCTTCAGAGCTGCAGTGAAACCAGGAACCACGTGGAGAAGGCACCCACACTGAAAGTGCCTGGAGGGAACATCGGGGCTTCTTCCCAGTGTCTCCGATATAGGGTTTCACTGTCCCGGGAAACTCTCTGCTAACACCCTGCAGAGCGCTGTGCCCAATGTACAGAAACGTCTTGCGGTATCCCCTACAGGGAAAGTGCCAGGAGGGAATAGTGAGGATTATGTTTAGACTTTCTCGGAACTGCTTCAAATCAACTAGATATCTTTGTGCTGTAAATCTCCCAACAGCCAAATGTAAAAGCAGCAAACATCTCGCTGTATGTCCCACATCCAAAGTGCCGAGAGAGTAATGTAGAGCTTGCTCTCCCTGTCTTTGAGTACTGTTTGCACTGTCCCGATTACCTCTTTGCTAACATTCTCTTCAGAGCTGCAGTGAAACCAGGAACCACGTGGAGAAGGCACCCACACTGAAAGTGCCTGGAGGGAACACTGGGGCTTCTTCTCAGTGTCTTTGACATAGGGTTTCACTGTCCCGGGAAACTCTCTGCTAACACCCTGCAGAGCGCTGTGCCCAATATACAGAAACGTCTTGCGGTATCTCCTACAGGGAAAGTGCCAGGAGGGAATAGTGAGGATTAAGTTTAGACTTTCTCGGAACTGCTTCAAATCAACTAGATATCTTTGTGCTGTAAATCTCCCAACAGCCAAATGTAAAAGCAGCAAACATCTCGCTGTATGTCCCACATCCAAAGTGCCGAGAGAGTAATGTAGAGCTTGCTCTCCGTCTTTGAGTACTGTTTGCACTGTCCCGATTACCTCTTTGCTAACATTCTCTTCAGAGCTGCAGTGAAACCAGGAACCACGTGGAGAAGGCACCCACACTGAAAGTGCCTGGAGGGAACATTGGGGCTTCTTCTCAGTGTCTCTGACATAGGGTTTTCACTGTCCCGGGAAACTCTCTGCTAACACCCTGCAGAGCACTGTGCCCAATATACAGAAACGTCTTGCGGTATCCCCTACAGTGAAAGTGCCAGGAGGGAAAAGTGAGGATTATGCTTAGACTTTCTCGGAACTGCTTCAAATCAACTAGATATCTTTGTGCTGTAAATCTCCCAACAGCCAAACGTAAAAGCAGCAAACATCTCGCTGTATGTCCCACATCCAAAGTGCCAAGAAAGTAATGTAGAGCTTGCTCTCCCTGTCTTTGAGTACTGTTTGCACTGTCCCGATTACCTCTTTGCTAACATTCTCTTCAGAGCTGCAGTGAAACCAGGAACCACGTGGAGAAGGCACCCACACTGAAAGTGCCTGGAGGGAACATTGGGGCTTCTTCTCAGTGTCTTTGACATAGGGTTTCACTGTCCCGGGAAACTCTCTGCTAACACCCTGCAGAGCGCTGTGCCCAATATACAGAAACGTCTTGCGGTATCTCCTACAGGGAAAGTGCCAGGAGGGAAAAGTGAGGATTATGTTTAGACTTTCTCGGAACTGCTTCAAATCAACTAGATATCTTTGTGCTGTAAATCTCCCAACAGCCAAACGTAAAAGCAGCAAACATCTCGCTGTATGTCCCACATCCAAAGTGCCAAGAAAGTAATGTAGAGCTTGCTCTCCCTGTCTTTGAGTACTGTTTGCACTGTCCCGATTACCTCTTTGCTAACATTCTCTTCAGAGCTGCAGTGAAACCAGGAACCACGTGGAGAAGGCACCCACACTGAAAGTGCCTGGAGGGAACATTGGGGCTTCTTCTCAGTGTCTCTGACATAGGGTTTCACTGTCCCGGGAAACTCTCTGCTAACACCCTGCAGAGCGCTGTGCCCAATATACAGAAACGTCTTGCGGTATCTCCTACAGGGAAAGTGCCAGGAGGGAAAAGTGAGGATTATGTTTAGACTTTCTCGGAACTGCTTCAAATCAACTAGATACCTTTGTGCTGTAAATCTCCCAACAGCCAAATGTAAAAGCAGCAAACATCTCGCTGTATGTCCCACATCCAAAGTGCCAAGAGAGTAATGTAGAGCTTGCTCTCCCTGTCTTTGAGTACTGTTTGCACTGTCCCGATTACCTCTTTGCTAACATTCTCTTCAGAGCTGCAGTGAAACCAGGAACCACGTGGAGAAGGCACCCACACTGAAAGTGCCTGGAGGGAACATTGGGGCTTCTTCTCAGTGTCTCTGACATAGGGTTTTCACTGTCCCGGGAAACTCTCTGCTAACACCCTGCAGAGCGCTGTGCCCAATATACAGAAACGTCTTGCGGTATCTCCTACAGGGAAAGTGCCAGGAGGGAATAGTGAGGATTATGTTTAGACTTTCTCGGAACTGCTTCAAATCAACTAGATATCTTTGTGCTGTAAATCTCCCAACAGCCAAATGTAAAAGCAGCAAACATCTCGCTGTATGTCCCACATCCAAAGTGCCAAGAGAGAGCTTGCTCTCCCTGTCTTTGAGTACTGTTTGCACTGTCCCGATTACCTCTTTGCTAACATTCTCTTCAGAGCTGCAGTGAAACCAGGAACCACGTGGAGAAGGCACCCACACTGAAAGTGCCTGGAGGGAACATTGGGGCTTCTTCTCAGTGTCTCCGATATAGGGTTTCACTGTCCCGGGAAACTCTCTGCTAACACCCTGCAGAGCGCTGTGCCCAATATACAGAAACGTCTTGCGGTATCCCAAACAGGGAAAGTGCCAGGAGGGAAAAGTGAGGATTATGTTTAGACTTTCTCGGAACTGCTTCAAATCAACTAGATATCTTTGTGCTGTAAATCTCCCAACAGCCAAATGTAAAAGCAGCAAACATCTCGCTGTATGTCCCACATCCAAAGTGCCAAGAGAGTAATGTAGAGCTTGCTCTCCCTGTCTTTGAGTACTGTTTGCACTGTCCCGATTACCTCTTTGCTAACATTCTCTTCAGAGCTGCAGTGAAACCAGGAACCACGTGGAGAAGGCACCCACACTGAAAGTGCCTGGAGGGAACATTGGGGCTTCTTCTCAGTGTCTCTGACATAGGGTTTTCACTGTCCCGGGAAACTCTCTGCTAACACCCTGCAGAGCGCTGTGCCCAATATACAGAAACGTCTTGCGGTATCCCCTACAGTGAAAGTGCCAGGAGGGAAAAGTGAGGATTATGCTTAGACTTTCTCGGAACTGCTTCAAATCAACTAGATATCTTTGTGCTGTAAATCTCCCAACAGCCAAATGTAAAAGCAGCAAACATCTCGCTGTATGTCCCACATCCAAAGTGCCGAGAGAGTAATGTAGAGCTTGCTCTCCCTGTCTTTGAGTACTGTTTGCACTGTCCCGATTACCTCTTTGCTAACATTCTCTTCAGAGCTGCAGTGAAACCAGGAACCACGTGGAGAAGGCACCCACACTGAAAGTGCCTGGAGGGAACATTGGGGCTTCTTCTCAGTGTCTCTGACATAGGGTTTCACTGTCCCGGGAAACTCTCTGCTAACACCCTGCAGAGCACTGTGCCCAATATACAGAAACGTCTTGCGGTATCTCCTACAGGGAAAGTGCCAGGAGGGAATAGTGAGGATTAAGTTTAGACTTTCTCGGAACTGCTTCAAATCAACTAGATATCTTTGTGCTGTAAATCTCCCAACAGCCAAATGTAAAAGCAGCAAACATCTCGCTGTATGTCCCACATCCAAAGTGCCAAGAGAGAGCTTGCTCTCCCTGTCTTTGAGTACTGTTTGCACTGTCCCGATTACCTCTTTGCTAACATTTTCTTCAGAGCTGCAGTGAAACCAGGAACCACGTGGAGAAGGCACCCACACTGAAAGTGCCTGGAGGGAACATTGGGGCTTCTTCTCAGTGTCTCCGATATAGGGTTTCACTGTCCCGGGAAACTCTCTGCTAACACCCTGCAGAGCGCTGTGCCCAATGTAGAGAAACGTCTTGCGGTATCCCAAACAGGGAAAGTGCCAGGAGGGAAAAGTGAGGATTATGTTTAGACTTTCTCGGAACTGCTTCAAATCAACTAGATATCTTTGTGCTGTAAATCTCCCAACAGCCAAATGTAAAAGCAGCAAACATCTCGCTGTATGTCCCACATCCAAAGTGCCAAGAGAGAGCTTGCTCTCCCTGTCTTTGAGTACTGTTTGCACTGTCCCGATTACCTTTTTGCTAACATTCTCTTCAGAGCTGCAGTGAAACCAGGAACCACGTGGAGAAGGCACCCACACTGAAAGTGCCTGGAGGGAACATCGGGGCTTCTTCCCAGTGTCTCCGATATAGGGTTTCACTGTCCCAGGAAACTCTCTGCTAACACCCTGCAGAGCGCTGTGCCCAATATACAGAAACGTCTTGCGGTATCCCCTACAGGGAAAGTGCCAGGAGGGAATAGTGAGGATTATGTTTAGACTTTCTCGGAACTGCTTCAAATCAACTAGATATCTTTGTGCTGTAAATCTCCCAACAGCCAAATGTAAAAGCAGCAAACATCTCGCTGTATGTCCCACATCCAAAGTGCCGAGAGAGTAATGTAGAGCTTGCTCTCCCTGTCTTTGAGTACTGTTTGCACTGTCCCGATTACCTCTTTGCTAACATTCTCTTCAGAGCTGCAGTGAAACCAGGAACCACGTGGAGAAGGCACCCACACTGAAAGTGCCTGGAGGGAACATTGGGGCTTCTTCTCAGTGTCTTTGACATAGGGTTTCACTGTCCCGGGAAACTCTCTGCTAACACCCTGCAGAGCGCTGTGCCCAATATACAGAAACGTCTTGCGGTATCTCCTACAGGGAAAGTGCCAGGAGGGAATAGTGAGGATTATGTTTAGACTTTCTCGGAACTGCTTCAAATCAACTAGATATCTTTGTGCTGTAAATCTCCCAACAGCCAAATGTAAAAGCAGCAAACATCTCGCTGTATGTCCCACATCCAAAGTGCCAAGAGAGAGCTTGCTCTCCCTGTCTTTGAGTACTGTTTGCACTGTCCCGATTACCTCTTTGCTAACATTCTCTTCAGAGCTGCAGTGAAACCAGGAACCACGTGGAGAAGGCACCCATACTGAAAGTGCCTGGAGGGAACATCGGGGCTTCTTCCCTGTGTCTCCGATATAGGGTTTCAATGTCCCGGGAAACTCTCTGCTAACACCCTGCAGAGCGCTGTGCCCAATGTACAGAAACGTCTTGCGGTATCCCCTACAGGGAAAGTGCCAGGAGGGAAAAGTGAGGATTATGTTTAGACTTTCTCGGAACTGCTTCAAATCAACTAGATATCTTTGTGCTGTAAATCTCCCAACAGCCAAACGTAAAAGCCGCAAACATCTCGCTGTATGTCCCACATCCAAAGTGCCAAGAGAGTAATGTAGAGCTTGCTCTCCCTGTCTTTGAGTACTGTTTGCACTGTCCCGATTACCTCTTTGCTAACATTCTCTTCAGAGCTGCAGTGAAACCAGGAACCACGTGGAGAAGGCACCCACACTGAAAGTGCCTGGAGGGAACATTGGGGCTTCTTCTCAGTGTCTCTGACATAGGGTTTCACTGTCCCGGGAAACTCTCTGCTAACACCCTGCAGAGCGCTGTGCCCAATGTAGAGAAACGTCTTGCGGTATCTCCTACAGGGAAAGTGCCAGGAGGGAATAGTGAGGATTATGTTTAGACTTTCTCGGAACTGCTTCAAATCAACTAGATATCTTTGTGCTGTAAATCTCCCAACAGCCAAATGTAAAAGCAGCAAACATCTCGCTGTATGTCCCACATCCAAAGTGCGAAGAGAGAGCTTGCTCTCCCTGTCTTTGAGTACTGTTTGCACTGTCCCGATTACCTCTTTGCTAACATTCTCTTCAGAGCTGCAGTGAAACCAGGAACCACGTGGAGAAGGCACCCACACTGAAAGTGCCTGGAGGGAACATTGGGGCTTCTTCTCAGTGTCTTTGACATAGGGTTTCACTGTCCCGGGAAACTCTCTGCTAACACCCTGCAGAGCGCTGTGCCCAATATACAGAAACGTCTTGCGGTATCTCCTACAGGGAAAGTGCCAGGAGGGAAAAGTGAGGATTATGTTTAGACTTTCTCGGAACTGCTTCAAATCAACTAGATATCTTTGTGCTGTAAATCTCCCAACAGCCAAATGTAAAAGCAGCAAACATCTCGCTGTATGTCCCACATCCAAAGTGCCGAGAGAGTAATGTAGAGCTTGCTCTCCCTGTCTTTGAGTACTGTTTGCACTGTCCCGATTACCTCTTTGCTAACATTCTCTTCAGAGCTGCAGTGAAACCAGGAACCACGTGGAGAAGGCACCCACACTGAAAGTGCCTGGAGGGAACATTGGGGCTTCTTCTCAGTGTCTTTGACATAGGGTTTCACTGTCCCGGGAAACTCTCTGCTAACACCCTGCAGAGCGCTGTGCCCAATATACAGAAACGTCTTGCGGTATCTCCTACAGGGAAAGTGCCAGGAGGGAATAGTGAGGATTAAGTTTAGACTTTCTCGGAACTGCTTCAAATCAACTAGATATCTTTGTGCTGTAAATCTCCCAACAGCCAAATGTAAAAGCAGCAAACATCTCGCTGTATGTCCCACATCCAAAGTGCCAAGAGAGAGCTTGCTCTCCCTGTCTTTGAGTACTGTTTGCACTGTCCCGATTACCTCTTTGCTAACATTCTCTTCAGAGCTGCAGTGAAACCAGGAACCACGTGGAGAAGGCACCCACACTGAAAGTGCCTGGAAGGAACATTGGGGCTTCTTCTCACTGTCTCCGATATAGGGTTTCACTGTCCCGGGAAACTCTCTGCTAACACCCTGCAGAGCGCTGTGCCCAATGTAGAGAAACGTCTTGCGGTATCCCAAACAGGGAAAGTGCCAGGAGGGAAAAGTGAGGATTATGTTTAGACTTTCTCGGAACTGCTTCAAATCAACTAGATATCTTTGTGCTGTAAATCTCCCAACAGCCAAATGTAAAAGCAGCAAACATCTCGCTGTATGTCCCACATCCAAAGTGCCAAGAGAGAGCTTGCTCTCCCTGTCTTTGAGTACTGTTTGCACTGTCCCGATTACCTCTTTGCTAACATTCTCTTCAGAGCTGCAGTGAAACCAGGAACCACGTGGAGAAGGCACCCACACTGAAAGTGCCTGGAGGGAACATTGGGGCTTCTTCTCAGTGTCTCCGATATAGGGTTTCACTGTCCCGGGAAACTCTCTGCTAACACCCTGCAGAGCGCTGTGCCCAATGTACAGAAACGTCTTGCGGTATCCCCTACAGGGAAAGTGCCAGGAGGGAAAAGTGAGGATTATGTTTAGACTTTCTCGGAACTGCTTCAAATCAACTAGATATCTTTGTGCTGTAAATCTCCCAACAGCCAAATGTAAAAGCAGCAAACATCTCGCTGTATGTCCCACATCCAAAGTGCCAAGAGAGTAATGTAGAGCTTGCTCTCCCTGTCTTTGAGTACTGTTTGCACTGTCCCGATTACCTCTTTGCTAACATTCTCTTCAGAGCTGCAGTGAAACCAGGAACCACGTGGAGAAGGCACCCACACTGAAAGTGCCTGGAGGGAACATTGGGGCTTCTTCTCAGTGTCTTTGACATAGGGTTTCACTGTCCCGGGAAACTCTCTGCTAACACCCTGCAGAGCGCTGTGCCCAATATACAGAAACGTCTTGCGGTATCCCCTACAGGGAAAGTGCCAGGAGGGAAAAGTGAGGATTATGTTTAGACTTTCTCGGAACTGCTTCAAATCAACTAGATATCTTTGTGCTGTAAATCTCCCAACAGCCAAATGTAAAAGCAGCAAACATCTCGCTGTATGTCCCACATCCAAAGTGCCAAGAGAGAGCTTGTTCTCCCTGTCTTTGAGTACTGTTTGCACTGTCCCGATTACCTCTTTGCTAACATTCTCTTCAGAGCTGCAGTGAAACCAGGAACCACGTGGAGAAGGCACCCACACTGAAAGTGCCTGGAGGGAACATTGGGGCTTCTTCTCAGTGTCTTTGACATAGGGTTTCACTGTCCCGGGAAACTCTCTGCTAACACCCTGCAGAGCGCTGTGCCCAATATACAGAAACGTCTTGCGGTATCTCCTACAGGGAAAGTGCCAGGAGGGAATAGTGAGGATTATGTTTAGACTTTCTCGGAACTGCTTCGAATCAACTAGATATCTTTGTGCTGTAAATCTCCCAACAGCCAAACGTAAAAGCCGCAAACATCTCGCTGTATGTCCCACATCCAAAGTGCCAAGAGAGTAATGTAGAGCTTGCTCTCCCTGTCTTTGACTACCGTTTGCACTGTCCCGATTACCTCTTTGCTAACATTCTCTTCAGAGCTGCAGTGAAACCAGGAACCACGTGGAGAAGGCACCCACACTGAAAGTGCCTGGAGGGAACATTGGGGCTTCTTCTCAGTGTCTCTGACATAGGGTTTCACTGTCCCGGGAAACTCTCTGCTAACACCCTGCAGAGCGCTGTGCCCAATATACAGAAACGTCTTGCGGTATCTCCTACAGGGAAAGTGCCAGGAGGGAAAAGTGAGGATTATGTTTAGACTTTCTCGGAACTGCTTCAAATCAACTAGATATCTTTGTGCTGTAAATCTCCCAACAGCCAAACGTAAAAGCCGCAAACATCTCGCTGTATGTCCCACATCCAAAGTGCCAAGAGAGTAATGTAGAGCTTGCTCTCCCTGTCTTTGAGTACCGTTTGCACTGTCCCGATTACCTCTTTGCTAACATTCTCTTCAGAGCTGCAGTGAAACCAGGAACCACGTGGAGAAGGCACCCACACTGAAAGTGCCTGGAGGGAACATTGGGGCTTCTTCTCAGTGTCTCTGACATAGGGTTTCACTGTCCCGGGAAACTCTCTGCTAACACCCTGCAGAGCGCTGTGCCCAATATACAGAAACGTCTTGCGGTATCTCCTACAGGGAAAGTGCCAGGAGGGAAAAGTGAGGATTATGTTTAGACTTTCTCGGAACTGCTTCAAATCAACTAGATATCTTTGTGCTGTAAATCTCCCAACAGCCAAATGTAAAAGCAGCAAACATCTCGCTGTATGTCAAACATCCAAAGTGCCAAGAGAGAGCTTGCTCTCCCTGTCTTTGAGTACTGTTTGCACTGTCCCGATTACCTCTTTGCTAACATTCTCTTCAGAGCTGCAGTGAAACCAGGAACCACGTGGAGAAGGCACCCACACTGAAAGTGCCTGGAGGGAACATTGGGGCTTCTTCTCAGTGTCTCTGACATAGGGTTTCACTGTCCCGGGAAACTCTCTGCTAACACCCTGCAGAGCGCTGTGCCCAATATACAGAAACGTCTTGCGGTATCTCCTACAGGGAAAGTGCCAGGAGGGAATAGTGAGGATTATGTTTAGACTTTCTCGGAACTGCTTCAAATCAACTAGATATCTTTGTGCTGTAAATCTCCCAACAGCCAAATGTAAAAGCAGCAAACATCTCGCTGTATGTCCCACATCCAAAGTGCCAAGAGAGAGCTTGCTCTCCCTGTCTTTGAGTACTGTTTGCACTGTCCCGATTACCTCTTTGCTAACATTCTCTTCAGAGCTGCAGTGAAACCAGGAACCACGTGGAGAAGGCACCCACACTGACAGTGCCTGGAGGGAACATCGGGGCTTCTTCCCAGTGTCTCCGATATAGGGTTTCACTGTCCCGGGAAACTCTCTGCTAACACCCTGCAGAGCGCTGTGCCCAATGTACAGAAACGTCTTGCGGTATCCCCTACAGGGAAAGTGCCAGGAGGGAATAGTGAGGATTATGTTTAGACTTTCTCGGAACTGCTTCAAATCAACTAGATATCTTTGTGCTGTAAATCTCCCAACAGCCAAATGTAAAAGCAGCAAACATCTCGCTGTATGTCCCACATCCAAAGTGCCGAGAGAGTAATGTAGAGCTTGCTCTCCCTGTCTTTGAGTACTGTTTGCACTGTCCCGATTACCTCTTTGCTAACATTCTCTTCAGAGCTGCAGTGAAACCAGGAACCACGTGGAGAAGGCACCCACACTGAAAGTGCCTGGAGGGAACATTGGGGCTTCTTCTCAGTGTCTCTGACATAGGGTTTCACTGTCCCGGGAAACTCTCTGCTAACACCCTGCAGAGCGCTGTGCCCAATATACAGAAACGTCTTGCGGTATCTCCTACAGGGAAAGTGCCAGGAGGGAAAAGTGAGGATTATGTTTAGACTTTCTCGGAACTGCTTCAAATCAACTAGATATCTTTGTGCTGTAAATCTCCCAACAGCCAAATGTAAAAGCAGCAAACATCTCGCTGTATGTCCCACATCCAAAGTGCCAAGAGAGAGCTTGCTCTCCCTGTCTTTGAGTACTGTTTGCACTGTCCCGATTACCTCTTTGCTAACATTCTCTTCAGAGCTGCAGTGAAACCAGGAACCACGTGGAGAAGGCACCCACACTGAAAGTGCCTGGAGGGAACATTGGGGCTTCTTCTCAGTGTCTCTGACATAGGGTTTCACTGTCCCGGGAAACTCTCTGCTAACACCCTGCAGAGCGCTGTGCCCAATATACAGAAACGTCTTGCGGTATCTCCTACAGGGAAAGTGCCAGGAGGGAATAGTGAGGATTATGTTTAGACTTTCTCGGAACTGCTTCAAATCAACTAGATATCTTTGTGCTGTAAATCTCCCAACAGCCAAATGTAAAAGCAGCAAACATCTCGCTGTATGTCCCACATCCAAAGTGCCAAGAGAGAGCTTGCTCTCCCTGTCTTTGAGTACTGTTTGCACTGTCCCGATTACCTCTTTGCTAACATTCTCTTCAGAGCTGCAGTGAAACCAGGAACCACGTGGAGAAGGCACCCACACTGAAAGTGCCTGGAGGGAACATCGGGGCTTCTTCCCAGTGTCTCCGATATAGGGTTTCACTGTCCCGGGAAACTCTCTGCTAACACCCTGCAGAGCGCTGTGCCCAATATACAGAAACGTCTTGCGGTATCCCCTACAGGGAAAGTGCCAGGAGGGAATAGTGAGGATTATGTTTAGACTTTCTCGGAACTGCTTCAAATCAACTAGATATCTTTGTGCTGTAAATCTCCCAACAGCCAAATGTAAAAGCAGCAAACATCTCGCTGTATGTCCCACATCCAAAGTGCCGAGAGAGTAATGTAGAGCTTGCTCTCCCTGTCTTTGAGTACTGTTTGCACTGTCCCGATTACCTCTTTGCTAACATTCTCTTCAGAGCTGCAGTGAAACCAGGAACCACGTGGAGAAGGCACCCACACTGAAAGTGCCTGGAGGGAACATTGGGGCTTCTTCTCAGTGTCTTTGACATAGGGTTTCACTGTCCCGGGAAACTCTCTGCTAACACCCTGCAGAGCGCTGTGCCCAATGTACAGAAACGTCTTGCGGTATCCCCTACAGGGAAAGTGCCAGGAGGGAAAAGTGAGGATTATGTTTAGACTTTCTCGGAACTGCTTCAAATCAACTAGATATCTTTGTGCTGTAAATCTCCCAACAGCCAAATGTAAAAGCAGCAAACATCTCGCTGTATGTCCCACATCCAAAGTGCCAAGAGAGTAATGTAGAGCTTGCTCTCCCTGTCTTTGAGTACTGTTTGCACTGTCCCGATTACCTCTTTGCTAACATTCTCTTCAGAGCTGCAGTGAAACCAGGAACCACGTGGAGAAGGCACCCACACTGAAAGTGCCTGGAGGGAACATTGGGGCTTCTTCTCAGTGTCTTTGACATAGGGTTTCACTGTCCCGGGAAACTCTCTGCTAACACCCTGCAGAGCGCTGTGCCCAATATACAGAAACGTCTTGCGGTATCCCCTACAGGGAAAGTGCCAGGAGGGAAAAGTGAGGATTATGTTTAGACTTTCTCGGAACTGCTTCAAATCAACTAGATATCTTTGTGCTGTAAATCTCCCAACAGCCAAATGTAAAAGCAGCAAACATCTCGCTGTATGTCCCACATCCAAAGTGCCAAGAGAGAGCTTGTTCTCCCTGTCTTTGAGTACTGTTTGCACTGTCCCGATTACCTCTTTGCTAACATTCTCTTCAGAGCTGCAGTGAAACCAGGAACCACGTGGAGAAGGCACCCACACTGAAAGTGCCTGGAGGGAACATTGGGGCTTCTTCTCAGTGTCTTTGACATAGGGTTTCACTGTCCCGGGAAACTCTCTGCTAACACCCTGCAGAGCGCTGTGCCCAATATACAGAAACGTCTTGCGGTATCTCCTACAGGGAAAGTGCCAGGAGGGAATAGTGAGGATTATGTTTAGACTTTCTCGGAACTGCTTCGAATCAACTAGATATCTTTGTGCTGTAAATCTCCCAACAGCCAAACGTAAAAGCCGCAAACATCTCGCTGTATGTCCCACATCCAAAGTGCCAAGAGAGTAATGTAGAGCTTGCTCTCCCTGTCTTTGAGTACCGTTTGCACTGTCCCGATTACCTCTTTGCTAACATTCTCTTCAGAGCTGCAGTGAAACCAGGAACCACGTGGAGAAGGCACCCACACTGAAAGTGCCTGGAGGGAACATTGGGGCTTCTTCTCAGTGTCTTTGACATAGGGTTTCACTGTCCCGGGAAACTCTCTGCTAACACCCTGCAGAGCGCTGTGCCCAATATACAGAAACGTCTTGCGGTATCCCCTACAGGGAAAGTGCCAGGAGGGAAAAGTGAGGATTATGTTTAGACTTTCTCGGAACTGCTTCAAATCAACTAGATATCTTTGTGCTGTAAATCTCCCAACAGCCAAATGTAAAAGCAGCAAACATCTCGCTGTATGTCCCACATCCAAAGTGCCAAGAGAGAGCTTGTTCTCCCTGTCTTTGAGTACTGTTTGCACTGTCCCGATTACCTCTTTGCTAACATTCTCTTCAGAGCTGCAGTGAAACCAGGAACCACGTGGAGAAGGCACCCACACTGAAAGTGCCTGGAGGGAACATTGGGGCTTCTTCTCAGTGTCTTTGACATAGGGTTTCACTGTCCCGGGAAACTCTCTGCTAACACCCTGCAGAGCGCTGTGCCCAATATACAGAAACGTCTTGCGGTATCTCCTACAGGGAAAGTGCCAGGAGGGAATAGTGAGGATTATGTTTAGACTTTCTCGGAACTGCTTCGAATCAACTAGATATCTTTGTGCTGTAAATCTCCCAACAGCCAAACGTAAAAGCCGCAAACATCTCGCTGTATGTCCCACATCCAAAGTGCCAAGAGAGTAATGTAGAGCTTGCTCTCCCTGTCTTTGAGTACCGTTTGCACTGTCCCGATTACCTCTTTGCTAACATTCTCTTCAGAGCTGCAGTGAAACCAGGAACCACGTGGAGAAGGCACCCACACTGAAAGTGCCTGGAGGGAACATTGGGGCTTCTTCTCAGTGTCTCTGACATAGGGTTTCACTGTCCCGGGAAACTCTCTGCTAACACCCTGCAGAGCGCTGTGCCCAATATACAGAAACGTCTTGCGGTATCTCCTACAGGGAAAGTGCCAGGAGGGAAAAGTGAGGATTATGTTTAGACTTTCTCGGAACTGCTTCAAATCAACTAGATATCTTTGTGCTGTAAATCTCCCAACAGCCAAACGTAAAAGCCGCAAACATCTCGCTGTATGTCCCACATCCAAAGTGCCAAGAGAGTAATGTAGAGCTTGCTCTCCCTGTCTTTGAGTACCGTTTGCACTGTCCCGATTACCTCTTTGCTAACATTCTCTTCAGAGCTGCAGTGAAACCAGGAACCACGTGGAGAAGGCACCCACACTGAAAGTGCCTGGAGGGAACATCGGGGCTTCTTCTCAGTGTCTCTGACATAGGGTTTCACTGTCCCGGGAAACTCTCTGCTAACACCCTGCAGAGCGCTGTGCCCAATATACAGAAACGTCTTGCGGTATCTCCTACAGGGAAAGTGCCAGGAGGGAAAAGTGAGGATTATGTTTAGACTTTCTCGGAACTGCTTCAAATCAACTAGATATCTTTGTGCTGTAAATCTCCCAACAGCCAAATGTAAAAGCAGCAAACATCTCGCTGTATGTCAAACATCCAAAGTGCCAAGAGAGAGCTTGCTCTCCCTGTCTTTGAGTACTGTTTGCACTGTCCCGATTACCTCTTTGCTAACATTCTCTTCAGAGCTGCAGTGAAACCAGGAACCACGTGGAGAAGGCACCCACACTGAAAGTGCCTGGAGGGAACATTGGGGCTTCTTCTCAGTGTCTCTGACATAGGGTTTCACTGTCCCGGGAAACTCTCTGCTAACACCCTGCAGAGCGCTGTGCCCAATATACAGAAACGTCTTGCGGTATCTCCTACAGGGAAAGTGCCAGGAGGGAATAGTGAGGATTATGTTTAGACTTTCTCGGAACTGCTTCAAATCAACTAGATATCTTTGTGCTGTAAATCTCCCAACAGCCAAATGTAAAAGCAGCAAACATCTCGCTGTATGTCCCACATCCAAAGTGCCAAGAGAGAGCTTGCTCTCCCTGTCTTTGAGTACTGTTTGCACTGTCCCGATTACCTCTTTGCTAACATTCTCTTCAGAGCTGCAGTGAAACCAGGAACCACGTGGAGAAGGCACCCACACTGACAGTGCCTGGAGGGAACATCGGGGCTTCTTCCCAGTGTCTCCGATATAGGGTTTCACTGTCCCGGGAAACTCTCTGCTAACACCCTGCAGAGCGCTGTGCCCAATGTACAGAAACGTCTTGCGGTATCCCCTACAGGGAAAGTGCCAGGAGGGAAAAGTGAGGATTATGTTTAGACTTTCTCGGAACTGCTTCAAATCAACTAGATATCTTTGTGCTGTAAATCTCCCAACAGCCAAACGTAAAAGCAGCAAACATCTCGCTGTATGTCCCACATCCAAAGTGCCGAGAGAGTAATGTAGAGCTTGCTCTCCCTGTCTTTGAGTACTGTTTGCACTGTCCCGATTACCTCTTTGCTAACATTCTCTTCAGAGCTGCAGTGAAACCAGGAACCACGTGGAGAAGGCACCCACACTGAAAGTGCCTGGAGGGAACATTGGGGCTTCTTCTCAGTGTCTCTGACATAGGGTTTCACTGTCCCGGGAAACTCTCTGCTAACACCCTGCAGAGCGCTGTGCCCAATATACAGAAACGTCTTGCGGTATCTCCTACAGGGAAAGTGCCAGGAGGGAAAAGTGAGGATTATGTTTAGACTTTCTCGGAACTGCTTCAAATCAACTAGATATCTTTGTGCTGTAAATCTCCCAACAGCCAAATGTAAAAGCAGCAAACATCTCGCTGTATGTCCCACATCCAAAGTGCCGAGAGAGTAATGTAGAGCTTGCTCTCCCTGTCTTTGAGTACTGTTTGCACTGTCCCGATTACCTCTTTGCTAACATTCTCTTCAGAGCTGCAGTGAAACCAGGAACCACGTGGAGAAGGCACCCACACTGAAAGTGCCTGGAGGGAACATTGGGGCTTCTTCTCAGTGTCTCTGACATAGGGTTTCACTGTCCCGGGAAACTCTCTGCTAACACCCTGCAGAGCGCTGTGCCCAATATACAGAAACGTCTTGCGGTATCTCCTACAGGGAAAGTGCCAGGAGGGAAAAGTGAGGATTATGTTTAGACTTTCTCGGAACTGCTTCAAATCAACTAGATATCTTTGTGCTGTAAATCTCCCAACAGCCAAATGTAAAAGCAGCAAACATCTCGCTGTATGTCCCACATCCAAAGTGCCGAGAGAGTAATGTAGAGCTTGCTCTCCCTGTCTTTGAGTACTGTTTGCACTGTCCCGATTACCTCTTTGCTAACATTCTCTTCAGAGCTGCAGTGAAACCAGGAACCACGTGGAGAAGGCACCCACACTGAAAGTGCCTGGAGGGAACATTGGGGCTTCTTCTCAGTGTCTCTGACATAGGGTTTCACTGTCCCGGGAAACTCTCTGCTAACACCCTGCAGAGCGCTGTGCCCAATATACAGAAACGTCTTGCGGTATCTCCTACAGGGAAAGTGCCAGGAGGGAATAGTGAGGATTATGTTTAGACTTTCTCGGAACTGCTTCAAATCAACTAGATATCTTTGTGCTGTAAATCTCCCAACAGCCAAATGTAAAAGCAGCAAACATCTCGCTGTATGTCCCACATCCAAAGTGCCAAGAGAGAGCTTGCTCTCCCTGTCTTTGAGTACTGTTTGCACTGTCCCGATTACCTCTTTGCTAACATTCTCTTCAGAGCTGCAGTGAAACCAGGAACCACGTGGAGAAGGCACCCACACTGAAAGTGCCTGGAGGGAACATCGGGGCTTCTTCCCAGTGTCTCCGATATAGGGTTTCACTGTCCCGGGAAACTCTCTGCTAACACCCTGCAGAGCGCTGTGCCCAATATACAGAAACGTCTTGCGGTATCCCCTACAGGGAAAGTGCCAGGAGGGAATAGTGAGGATTATGTTTAGACTTTCTCGGAACTGCTTCAAATCAACTAGATATCTTTGTGCTGTAAATCTCCCAACAGCCAAATGTAAAAGCAGCAAACATCTCGCTGTATGTCCCACATCCAAAGTGCCGAGAGAGTAATGTAGAGCTTGCTCTCCCTGTCTTTGAGTACTGTTTGCACTGTCCCGATTACCTCTTTGCTAACATTCTCTTCAGAGCTGCAGTGAAACCAGGAACCACGTGGAGAAGGCACCCACACTGAAAGTGCCTGGAGGGAACATTGGGGCTTCTTCTCAGTGTCTTTGACATAGGGTTTCACTGTCCCGGGAAACTCTCTGCTAACACCCTGCAGAGCGCTGTGCCCAATATACAGAAACGTCTTGCGGTATCTCCTACAGGGAAAGTGCCAGGAGGGAATAGTGAGGATTAAGTTTAGACTTTCTCGGAACTGCTTCAAATCAACTAGATATCTTTGTGCTGTAAATCTCCCAACAGCCAAATGTAAAAGCAGCAAACATCTCGCTGTATGTCCCACATCCAAAGTGCCAAGAGAGAGCTTGCTCTCCCTGTCTTTGAGTACTGTTTGCACTGTCCCGATTACCTCTTTGCTAACATTCTCTTCAGAGCTGCAGTGAAACCAGGAACCACGTGGAGAAGGCACCCACACTGAAAGTGCCTGGAGGGAACATCGGGGCTTCTTCTCACTGTCTCCGATATAGGGTTTCACTGTCCCGGGAAACTCTCTGCTAACACCCTGCAGAGCGCTGTGCCCAATGTACAGAAACGTCTTGCGGTATCCCCTACAGGGAAAGTGCCAGGAGGGAAAAGTGAGGATTATGTTTAGACTTTCTCGGAACTGCTTCAAATCAACTAGATATCTTTGTGCTGTAAATCTCCCAACAGCCAAACGTAAAAGCCGCAAACATCTCGCTGTATGTCCCACATCCAAAGTGCCGAGAGAGTAATGTAGAGCTTGCTCTCCCTGTCTTTGAGTACTGTTTGCACTGTCCCGATTACCTCTTTGCTAACATTCTCTTCAGAGCTGCAGTGAAACCAGGAACCACGTGGAGAAGGCACCCACACTGAAAGTGCCTGGAGGGAACATTGGGGCTTCTTCTCAGTGTCTCTGACATAGGGTTTCACTGTCCCGGGAAACTCTCTGCTAACACCCTGCAGAGCGCTGTGCCCAATATACAGAAACGTCTTGCGGTATCTCCTACAGGGAAAGTGCCAGGAGGGAAAAGTGAGGATTATGTTTAGACTTTCTCGGAACTGCTTCAAATCAACTAGATATCTTTGTGCTGTAAATCTCCCAACAGCCAAATGTAAAAGCAGCAAACATCTCGCTGTATGTCCCACATCCAAAGTGCCAAGAGAGAGCTTGCTCTCCCTGTCTTTGAGTACTGTTTGCACTGTCCCGATTACCTCTTTGCTAACATTCTCTTCAGAGCTGCAGTGAAACCAGGAACCACGTGGAGAAGGCACCCACACTGAAAGTGCCTGGAGGGAACATTGGGGCTTCTTCTCAGTGTCTCTGACATAGGGTTTCACTGTCCCGGGAAACTCTCTGCTAACACCCTGCAGAGCGCTGTGCCCAATGTACAGAAACGTCTTGCGGTATCTCCTACAGGGAAAGTGCCAGGAGGGAATAGTGTGGATTATGTTTAGACTTTCTCGGAACTGCTTCAAATCAACTAGATATCTTTGTGCTGTAAATCTCCCAACAGCCAAATGTAAAAGCAGCAAACATCTCGCTGTATGTCCCACATCCAAAGTGCCAAGAGAGAGCTTGCTCTCCCTGTCTTTGAGTACTGTTTGCACTGTCCCGATTACCTCTTTGCTAACATTCTCTTCAGAGCTGCAGTGAAACCAGGAACCACGTGGAGAAGGCACCCACACTGACAGTGCCTGGAGGGAACATCGGGGCTTCTTCCCAGTGTCTCCGATATAGGGTTTCACTGTCCCGGGAAACTCTCTGCTAACACCCTGCAGAGCGCTGTGCCCAATATACAGAAACGTCTTGCGGTATCCCCTACAGGGAAAGTGCCAGGAGGGAATAGTGAGGATTATGTTTAGACTTTCTCGGAACTGCTTCAAATCAACTAGATATCTTTGTGCTGTAAATCTCCCAACAGCCAAATGTAAAAGCAGCAAACATCTCGCTGTATGTCCCACATCCAAAGTGCCGAGAGAGTAATGTAGAGCTTGCTCTCCCTGTCTTTGAGTACTGTTTGCACTGTCCCGATTACCTCTTTGCTAACATTCTCTTCAGAGCTGCAGTGAAACCAGGAACCACGTGGAGAAGGCACCCACACTGAAAGTGCCTGGAGGGAACATCGGGGCTTCTTCCCAGTGTCTCCGATATAGGGTTTCACTGTCCCGGGAAACTCTCTGCTAACACCCTGCAGAGCGCTGTGCCCAATGTACAGAAACGTCTTGCGGTATCCCCTACAGGGAAAGTGCCAGGAGGGAAAAGTGAGGATTATGTTTAGACTTTCTCGGAACTGCTTCAAATCAACTAGATATCTTTGTGCTGTAAATCTCCCAACAGCCAAACGTAAAAGCCGCAAACATCTCGCTGTATGTCCCACATCCAAAGTGCCGAGAGAGTAATGTAGAGCTTGCTCTCCCTGTCTTTGAGTACTGTTTGCACTGTCCCGATTACCTCTTTGCTAACATTCTCTTCAGAGCTGCAGTGAAACCAGGAACCACGTGGAGAAGGCACCCACACTGAAAGTGCCTGGAGGGAACATTGGGGCTTCTTCTCAGTGTCTCTGACATAGGGTTTCACTGTCCCGGGAAACTCTCTGCTAACACCCTGCAGAGCGCTGTGCCCAATATACAGAAACGTCTTGCGGTATCTCCTACAGGGAAAGTGCCAGGAGGGAAAAGTGAGGATTATGTTTAGACTTTCTCGGAACTGCTTCAAATCAACTAGATATCTTTGTGCTGTAAATCTCCCAACAGCCAAATGTAAAAGCAGCAAACATCTCGCTGTATGTCCCACATCCAAAGTGCCAAGAGAGAGCTTGCTCTCCCTGTCTTTGAGTACTGTTTGCACTGTCCCGATTACCTCTTTGCTAACATTCTCTTCAGAGCTGCAGTGAAACCAGGAACCACGTGGAGAAGGCACCCACACTGAAAGTGCCTGGAGTGAACATTGGGGCTTCTTCTCAGTGTCTCCGATATAGGGTTTCACTGTCCCGGGAAACTCTCTGCTAACACCCTGCAGAGCGCTGTGCCCAATGTACAGAAACGTCTTGCGGTATCCCCTACAGGGAAAGTGCCAGGAGGGAAAAGTGAGGATTATGTTTAGACTTTCTCGGAACTGCTTCAAATCAACTAGATATCTTTGTGCTGTAAATCTCCCAACAGCCAAACGTAAAAGCCGCAAACATCTCGCTGTATGTCCCACATCCAAAGTGCCAAGAGAGTAATGTAGAGCTTGCTCTCCCTGTCTTTGAGTACTGTTTGCACTGTCCCGATTACCTCTTTGCTAACATTCTCTTCAGAGCTGCAGTGAAACCAGGAACCACGTGGAGAAGGCACCCACACTGAAAGTGCCTGGAAGGAACATTGGGGCTTCTTCTCAGTGTCTCCGATATAGGGTTTCACTGTCCCGGGAAACTCTCTGCTAACACCCTGCAGAGCGCTGTGCCCAATGTAGAGAAACGTGTTGCGGTATCCCAAACAGGGAAAGTGCCAGGAGGGAAAAGTAAGGATTATGTTTAGACTTTCTCGGAACTGCTTCAAATCAACTAGATATCTTTGTGCTGTAAATCTCCCAACAGCCAAATGTAAAAGCAGCAAACATCTCGCTGTATGTCCCACATCCAAAGTGCCAAGAGAGAGCTTGCTCTCCCTGTCTTTGAGTACTGTTTGCACTGTCCCGATTACCTCTTTGCTAACATTCTCTTCAGAGCTGCAGTGAAACCAGGAACCACGTGGAGAAGGCACCCACACTGAAAGTGCCTGGAAGGAACGTTGGGGCTTCTTCTCAGTGTCTCTGATATAGGGTTTCACTGTCCCGGGAAACTCTCTGCTAAAACCCTGCAGAGCGCTGTGCCCAATATACAGAAACGTCTTGCGGTATCCCCTACAGGGAAAGTGCCAGGAGGGAAAAGTGTGGATTATGCTTAGACTTTCTCGGAACTGCTTCAAATCAACTAGATATCTTTGTGCTGTAAATCTCCCAACAGCCAAATGTAAAAGCAGCAAACATCTCGCTGTATGTCCCACATCCAAAGTGCCGAGAGAGTAATGTAGAGCTTGCTCTCCCTGTCTTTGAGTACTGTTTGCACTGTCCCGATTACCTCTTTGCTAACATTCTCTTCAGAGCTGCAGTGAAACCAGGAACCACGTGGAGAAGGCACCCACACTGAAAGTGCCTGGAGGGAACATTGGGGCTTCTTCTCAGTGTCTTTGACATAGGGTTTCACTGTCCCGGGAAACTCTCTGCTAACACCCTGCAGAGCGCTGTGCCCAATATACAGAAACGTCTTGCGGTATCTCCTACAGGGAAAGTGCCAGGAGGGAATAGTGAGGATTAAGTTTAGACTTTCTCGGAACTGCTTCAAATCAACTAGATATCTTTGTGCTGTAAATCTCCCAACAGCCAAATGTAAAAGCAGCAAACATCTCGCTGTATGTCCCACATCCAAAGTGCCAAGAGAGAGCTTGCTCTCCCTGTCTTTGAGTACTGTTTGCACTGTCCCGATTACCTCTTTGATAACATTCTCTTCAGAGCTGCAGTGAAACCAGGAACCACGTGGAGAAGGCACCCACACTGAAAGTGCCTGGAGGGAACATTGGGGCTTCTTCTCAGTGTCTTTGACATAGGGTTTCACTGTCCCGGGAAACTCTCTGCTAACACCCTGCAGAGCGCTGTGCCCAATATACAGAAACGTCTTGCGGTATCTCCTACAGGGAAAGTGCCAGGAGGGAATAGTGAGGATTATGTTTAGACTTTCTCGGAACTGCTTCAAATCAACTAGATATCTTTGTGCTGTAAATCTCCCAACAGCCAAACGTAAAAGCAGCAAACATCTCGCTGTATGTCCCACATCCAAAGTGCCGAGAGAGTAATGTAGAGCTTGCTCTCCCTGTCTTTGAGTACTGTTTGCACTGTCCCGATTACCTCTTTGATAACATTCTCTTCAGAGCTGCAGTGAAACCAGGAACCACGTGGAGAAGGCACCCACACTGAAAGTGCCTGGAGGGAACATTGGGGCTTCTTCTCAGTGTCTTTGACATAGGGTTTCACTGTCCCGGGAAACTCTCTGCTAACACCCTGCAGAGCGCTGTGCCCAATATACAGAAACGTCTTGCGGTATCTCCTACAGGGAAAGTGCCAGGAGGGAATAGTGAGGATTATGTTTAGACTTTCTCGGAACTGCTTCAAATCAACTAGATATCTTTGTGCTGTAAATCTCCCAACAGCCAAATGTAAAAGCAGCAAACATCTCGCTGTATGTCCCACATCCAAAGTGCCAAGAGAGAGCTTGCTCTCCCTGTCTTTGAGTATTGTTTGCACTGTCCCGATTACCTCTTTGCTAACATTCTCTTCAGAGCTGCAGTGAAACCAGGAACCACGTGGAGAAGGCACCCACACTGAAAGTGCCTGGAGTGAACATTGGGGATTCTTCTCAGTGTCTCCGATATAGGGTTTCACTGTCCCGGGAAACTCTCTGCTAACACCCTGCAGAGCGCTGTGCCCAATGTAGAGAAACGTCTTGCGGTATCCCCTACAGGGAAAGTGCCAGGAGGGAAAAGTGAGGATTATGTTTAGACTTTCTCGGAACTGCTTCAAATCAACTAGATATCTTTGTGCTGTAAATCTCCCAACAGCCAAATGTAAAAGCAGCAAACATCTCGCTGTATGTCCCACATCCAAAGTGCCAAGAGAGTAATGTAGAGCTTGCTCTCCCTGTCTTTGAGTACCGTTTGCACTGTCCCGATTACCTCTTTGCTAACATTCTCTTCAGAGCTGCAGTGAAACCAGGAACCACGTGGAGAAGGCACCCACACTGAAAGTGCCTGGAGGGAACATTGGGGCTTCTTCTCAGTGTCTCTGACATAGGGTTTCACTGTCCCGGGAAACTCTCTGCTAACACCCTGCAGAGCGCTGTGCCCAATGTACAGAAACGTCTTGCGGTATCCCCTACAGGGAAAGTTCCAGGAGGGAAAAGTGAGGATTATGTTTAGACTTTCTCGGAACTGCTTCAAATCAACTAGATATCTTTGTGCTGTAAATCTCCCAACAGCCAAACGTAAAAGCCGCAAACATCTCGCTGTATGTCCCACATCCAAAGTGCCGAGAGAGCTTGCTCTCCCTGTCTTTGAGTACTGTTTGCACTGTCCCGATTACCTCTTTGCTAACATTCTCTTCAGAGCTGCAGTGAAACCAGGAACCACGTGGAGAAGGCACCCACACTGAAAGTGCCTGGAGGGAACATTGGGGCTTCTTCTCAGTGTCTTTGACATAGGGTTTCACTGTCCCGGGAAACTCTCTGCTAACACCCTGCAGAGCGCTGTGCCCAATATACAGAAACGTCTTGCGGTATCCCAAACAGGGAAAGTGCCAGGAGGGAATAGTGAGGATTATGCTTAGACTTTCTCGGAACTGCTTCAAATCAACTAGATATCTTTGTGCTGTAAATCTCCCAACAGCCAAACGCAAAAGCAGCAAACATCTCGCTGTATGTCCCACATCCAAAGTGCCAAGAGAGAGCTTGCTCTCCCTGTCTTTGAGTACTGTTTGCACTGTCCCGATTACCTCTTTGCTAACATTCTCTTCAGAGCTGCAGTGAAACCAGGAACCACGTGGAGAAGGCACCCACACTGAAAGTGCCTGGAGGGAACATCGGGGCTTCTTCTCAGTGTCTCCGATATAGGGTTTCACTGTCCCAGGAAACTCTCTGCTAACACCCTGCAGAGCGCTGTGCCCAATATACAGAAACGTCTTGCGGTATCCCCTACAGGGAAAGTGCCAGGAGGGAATAGTGAGGATTATGTTTAGACTTTCTCGGAACTGCTTCAAATCAACTAGATATCTTTGTGCTGTAAATCTCCCAACAGCCAAATGTAAAAGCCGCAAACATCTCGCTGTATGTCCCACATCCAAAGTGCCGAGAGAGTAATGTAGAGCTTGCTCTCCCTGTCTTTGAGTACTGTTTGCACTGTCCCGATTACCTCTTTGCTAACATTCTCTTCAGAGCTGCAGTGAAACCAGGAACCACGTGGAGAAGGCACCCACACTGAAAGTGCCTGGAGGGAACATTGGGGCTTCTTCTCAGTGTCTTTGACATAGGGTTTCACTGTCCCGGGAAACTCTCTGCTAACACCCTGCAGAGCGCTGTGCCCAATATACAGAAACGTCTTGCGGTATCTCCTACAGGGAAAGTGCCAGGAGGGAATAGTGAGGATTAAGTTTAGACTTTCTCGGAACTGCTTCAAATCAACTAGATATCTTTGTGCTGTAAATCTCCCAACAGCCAAATGTAAAAGCAGCAAACATCTCGCTGTATGTCCCACATCCAAAGTGCCAAGAGAGAGCTTGCTCTCCCTGTCTTTGAGTACTGTTTGCACTGTCCCGATTACCTCTTTGATAACATTCTCTTCAGAGCTGCAGTGAAACCAGGAACCACGTGGAGAAGGCACCCACACTGAAAGTGCCTGGAGGGAACATTGGGGCTTCTTCTCAGTGTCTTTGACATAGGGTTTCACTGTCCCGGGAAACTCTCTGCTAACACCCTGCAGAGCGCTGTGCCCAATATACAGAAACGTCTTGCGGTATCTCCTACAGGGAAAGTGCCAGGAGGGAATAGTGAGGATTATGTTTAGACTTTCTCGGAACTGCTTCAAATCAACTAGATATCTTTGTGCTGTAAATCTCCCAACAGCCAAATGTAAAAGCAGCAAACATCTCGCTGTATGTCCCACATCCAAAGTGCCAAGAGAGAGCTTGCTCTCCCTGTCTTTGAGTATTGTTTGCACTGTCCCGATTACCTCTTTGCTAACATTCTCTTCAGAGCTGCAGTGAAACCAGGAACCACGTGGAGAAGGCACCCACACTGAAAGTGCCTGGAGTGAACATTGGGGATTCTTCTCAGTGTCTCCGATATAGGGTTTCACTGTCCCGGGAAACTCTCTGCTAACACCCTGCAGAGCGCTGTGCCCAATGTAGAGAAACGTCTTGCGGTATCCCCTACAGGGAAAGTGCCAGGAGGGAAAAGTGAGGATTATGTTTAGACTTTCTCGGAACTGCTTCAAATCAACTAGATATCTTTGTGCTGTAAATCTCCCAACAGCCAAACGTAAAAGCCGCAAACATCTCGCTGTATGTCCCACATCCAAAGTGCCAAGAGAGTAATGTAGAGCTTGCTCTCCCTGTCTTTGAGTACTGTTTGCACTGTCCCGATTACCTCTTTGCTAACATTCTCTTCAGAGCTGCAGTGAAACCAGGAACCACGTGGAGAAGGCACCCACACTGAAAGTGCCTGGAAGGAACATTGGGGCTTCTTCTCAGTGTCTCCGATATAGGGTTTCACTGTCCCGGGAAACTCTCTGCTAACACCCTGCAGAGCGCTGTGCCCAATGTAGAGAAACGTGTTGCGGTATCCCAAACAGGGAAAGTGCCAGGAGGGAAAAGTAAGGATTATGTTTAGACTTTCTCGGAACTGCTTCAAATCAACTAGATATCTTTGTGCTGTAAATCTCCCAACAGCCAAATGTAAAAGCAGCAAACATCTCGCTGTATGTCCCACATCCAAAGTGCCAAGAGAGAGCTTGCTCTCCCTGTCTTTGAGTACTGTTTGCACTGTCCCGATTACCTCTTTGCTAACATTCTCTTCAGAGCTGCAGTGAAACCAGGAACCACGTGGAGAAGGCACCCACACTGAAAGTGCCTGGAGGGAACATTGGGGCTTCTTCTCAGTGTCTTTGACATAGGGTTTCACTGTCCCGGGAAACTCTCTGCTAACACCCTGCAGAGCGCTGTGCCCAATATACAGAAACGTCTTGCGGTATCTCCTACAGGGAAAGTGCCAGGAGGGAATAGTGAGGATTAAGTTTAGACTTTCTCGGAACTGCTTCAAATCAACTAGATATCTTTGTGCTGTAAATCTCCCAACAGCCAAATGTAAAAGCAGCAAACATCTCGCTGTATGTCCCACATCCAAAGTGCCAAGAGAGAGCTTGCTCTCCCTGTCTTTGAGTACTGTTTGCACTGTCCCGATTACCTCTTTGATAACATTCTCTTCAGAGCTGCAGTGAAACCAGGAACCACGTGGAGAAGGCACCCACACTGAAAGTGCCTGGAGGGAACATTGGGGCTTCTTCTCAGTGTCTTTGACATAGGGTTTCACTGTCCCGGGAAACTCTCTGCTAACACCCTGCAGAGCGCTGTGCCCAATATACAGAAACGTCTTGCGGTATCTCCTACAGGGAAAGTGCCAGGAGGGAATAGTGAGGATTATGTTTAGACTTTCTCGGAACTGCTTCAAATCAACTAGATATCTTTGTGCTGTAAATCTCCCAACAGCCAAACGTAAAAGCAGCAAACATCTCGCTGTATGTCCCACATCCAAAGTGCCGAGAGAGTAATGTAGAGCTTGCTCTCCCTGTCTTTGAGTACTGTTTGCACTGTCCCGATTACCTCTTTGATAACATTCTCTTCAGAGCTGCAGTGAAACCAGGAACCACGTGGAGAAGGCACCCACACTGAAAGTGCCTGGAGGGAACATTGGGGCTTCTTCTCAGTGTCTTTGACATAGGGTTTCACTGTCCCGGGAAACTCTCTGCTAACACCCTGCAGAGCGCTGTGCCCAATATACAGAAACGTCTTGCGGTATCTCCTACAGGGAAAGTGCCAGGAGGGAATAGTGAGGATTATGTTTAGACTTTCTCGGAACTGCTTCAAATCAACTAGATATCTTTGTGCTGTAAATCTCCCAACAGCCAAATGTAAAAGCAGCAAACATCTCGCTGTATGTCCCACATCCAAAGTGCCAAGAGAGAGCTTGCTCTCCCTGTCTTTGAGTATTGTTTGCACTGTCCCGATTACCTCTTTGCTAACATTCTCTTCAGAGCTGCAGTGAAACCAGGAACCACGTGGAGAAGGCACCCACACTGAAAGTGCCTGGAGTGAACATTGGGGATTCTTCTCAGTGTCTCCGATATAGGGTTTCACTGTCCCGGGAAACTCTCTGCTAACACCCTGCAGAGCGCTGTGCCCAATGTAGAGAAACGTCTTGCGGTATCCCCTACAGGGAAAGTGCCAGGAGGGAAAAGTGAGGATTATGTTTAGACTTTCTCGGAACTGCTTCAAATCAACTAGATATCTTTGTGCTGTAAATCTCCCAACAGCCAAATGTAAAAGCAGCAAACATCTCGCTGTATGTCCCACATCCAAAGTGCCAAGAGAGTAATGTAGAGCTTGCTCTCCCTGTCTTTGAGTACCGTTTGCACTGTCCCGATTACCTCTTTGCTAACATTCTCTTCAGAGCTGCAGTGAAACCAGGAACCACGTGGAGAAGGCACCCACACTGAAAGTGCCTGGAGGGAACATTGGGGCTTCTTCTCAGTGTCTCTGACATAGGGTTTCACTGTCCCGGGAAACTCTCTGCTAACACCCTGCAGAGCGCTGTGCCCAATGTACAGAAACGTCTTGCGGTATCCCCTACAGGGAAAGTTCCAGGAGGGAAAAGTGAGGATTATGTTTAGACTTTCTCGGAACTGCTTCAAATCAACTAGATATCTTTGTGCTGTAAATCTCCCAACAGCCAAACGTAAAAGCCGCAAACATCTCGCTGTATGTCCCACATCCAAAGTGCCGAGAGAGCTTGCTCTCCCTGTCTTTGAGTACTGTTTGCACTGTCCCGATTACCTCTTTGCTAACATTCTCTTCAGAGCTGCAGTGAAACCAGGAACCACGTGGAGAAGGCACCCACACTGAAAGTGCCTGGAGGGAACATTGGGGCTTCTTCTCAGTGTCTTTGACATAGGGTTTCACTGTCCCGGGAAACTCTCTGCTAACACCCTGCAGAGCGCTGTGCCCAATATACAGAAACGTCTTGCGGTATCCCAAACAGGGAAAGTGCCAGGAGGGAATAGTGAGGATTATGCTTAGACTTTCTCGGAACTGCTTCAAATCAACTAGATATCTTTGTGCTGTAAATCTCCCAACAGCCAAACGCAAAAGCAGCAAACATCTCGCTGTATGTCCCACATCCAAAGTGCCAAGAGAGAGCTTGCTCTCCCTGTCTTTGAGTACTGTTTGCACTGTCCCGATTACCTCTTTGCTAACATTCTCTTCAGAGCTGCAGTGAAACCAGGAACCACGTGGAGAAGGCACCCACACTGAAAGTGCCTGGAGGGAACATCGGGGCTTCTTCTCAGTGTCTCCGATATAGGGTTTCACTGTCCCAGGAAACTCTCTGCTAACACCCTGCAGAGCGCTGTGCCCAATATACAGAAACGTCTTGCGGTATCCCCTACAGGGAAAGTGCCAGGAGGGAATAGTGAGGATTATGTTTAGACTTTCTCGGAACTGCTTCAAATCAACTAGATATCTTTGTGCTGTAAATCTCCCAACAGCCAAATGTAAAAGCCGCAAACATCTCGCTGTATGTCCCACATCCAAAGTGCCGAGAGAGTAATGTAGAGCTTGCTCTCCCTGTCTTTGAGTACTGTTTGCACTGTCCCGATTACCTCTTTGCTAACATTCTCTTCAGAGCTGCAGTGAAACCAGGAACCACGTGGAGAAGGCACCCACACTGAAAGTGCCTGGAGGGAACATTGGGGCTTCTTCTCAGTGTCTTTGACATAGGGTTTCACTGTCCCGGGAAACTCTCTGCTAACACCCTGCAGAGCGCTGTGCCCAATATACAGAAACGTCTTGCGGTATCTCCTACAGGGAAAGTGCCAGGAGGGAATAGTGAGGATTAAGTTTAGACTTTCTCGGAACTGCTTCAAATCAACTAGATATCTTTGTGCTGTAAATCTCCCAACAGCCAAATGTAAAAGCAGCAAACATCTCGCTGTATGTCCCACATCCAAAGTGCCATGAGAGAGCTTGCTCTCCCTGTCTTTGAGTACTGTTTGCACTGTCCCGATTACCTCTTTGATAACATTCTCTTCAGAGCTGCAGTGAAACCAGGAACCACGTGGAGAAGGCACCCACACTGAAAGTGCCTGGAGGGAACATTGGGGCTTCTTCTCAGTGTCTTTGACATAGGGTTTCACTGTCCCGGGAAACTCTCTGCTAACACCCTGCAGAGCGCTGTGCCCAATATACAGAAACGTCTTGCGGTATCTCCTACAGGGAAAGTGCCAGGAGGGAATAGTGAGGATTATGTTTAGACTTTCTCGGAACTGCTTCAAATCAACTAGATATCTTTGTGCTGTAAATCTCCCAACAGCCAAATGTAAAAGCAGCAAACATCTCGCTGTATGTCCCACATCCAAAGTGCCAAGAGAGAGCTTGCTCTCCCTGTCTTTGAGTATTGTTTGCACTGTCCCGATTACCTCTTTGCTAACATTCTCTTCAGAGCTGCAGTGAAACCAGGAACCACGTGGAGAAGGCACCCACACTGAAAGTGCCTGGAGTGAACATTGGGGATTCTTCTCAGTGTCTCCGATATAGGGTTTCACTGTCCCGGGAAACTCTCTGCTAACACCCTGCAGAGCGCTGTGCCCAATGTAGAGAAACGTCTTGCGGTATCCCCTACAGGGAAAGTGCCAGGAGGGAAAAGTGAGGATTATGTTTAGACTTTCTCGGAACTGCTTCAAATCAACTAGATATCTTTGTGCTGTAAATCTCCCAACAGCCAAATGTAAAAGCAGCAAACATCTCGCTGTATGTCCCACATCCAAAGTTCCAAGAGAGTAATGTAGAGCTTGCTCTCCCTGTCTTTGAGTACCGTTTGCACTGTCCCGATTACCTCTTTGCTAACATTCTCTTCAGAGCTGCAGTGAAACCAGGAACCACGTGGAGAAGGCACCCACACTGAAAGTGCCTGGAGGGAACATTGGGGCTTCTTCTCAGTGTCTCTGACATAGGGTTTCACTGTCCCGGGAAACTCTCTGCTAACACCCTGCAGAGCGCTGTGCCCAATGTACAGAAACGTCTTGCGGTATCCCCTACAGGGAAAGTTCCAGGAGGGAAAAGTGAGGATTATGTTTAGACTTTCTCGGAACTGCTTCAAATCAACTAGATATCTTTGTGCTGTAAATCTCCCAACAGCCAAACGTAAAAGCCGCAAACATCTCGCTGTATGTCCCACATCCAAAGTGCCGAGAGAGCTTGCTCTCCCTGTCTTTGAGTACTGTTTGCACTGTCCCGATTACCTCTTTGCTAACATTCTCTTCAGAGCTGCAGTGAAACCAGGAACCACGTGGAGAAGGCACCCACACTGAAAGTGCCTGGAGGGAACATTGGGGCTTCTTCTCAGTGTCTTTGACATAGGGTTTCACTGTCCCGGGAAACTCTCTGCTAACACCCTGCAGAGCGCTGTGCCCAATATACAGAAACGTCTTGCGGTATCCCAAACAGGGAAAGTGCCAGGAGGGAATAGTGAGGATTATGCTTAGACTTTCTCGGAACTGCTTCAAATCAACTAGATATCTTTGTGCTGTAAATCTCCCAACAGCCAAACGCAAAAGCAGCAAACATCTCGCTGTATGTCCCACATCCAAAGTGCCAAGAGAGAGCTTGCTCTCCCTGTCTTTGAGTACTGTTTGCACTGTCCCGATTACCTCTTTGCTAACATTCTCTTCAGAGCTGCAGTGAAACCAGGAACCACGTGGAGAAGGCACCCACACTGAAAGTGCCTGGAGGGAACATCGGGGCTTCTTCTCAGTGTCTCTGACATAGGGTTTCACTGTCCCAGGAAACTCTCTGCTAACACCCTGCAGAGCGCTGTGCCCAATATACAGAAACGTCTTGCGGTATCCCCTACAGGGAAAGTGCCAGGAGGGAATAGTGAGGATTATGTTTAGACTTTCTCGGAACTGCTTCAAATCAACTAGATATCTTTGTGCTGTAAATCTCCCAACAGCCAAATGTAAAAGCCGCAAACATCTCGCTGTATGTCCCACATCCAAAGTGCCGAGAGAGTAATGTAGAGCTTGCTCTCCCTGTCTTTGAGTACTGTTTGCACTGTCCCGATTACCTCTTTGCTAACATTCTCTTCAGAGCTGCAGTGAAACCAGGAACCACGTGGAGAAGGCACCCACACTGAAAGTGCCTGGAGGGAACATTGGGGCTTCTTCTCAGTGTCTTTGACATAGGGTTTCACTGTCCCGGGAAACTCTCTGCTAACACCCTGCAGAGCGCTGTGCCCAATATACAGAAACGTCTTGCGGTATCTCCTACAGGGAAAGTGCCAGGAGGGAATAGTGAGGATTAAGTTTAGACTTTCTCGGAACTGCTTCAAATCAACTAGATATCTTTGTGCTGTAAATCTCCCAACAGCCAAATGTAAAAGCAGCAAACATCTCGCTGTATGTCCCACATCCAAAGTGCCAAGAGAGAGCTTGCTCTCCCTGTCTTTGAGTACTGTTTGCACTGTCCCGATTACCTCTTTGATAACATTCTCTTCAGAGCTGCAGTGAAACCAGGAACCACGTGGAGAAGGCACCCACACTGAAAGTGCCTGGAGGGAACATTGGGGCTTCTTCTCAGTGTCTTTGACATAGGGTTTCACTGTCCCGGGAAACTCTCTGCTAACACCCTGCAGAGCGCTGTGCCCAATATACAGAAACGTCTTGCGGTATCTCCTACAGGGAAAGTGCCAGGAGGGAATAGTGAGGATTATGTTTAGACTTTCTCGGAACTGCTTCAAATCAACTAGATATCTTTGTGCTGTAAATCTCCCAACAGCCAAATGTAAAAGCAGCAAACATCTCGCTGTATGTCCCACATCCAAAGTGCCAAGAGAGAGCTTGCTCTCCCTGTCTTTGAGTACTGTTTGCACTGTCCCGATTACCTCTTTGCTAACATTCTCTTCAGAGCTGCAGTGAAACCAGGAACCACGTGGAGAAGGCACCCACACTGAAAGTGCCTGGAGTGAACATTGGGGATTCTTCTCAGTGTCTCCGATATAGGGTTTCACTGTCCCGGGAAACTCTCTGCTAACACCCTGCAGAGCGCTGTGCCCAATGTACAGAAACGTCTTGCGGTATCCCCTACAGGGAAAGTGCCAGGAGGGAAAAGTGAGGATTATGTTTAGACTTTCTCGGAACTGCTTCAAATCAACTAGATATCTTTGTGCTGTAAATCTCCCAACAGCCAAATGTAAAAGCAGCAAACATCTCGCTGTATGTCCCACATCCAAAGTGCCAAGAGAGTAATGTAGAGCTTGCTCTCCCTGTCTTTGAGTACCGTTTGCACTGTCCCGATTACCTCTTTGCTAACATTCTCTTCAGAGCTGCAGTGAAACCAGGAACCACGTGGAGAAGGCACCCACACTGAAAGTGCCTGGAGGGAACATTGGGGCTTCTTCTCAGTGTCTCTGACATAGGGTTTCACTGTCCCGGGAAACTCTCTGCTAACACCCTGCAGAGCGCTGTGCCCAATGTACAGAAACGTCTTGCGGTATCCCCTACAGGGAAAGTTCCAGGAGGGAAAAGTGAGGATTATGTTTAGACTTTCTCGGAACTGCTTCAAATCAACTAGATATCTTTGTGCTGTAAATCTCCCAACAGCCAAACGTAAAAGCCGCAAACATCTCGCTGTATGTCCCACATCCAAAGTGCCGAGAGAGCTTGCTCTCCCTGTCTTTGAGTACTGTTTGCACTGTCCCGATTACCTCTTTGCTAACATTCTCTTCAGAGCTGCAGTGAAACCAGGAACCACGTGGAGAAGGCACCCACACTGAAAGTGCCTGGAGGGAACATTGGGGCTTCTTCTCAGTGTCTTTGACATAGGGTTTCACTGTCCCGGGAAACTCTCTGCTAACACCCTGCAGAGCGCTGTGCCCAATATACAGAAACGTCTTGCGGTATCCCAAACAGGGAAAGTGCCAGGAGGGAATAGTGAGGATTATGCTTAGACTTTCTCGGAACTGCTTCAAATCAACTAGATATCTTTGTGCTGTAAATCTCCCAACAGCCAAACGCAAAAGCAGCAAACATCTCGCTGTATGTCCCACATCCAAAGTGCCAAGAGAGAGCTTGCTCTCCCTGTCTTTGAGTACTGTTTGCACTGTCCCGATTACCTCTTTGCTAACATTCTCTTCAGAGCTGCAGTGAAACCAGGAACCACGTGGAGAAGGCACCCACACTGAAAGTGCCTGGAGGGAACATCGGGGCTTCTTCTCAGTGTCTCCGATATAGGGTTTCACTGTCCCAGGAAACTCTCTGCTAACACCCTGCAGAGCGCTGTGCCCAATATACAGAAACGTCTTGCGGTATCCCCTACAGGGAAAGTGCCAGGAGGGAATAGTGAGGATTATGTTTAGACTTTCTCGGAACTGCTTCAAATCAACTAGATATCTTTGTGCTGTAAATCTCCCAACAGCCAAATGTAAAAGCCGCAAACATCTCGCTGTATGTCCCACATCCAAAGTGCCGAGAGAGTAATGTAGAGCTTGCTCTCCCTGTCTTTGAGTACTGTTTGCACTGTCCCGATTACCTCTTTGCTAACATTCTCTTCAGAGCTGCAGTGAAACCAGGAACCACGTGGAGAAGGCACCCACACTGAAAGTGCCTGGAGGGAACATTGGGGCTTCTTCTCAGTGTCTTTGACATAGGGTTTCACTGTCCCGGGAAACTCTCTGCTAACACCCTGCAGAGCGCTGTGCCCAATATACAGAAACGTCTTGCGGTATCTCCTACAGGGAAAGTGCCAGGAGGGAATAGTGAGGATTATGTTTAGACTTTCTCGGAACTGCTTCAAATCAACTAGATATCTTTGTGCTGTAAATCTCCCAACAGCCAAATGTAAAAGCAGCAAACATCTCGCTGTATGTCCCACATCCAAAGTGCCAAGAGAGAGCTTGCTCTCCCTGTCTTTGAGTACTGTTTGCACTGTCCTGATTACCTCTTTGCTAACATTCTCTTCAGAGCTGCAGTGAAACCAGGAACCACGTGGAGAAGGCACCCACACTGAAAGTGCCTGGAGGGAACATCGGGGCTTCTTCCCAGTGTCTCCGATATAGGGTTTCACTGTCCCAGGAAACTCTCTGCTAACACCCTGCAGAGCGCTGTGCCCAATATACAGAAACGTCTTGCGGTATCCCCTACAGGGAAAGTGCCAGGAGGGAATAGTGAGGATTATGTTTAGACTTTCTCGGAACTGCTTCAAATCAACTAGATATCTTTGTGATGTAAATCTCCCAACAGCCAAATGTAAAAGCAGCAAACATCTCGCTGTATGTCCCACATCCAAAGTGCCGAGAGAGAGCTTGCTCTCCCTGTCTTTGAGTACTGTTTGCACTGTCCCGATTACCTCTTTGCTAACATTCTCTTCAGAGCTGCAGTGAAACCAGGAACCACGTGGAGAAGGCACCCACACTGAAAGTGCCTGGAGGGAACATTGGGGCTTCTTCTCAGTGTCTTTGACATAGGGTTTCACTGTCCCGGGAAACTCTCTGCTAACACCCTGCAGAGCGCTGTGCCCAATATACAGAAACGTCTTGCGGTATCCCCTACAGTGAAAGTGCCAGGAGGGAATAGTGAGGATTATGCTTAGACTTTCTCGGAACTGCTTCAAATCAACTAGATATCTTTGTGCTGTAAATCTCCCAACAGCCAAACGCAAAAGCAGCAAACATCTCGCTGTATGTCCCACATCCAAAGTGCCAAGAGAGAGCTTGCTCTCCCTGTCTTTGAGTACTGTTTGCACTGTCCCGATTACCTCTTTGCTAACATTCTCTTCAGAGCTGCAGTGAAACCAGGAACCACGTGGAGAAGGCACCCACACTGAAAGTGCCTGGAGGGAACATTGGGGCTTCTTCTCAGTGTCTCCGATATAGGGTTTCACTGTCCCAGGAAACTCTCTGCTAACACCCTGCAGAGCGCTGTGCCCAATATACAGAAACGTCTTGCGGTATCCCCTACAGGGAAAGTGCCAGGAGGGAATAGTGAGGATTATGTTTAGACTTTCTCGGAACTGCTTCAAATCAACTAGATATCTTTGTGCTGTAAATCTCCCAACAGCCAAATGTAAAAGCCGCAAACATCTCGCTGTATGTCCCACATCCAAAGTGCCGAGAGAGTAATGTAGAGCTTGCTCTCCCTGTCTTTGAGTACTGTTTGCACTGTCCCGATTACCTCTTTGATAACATTCTCTTCAGAGCTGCAGTGAAACCAGGAACCACGTGGAGAAGGCACCCACACTGAAAGTGCCTGGAGGGAACATTGGGGCTTCTTCTCAGTGTCTTTGACATAGGGTTTCACTGTCCCGGGAAACTCTCTGCTAACACCCTGCAGAGCGCTGTGCCCAATATACAGAAACGTCTTGCGGTATCTCCTACAGGGAAAGTGCCAGGAGGGAATAGTGAGGATTATGTTTAGACTTTCTCGGAACTGCTTCAAATCAACTAGATATCTTTGTGCTGTAAATCTCCCAACAGCCAAATGTAAAAGCAGCAAACATCTCGCTGTATGTCCCACATCCAAAGTGCCAAGAGAGAGCTTGCTCTCCCTGTCTTTGAGTACTGTTTGCACTGTCCCGATTACCTCTTTGCTAACATTCTCTTCAGAGCTGCAGTGAAACCAGGAACCACGTGGAGAAGGCACCCACACTGAAAGTGCCTGGAGGGAACATCGGGGCTTCTTCCCAGTGTCTCCGATATAGGGTTTCACTGTCCCGGGAAACTCTCTGCTAACACCCTGCAGAGCGCTGTGCCCAATATACAGAAACGTCTTGCGGTATCCCCTACAGGGAAAGTGCCAGGAGGGAATAGTGAGGATTATGTTTAGACTTTCTCGGAACTGCTTCAAATCAACTAGATATCTTTGTGCTGTAAATCTCCCAACAGCCAAATGTAAAAGCAGCAAACATCTCGCTGTATGTCCCACATCCAAAGTGCCAAGAGAGTAATGTAGAGCTTGCTCTCCCTGTCTTTGAGTACTGTTTGCACTGTCCCGATTACCTCTTTGCTAACATTCTCTTCAGAGCTGCAGTGAAACCAGGAACCACGTGGAGAAGGCACCCACACTGAAAGTGCCTGGAGGGAACATTGGGGCTTCTTCTCAGTGTCTTTGACATAGGGTTTCACTGTCCCGGGAAACTCTCTGCTAACACCCTGCAGAGCGCTGTGCCCAATATACAGAAACGTCTTGCGGTATCTCCTACAGGGAAAGTGCCAGGAGGGAATAGTGAGGATTAAGTTTAGACTTTCTCGGAACTGCTTCAAATCAACTAGATATCTTTGTGCTGTAAATCTCCCAACAGCCAAATGTAAAAGCAGCAAACATCTCGCTGTATGTCCCACATCCAAAGTGCCAAGAGAGAGCTTGCTCTCCCTGTCTTTGAGTACTGTTTGCACTGTCCCGATTACCTCTTTGCTAACATTCTCTTCAGAGCTGCAGTGAAACCAGGAACCACGTGGAGAAGGCACCCACACTGAAAGTGCCTGGAGTGAACATTGGGGCTTCTTCTCAGTGTCTCCGATATAGGGTTTCACTGTCCCGGGAAACTCTCTGCTAACACCCTGCAGAGCGCTGTGCCCAATGTACAGAAACGTCTTGCGGTATCCCCTACAGGGAAAGTGCCAGGAGGGAAAAGTGAGGATTATGTTTAGACTTTCTCGGAACTGCTTCAAATCAACTAGATATCTTTGTGCTGTAAATCTCCCAACAGCCAAACGTAAAAGCCGCAAACATCTCGCTGTATGTCCCACATCCAAAGTGCCAAGAGAGTAATGTAGAGCTTGCTCTCCCTGTCTTTGAGTACTGTTTGCACTGTCCCGATTACCTCTTTGCTAACATTCTCTTCAGAGCTGCAGTGAAACCAGGAACCACGTGGAGAAGGCACCCACACTGAAAGTGCCTGGAGGGAACATTGGGGCTTCTTCTCAGTGTCTCTGACATAGGGTTTCACTGTCCCGGGAAACTCTCTGCTAACACCCTGCAGAGCGCTGTGCCCAATATACAGAAACGTCTTGCGGTATCTCCTACAGGGAAAGTGCCAGGAGGGAAAAGTGAGGATTATGTTTAGACTTTCTCGGAACTGCTTCAAATCAACTAGATATCTTTGTGCTGTAAATCTCCCAACAGCCAAATGTAAAAGCAGCAAACATCTCGCTGTATGTCCCACATCCAAAGTGCCAAGAGAGAGCTTGCTCTCCCTGTCTTTGAGTACTGTTTGCACTGTCCCGATTACCTCTTTGCTAACATTCTCTTCAGAGCTGCAGTGAAACCAGGAACCACGTGGAGAAGGCACCCACACTGAAAGTGCCTGGAGGGAACATTGGGGCTTCTTCTCAGTGTCTCTGATATAGGGTTTCACTGTCCCGGGAAACTCTCTGCTAACACCCTGCAGAGCGCTGTGCCCAATGTACAGAAACGTCTTGCGGTATCCCAAACAGGGAAAGTGCCAGGAGGGAATAGTGAGGATTATGTTTAGACTTTCTCGGAACTGCTTCAAATCAACTAGATATCTTTGTGCTGTAAATCTCCCAACAGCCAAATGTAAAAGCAGCAAACATCTCGCTGTATGTCCCACATCCAAAGTGCCAAGAGAGTAATGTAGAGCTTGCTCTCCCTGTCTTTGAGTACCGTTTGCACTGTCCCGATTACCTCTTTGCTAACATTCTCTTCAGAGCTGCAGTGAAACCAGGAACCACGTGGAGAAGGCACCCACACTGAAAGTGCCTGGAGGGAACATTGGGGCTTCTTCTCAGTGTCTCTGACATAGGGTTTTCACTGTCCCGGGAAACTCTCTGCTAACACCCTGCAGAGCGCTGTGCCCAATGTACAGAAACGTCTTGCGGTATCTCCTACAGGGAAAGTGCCAGGAGGGAAAAGTGAGGATTATGTTTAGACTTTCTCGGAACTGCTTCAAATCAACTAGATATCTTTGTGCTGTAAATCTCCCAACAGCCAAATGTAAAAGCCGCAAACATCTCGCTGTATGTCCCACATCCAAAGTGCCAAGAGAGTAATGTAGAGCTTGCTCTCCCTGTCTTTGAGTACTGTTTGCACTGTCCCGATTACCTCTTTGCTAACATTCTCTTCAGAGCTGCAGTGAAACCAGGAACCACGTGGAGAAGGCACCCACACTGAAAGTGCCTGGAGGGAACATTGGGGCTTCTTCTCAGTGTCTCTGACATAGGGTTTTCACTGTCCCGGGAAACTCTCTGCTAACACCCTGCAGAGCACTGTGCCCAATATACAGAAACGTCTTGCGGTATCCCCTACAGTGAAAGTGCCAGGAGGGAATAGTGAGGATTAAGTTTAGACTTTCTCGGAACTGCTTCAAATCAACTAGATATCTTTGTGCTGTAAATCTCCCAACAGCCAAATGTAAAAGCAGCAAACATCTCGCTGTATGTCCCACATCCAAAGTGCCAAGAGAGAGCTTGCTCTCCCTGTCTTTGAGTACTGTTTGCACTGTCCCGATTACCTCTTTGCTAACATTCTCTTCAGAGCTGCAGTGAAACCAGGAACCACGTGGAGAAGGCACCCACACTGAAAGTGCCTGGAGGGAACACTGGGGCTTCTTCTCAGTGTCTTTGACATAGGGTTTCACTGTCCCGGGAAACTCTCTGCTAACACCCTGCAGAGCGCTGTGCCCAATATACAGAAACGTCTTGCGGTATCTCCTACAGGGAAAGTGCCAGGAAGGAATAGTGAGGATTATGTTTAGACTTTCTCGGAACTGCTTCAAATCAACTAGATATCTTTGTGCTGTAAATCTCCCAACAGCCAAATGTAAAAGCAGCAAACATCTCGCTGTATGTCCCACATCCAAAGTGCCAAGAGAGAGCTTGCTCTCCCTGTCTTTGAGTACTGTTTGCACTGTCCCGATTACCTCTTTGCTAACATTCTCTTCAGAGCTGCAGTGAAACCAGGAACCACGTGGAGAAGGCACCCACACTGAAAGTGCCTGGAGGGAACATCGGGGCTTCTTCCCAGTGTCTCCGATATAGGGTTTCACTGTCCCGGGAAACTCTCTGCTAACACCCTGCAGAGCGCTGTGCCCAATATACAGAAACGTCTTGCGGTATCCCCTACAGGGAAAGTGCCAGGAGGGAATAGTGAGGATTATGTTTAGACTTTCTCGGAACTGCTTCAAATCAACTAGATATCTTTGTGCTGTAAATCTCCCAACAGCCAAATGTAAAAGCAGCAAACATCTCGCTGTATGTCCCACATCCAAAGTGCCGAGAGAGTAATGTAGAGCTTGCTCTCCCTGTCTTTGAGTACTGTTTGCACTGTCCCGATTACCTCTTTGCTAACATTCTCTTCAGAGCTGCAGTGAAACCAGGAACCACGTGGAGAAGGCACCCACACTGAAAGTGCATGGAGGGAACATTGGGGCTTCTTCTCAGTGTCTCTGACATAGGGTTTCACTGTCCCGGGAAACTCTCTGCTAACACCCTGCAGAGCGCTGTGCCCAATATACAGAAACGTCTTGCGGTATCCCAAACAGGGAAAGTGCCAGGAGGGAAAAGTGAGGATTATGTTTAGACTTTCTCGGAACTGCTTCAAATCAACTAGATATCTTTGTGCTGTAAATCTCCCAACAGCCAAATGTAAAAGCCGCAAACATCTCGCTGTATGTCCCACATCCAAAGTGCCAAGAGAGTAATGTAGAGCTTGCTCTCCCTGTCTTTGAGTACTGTTTGCACTGTCCCGATTACCTCTTTGCTAACATTCTCTTCAGAGCTGCAGTGAAACCAGGAACCACGTGGAGAAGGCACCCACACTGAAAGTGCCTGGAGGGAACATTGGGGCTTCTTCTCAGTGTCTCTGACATAGGGTTTTCACTGTCCCGGGAAACTCTCTGCTAACACCCTGCAGAGCACTGTGCCCAATATACAGAAACGTCTTGCGGTATCCCCTACAGTGAAAGTGCCAGGAGGGAATAGTGAGGATTAAGTTTAGACTTTCTCGGAACTGCTTCAAATCAACTAGATATCTTTGTGCTGTAAATCTCCCAACAGCCAAATGTAAAAGCAGCAAACATCTCGCTGTATGTCCCACATCCAAAGTGCCAAGAGAGAGCTTGCTCTCCCTGTCTTTGAGTACTGTTTGCACTGTCCCGATTACCTCTTTGCTAACATTCTCTTCAGAGCTGCAGTGAAACCAGGAACCACGTGGAGAAGGCACCCACACTGAAAGTGCCTGGAGGGAACACTGGGGCTTCTTCTCAGTGTCTTTGACATAGGGTTTCACTGTCCCGGGAAACTCTCTGCTAACACCCTGCAGAGCGCTGTGCCCAATATACAGAAACGTCTTGCGGTATCTCCTACAGGGAAAGTGCCAGGAAGGAATAGTGAGGATTATGTTTAGACTTTCTCGGAACTGCTTCAAATCAACTAGATATCTTTGTGCTGTAAATCTCCCAACAGCCAAATGTAAAAGCAGCAAACATCTCGCTGTATGTCCCACATCCAAAGTGCCAAGAGAGAGCTTGCTCTCCCTGTCTTTGAGTACTGTTTGCACTGTCCCGATTACCTCTTTGCTAACATTCTCTTCAGAGCTGCAGTGAAACCAGGAACCACGTGGAGAAGGCACCCACACTGAAAGTGCCTGGAGGGAACATCGGGGCTTCTTCCCAGTGTCTCCGATATAGGGTTTCACTGTCCCGGGAAACTCTCTGCTAACACCCTGCAGAGCGCTGTGCCCAATATACAGAAACGTCTTGCGGTATCCCCTACAGGGAAAGTGCCAGGAGGGAATAGTGAGGATTATGTTTAGACTTTCTCGGAACTGCTTCAAATCAACTAGATATCTTTGTGCTGTAAATCTCCCAACAGCCAAATGTAAAAGCAGCAAACATCTCGCTGTATGTCCCACATCCAAAGTGCCGAGAGAGTAATGTAGAGCTTGCTCTCCCTGTCTTTGAGTACTGTTTGCACTGTCCCGATTACCTCTTTGCTAACATTCTCTTCAGAGCTGCAGTGAAACCAGGAACCACGTGGAGAAGGCACCCACACTGAAAGTGCATGGAGGGAACATTGGGGCTTCTTCTCAGTGTCTCTGACATAGGGTTTCACTGTCCCGGGAAACTCTCTGCTAACACCCTGCAGAGCGCTGTGCCCAATATACAGAAACGTCTTGCGGTATCTCCTACAGGGAAAGTGCCAGGAGGGAATAGTGAGGATTAAGTTTAGACTTTCTCGGAACTGCTTCAAATCAACTAGATATCTTTGTGCTGTAAATCTCCCAACAGCCAAACGTAAAAGCCGCAAACATCTCGCTGTATGTCCCACATCCAAAGTGCCAAGAGAGTAATGTAGAGCTTGCTCTCCCTGTCTTTGAGTACTGTTTGCACTGTCCCGATTACCTCTTTGCTAACATTCTCTTCAGAGCTGCAGTGAAACCAGGAACCACGTGGAGAAGGCACCCACACTGAAAGTGCCTGGAGGGAACATTGGGGCTTCTTCTCAGTGTCTCTGACATAGGGTTTCACTGTCCCGGGAAACTCTCTGCTAACACCCTGCAGAGCGCTGTGCCCAATATACAGAAACGTCTTGCGGTATCTCCTACAGGGAAAGTGCCAGGAGGGAAAAGTGAGGATTATGTTTAGACTTTCTCGGAACTGCTTCAAATCAACTAGATATCTTTGTGCTGTAAATCTCCCAACAGCCAAATGTAAAAGCAGCAAACATCTCGCTGTATGTCCCACATCCAAAGTGCCAAGAGAGAGCTTGCTCTCCCTGTCTTTGAGTATTGTTTGCACTGTCCCGATTACCTCTTTGCTAACATTCTCTTCAGAGCTGCAGTGAAAGCAGGAACCACGTGGAGAAGGCACCCACACTGAAAGTGCCTGGAGGGAACATTGGGGCTTCTTCTCAGTGTCTCTGATATAGGGTTTCACTGTCCCGGGAAACTCTCTGCTAACACCCTGCAGAGCGCTGTGCCCAATGTACAGAAACGTCTTGCGGTATCCCCTACAGGGAAAGTGCCAGGAGGGAATAGTGAGGATTATGTTTAGACTTTCTCGGAACTGCTTCAAATCAACTAGATATCTTTGTGCTGTAAATCTCCCAACAGCCAAATGTAAAAGCAGCAAACATCTCGCTGTATGTCCCACATCCAAAGTGCCAAGAGAGTAATGTAGAGCTTGCTCTCCCTGTCTTTGAGTACCGTTTGCACTGTCCCGATTACCTCTTTGCTAACATTCTCTTCAGAGCTGCAGTGAAACCAGGAACCACGTGGAGAAGGCACCCACACTGAAAGTGCCTGGAGGGAACATTGGGGCTTCTTCTCAGTGTCTCTGACATAGGGTTTTCACTGTCCCGGGAAACTCTCTGCTAACACCCTGCAGAGCGCTGTGCCCAATGTACAGAAACGTCTTGCGGTATCCCAAACAGGGAAAGTGCCAGGAGGGAAAAGTGAGGATTATGTTTAGACTTTCTCGGAACTGCTTCAAATCAACTAGATATCTTTGTGCTGTAAATCTCCCAACAGCCAAACGCAAAAGCAGCAAACATCTCGCTGTATGTCCCACATCCAAAGTGCGAAGAGAGAGCTTGCTCTCCCTGTCTTTGAGTACTGTTTGCACTGTCCCGATTACCTCTTTGCTAACATTCTCTTCAGAGCTGCAGTGAAACCAGGAACCACGTGGAGAAGGCACCCACACTGAAAGTGCCTGGAAGGAACATTGGGGCTTCTTCTCAGTGTCTCCGATATAGGGTTTCACTGTCCCGGGAAACTCTCTGCTAACACCCTGCAGAGCGCTGTGCCCAATGTAGAGAAACGTCTTGCGGTATCCCAAACAGGGAAAGTGCCAGGAGGGAAAAGTGAGGATTATGTTTAGACTTTCTCGGAACTGCTTCAAATCAACTAGATATCTTTGTGCTGTAAATCTCCCAACAGCCAAATGTAAAAGCAGCAAACATCTCGCTGTATGTCCCACATCCAAAGTGCCAAGAGAGTAATGTAGAGCTTGCTCTCCCTGTCTTTGAGTACTGTTTGCACTGTCCCGATTACCTCTTTGCTAACATTCTCTTCAGAGCTGCAGTGAAACCAGGAACCACGTGGAGAAGGCACCCACACTGAAAGTGCCTGGAGGGAACATTGGGGCTTCTTCTCAGTGTCTCTGACATAGGGTTTTCACTGTCCCGGGAAACTCTCTGCTAACACCCTGCAGAGCGCTGTGCCCAATATACAGAAACGTCTTGCGGTATCCCCTACAGGGAAAGTGCCAGGAGGGAAAAGTGAGGATTATGCTTAGACTTTCTCGGAACTGCTTCAAATCAACTAGATATCTTTGTGCTGTAAATCTCCCAACAGCCAAATGTAAAAGCAGCAAACATCTCGCTGTATGTCCCACATCCAAAGTGCCAAGAGAGAGCTTGCTCTCCCTGTCTTTGAGTACTGTTTGCACTGTCCCGATTACCTCTTTGCTAACATTCTCTTCAGAGCTGCAGTGAAACCAGGAACCACGTGGAGAAGGCACCCACACTGAAAGTGCCTGGAAGGAACATTGGGGCTTCTTCTCAGTGTCTCCGATATAGGGTTTCACTGTCCCGGGAAACTCTCTGCTAACACCCTGCAGAGCGCTGTGCCCAATGTAGAGAAACGTCTTGCGGTATCCCAAACAGGGAAAGTGCCAGGAGGGAAAAGTGAGGATTATGTTTAGACTTTCTCGGAACTGCTTCAAATCAACTAGATATCTTTGTGCTGTAAATCTCCCAACAGCCAAATGTAAAAGCAGCAAACATCTCGCTGTATGTCCCACATCCAAAGTGCCGAGAGAGTAATGTAGAGCTTGCTCTCCCTGTCTTTGAGTACTGTTTGCACTGTCCCAATTACCTCTTTGCTAACATTCTCTTCAGAGCTGCAGTGAAACCAGGAACCACGTGGAGAAGGCACCCACACTGAAAGTGCCTGGAGGGAACATTGGGGCTTCTTCTCAGTGTCTTTGACATAGGGTTTCACTGTCCCGGGAAACTCTCTGCTAACACCCTGCAGAGCGCTGTGCCCAATATACAGAAACGTCTTGCGGTATCTCCTACAGGGAAAGTGCCAGGAGGGAATAGTGAGGATTATGTTTAGACTTTCTCGGAACTGCTTCAAATCAACTAGATATCTTTGTGCTGTAAATCTCCCAACAGCCAAATGTAAAAGCAGCAAACATCTCGCTGTATGTCCCACATCCAAAGTGCGAAGAGAGAGCTTGCTCTCCCTGTCTTTGAGTACCGTTTGCACTGTCCCGATTACCTCTTTGCTAACATTCTCTTCAGAGCTGCAGTGAAACCAGGAACCACGTGGAGAAGGCACCCACACTGAAAGTGCCTGGAGGGAACATTGGGGCTTCTTCTCAGTGTCTCTGACATAGGGTTTTCACTGTCCCGGGAAACTCTCTGCTAACACCCTGCAGAGCGCTGTGCCCAATGTACAGAAACGTCTTGCGGTATCCCAAACAGGGAAAGTGCCAGGAGGGAAAAGTGAGGATTATGTTTAGACTTTCTCGGAACTGCTTCAAATCAACTAGATATCTTTGTGCTGTAAATCTCCCAACAGCCAAATGTAAAAGCCGCAAACATCTCGCTGTATGTCCCACATCCAAAGTGCCAAGAGAGTAATGTAGAGCTTGCTCTCCCTGTCTTTGAGTACTGTTTGCACTGTCCCGATTACCTCTTTGCTAACATTCTCTTCAGAGATGCAGTGAAACCAGGAACCACGTGGAGAAGGCACCCACACTGAAAGTGCCTGGAGGGAACATTGGGGCTTCTTCTCAGTGTCTCTGACATAGGGTTTTCACTGTCCCGGGAAACTCTCTGCTAACACCCTGCAGAGCACTGTGCCCAATATACAGAAACGTCTTGCGGTATCCCCTACAGTGAAAGTGCCAGGAGGGAATAGTGAGGATTAAGTTTAGACTTTCTCGGAACTGCTTCAAATCAACTAGATATCTTTGTGCTGTAAATCTCCCAACAGCCAAATGTAAAAGCAGCAAACATCTCGCTGTATGTCCCACATCCAAAGTGCCAAGAGAGTAATGTAGAGCTTGCTCTCCCTGTCTTTGAGTACCGTTTGCACTGTCCCTATTACCTCTTTGCTAACATTCTCTTCAGAGCTGCAGTGAAACCAGGAACCACGTGGAGAAGGCACCCACACTGAAAGTGCCTGGAGGGAACATTGGGGCTTCTTCTCAGTGTCTCTGACATAGGGTTTTCACTGTCCCGGGAAACTCTCTGCTAACACCCTGCAGAGCGCTGTGCCCAATGTACAGAAACGTCTTGCGGTATCCCAAACAGGGAAAGTGCCAGGAGGGAAAAGTGAGGATTATGTTTAGACTTTCTCGGAACTGCTTCAAATCAACTAGATATCTTTGTGCTGTAAATCTCCCAACAGCCAAACGCAAAAGCAGCAAACATCTCGCTGTATGTCCCACATCCAAAGTGCCAAGAGAGTAATGTAGAGCTTGCTCTCCCTGTCTTTGAGTACTGTTTGCACTGTCCCGATTACCTCTTTGCTAACATTCTCTTCAGAGCTGCAGTGAAACCAGGAACCACGTGGAGAAAGCACCCACACTGAAAGTGCCTGGAGGGAACATTGGGGCTTCTTCTCAGTGTCTCTGACATAGGGTTTTCACTGTCCCGGGAAACTCTCTGCTAACACCCTGCAGAGCGCTGTGCCCAATATACAGAAACGTCTTGAGGTATCCCCTACAGTGAAAGTGCCAGGAGGGAATAGTGAGGATTAAGTTTAGACTTTCTCGGAACTGCTTCAAATCAACTAGATATCTTTGTGCTGTAAATCTCCCAACAGCCAAATGTAAAAGCAGCAAACATCTCGCTGTATGTCCCACATCCAAAGTGCGAAGAGAGAGCTTGCTCTCCCTGTCTTTGAGTACTGTTTGCACTGTCCCGATTACCTCTTTGCTAACATTCTCTTCAGAGCTGCAGTGAAACCAGGAACCACGTGGAGAAGGCACCCACACTGAAAGTGCCTGGAAGGAACATTGGGGCTTCTTCTCAGTGTCTCCGATATAGGGTTTCACTGTCCCGGGATACTCTCTGCTAACACCCTGCAGAGCGCTGTGCCCAATGTAGAGAAACGTCTTGCGGTATCCCAAACAGGGAAAGTGCCAGGAGGGAAAAGTGAGGATTATGTTTAGACTTTCTCGGAACTGCTTCAAATCAACTAGATATCTTTGTGCTGTAAATCTCCCAACAGCCAAATGTAAAAGCAGCAAACATCTCGCTGTATGTCCCACATCCAAAGTGCCAAGAGAGTAATGTAGAGCTTGCTCTCCCTGTCTTTGAGTACTGTTTGCACTGTCCCGATTACCTCTTTGCTAACATTCTCTTCAGAGCTGCAGTGAAACCAGGAACCACGTGGAGAAGGCACCCACACTGAAAGTGCCTGGAGGGAACATTGGGGCTTCTTCTCAGTGTCTCTGACATAGGGTTTTCACTGTCCCGGGAAACTCTCTGCTAACACCCTGCAGAGCGCTGTGCCCAATATACAGAAACGTCTTGCGGTATCCCCTACAGGGAAAGTGCCAGGAGGGAAAAGTGAGGATTATGCTTAGACTTTCTCGGAACTGCTTCAAATCAACTAGATATCTTTGTGCTGTAAATCTCCCAACAGCCAAATGTAAAAGCAGCAAACATCTCGCTGTATGTCCCACATCCAAAGTGCCGAGAGAGTAATGTAGAGCTTGCTCTCCCTGTCTTTGAGTACTGTTTGCACTGTCCCGATTACCTCTTTGCTAACATTCTCTTCAGAGCTGCAGTGAAACCAGGAACCACGTGGAGAAGGCACCCACACTGAAAGTGCCTGGAGGGAACATTGGGGCTTCTTCTCAGTGTCTTTTACATAGGGTTTCACTGTCCCGGGAAACTCTCTGCTAACACCCTGCAGAGCGCTGTGCCCAATATACAGAAACGTCTTGCGGTATCTCCTACAGGGAAAGTGCCAGGAGGGAATAGTGAGGATTAAGTTTAGACTTTCTCGGAACTGCTTCAAATCAACTAGATATCTTTGTGCTGTAAATCTCCCAACAGCCAAATGTAAAAGCAGCAAACATCTCGCTGTATGTCCCACATCCAAAGTGCCAAGAGAGAGCTTGCTCTCCCTGTCTTTGAGTACTGTTTGCACTGTCCCGATTACCTCTTTGCTAACATTCTCTTCAGAGCTGCAGTGAAACCAGGAACCACGTGGAGAAGGCACCCACACTGAAAGTGCCTGGAAGGAACATTGGGGCTTCTTCTCAGTGTCTCCGATATAGGGTTTCACTGTCCCGGGAAACTCTCTGCTAACACCCTGCAGAGCGCTGTGCCCAATGTAGAGAAACGTCTTGCGGTATCCCAAACAGGGAAAGTGCCAGGAGGGAAAAGTGAGGATTATGTTTAGACTTTCTCGGAACTGCTTCAAATCAACTAGATATCTTTGTGCTGTAAATCTCCCAACAGCCAAATGTAAAAGCAGCAAACATCTCGCTGTATGTCCCACATCCAAAGTGCCGAGAGAGTAATGTAGAGCTTGCTCTCCCTGTCTTTGAGTACTGTTTGCACTGTCCCGATTACCTCTTTGCTAACATTCTCTTCAGAGCTGCAGTGAAACCAGGAACCACGTGGAGAAGGCACCCACACTGAAAGTGCCTGGAGGGAACATTGGGGCTTCTTCTCAGTGTCTTTTACATAGGGTTTCACTGTCCCGGGAAACTCTCTGCTAACACCCTGCAGAGCGCTGTGCCCAATATACAGAAACGTCTTGCGGTATCTCCTACAGGGAAAGTGCCAGGAGGGAATAGTGAGGATTAAGTTTAGACTTTCTCGGAACTGCTTCAAATCAACTAGATATCTTTGTGCTGTAAATCTCCCAACAGCCAAATGTAAAAGCAGCAAACATCTCGCTGTATGTCCCACATCCAAAGTGCCAAGAGAGAGCTTGCTCTCCCTGTCTTTGAGTACTGTTTGCACTGTCCCGATTACCTCTTTGCTAACATTCTCTTCAGAGCTGCAGTGAAACCAGGAACCACGTGGAGAAGGCACCCACACTGAAAGTGCCTGGAAGGAACATTGGGGCTTCTTCTCAGTGTCTCCGATATAGGGTTTCACTGTCCCGGGAAACTCTCTGCTAACACCCTGCAGAGCGCTGTGCCCAATGTAGAGAAACGTCTTGCGGTATCCCAAACAGGGAAAGTGCCAGGAGGGAAAAGTGAGGATTATGTTTAGACTTTCTCGGAACTGCTTCAAATCAACTAGATATCTTTGTGCTGTAAATCTCCCAACAGCCAAATGTAAAAGCAGCAAACATCTCGCTGTATGTCCCACATCCAAAGTGCCGAGAGAGTAATGTAGAGCTTGCTCTCCCTGTCTTTGAGTACTGTTTGCACTGTCCCAATTACCTCTTTGCTAACATTCTCTTCAGAGCTGCAGTGAAACCAGGAACCACGTGGAGAAGGCACCCACACTGAAAGTGCCTGGAGGGAACATTGGGGCTTCTTCTCAGTGTCTTTGACATAGGGTTTCACTGTCCCGGGAAACTCTCTGCTAACACCCTGCAGAGCGCTGTGCCCAATATACAGAAACGTCTTGCGGTATCTCCTACAGGGAAAGTGCCAGGAGGGAATAGTGAGGATTATGTTTAGACTTTCTCGGAACTGCTTCAAATCAACTAGATATCTTTGTGCTGTAAATCTCCCAACAGCCAAATGTAAAAGCAGCAAACATCTCGCTGTATGTCCCACATCCAAAGTGCGAAGAGAGAGCTTGCTCTCCCTGTCTTTGAGTACCGTTTGCACTGTCCCGATTACCTCTTTGCTAACATTCTCTTCAGAGCTGCAGTGAAACCAGGAACCACGTGGAGAAGGCACCCACACTGAAAGTGCCTGGAGGGAACATTGGGGCTTCTTCTCAGTGTCTCTGACATAGGGTTTTCACTGTCCCGGGAAACTCTCTGCTAACACCCTGCAGAGCGCTGTGCCCAATGTACAGAAACGTCTTGCGGTATCCCAAACAGGGAAAGTGCCAGGAGGGAAAAGTGAGGATTATGTTTAGACTTTCTCGGAACTGCTTCAAATCAACTAGATATCTTTGTGCTGTAAATCTCCCAACAGCCAAATGTAAAAGCCGCAAACATCTCGCTGTATGTCCCACATCCAAAGTGCCAAGAGAGTAATGTAGAGCTTGCTCTCCCTGTCTTTGAGTACTGTTTGCACTGTCCCGATTACCTCTTTGCTAACATTCTCTTCAGAGCTGCAGTGAAACCAGGAACCACGTGGAGAAGGCACCCACACTGAAAGTGCCTGGAGGGAACATTGGGGCTTCTTCTCAGTGTCTCTGACATAGGGTTTTCACTGTCCCGGGAAACTCTCTGCTAACACCCTGCAGAGCACTGTGCCCAATATACAGAAACGTCTTGCGGTATCCCCTACAGTGAAAGTGCCAGGAGGGAATAGTGAGGATTAAGTTTAGACTTTCTCGGAACTGCTTCAAATCAACTAGATATCTTTGTGCTGTAAATCTCCCAACAGCCAAATGTAAAAGCAGCAAACATCTCGCTGTATGTCCCACATCCAAAGTGCCAAGAGAGAGCTTGCTCTCCCTGTCTTTGAGTACTGTTTGCACTGTCCCGATTACCTCTTTGCTAACATTCTCTTCAGAGCTGCAGTGAAACCAGGAACCACGTGGAGAAGGCACCCACACTGAAAGTGCCTGGAGGGAACATTGGGGCTTCTTCTCAGTGTCTTTGACATAGGGTTTCACTGTCCCGGGAAACTCTCTGCTAACACCCTGCAGAGCGCTGTGCCCAATATACAGAAACGTCTTGCGGTATCTCCTACAGGGAAAGTGCCAGGAAGGAATAGTGAGGATTATGTTTAGACTTTCTCGGAACTGCTTCAAATCAACTAGATATCTTTGTGCTGTAAATCTCCCAACAGCCAAATGTAAAAGCAGCAAACATCTCGCTGTATGTCCCACATCCAAAGTGCCAAGAGAGTAATGTAGAGCTTGCTCTCCCTGTCTTTGAGTACTGTTTGCACTGTCCCGATTACCTCTTTGCTAACATTCTCTTCAGAGCTGCAGTGAAACCAGGAACCACGTGGAGAAGGCACCCACACTGAAAGTGCCTGGAGGGAACATTGGGGCTTCTTCTCAGTGTCTCTGACATAGGGTTTTCACTGTCCCGGGAAACTCTCTGCTAACACCCTGCAGAGCGCTGTGCCCAATATACAGAAACGTCTTGCGGTATCCCCTACAGGGAAAGTGCCAGGAGGGAAAAGTGAGGATTATGCTTAGACTTTCTCGGAACTGCTTCAAATCAACTAGATATCTTTGTGCTGTAAATCTCCCAACAGCCAAATGTAAAAGCAGCAAACATCTCGCTGTATGTCCCACATCCAAAGTGCCGAGAGAGTAATGTAGAGCTTGCTCTCCCTGTCTTTGAGTACTGTTTGCACTGTCCCGATTACCTCTTTGCTAACATTCTCTTCAGAGCTGCAGTGAAACCAGGAACCACGTGGAGAAGGCACCCACACTGAAAGTGCCTGGAGGGAACATTGGGGCTTCTTCTCAGTGTCTTTGACATAGGGTTTCACTGTCCCGGGAAACTCTCTGCTAACACCCTGCAGAGCGCTGTGCCCAATATACAGAAACGTCTTGCGGTATCTCCTACAGGGAAAGTGCCAGGAGGGAATAGTGAGGATTAAGTTTAGACTTTCTCGGAACTGCTTCAAATCAACTAGATATCTTTGTGCTGTAAATCTCCCAACAGCCAAATGTAAAAGCAGCAAACATCTCGCTGTATGTCCCACATCCAAAGTGCCAAGAGAGAGCTTGCTCTCCCTGTCTTTGAGTACTGTTTGCACTGTCCCGATTACCTCTTTGCTAACATTCTCTTCAGAGCTGCAGTGAAACCAGGAACCACGTGGAGAAGGCACCCACACTGAAAGTGCCTGGAGGGAACATTGGGGCTTCTTCTCAGTGTCTTTGACATAGGGTTTCACTGTCCCGGGAAACTCTCTGCTAACACCCTGCAGAGCGCTGTGCCCAATATACAGAAACGTCTTGCGGTATCTCCTACAGGGAAAGTGCCAGGAAGGAATAGTGAGGATTATGTTTAGACTTTCTCGGAACTGCTTCAAATCAACTAGATATCTTTGTGCTGTAAATCTCCCAACAGCCAAATGTAAAAGCAGCAAACATCTCGCTGTATGTCCCACATCCAAAGTGCCAAGAGAGTAATGTAGAGCTTGCTCTCCCTGTCTTTGAGTACTGTTTGCACTGTCCCGATTACCTCTTTGCTAACATTCTCTTCAGAGCTGCAGTGAAACCAGGAACCACGTGGAGAAGGCACCCACACTGAAAGTGCCTGGAGGGAACATTGGGGCTTCTTCTCAGTGTCTCTGACATAGGGTTTTCACTGTCCCGGGAAACTCTCTGCTAACACCCTGCAGAGCGCTGTGCCCAATATACAGAAACGTCTTGCGGTATCCCCTACAGGGAAAGTGCCAGGAGGGAAAAGTGAGGATTATGCTTAGACTTTCTCGGAACTGCTTCAAATCAACTAGATATCTTTGTGCTGTAAATCTCCCAACAGCCAAATGTAAAAGCAGCAAACATCTCGCTGTATGTCCCACATCCAAAGTGCCGAGAGAGTAATGTAGAGCTTGCTCTCCCTGTCTTTGAGTACTGTTTGCACTGTCCCGATTACCTCTTTGCTAACATTCTCTTCAGAGCTGCAGTGAAACCAGGAACCACGTGGAGAAGGCACCCACACTGAAAGTGCCTGGAGGGAACATTGGGGCTTCTTCTCAGTGTCTTTGACATAGGGTTTCACTGTCCCGGGAAACTCTCTGCTAACACCCTGCAGAGCGCTGTGCCCAATATACAGAAACGTCTTGCGGTATCTCCTACAGGGAAAGTGCCAGGAGGGAATAGTGAGGATTAAGTTTAGACTTTCTCGGAACTGCTTCAAATCAACTAGATATCTTTGTGCTGTAAATCTCCCAACAGCCAAATGTAAAAGCAGCAAACATCTCGCTGTATGTCCCACATCCAAAGTGCCAAGAGAGAGCTTGCTCTCCCTGTCTTTGAGTACTGTTTGCACTGTCCCGATTACCTCTTTGCTAACATTCTCTTCAGAGCTGCAGTGAAACCAGGAACCACGTGGAGAAGGCACCCACACTGAAAGTGCCTGGAAGGAACATTGGGGCTTCTTCTCAGTGTCTCCGATATAGGGTTTCACTGTCCCGGGAAACTCTCTGCTAACACCCTGCAGAGCGCTGTGCCCAATGTAGAGAAACGTCTTGCGGTATCCCAAACAGGGAAAGTGCCAGGAGGGAAAAGTGAGGATTATGTTTAGACTTTCTCGGAACTGCTTCAAATCAACTAGATATCTTTGTGCTGTAAATCTCCCAACAGCCAAATGTAAAAGCAGCAAACATCTCGCTGTATGTCCCACATCCAAAGTGCCGAGAGAGTAATGTAGAGCTTGCTCTCCCTGTCTTTGAGTACTGTTTGCACTGTCCCAATTACCTCTTTGCTAACATTCTCTTCAGAGCTGCAGTGAAACCAGGAACCACGTGGAGAAGGCACCCACACTGAAAGTGCCTGGAGGGAACATTGGGGCTTCTTCTCAGTGTCTTTGACATAGGGTTTCACTGTCCCGGGAAACTCTCTGCTAACACCCTGCAGAGCGCTGTGCCCAATATACAGAAACGTCTTGCGGTATCTCCTACAGGGAAAGTGCCAGGAGGGAATAGTGAGGATTATGTTTAGACTTTCTCGGAACTGCTTCAAATCAACTAGATATCTTTGTGCTGTAAATCTCCCAACAGCCAAATGTAAAAGCAGCAAACATCTCGCTGTATGTCCCACATCCAAAGTGCGAAGAGAGAGCTTGCTCTCCCTGTCTTTGAGTACCGTTTGCACTGTCCCGATTACCTCTTTGCTAACATTCTCTTCAGAGCTGCAGTGAAACCAGGAACCACGTGGAGAAGGCACCCACACTGAAAGTGCCTGGAGGGAACATTGGGGCTTCTTCTCAGTGTCTCTGACATAGGGTTTTCACTGTCCCGGGAAACTCTCTGCTAACACCCTGCAGAGCGCTGTGCCCAATGTAGAGAAACGTCTTGCGGTATCCCAAACAGGGAAAGTGCCAGGAGGGAAAAGTGAGGATTATGTTTAGACTTTCTCGGAACTGCTTCAAATCAACTAGATATCTTTGTGCTGTAAATCTCCCAACAGCCAAATGTAAAAGCCGCAAACATCTCGCTGTATGTCCCACATCCAAAGTGCCAAGAGAGTAATGTAGAGCTTGCTCTCCCTGTCTTTGAGTACTGTTTGCACTGTCCCGATTACCTCTTTGCTAACATTCTCTTCAGAGCTGCAGTGAAACCAGGAACCACGTGGAGAAGGCACCCACACTGAAAGTGCCTGGAGGGAACATTGGGGCTTCTTCTCAGTGTCTCTGACATAGGGTTTTCACTGTCCCGGGAAACTCTCTGCTAACACCCTGCAGAGCACTGTGCCCAATATACAGAAACGTCTTGCGGTATCCCCTACAGTGAAAGTGCCAGGAGGGAATAGTGAGGATTAAGTTTAGACTTTCTCGGAACTGCTTCAAATCAACTAGATATCTTTGTGCTGTAAATCTCCCAACAGCCAAATGTAAAAGCAGCAAACATCTCGCTGTATGTCCCACATCCAAAGTGCCAAGAGAGTAATGTAGAGCTTGCTCTCCCTGTCTTTGAGTACCGTTTGCACTGTCCCGATTACCTCTTTGCTAACATTCTCTTCAGAGCTGCAGTGAAACCAGGAACCACGTGGAGAAGGCACCCACACTGAAAGTGCCTGGAGGGAACATTGGGGCTTCTTCTCAGTGTCTCTGACATAGGGTTTTCACTGTCCCGGGAAACTCTCTGCTAACACCCTGCAGAGCGCTGTGCCCAATGTACAGAAACGTCTTGCGGTATCCCAAACAGGGAAAGTGCCAGGAGGGAAAAGTGAGGATTATGTTTAGACTTTCTCGGAACTGCTTCAAATCAACTAGATATCTTTGTGCTGTAAATCTCCCAACAGCCAAACGCAAAAGCAGCAAACATCTCGCTGTATGTCCCACATCCAAAGTGCCAAGAGAGTAATGTAGAGCTTGCTCTCCCTGTCTTTGAGTACTGTTTGCACTGTCCCGATTACCTCTTTGCTAACATTCTCTTCAGAGCTGCAGTGAAACCAGGAACCACGTGGAGAAAGCACCCACACTGAAAGTGCCTGGAGGGAACATTGGGGCTTCTTCTCAGTGTCTCTGACATAGGGTTTTCACTGTCCCGGGAAACTCTCTGCTAACACCCTGCAGAGCGCTGTGCCCAATATACAGAAACGTCTTGAGGTATCCCCTACAGTGAAAGTGCCAGGAGGGAATAGTGAGGATTAAGTTTAGACTTTCTCGGAACTGCTTCAAATCAACTAGATATCTTTGTGCTGTAAATCTCCCAACAGCCAAATGTAAAAGCAGCAAACATCTCGCTGTATGTCCCACATCCAAAGTGCGAAGAGAGAGCTTGCTCTCCCTGTCTTTGAGTACTGTTTGCACTGTCCCGATTACCTCTTTGCTAACATTCTCTTCAGAGCTGCAGTGAAACCAGGAACCACGTGGAGAAGGCACCCACACTGAAAGTGCCTGGAAGGAACATTGGGGCTTCTTCTCAGTGTCTCCGATATAGGGTTTCACTGTCCCGGGAAACTCTCTGCTAACACCCTGCAGAGCGCTGTGCCCAATGTAGAGAAACGTCTTGCGGTATCCCAAACAGGGAAAGTGCCAGGAGGGAAAAGTGAGGATTATGTTTAGACTTTCTCGGAACTGCTTCAAATCAACTAGATATCTTTGTGCTGTAAATCTCCCAACAGCCAAATGTAAAAGCAGCAAACATCTCGCTGTATGTCCCACATCCAAAGTGCCAAGAGAGTAATGTAGAGCTTGCTCTCCCTGTCTTTGAGTACTGTTTGCACTGTCCCGATTACCTCTTTGCTAACATTCTCTTCAGAGCTGCAGTGAAACCAGGAACCACGTGGAGAAGGCACCCACACTGAAAGTGCCTGGAGGGAACATTGGGGCTTCTTCTCAGTGTCTCTGACATAGGGTTTTCACTGTCCCGGGAAACTCTCTGCTAACACCCTGCAGAGCGCTGTGCCCAATATACAGAAACGTCTTGCGGTATCCCCTACAGGGAAAGTGCCAGGAGGGAAAAGTGAGGATTATGCTTAGACTTTCTCGGAACTGCTTCAAATCAACTAGATATCTTTGTGCTGTAAATCTCCCAACAGCCAAATGTAAAAGCAGCAAACATCTCGCTGTATGTCCCACATCCAAAGTGCCGAGAGAGTAATGTAGAGCTTGCTCTCCCTGTCTTTGAGTACTGTTTGCACTGTCCCGATTACCTCTTTGCTAACATTCTCTTCAGAGCTGCAGTGAAACCAGGAACCACGTGGAGAAGGCACCCACACTGAAAGTGCCTGGAGGGAACATTGGGGCTTCTTCTCAGTGTCTTTGACATAGGGTTTCACTGTCCCGGGAAACTCTCTGCTAACACCCTGCAGAGCGCTGTGCCCAATATACAGAAACGTCTTGCGGTATCTCCTACAGGGAAAGTGCCAGGAGGGAATAGTGAGGATTAAGTTTAGACTTTCTCGGAACTGCTTCAAATCAACTAGATATCTTTGTGCTGTAAATCTCCCAACAGCCAAATGTAAAAGCAGCAAACATCTCGCTGTATGTCCCACATCCAAAGTGCCAAGAGAGAGCTTGCTCTCCCTGTCTTTGAGTACTGTTTGCACTGTCCCGATTACCTCTTTGCTAACATTCTCTTCAGAGCTGCAGTGAAACCAGGAACCACGTGGAGAAGGCACCCACACTGAAAGTGCCTGGAAGGAACATTGGGGCTTCTTCTCAGTGTCTCCGATATAGGGTTTCACTGTCCCGGGAAACTCTCTGCTAACACCCTGCAGAGCGCTGTGCCCAATGTAGAGAAACGTCTTGCGGTATCCCAAACAGGGAAAGTGCCAGGAGGGAAAAGTGAGGATTATGTTTAGACTTTCTCGGAACTGCTTCAAATCAACTAGATATCTTTGTGCTGTAAATCTCCCAACAGCCAAATGTAAAAGCAGCAAACATCTCGCTGTATGTCCCACATCCAAAGTGCCGAGAGAGTAATGTAGAGCTTGCTCTCCCTGTCTTTGAGTACTGTTTGCACTGTCCCAATTACCTCTTTGCTAACATTCTCTTCAGAGCTGCAGTGAAACCAGGAACCACGTGGAGAAGGCACCCACACTGAAAGTGCCTGGAGGGAACATTGGGGCTTCTTCTCAGTGTCTTTGACATAGGGTTTCACTGTCCCGGGAAACTCTCTGCTAACACCCTGCAGAGCGCTGTGCCCAATATACAGAAACGTCTTGCGGTATCTCCTACAGGGAAAGTGCCAGGAGGGAATAGTGAGGATTATGTTTAGACTTTCTCGGAACTGCTTCAAATCAACTAGATATCTTTGTGCTGTAAATCTCCCAACAGCCAAATGTAAAAGCAGCAAACATCTCGCTGTATGTCCCACATCCAAAGTGCGAAGAGAGAGCTTGCTCTCCCTGTCTTTGAGTACCGTTTGCACTGTCCCGATTACCTCTTTGCTAACATTCTCTTCAGAGCTGCAGTGAAACCAGGAACCACGTGGAGAAGGCACCCACACTGAAAGTGCCTGGAGGGAACATTGGGGCTTCTTCTCAGTGTCTCTGACATAGGGTTTTCACTGTCCCGGGAAACTCTCTGCTAACACCCTGCAGAGCGCTGTGCCCAATGTACAGAAACGTCTTGCGGTATCCCAAACAGGGAAAGTGCCAGGAGGGAAAAGTGAGGATTATGTTTAGACTTTCTCGGAACTGCTTCAAATCAACTAGATATCTTTGTGCTGTAAATCTCCCAACAGCCAAATGTAAAAGCCGCAAACATCTCGCTGTATGTCCCACATCCAAAGTGCCAAGAGGGTAATGTAGAGCTTGCTCTCCCTGTCTTTGAGTACTGTTTGCACTGTCCCGATTACCTCTTTGCTAACATTCTCTTCAGAGCTGCAGTGAAACCAGGAACCACGTGGAGAAGGCACCCACACTGAAAGTGCCTGGAGGGAACATTGGGGCTTCTTCTCAGTGTCTCTGACATAGGGTTTTCACTGTCCCGGGAAACTCTCTGCTAACACCCTGCAGAGCACTGTGCCCAATATACAGAAACGTCTTGCGGTATCCCCTACAGTGAAAGTGCCAGGAGGGAATAGTGAGGATTAAGTTTAGACTTTCTCGGAACTGCTTCAAATCAACTAGATATCTTTGTGCTGTAAATCTCCCAACAGCCAAATGTAAAAGCAGCAAACATCTCGCTGTATGTCCCACATCCAAAGTGCCAAGAGAGAGCTTGCTCTCCCTGTCTTTGAGTACTGTTTGCACTGTCCCGATTACCTCTTTGCTAACATTCTCTTCAGAGCTGCAGTGAAACCAGGAACCACGTGGAGAAGGCACCCACACTGAAAGTGCCTGGAGGGAACATTGGGGCTTCTTCTCAGTGTCTTTGACATAGGGTTTCACTGTCCCGGGAAACTCTCTGCTAACACCCTGCAGAGCGCTGTGCCCAATATACAGAAACGTCTTGCGGTATCTCCTACAGGGAAAGTGCCAGGAAGGAATAGTGAGGATTATGTTTAGACTTTCTCGGAACTGCTTCAAATCAACTAGATATCTTTGTGCTGTAAATCTCCCAACAGCCAAATGTAAAAGCAGCAAACATCTCGCTGTATGTCCCACATCCAAAGTGCCAAGAGAGAGCTTGCTCTCCCTGTCTTTGAGTACTGTTTGCACTGTCCCGATTACCTCTTTGCTAACATTCTCTTCAGAGCTGCAGTGAAACCAGGAACCACGTGGAGAAGGCACCCACACTGAAAGTGCCTGGAGGGAACATCGGGGCTTCTTCCCAGTGTCTCCGATATAGGGTTTCACTGTCCCGGGAAACTCTCTGCTAACACCCTGCAGAGCGCTGTGCCCAATATACAGAAACGTCTTGCGGTATCCCCTACAGGGAAAGTGCCAGGAGGGAATAGTGAGGATTATGTTTAGACTTTCTCGGAACTGCTTCAAATCAACTAGATATCTTTGTGCTGTAAATCTCCCAACAGCCAAATGTAAAAGCAGCAAACATCTCGCTGTATGTCCCACATCCAAAGTGCCGAGAGAGTAATGTAGAGCTTGCTCTCCCTGTCTTTGAGTACTGTTTGCACTGTCCCGATTACCTCTTTGCTAACATTCTCTTCAGAGCTGCAGTGAAACCAGGAACCACGTGGAGAAGGCACCCACACTGAAAGTGCCTGGAGGGAACATTGGGGCTTCTTCTCAGTGTCTCTGACATAGGGTTTCACTGTCCCGGGAAACTCTCTGCTAACACCCTGCAGAGCGCTGTGCCCAATATACAGAAACGTCTTGCGGTATCTCCTACAGGGAAAGTGCCAGGAGGGAATAGTGAGGATTAAGTTTAGACTTTCTCGGAACTGCTTCAAATCAACTAGATATCTTTGTGCTGTAAATCTCCCAACAGCCAAACGTAAAAGCCGCAAACATCTCGCTGTATGTCCCACATCCAAAGTGCCAAGAGAGTAATGTAGAGCTTGCTCTCCCTGTCTTTGAGTACTGTTTGCACTGTCCCGATTACCTCTTTGCTAACATTCTCTTCAGAGCTGCAGTGAAACCAGGAACCACGTGGAGAAGGCACCCACACTGAAAGTGCCTGGAGGGAACATTGGGGCTTCTTCTCAGTGTCTCTGACATAGGGTTTCACTGTCCCGGGAAACTCTCTGCTAACACCCTGCAGAGCGCTGTGCCCAATATACAGAAACGTCTTGCGGTATCTCCTACAGGGAAAGTGCCAGGAGGGAAAAGTGAGGATTATGTTTAGACTTTCTCGGAACTGCTTCAAATCAACTAGATATCTTTGTGCTGTAAATCTCCCAACAGCCAAATGTAAAAGCAGCAAACATCTCGCTGTATGTCCCACATCCAAAGTGCCAAGAGAGAGCTTGCTCTCCCTGTCTTTGAGTATTGTTTGCACTGTCCCGATTACCTCTTTGCTAACATTCTCTTCAGAGCTGCAGTGAAAGCAGGAACCACGTGGAGAAGGCACCCACACTGAAAGTGCCTGGAGGGAACATTGGGGCTTCTTCTCAGTGTCTCTGATATAGGGTTTCACTGTCCCGGGAAACTCTCTGCTAACACCCTGCAGAGCGCTGTGCCCAATGTACAGAAACGTCTTGCGGTATCCCCTACAGGGAAAGTGCCAGGAGGGAATAGTGAGGATTATGTTTAGACTTTCTCGGAACTGCTTCAAATCAACTAGATATCTTTGTGCTGTAAATCTCCCAACAGCCAAATGTAAAAGCAGCAAACATCTCGCTGTATGTCCCACATCCAAAGTGCCAAGAGAGTAATGTAGAGCTTGCTCTCCCTGTCTTTGAGTACCGTTTGCACTGTCCCGATTACCTCTTTGCTAACATTCTCTTCAGAGCTGCAGTGAAACCAGGAACCACGTGGAGAAGGCACCCACACTGAAAGTGCCTGGAGGGAACATTGGGGCTTCTTCTCAGTGTCTCTGACATAGGGTTTTCACTGTCCCGGGAAACTCTCTGCTAACACCCTGCAGAGCGCTGTGCCCAATGTACAGAAACGTCTTGCGGTATCCCAAACAGGGAAAGTGCCAGGAGGGAAAAGTGAGGATTATGTTTAGACTTTCTCGGAACTGCTTCAAATCAACTAGATATCTTTGTGCTGTAAATCTCCCAACAGCCAAACGCAAAAGCAGCAAACATCTCGCTGTATGTCCCACATCCAAAGTGCCAAGAGAGTAATGTAGAGCTTGCTCTCCCTGTCTTTGAGTACTGTTTGCACTGTCCCGATTACCTCTTTGCTAACATTCTCTTCAGAGCTGCAGTGAAACCAGGAACCACGTGGAGAAAACACCCACACTGAAAGTGCCTGGAGGGAACATTGGGGCTTCTTCTCAGTGTCTCTGACATAGGGTTTTCACTGTCCCGGGAAACTCTCTGCTAACACCCTGCAGAGCGCTGTGCCCAATATACAGAAACGTCTTGCGGTATCCCCTACAGGGAAAGTGCCAGGAGGGAATAGTGAGGATTAAGTTTAGACTTTCTCGGAACTGCTTCAAATCAACTAGATATCTTTGTGCTGTAAATCTCCCAACAGCCAAATGTAAAAGCAGCAAACATCTCGCTGTATGTCCCACATCCAAAGTGCCAAGAGAGAGCTTGCTCTCCCTGTCTTTGAGTACTGTTTGCACTGTCCCGATTACCTCTTTGCTAACATTCTCTTCAGAGCTGCAGTGAAACCAGGAACCACGTGGAGAAGGCACCCACACTGAAAGTGCCTGGAAGGAACATTGGGGCTTCTTCTCAGTGTCTCCGATATAGGGTTTCACTGTCCCGGGAAACTCTCTGCTAACACCCTGCAGAGCGCTGTGCCCAATGCAGAGAAACGTCTTGCGGTATCCCAAACAGGGAAAGTGCCAGGAGGGAAAAGTGAGGATTATGTTTAGACTTTCTCGGAACTGCTTCAAATCAACTAGATATCTTTGTGCTGTAAATCTCCCAACAGCCAAATGTAAAAGCAGCAAACATCTCGCTGTATGTCCCACATCCAAAGTGCCAAGAGAGTAATGTAGAGCTTGCTCTCCCTGTCTTTGAGTACTGTTTGCACTGTCCCGATTACCTCTTTGCTAACATTCTCTTCAGAGCTGCAGTGAAACCAGGAACCACGTGGAGAAGGCACCCACACTGAAAGTGCCTGGAGGGAACATTGGGGCTTCTTCTCAGTGTCTCTGACATAGGGTTTTCACTGTCCCGGGAAACTCTCTGCTAACACCCTGCAGAGCGCTGTGCCCAATATACAGAAACGTCTTGCGGTATCCCCTACAGTGAAAGTGCCAGGAGGGAAAAGTGAGGATTATGCTTAGACTTTCTCGGAACTGCTTCAAATCAACTAGATATCTTTGTGCTGTAAATCTCCCAACAGCCAAATGTAAAAGCAGCAAACATCTCGCTGTATGTCCCACATCCAAAGTGCCGAGAGAGTAATGTAGAGCTTGCTCTCCCTGTCTTTGAGTACTGTTTGCACTGTCCCGATTACCTCTTTGCTAACATTCTCTTCAGAGCTGCAGTGAAACCAGGAACCACGTGGAGAAGGCACCCACACTGAAAGTGCCTGGAGGGAACATTGGGGCTTCTTCTCAGTGTCTCTGACATAGGGTTTCACTGTCCCGGGAAACTCTTTGCTAACACCCTGCAGAGCGCTGTGCCCAATATACAGAAACGTCTTGCGGTATCTCCTACAGGGAAAGTGCCAGGAGGGAAAAGTGAGGATTATGTTTAGACTTTCTCGGAACTGCTTCAAATCAACTAGATATCTTTGTGCTGTAAATCTCCCAACAGCCAAATGTAAAAGCAGCAAACATCTCGCTGTATGTCCCACATCCAAAGTGCCAAGAGAGAGCTTGCTCTCCCTGTCTTTGAGTATTGTTTGCACTGTCCCGATTACCTCTTTGCTAACATTCTCTTCAGAGCTGCAGTGAAACCAGGAACCACGTGGAGAAGGCACCCACACTGAAAGTGCCTGGAGGGAACATTGGGGCTTCTTCTCAGTGTCTCTGATATAGGGTTTCACTGTCCCGGGAAACTCTCTGCTAACACCCTGCAGAGCGCTGTGCCCAATGTACAGAAACGTCTTGCGGTATCCCCTACAGGGAAAGTGCCAGGAGGGAATAGTGAGGATTATGTTTAGACTTTCTCGGAACTGCTTCAAATCAACTAGATATCTTTGTGCTGTAAATCTCCCAACAGCCAAATGTAAAAGCAGCAAACATCTCGCTGTATGTCCCACATCCAAAGTGCCAAGAGAGTAATGTAGAGCTTGCTCTCCCTGTCTTTGAGTACCGTTTGCACTGTCCCGATTACCTCTTTGCTAACATTCTCTTCAGAGCTGCAGTGAAACCAGGAACCACGTGGAGAAGGCACCCACACTGAAAGTGCCTGGAGGGAACATTGGGGCTTCTTCTCAGTGTCTCTGACATAGGGTTTTCACTGTCCCGGGAAACTCTCTGCTAACACCCTGCAGAGCGCTGTGCCCAATATACAGAAACGTCTTGCGGTATCCCCTACAGTGAAAGTGCCAGGAGGGAATAGTGAGGATTAAGTTTAGACTTTCTCGGAACTGCTTCAAATCAACTAGATATCTTTGTGCTGTAAATCTCCCAACAGCCAAATGTAAAAGCAGCAAACATCTCGCTGTATGTCCCACATCCAAAGTGCCAAGAGAGTAATGTAGAGCTTGCTCTCCCTGTCTTTGAGTACTGTTTGCACTGTCCCGATTACCTCTTTGCTAACATTCTCTTCAGAGCTGCAGTGAAACCAGGAACCACGTGGAGAAGGCACCCACACTGAAAGTGCCTGGAGGGAACATTGGGGCTTCTTCTCAGTGTCTCTGACATAGGGTTTTCACTGTCCCGGGAAACTCTCTGCTAACACCCTGCAGAGCGCTGTGCCCAATATACAGAAACGTCTTGCGGTATCCCCTACAGTGAAAGTGCCAGGAGGGAAAAGTGAGGATTATGCTTAGACTTTCTCAGAACTGCTTCAAATCAACTAGATATCTTTGTGCTGTAAATCTCCCAACAGCCAAATGTAAAAGCCGCAAACATCTCGCTGTATGTCCCACATCCAAAGTGCCGAGAGAGTAATGTAGAGCTTGCTCTCCCTGTCTTTGAGTACTGTTTGCACTGTCCCGATTACCTCTTTGCTAACATTCTCTTCAGAGCTGCAGTGAAACCAGGAACCACGTGGAGAAGGCACCCACACTGAAAGTGCCTGGAGGGAACATTGGGGCTTCTTCTCAGTGTCTTTGACATAGGGTTTCACTGTCCCGGGAAACTCTCTGCTAACACCCTGCAGAGCGCTGTGCCCAATATACAGAAACGTCTTGCGGTATCTCCTACAGGGAAAGTGCCAGGAGGGAATAGTGAGGATTAAGTTTAGACTTTCTCGGAACTGCTTCAAATCAACTAGATATCTTTGTGCTGTAAATCTCCCAACAGCCAAATGTAAAAGCAGCAAACATCTCGCTGTATGTCCCACATCCAAAGTGCCAAGAGAGAGCTTGCTCTCCCTGTCTTTGAGTACTGTTTGCACTGTCCCGATTACCTCTTTGCTAACATTCTCTTCAGAGCTGCAGTGAAACCAGGAACCACGTGGAGAAGGCACCCACACTGAAAGTGCCTGGAAGGAACATTGGGGCTTCTTCTCAGTGTCTTTGACATAGGGTTTCACTGTCCCGGGAAACTCTCTGCTAACACCCTGCAGAGCGCTGTGCCCAATATACAGAAACGTCTTGCGGTATCTCCTACAGGGAAAGTGCCAGGAGGGAAAAGTGAGGATTATGTTTAGACTTTCTCGGAACTGCTTCAAATCAACTAGATATCTTTGTGCTGTAAATCTCCCAACAGCCAAATGTAAAAGCAGCAAACATCTCGCTGTATGTCCCACATCCAAAGTGCCAAGAGAGAGCTTGCTCTCCCTGTCTTTGAGTATTGTTTGCACTGTCCCGATTACCTCTTTGCTAACATTCTCTTCAGAGCTGCAGTGAAACCAGGAACCACGTGGAGAAGGCACCCACACTGAAAGTGCCTGGAGGGAACATTGGGGCTTCTTCTCAGTGTCTCTGATATAGGGTTTCACTGTCCCGGGAAACTCTCTGCTAACACCCTGCAGAGCGCTGTGCCCAATGTACAGAAACGTCTTGCGGTATCCCCTACAGGGAAAGTGCCAGGAGGGAATAGTGAGGATTATGTTTAGACTTTCTCGGAACTGCTTCAAATCAACTAGATATCTTTGTGCTGTAAATCTCCCAACAGCCAAATGTAAAAGCAGCAAACATCTCGCTGTATGTCCCACATCCAAAGTGCCAAGAGAGTAATGTAGAGCTTGCTCTCCCTGTCTTTGAGTACCGTTTGCACTGTCCCGATTACCTCTTTGCTAACATTCTCTTCAGAGCTGCAGTGAAACCAGGAACCACGTGGAGAAGGCACCCACACTGAAAGTGCCTGGAGGGAACATTGGGGCTTCTTCTCAGTGTCTCTGACATAGGGTTTTCACTGTCCCGGGAAACTCTCTGCTAACACCCTGCAGAGCGCTGTGCCCAATATACAGAAACGTCTTGCGGTATCCCCTACAGTGAAAGTGCCAGGAGGGAATAGTGAGGATTAAGTTTAGACTTTCTCGGAACTGCTTCAAATCAACTAGATATCTTTGTGCTGTAAATCTCCCAACAGCCAAATGTAAAAGCAGCAAACATCTCGCTGTATGTCCCACATCCAAAGTGCCAAGAGAGTAATGTAGAGCTTGCTCTCCCTGTCTTTGAGTACTGTTTGCACTGTCCCGATTACCTCTTTGCTAACATTCTCTTCAGAGCTGCAGTGAAACCAGGAACCACGTGGAGAAGGCACCCACACTGAAAGTGCCTGGAGGGAACATTGGGGCTTCTTCTCAGTGTCTCTGACATAGGGTTTTCACTGTCCCGGGAAACTCTCTGCTAACACCCTGCAGAGCGCTGTGCCCAATATACAGAAACGTCTTGCGGTATCCCCTACAGTGAAAGTGCCAGGAGGGAAAAGTGAGGATTATGCTTAGACTTTCTCAGAACTGCTTCAAATCAACTAGATATCTTTGTGCTGTAAATCTCCCAACAGCCAAATGTAAAAGCCGCAAACATCTCGCTGTATGTCCCACATCCAAAGTGCCGAGAGAGTAATGTAGAGCTTGCTCTCCCTGTCTTTGAGTACTGTTTGCACTGTCCCGATTACCTCTTTGCTAACATTCTCTTCAGAGCTGCAGTGAAACCAGGAACCACGTGGAGAAGGCACCCACACTGAAAGTGCCTGGAGGGAACATTGGGGCTTCTTCTCAGTGTCTTTGACATAGGGTTTCACTGTCCCGGGAAACTCTCTGCTAACACCCTGCAGAGCGCTGTGCCCAATATACAGAAACGTCTTGCGGTATCTCCTACAGGGAAAGTGCCAGGAGGGAATAGTGAGGATTAAGTTTAGACTTTCTCGGAACTGCTTCAAATCAACTAGATATCTTTGTGCTGTAAATCTCCCAACAGCCAAATGTAAAAGCAGCAAACATCTCGCTGTATGTCCCACATCCAAAGTGCCAAGAGAGAGCTTGCTCTCCCTGTCTTTGAGTACTGTTTGCACTGTCCCGATTACCTCTTTGCTAACATTCTCTTCAGAGCTGCAGTGAAACCAGGAACCACGTGGAGAAGGCACCCACACTGAAAGTGCCTGGAAGGAACATTGGGGCTTCTTCTCAGTGTCTTTGACATAGGGTTTCACTGTCCCGGGAAACTCTCTGCTAACACCCTGCAGAGCGCTGTGCCCAATGTAGAGAAACGTCTTGCGGTATCCCAAACAGGGAAAGTGCCAGGAGGGAAAAGTGAGGATTATGTTTAGACTTTCTCGGAACTGCTTCAAATCAACTAGATATCTTTGTGCTGTAAATCTCCCAACAGCCAAATGTAAAAGCAGCAAACATCTCGCTGTATGTCCCACATCCAAAGTGCCAAGAGAGTAATGTAGAGCTTGCTCTCCCTGTCTTTGAGTACTGTTTGCACTGTCCCAATTACCTCTTTGCTAACATTCTCTTCAGAGCTGCAGTGAAACCAGGAACCACGTGGAGAAGGCACCCACACTGAAAGTGCCTGGAGGGAACATTGGGGCTTCTTCTCAGTGTCTTTGACATAGGGTTTCACTGTCCCGGGAAACTCTCTGCTAACACCCTGCAGAGCGCTGTGCCCAATATACAGAAACGTCTTGCGGTATCTCCTACAGGGAAAGTGCCAGGAGGGAATAGTGAGGATTATGTTTAGACTTTCTCGGAACTGCTTCAAATCAACTAGATATCTTTGTGCTGTAAATCTCCCAACAGCCAAATGTAAAAGCAGCAAACATCTCGCTGTATGTCCCACATCCAAAGTGCCAAGAGAGAGCTTGCTCTCCCTGTCTTTGAGTACTGTTTGCACTGTCCCGATTACCTCTTTGCTAACATTCTCTTCAGAGCTGCAGTGAAACCAGGAACCACGTGGAGAAGGCACCCACACTGAAAGTGCCTGGAGGGAACATTGGGGCTTCTTCTCAGTGTCTTTGACATAGGGTTTCACTGTCCCGGGAAACTCTCTGCTAACACCCTGCAGAGTGCTGTGCCCAATATACAGAAACGTCTTGCGGTATCTCCTACAGGGAAAGTGCCAGGAGGGAATAGTGAGGATTAAGTTTAGACTTTCTCGGAACTGCTTCAAATCAACTAGATATCTTTGTGCTGTAAATCTCCCAACAGCCAAATGTAAAAGCAGCAAACATCTCGCTGTATGTCCCACATCCAAAGTGCCAAGAGAGAGCTTGCTCTCCCTGTCTTTGAGTACTGTTTGCACTGTCCCGATTACCTCTTTGCTAACATTCTCTTCAGAGCTGCAGTGAAACCAGGAACCACGTGGAGAAGGCACCCACACTGAAAGTGCCTGGAGGGAACATTGGGGCTTCTTCTCAGTGTCTCCGATATAGGGTTTCACTGTCCCGGGAAACTCTCTGCTAACACCCTGCAGAGCGCTGTGCCCAATGTACAGAAACGTCTTGCGGTATCCCCTACAGGGAAAGTGCCAGGAGGGAATAGTGAGGATTAAGTTTAGACTTTCTCGGAACTGCTTCAAATCAACTAGATATCTTTGTGCTGTAAATCTCCCAACAGCCAAATGTAAAAGCAGCAAACATCTCGCTGTATGTCCCACATCCAAAGTGCCAAGAGAGAGCTTGCTCTCCCTGTCTTTGAGTACTGTTTGCACTGTCCCGATTACCTCTTTGCTAACATTCTCTTCAGAGCTGCAGTGAAACCAGGAACCACGTGGAGAAGGCACCCACACTGAAAGTGCCTGGAGGGAACATTGGGGCTTCTTCTCAGTGTCTCTGACATAGGGTTTCACTGTCCCGGGAAACTCTCTGCTAACACCCTGCAGAGCGCTGTGCCCAATGTACAGAAACGTCTTGCGGTATCCCCTACAGGGAAAGTGCCAGGAGGGAATAGTGAGGATTATGTTTAGACTTTCTCGGAACTGCTTCAAATCAACTAGATATCTTTGTGCTGTAAATCTCCCAACAGCCAAATGTAAAAGCAGCAAACATCTCGCTGTATGTCCCACATCCAAAGTGCCAAGAGAGAGCTTGCTCTCCCTGTCTTTGAGTACTGTTTGCACTGTCCCGATTACCTCTTTGCTAACATTCTCTTCAGAGCTGCAGTGAAACCAGGAACCACGTGGAGAAGGCACCCACACTGAAAGTGCCTGGAAGGAACATTGGGGCTTCTTCTCAGTGTCTTTGACATAGGGTTTCACTGTCCCGGGAAACTCTCTGCTAACACCCTGCAGAGCGCTGTGCCCAATGTAGAGAAACGTCTTGCGGTATCCCAAACAGGGAAAGTGCCAGGAGGGAAAAGTGAGGATTATGTTTAGACTTTCTCGGAACTGCTTCAAATCAACTAGATATCTTTGTGCTGTAAATCTCCCAACAGCCAAATGTAAAAGCAGCAAACATCTCGCTGTATGTCCCACATCCAAAGTGCCAAGAGAGTAATGTAGAGCTTGCTCTCCCTGTCTTTGAGTACTGTTTGCACTGTCCCAATTACCTCTTTGCTAACATTCTCTTCAGAGCTGCAGTGAAACCAGGAACCACGTGGAGAAGGCACCCACACTGAAAGTGCCTGGAGGGAACATTGGGGCTTCTTCTCAGTGTCTTTGACATAGGGTTTCACTGTCCCGGGAAACTCTCTGCTAACACCCTGCAGAGCGCTGTGCCCAATATACAGAAACGTCTTGCGGTATCTCCTACAGGGAAAGTGCCAGGAGGGAATAGTGAGGATTATGTTTAGACTTTCTCGGAACTGCTTCAAATCAACTAGATATCTTTGTGCTGTAAATCTCCCAACAGCCAAATGTAAAAGCAGCAAACATCTCGCTGTATGTCCCACATCCAAAGTGCCAAGAGAGAGCTTGCTCTCCCTGTCTTTGAGTACTGTTTGCACTGTCCCGATTACCTCTTTGCTAACATTCTCTTCAGAGCTGCAGTGAAACCAGGAACCACGTGGAGAAGGCACCCACACTGAAAGTGCCTGGAGGGAACATTGGGGCTTCTTCTCAGTGTCTCTGACATAGGGTTTCACTGTCCCGGGAAACTCTCTGCTAACACCCTGCAGAGCGCTGTGCCCAATGTACAGAAACGTCTTGCGGTATCCCCTACAGGGAAAGTGCCAGGAGGGAATAGTGAGGATTATGTTTAGACTTTCTCGGAACTGCTTCAAATCAACTAGATATCTTTGTGCTGTAAATCTCCCAACAGCCAAATGTAAAAGCAGCAAACATCTCGCTGTATGTCCCACATCCAAAGTGCCAAGAGAGAGCTTGCTCTCCCTGTCTTTGAGTACTGTTTGCACTGTCCCGATTACCTCTTTGCTAACATTCTCTTCAGAGCTGCAGTGAAACCAGGAACCACGTGGAGAAGGCACCCACACTGAAAGTGCCTGGAAGGAACATTGGGGCTTCTTCTCAGTGTCTTTGACATAGGGTTTCACTGTCCCGGGAAACTCTCTGCTAACACCCTGCAGAGCGCTGTGCCCAATGTAGAGAAACGTCTTGCGGTATCCCAAACAGGGAAAGTGCCAGGAGGGAAAAGTGAGGATTATGTTTAGACTTTCTCGGAACTGCTTCAAATCAACTAGATATCTTTGTGCTGTAAATCTCCCAACAGCCAAATGTAAAAGCAGCAAACATCTCGCTGTATGTCCCACATCCAAAGTGCCAAGAGAGTAATGTAGAGCTTGCTCTCCCTGTCTTTGAGTACTGTTTGCACTGTCCCAATTACCTCTTTGCTAACATTCTCTTCAGAGCTGCAGTGAAACCAGGAACCACGTGGAGAAGGCACCCACACTGAAAGTGCCTGGAGGGAACATTGGGGCTTCTTCTCAGTGTCTCTGACATAGGGTTTTCACTGTCCCGGGAAACTCTCTGCTAACACCCTGCAGAGCGCTGTGCCCAATATACAGAAACGTCTTGCGGTATCCCCTACAGTGAAAGTGCCAGGAGGGAATAGTGAGGATTAAGTTTAGACTTTCTCGGAACTGCTTCAAATCAACTAGATATCTTTGTGCTGTAAATCTCCCAACAGCCAAATGTAAAAGCAGCAAACATCTCGCTGTATGTCCCACATCCAAAGTGCCAAGAGAGAGCTTGCTCTCCCTGTCTTTGAGTACTGTTTGCACTGTCCCGATTACCTCTTTGCTAACATTCTCTTCAGAGCTGCAGTGAAACCAGGAACCACGTGGAGAAGGCACCCACACTGAAAGTGCCTGGAAGGAACATTGGGGCTTCTTCTCAGTGTCTCCGATATAGGGTTTCACTGTCCCGGGAAACTCTCTGCTAACACCCTGCAGAGCGCTGTGCCCAATGTAGAGAAACGTCTTGCGGTATCCCAAACAGGGAAAGTGCCAGGAGGGAAAAGTGAGGATTATGTTTAGACTTTCTCGGAACTGCTTCAAATCAACTAGATATCTTTGTGCTGTAAATCTCCCAACAGCCAAATGTAAAAGCAGCAAACATCTCGCTGTATGTCCCACATCCAAAGTGCCAAGAGAGTAATGTAGAGCTTGCTCTCCCTGTCTTTGAGTACTGTTTGCACTGTCCCAATTACCTCTTTGCTAACATTCTCTTCAGAGCTGCAGTGAAACCAGGAACCACGTGGAGAAGGCACCCACACTGAAAGTGCCTGGAGGGAACATTGGGGCTTCTTCTCAGTGTCTCTGACATAGGGTTTTCACTGTCCCGGGAAACTCTCTGCTAACACCCTGCAGAGCGCTGTGCCCAATATACAGAAACGTCTTGCGGTATCCCCTACAGTGAAAGTGCCAGGAGGGAATAGTGAGGATTAAGTTTAGACTTTCTCGGAACTGCTTCAAATCAACTAGATATCTTTGTGCTGTAAATCTCCCAACAGCCAAATGTAAAAGCAGCAAACATCTCGCTGTATGTCCCACATCCAAAGTGCCAAGAGAGAGCTTGCTCTCCCTGTCTTTGAGTACTGTTTGCACTGTCCCGATTACCTCTTTGCTAACATTCTCTTCAGAGCTGCAGTGAAACCAGGAACCACGTGGAGAAGGCACCCACACTGAAAGTGCCTGGAAGGAACATTGGGGCTTCTTCTCAGTGTCTCCGATATAGGGTTTCACTGTCCCGGGAAACTCTCTGCTAACACCCTGCAGAGCGCTGTGCCCAATGTAGAGAAACGTCTTGCGGTATCCCAAACAGGGAAAGTGCCAGGAGGGAAAAGTGAGGATTATGTTTAGACTTTCTCGGAACTGCTTCAAATCAACTAGATATCTTTGTGCTGTAAATCTCCCAACAGCCAAATGTAAAAGCAGCAAACATCTCGCTGTATGTCCCACATCCAAAGTGCCAAGAGAGTAATGTAGAGCTTGCTCTCCCTGTCTTTGAGTACTGTTTGCACTGTCCCGATTACCTCTTTGCTAACATTCTCTTCAGAGCTGCAGTGAAACCAGGAACCACGTGGAGAAGGCACCCACACTGAAAGTGCCTGGAGGGAACATTGGGGCTTCTTCTCAGTGTCTCTGACATAGGGTTTTCACTGTCCCGGGAAACTCTCTGCTAACACCCTGCAGAGCGCTGTGCCCAATATACAGAAACGTCTTGCGGTATCCCCTACAGTGAAAGTGCCAGGAGGGAAAAGTGAGGATTATGCTTAGACTTTCTCAGAACTGCTTCAAATCAACTAGATATCTTTGTGCTGTAAATCTCCCAACAGCCAAATGTAAAAGCCGCAAACATCTCGCTGTATGTCCCACATCCAAAGTGCCGAGAGAGTAATGTAGAGCTTGCTCTCCCTGTCTTTGAGTACTGTTTGCACTGTCCCGATTACCTCTTTGCTAACATTCTCTTCAGAGCTGCAGTGAAACCAGGAACCACGTGGAGAAGGCACCCACACTGAAAGTGCCTGGAGGGAACATTGGGGCTTCTTCTCAGTGTCTTTGACATAGGGTTTCACTGTCCCGGGAAACTCTCTGCTAACACCCTGCAGAGCGCTGTGCCCAATATACAGAAACGTCTTGCGGTATCTCCTACAGGGAAAGTGCCAGGAGGGAATAGTGAGGATTAAGTTTAGACTTTCTCGGAACTGCTTCAAATCAACTAGATATCTTTGTGCTGTAAATCTCCCAACAGCCAAATGTAAAAGCAGCAAACATCTCGCTGTATGTCCCACATCCAAAGTGCCAAGAGAGAGCTTGCTCTCCCTGTCTTTGAGTACTGTTTGCACTGTCCCGATTACCTCTTTGCTAACATTCTCTTCAGAGCTGCAGTGAAACCAGGAACCACGTGGAGAAGGCACCCACACTGAAAGTGCCTGGAAGGAACATTGGGGCTTCTTCTCAGTGTCTTTGACATAGGGTTTCACTGTCCCGGGAAACTCTCTGCTAACACCCTGCAGAGCGCTGTGCCCAATGTAGAGAAACGTCTTGCGGTATCCCAAACAGGGAAAGTGCCAGGAGGGAAAAGTGAGGATTATGTTTAGACTTTCTCGGAACTGCTTCAAATCAACTAGATATCTTTGTGCTGTAAATCTCCCAACAGCCAAATGTAAAAGCAGCAAACATCTCGCTGTATGTCCCACATCCAAAGTGCCAAGAGAGTAATGTAGAGCTTGCTCTCCCTGTCTTTGAGTACTGTTTGCACTGTCCCAATTACCTCTTTGCTAACATTCTCTTCAGAGCTGCAGTGAAACCAGGAACCACGTGGAGAAGGCACCCACACTGAAAGTGCCTGGAGGGAACATTGGGGCTTCTTCTCAGTGTCTTTGACATAGGGTTTCACTGTCCCGGGAAACTCTCTGCTAACACCCTGCAGAGCGCTGTGCCCAATATACAGAAACGTCTTGCGGTATCTCCTACAGGGAAAGTGCCAGGAGGGAATAGTGAGGATTATGTTTAGACTTTCTCGGAACTGCTTCAAATCAACTAGATATCTTTGTGCTGTAAATCTCCCAACAGCCAAATGTAAAAGCAGCAAACATCTCGCTGTATGTCCCACATCCAAAGTGCCAAGAGAGAGCTTGCTCTCCCTGTCTTTGAGTACTGTTTGCACTGTCCCGATTACCTCTTTGCTAACATTCTCTTCAGAGCTGCAGTGAAACCAGGAACCACGTGGAGAAGGCACCCACACTGAAAGTGCCTGGAGGGAACATTGGGGCTTCTTCTCAGTGTCTTTGACATAGGGTTTCACTGTCCCGGGAAACTCTCTGCTAACACCCTGCAGAGTGCTGTGCCCAATATACAGAAACGTCTTGCGGTATCTCCTACAGGGAAAGTGCCAGGAGGGAATAGTGAGGATTAAGTTTAGACTTTCTCGGAACTGCTTCAAATCAACTAGATATCTTTGTGCTGTAAATCTCCCAACAGCCAAATGTAAAAGCAGCAAACATCTCGCTGTATGTCCCACATCCAAAGTGCCAAGAGAGAGCTTGCTCTCCCTGTCTTTGAGTACTGTTTGCACTGTCCCGATTACCTCTTTGCTAACATTCTCTTCAGAGCTGCAGTGAAACCAGGAACCACGTGGAGAAGGCACCCACACTGAAAGTGCCTGGAGGGAACATTGGGGCTTCTTCTCAGTGTCTCCGATATAGGGTTTCACTGTCCCGGGAAACTCTCTGCTAACACCCTGCAGAGCGCTGTGCCCAATGTACAGAAACGTCTTGCGGTATCCCCTACAGGGAAAGTGCCAGGAGGGAATAGTGAGGATTAAGTTTAGACTTTCTCGGAACTGCTTCAAATCAACTAGATATCTTTGTGCTGTAAATCTCCCAACAGCCAAATGTAAAAGCAGCAAACATCTCGCTGTATGTCCCACATCCAAAGTGCCAAGAGAGAGCTTGCTCTCCCTGTCTTTGAGTACTGTTTGCACTGTCCCGATTACCTCTTTGCTAACATTCTCTTCAGAGCTGCAGTGAAACCAGGAACCACGTGGAGAAGGCACCCACACTGAAAGTGCCTGGAGGGAACATTGGGGCTTCTTCTCAGTGTCTCTGACATAGGGTTTCACTGTCCCGGGAAACTCTCTGCTAACACCCTGCAGAGCGCTGTGCCCAATGTACAGAAACGTCTTGCGGTATCCCCTACAGGGAAAGTGCCAGGAGGGAATAGTGAGGATTATGTTTAGACTTTCTCGGAACTGCTTCAAATCAACTAGATATCTTTGTGCTGTAAATCTCCCAACAGCCAAATGTAAAAGCAGCAAACATCTCGCTGTATGTCCCACATCCAAAGTGCCAAGAGAGAGCTTGCTCTCCCTGTCTTTGAGTACTGTTTGCACTGTCCCGATTACCTCTTTGCTAACATTCTCTTCAGAGCTGCAGTGAAACCAGGAACCACGTGGAGAAGGCACCCACACTGAAAGTGCCTGGAAGGAACATTGGGGCTTCTTCTCAGTGTCTTTGACATAGGGTTTCACTGTCCCGGGAAACTCTCTGCTAACACCCTGCAGAGCGCTGTGCCCAATGTAGAGAAACGTCTTGCGGTATCCCAAACAGGGAAAGTGCCAGGAGGGAAAAGTGAGGATTATGTTTAGACTTTCTCGGAACTGCTTCAAATCAACTAGATATCTTTGTGCTGTAAATCTCCCAACAGCCAAATGTAAAAGCAGCAAACATCTCGCTGTATGTCCCACATCCAAAGTGCCAAGAGAGTAATGTAGAGCTTGCTCTCCCTGTCTTTGAGTACTGTTTGCACTGTCCCAATTACCTCTTTGCTAACATTCTCTTCAGAGCTGCAGTGAAACCAGGAACCACGTGGAGAAGGCACCCACACTGAAAGTGCCTGGAGGGAACATTGGGGCTTCTTCTCAGTGTCTTTGACATAGGGTTTCACTGTCCCGGGAAACTCTCTGCTAACACCCTGCAGAGCGCTGTGCCCAATATACAGAAACGTCTTGCGGTATCTCCTACAGGGAAAGTGCCAGGAGGGAATAGTGAGGATTATGTTTAGACTTTCTCGGAACTGCTTCAAATCAACTAGATATCTTTGTGCTGTAAATCTCCCAACAGCCAAATGTAAAAGCAGCAAACATCTCGCTGTATGTCCCACATCCAAAGTGCCAAGAGAGAGCTTGCTCTCCCTGTCTTTGAGTACTGTTTGCACTGTCCCGATTACCTCTTTGCTAACATTCTCTTCAGAGCTGCAGTGAAACCAGGAACCACGTGGAGAAGGCACCCACACTGAAAGTGCCTGGAGGGAACATTGGGGCTTCTTCTCAGTGTCTTTGACATAGGGTTTCACTGTCCCGGGAAACTCTCTGCTAACACCCTGCAGAGTGCTGTGCCCAATATACAGAAACGTCTTGCGGTATCTCCTACAGGGAAAGTGCCAGGAGGGAATAGTGAGGATTAAGTTTAGACTTTCTCGGAACTGCTTCAAATCAACTAGATATCTTTGTGCTGTAAATCTCCCAACAGCCAAATGTAAAAGCAGCAAACATCTCGCTGTATGTCCCACATCCAAAGTGCCAAGAGAGAGCTTGCTCTCCCTGTCTTTGAGTACTGTTTGCACTGTCCCGATTACCTCTTTGCTAACATTCTCTTCAGAGCTGCAGTGAAACCAGGAACCACGTGGAGAAGGCACCCACACTGAAAGTGCCTGGAGGGAACATTGGGGCTTCTTCTCAGTGTCTCCGATATAGGGTTTCACTGTCCCGGGAAACTCTCTGCTAACACCCTGCAGAGCGCTGTGCCCAATGTACAGAAACGTCTTGCGGTATCCCCTACAGGGAAAGTGCCAGGAGGGAATAGTGAGGATTAAGTTTAGACTTTCTCGGAACTGCTTCAAATCAACTAGATATCTTTGTGCTGTAAATCTCCCAACAGCCAAATGTAAAAGCAGCAAACATCTCGCTGTATGTCCCACATCCAAAGTGCCAAGAGAGAGCTTGCTCTCCCTGTCTTTGAGTACTGTTTGCACTGTCCCGATTACCTCTTTGCTAACATTCTCTTCAGAGCTGCAGTGAAACCAGGAACCACGTGGAGAAGGCACCCACACTGAAAGTGCCTGGAGGGAACATTGGGGCTTCTTCTCAGTGTCTCTGACATAGGGTTTCACTGTCCCGGGAAACTCTCTGCTAACACCCTGCAGAGCGCTGTGCCCAATGTACAGAAACGTCTTGCGGTATCCCCTACAGGGAAAGTGCCAGGAGGGAATAGTGAGGATTATGTTTAGACTTTCTCGGAACTGCTTCAAATCAACTAGATATCTTTGTGCTGTAAATCTCCCAACAGCCAAATGTAAAAGCAGCAAACATCTCGCTGTATGTCCCACATCCAAAGTGCCAAGAGAGTAATGTAGAGCTTGCTCTCCCTGTCTTTGAGTACCGTTTGCACTGTCCCGATTACCTCTTTGCTAACATTCTCTTCAGAGCTGCAGTGAAACCAGGAACCACGTGGAGAAGGCACCCACACTGAAAGTGCCTGGAGGGAACATTGGGGCTTCTTCTCAGTGTCTCTGACATAGGGTTTTCACTGTCCCGGGAAACTCTCTGCTAACACCCTGCAGAGCGCTGTGCCCAATGTACAGAAACGTCTTGCGGTATCCCAAACAGGGAAAGTGCCAGGAGGGAAAAGTGAGGATTATGTTTAGACTTTCTCGGAACTGCTTCAAATCAACTAGATATCTTTGTGCTGTAAATCTCCCAACAGCCAAATGTAAAAGCCGCAAACATCTCGCTGTATGTCCCACATCCAAAGTGCCAAGAGAGTAATGTAGAGCTTGCTCTCCCTGTCTTTGAGTACTGTTTGCACTGTCCCGATTACCTCTTTGCTAACATTCTCTTCAGAGCTGCAGTGAAACCAGGAACCACGTGGAGAAGGCACCCACACTGAAAGTGCCTGGAGGGAACATTGGGGCTTCTTCTCAGTGTCTCTGACATAGGGTTTTCACTGTCCCGGGAAACTCTCTGCTAACACCCTGCAGAGCACTGTGCCCAATATACAGAAACGTCTTGCGGTATCCCCTACAGTGAAAGTGCCAGGAGGGAATAGTGAGGATTAAGTTTAGACTTTCTCGGAACTGCTTCAAATCAACTAGATATCTTTGTGCTGTAAATCTCCCAACAGCCAAATGTAAAAGCAGCAAACATCTCGCTGTATGTCCCACATCCAAAGTGCCAAGAGAGAGCTTGCTCTCCCTGTCTTTGAGTACTGTTTGCACTGTCCCGATTACCTCTTTGCTAACATTCTCTTCAGAGCTGCAGTGAAACCAGGAACCACGTGGAGAAGGCACCCACACTGAAAGTGCCTGGAGGGAACACTGGGGCTTCTTCTCAGTGTCTTTGACATAGGGTTTCACTGTCCCGGGAAACTCTCTGCTAACACCCTGCAGAGCGCTGTGCCCAATATACAGAAACGTCTTGCGGTATCTCCTACAGGGAAAGTGCCAGGAAGGAATAGTGAGGATTATGTTTAGACTTTCTCGGAACTGCTTCAAATCAACTAGATATCTTTGTGCTGTAAATCTCCCAACAGCCAAATGTAAAAGCAGCAAACATCTCGCTGTATGTCCCACATCCAAAGTGCCAAGAGAGAGCTTGCTCTCCCTGTCTTTGAGTACTGTTTGCACTGTCCCGATTACCTCTTTGCTAACATTCTCTTCAGAGCTGCAGTGAAACCAGGAACCACGTGGAGAAGGCACCCACACTGAAAGTGCCTGGAGGGAACATCGGGGCTTCTTCCCAGTGTCTCCGATATAGGGTTTCACTGTCCCGGGAAACTCTCTGCTAACACCCTGCAGAGCGCTGTGCCCAATATACAGAAACGTCTTGCGGTATCCCCTACAGGGAAAGTGCCAGGAGGGAATAGTGAGGATTATGTTTAGACTTTCTCGGAACTGCTTCAAATCAACTAGATATCTTTGTGCTGTAAATCTCCCAACAGCCAAATGTAAAAGCAGCAAACATCTCGCTGTATGTCCCACATCCAAAGTGCCGAGAGAGTAATGTAGAGCTTGCTCTCCCTGTCTTTGAGTACTGTTTGCACTGTCCCGATTACCTCTTTGCTAACATTCTCTTCAGAGCTGCAGTGAAACCAGGAACCACGTGGAGAAGGCACCCACACTGAAAGTGCCTGGAGGGAACATTGGGGCTTCTTCTCAGTGTCTCTGACATAGGGTTTTCACTGTCCCGGGAAACTCTCTGCTAACACCCTGCAGAGCGCTGTGCCCAATATACAGAAACGTCTTGCGGTATCCCCTACAGTGAAAGTGCCAGGAGGGAAAAGTGAGGATTATGCTTAGACTTTCTCGGAACTGCTTCAAATCAACTAGATATCTTTGTGCTGTAAATCTCCCAACAGCCAAATGTAAAAGCCGCAAACATCTCGCTGTATGTCCCACATCCAAAGTGCCGAGAGAGTAATGTAGAGCTTGCTCTCCCTGTCTTTGAGTACTGTTTGCACTGTCCCGATTACCTCTTTGCTAACATTCTCTTCAGAGCTGCAGTGAAACCAGGAACCACGTGGAGAAGGCACCCACACTGAAAGTGCCTGGAGGGAACATTGGGGCTTCTTCTCAGTGTCTTTGACATAGGGTTTCACTGTCCCGGGAAACTCTCTGCTAACACCCTGCAGAGCGCTGTGCCCAATATACAGAAACGTCTTGCGGTATCTCCTACAGGGAAAGTGCCAGGAGGGAATAGTGAGGATTATGTTTAGACTTTCTCGGAACTGCTTCAAATCAACTAGATATCTTTGTGCTGTAAATCTCCCAACAGCCAAATGTAAAAGCAGCAAACATCTCGCTGTATGTCCCACATCCAAAGTGCGAAGAGAGAGCTTGCTCTCCCTGTCTTTGAGTACTGTTTGCACTGTCCCGATTACCTCTTTGCTAACATTCTCTTCAGAGCTGCAGTGAAACCAGGAACCACGTGGAGAAGGCACCCACACTGAAAGTGCCTGGAGGGAACATTGGGGCTTCTTCTCAGTGTCTTTGACATAGGGTTTCACTGTCCCGGGAAACTCTCTGCTAACACCCTGCAGAGTGCTGTGCCCAATATACAGAAACGTCTTGCGGTATCTCCTACAGGGAAAGTGCCAGGAGGGAATAGTGAGGATTAAGTTTAGACTTTCTCGGAACTGCTTCAAATCAACTAGATATCTTTGTGCTGTAAATCTCCCAACAGCCAAATGTAAAAGCAGCAAACATCTCGCTGTATGTCCCACATCCAAAGTGCCAAGAGAGAGCTTGCTCTCCCTGTCTTTGAGTACTGTTTGCACTGTCCCGATTACCTCTTTGCTAACATTCTCTTCAGAGCTGCAGTGAAACCAGGAACCACGTGGAGAAGGCACCCACACTGAAAGTGCCTGGAGGGAACATTGGGGCTTCTTCTCAGTGTCTCCGATATAGGGTTTCACTGTCCCGGGAAACTCTCTGCTAACACCCTGCAGAGCGCTGTGCCCAATGTACAGAAACGTCTTGCGGTATCCCCTACAGGGAAAGTGCCAGGAGGGAATAGTGAGGATTAAGTTTAGACTTTCTCGGAACTGCTTCAAATCAACTAGATATCTTTGTGCTGTAAATCTCCCAACAGCCAAATGTAAAAGCAGCAAACATCTCGCTGTATGTCCCACATCCAAAGTGCCAAGAGAGAGCTTGCTCTCCCTGTCTTTGAGTACTGTTTGCACTGTCCCGATTACCTCTTTGCTAACATTCTCTTCAGAGCTGCAGTGAAACCAGGAACCACGTGGAGAAGGCACCCACACTGAAAGTGCCTGGAGGGAACATTGGGGCTTCTTCTCAGTGTCTCTGACATAGGGTTTCACTGTCCCGGGAAACTCTCTGCTAACACCCTGCAGAGCGCTGTGCCCAATGTACAGAAACGTCTTGCGGTATCCCCTACAGGGAAAGTGCCAGGAGGGAATAGTGAGGATTATGTTTAGACTTTCTCGGAACTGCTTCAAATCAACTAGATATCTTTGTGCTGTAAATCTCCCAACAGCCAAATGTAAAAGCAGCAAACATCTCGCTGTATGTCCCACATCCAAAGTGCCAAGAGAGTAATGTAGAGCTTGCTCTCCCTGTCTTTGAGTACCGTTTGCACTGTCCCGATTACCTCTTTGCTAACATTCTCTTCAGAGCTGCAGTGAAACCAGGAACCACGTGGAGAAGGCACCCACACTGAAAGTGCCTGGAGGGAACATTGGGGCTTCTTCTCAGTGTCTCTGACATAGGGTTTTCACTGTCCCGGGAAACTCTCTGCTAACACCCTGCAGAGCGCTGTGCCCAATGTACAGAAACGTCTTGCGGTATCCCAAACAGGGAAAGTGCCAGGAGGGAAAAGTGAGGATTATGTTTAGACTTTCTCGGAACTGCTTCAAATCAACTAGATATCTTTGTGCTGTAAATCTCCCAACAGCCAAATGTAAAAGCCGCAAACATCTCGCTGTATGTCCCACATCCAAAGTGCCAAGAGAGTAATGTAGAGCTTGCTCTCCCTGTCTTTGAGTACTGTTTGCACTGTCCCGATTACCTCTTTGCTAACATTCTCTTCAGAGCTGCAGTGAAACCAGGAACCACGTGGAGAAGGCACCCACACTGAAAGTGCCTGGAGGGAACATTGGGGCTTCTTCTCAGTGTCTCTGACATAGGGTTTTCACTGTCCCGGGAAACTCTCTGCTAACACCCTGCAGAGCACTGTGCCCAATATACAGAAACGTCTTGCGGTATCCCCTACAGTGAAAGTGCCAGGAGGGAATAGTGAGGATTAAGTTTAGACTTTCTCGGAACTGCTTCAAATCAACTAGATATCTTTGTGCTGTAAATCTCCCAACAGCCAAATGTAAAAGCAGCAAACATCTCGCTGTATGTCCCACATCCAAAGTGCCAAGAGAGAGCTTGCTCTCCCTGTCTTTGAGTACTGTTTGCACTGTCCCGATTACCTCTTTGCTAACATTCTCTTCAGAGCTGCAGTGAAACCAGGAACCACGTGGAGAAGGCACCCACACTGAAAGTGCCTGGAGGGAACACTGGGGCTTCTTCTCAGTGTCTTTGACATAGGGTTTCACTGTCCCGGGAAACTCTCTGCTAACACCCTGCAGAGCGCTGTGCCCAATATACAGAAACGTCTTGCGGTATCTCCTACAGGGAAAGTGCCAGGAAGGAATAGTGAGGATTATGTTTAGACTTTCTCGGAACTGCTTCAAATCAACTAGATATCTTTGTGCTGTAAATCTCCCAACAGCCAAATGTAAAAGCAGCAAACATCTCGCTGTATGTCCCACATCCAAAGTGCCAAGAGAGAGCTTGCTCTCCCTGTCTTTGAGTACTGTTTGCACTGTCCCGATTACCTCTTTGCTAACATTCTCTTCAGAGCTGCAGTGAAACCAGGAACCACGTGGAGAAGGCACCCACACTGAAAGTGCCTGGAGGGAACATCGGGGCTTCTTCCCAGTGTCTCCGATATAGGGTTTCACTGTCCCGGGAAACTCTCTGCTAACACCCTGCAGAGCGCTGTGCCCAATATACAGAAACGTCTTGCGGTATCCCCTACAGGGAAAGTGCCAGGAGGGAATAGTGAGGATTATGTTTAGACTTTCTCGGAACTGCTTCAAATCAACTAGATATCTTTGTGCTGTAAATCTCCCAACAGCCAAATGTAAAAGCAGCAAACATCTCGCTGTATGTCCCACATCCAAAGTGCCGAGAGAGTAATGTAGAGCTTGCTCTCCCTGTCTTTGAGTACTGTTTGCACTGTCCCGATTACCTCTTTGCTAACATTCTCTTCAGAGCTGCAGTGAAACCAGGAACCACGTGGAGAAGGCACCCACACTGAAAGTGCCTGGAGGGAACATTGGGGCTTCTTCTCAGTGTCTCTGACATAGGGTTTCACTGTCCCGGGAAACTCTCTGCTAACACCCTGCAGAGCGCTGTGCCCAATATACAGAAACGTCTTGCGGTATCTCCTACAGGGAAAGTGCCAGGAGGGAATAGTGAGGATTAAGTTTAGACTTTCTCGGAACTGCTTCAAATCAACTAGATATCTTTGTGCTGTAAATCTCCCAACAGCCAAACGTAAAAGCCGCAAACATCTCGCTGTATGTCCCACATCCAAAGTGCCAAGAGAGTAATGTAGAGCTTGCTCTCCCTGTCTTTGAGTACTGTTTGCACTGTCCCGATTACCTCTTTGCTAACATTCTCTTCAGAGCTGCAGTGAAACCAGGAACCACGTGGAGAAGGCACCCACATGAAAGTGCCTGGAGGGAACATTGGGGCTTCTTCTCAGTGTCTCTGACATAGGGTTTCACTGTCCCGGGAAACTCTCTGCTAAAACCCTGCAGAGCGCTGTGCCCAATATACAGAAACGTCTTGCGGTATCTCCTACAGGGAAAGTGCCAGGAGGGAAAAGTGAGGATTATGTTTAGACTTTCTCGGAACTGCTTCAAATCAACTAGATATCTTTGTGCTGTAAATCTCCCAACAGCCAAATGTAAAAGCAGCAAACATCTCGCTGTATGTCCCACATCCAAAGTGCCAAGAGAGTAATGTAGAGCTTGCTCTCCCTGTCTTTGAGTACTGTTTGCACTGTCCCGATTACCTCTTTGCTAACATTCTCTTCAGAGCTGCAGTGAAACCAGGAACCACGTGGAGAAGGCACCCACACTGAAAGTGCCTGGAGGGAACATTGGGGCTTCTTCTCAGTGTCTCTGACATAGGGTTTTCACTGTCCCGGGAAACTCTCTGCTAACACCCTGCAGAGCGCTGTGCCCAATATACAGAAACGTCTTGCGGTATCCCCTACAGTGAAAGTGCCAGGAGGGAAAAGTGAGGATTATGCTTAGACTTTCTCGGAACTGCTTCAAATCAACTAGATATCTTTGTGCTGTAAATCTCCCAACAGCCAAATGTAAAAGCCGCAAACATCTCGCTGTATGTCCCACATCCAAAGTGCCGAGAGAGTAATGTAGAGCTTGCTCTCCCTGTCTTTGAGTACTGTTTGCACTGTCCCGATTACCTCTTTGCTAACATTCTCTTCAGAGCTGCAGTGAAACCAGGAACCACGTGGAGAAGGCACCCACACTGAAAGTGCCTGGAGGGAACATTGGGGCTTCTTCTCAGTGTCTCTGACATAGGGTTTCACTGTCCCGGGAAACTCTCTGCTAACACCCTGCAGAGCGCTGTGCCCAATATACAGAAACGTCTTGCGGTATCTCCTACAGGGAAAGTGCCAGGAGGGAAAAGTGAGGATTATGTTTAGACTTTCTCGGAACTGCTTCAAATCAACTAGATATCTTTGTGCTGTAAATCTCCCAACAGCCAAATGTAAAAGCAGCAAACATCTCGCTGTATGTCCCACATCCAAAGTGCCAAGAGAGTAATGTAGAGCTTGCTCTCCCTGTCTTTGAGTACTGTTTGCACTGTCCCGATTACCTCTTTGCTAACATTCTCTTCAGAGCTGCAGTGAAACCAGGAACCACGTGGAGAAGGCACCCACACTGAAAGTGCCTGGAGGGAACATTGGGGCTTCTTCTCAGTGTCTCTGACATAGGGTTTTCACTGTCCCGGGAAACTCTCTGCTAACACCCTGCAGAGCGCTGTGCCCAATATACAGAAACGTCTTGCGGTATCCCCTACAGTGAAAGTGCCAGGAGGGAAAAGTGAGGATTATGCTTAGACTTTCTCGGAACTGCTTCAAATCAACTAGATATCTTTGTGCTGTAAATCTCCCAACAGCCAAATGTAAAAGCCGCAAACATCTCGCTGTATGTCCCACATCCAAAGTGCCGAGAGAGTAATGTAGAGCTTGCTCTCCCTGTCTTTGAGTACTGTTTGCACTGTCCCGATTACCTCTTTGCTAACATTCTCTTCAGAGCTGCAGTGAAACCAGGAACCACGTGGAGAAGGCACCCACACTGAAAGTGCCTGGAGGGAACATTGGGGCTTCTTCTCAGTGTCTTTGACATAGGGTTTCACTGTCCCGGGAAACTCTCTGCTAACACCCTGCAGAGCGCTGTGCCCAATATACAGAAACGTCTTGCGGTATCTCCTACAGGGAAAGTGCCAGGAGGGAATAGTGAGGATTAAGTTTAGACTTTCTCGGAACTGCTTCAAATCAACTAGATATCTTTGTGCTGTAAATCTCCCAACAGCCAAATGTAAAAGCAGCAAACATCTCGCTGTATGTCCCACATCCAAAGTGCCAAGAGAGAGCTTGCTCTCCCTGTCTTTGAGTACTGTTTGCACTGTCCCGATTACCTCTTTGCTAACATTCTCTTCAGAGCTGCAGTGAAACCAGGAACCACGTGGAGAAGGCACCCACACTGAAAGTGCCTGGAAGGAACATTGGGGCTTCTTCTCAGTGTCTCCGATATAGGGTTTCACTGTCCCGGGAAACTCTCTGCTAACACCCTGCAGAGCGCTGTGCCCAATGTAGAGAAACGTCTTGCGGTATCCCAAACAGGGAAAGTGCCAGGAGGGAAAAGTGAGGATTATGTTTAGACTTTCTCGGAACTGCTTCAAATCAACTAGATATCTTTGTGCTGTAAATCTCCCAACAGCCAAATGTAAAAGCAGCAAACATCTCGCTGTATGTCCCACATCCAAAGTGCCGAGAGAGTAATGTAGAGCTTGCTCTCCCTGTCTTTGAGTACTGTTTGCACTGTCCCAATTACCTCTTTGCTAACATTCTCTTCAGAGCTGCAGTGAAACCAGGAACCACGTGGAGAAGGCACCCACACTGAAAGTGCCTGGAGGGAACATTGGGGCTTCTTCTCAGTGTCTTTGACATAGGGTTTCACTGTCCCGGGAAACTCTCTGCTAACACCCTGCAGAGCGCTGTGCCCAATATACAGAAACGTCTTGCGGTATCTCCTACAGGGAAAGTGCCAGGAGGGAATAGTGAGGATTATGTTTAGACTTTCTCGGAACTGCTTCAAATCAACTAGATATCTTTGTGCTGTAAATCTCCCAACAGCCAAATGTAAAAGCAGCAAACATCTCGCTGTATGTCCCACATCCAAAGTGCCAAGAGAGTAATGTAGAGCTTGCTCTCCCTGTCTTTGAGTACCGTTTGCACTGTCCCGATTACCTCTTTGCTAACATTCTCTTCAGAGCTGCAGTGAAACCAGGAACCACGTGGAGAAGGCACCCACACTGAAAGTGCCTGGAGGGAACATTGGGGCTTCTTCTCAGTGTCTCTGACATAGGGTTTTCACTGTCCCGGGAAACTCTCTGCTAACACCCTGCAGAGCGCTGTGCCCAATGTACAGAAACGTCTTGCGGTATCCCAAACAGGGAAAGTGCCAGGAGGGAAAAGTGAGGATTATGTTTAGACTTTCTCGGAACTGCTTCAAATCAACTAGATATCTTTGTGCTGTAAATCTCCCAACAGCCAAATGTAAAAGCCGCAAACATCTCGCTGTATGTCCCACATCCAAAGTGCCAAGAGAGTAATGTAGAGCTTGCTCTCCCTGTCTTTGAGTACTGTTTGCACTGTCCCGATTACCTCTTTGCTAACATTCTCTTCAGAGCTGCAGTGAAACCAGGAACCACGTGGAGAAGGCACCCACACTGAAAGTGCCTGGAGGGAACATTGGGGCTTCTTCTCAGTGTCTCTGACATAGGGTTTTCACTGTCCCGGGAAACTCTCTGCTAACACCCTGCAGAGCACTGTGCCCAATATACAGAAACGTCTTGCGGTATCCCCTACAGTGAAAGTGCCAGGAGGGAATAGTGAGGATTAAGTTTAGACTTTCTCGGAACTGCTTCAAATCAACTAGATATCTTTGTGCTGTAAATCTCCCAACAGCCAAATGTAAAAGCAGCAAACATCTCGCTGTATGTCCCACATCCAAAGTGCCAAGAGAGAGCTTGCTCTCCCTGTCTTTGAGTACTGTTTGCACTGTCCCGATTACCTCTTTGCTAACATTCTCTTCAGAGCTGCAGTGAAACCAGGAACCACGTGGAGAAGGCACCCACACTGAAAGTGCCTGGAGGGAACACTGGGGCTTCTTCTCAGTGTCTTTGACATAGGGTTTCACTGTCCCGGGAAACTCTCTGCTAACACCCTGCAGAGCGCTGTGCCCAATATACAGAAACGTCTTGCGGTATCTCCTACAGGGAAAGTGCCAGGAAGGAATAGTGAGGATTATGTTTAGACTTTCTCGGAACTGCTTCAAATCAACTAGATATCTTTGTGCTGTAAATCTCCCAACAGCCAAATGTAAAAGCAGCAAACATCTCGCTGTATGTCCCACATCCAAAGTGCCAAGAGAGAGCTTGCTCTCCCTGTCTTTGAGTACTGTTTGCACTGTCCCGATTACCTCTTTGCTAACATTCTCTTCAGAGCTGCAGTGAAACCAGGAACCACGTGGAGAAGGCACCCACACTGAAAGTGCCTGGAGGGAACATCGGGGCTTCTTCCCAGTGTCTCCGATATAGGGTTTCACTGTCCCGGGAAACTCTCTGCTAACACCCTGCAGAGCGCTGTGCCCAATATACAGAAACGTCTTGCGGTATCCCCTACAGGGAAAGTGCCAGGAGGGAATAGTGAGGATTATGTTTAGACTTTCTCGGAACTGCTTCAAATCAACTAGATATCTTTGTGCTGTAAATCTCCCAACAGCCAAATGTAAAAGCAGCAAACATCTCGCTGTATGTCCCACATCCAAAGTGCCGAGAGAGTAATGTAGAGCTTGCTCTCCCTGTCTTTGAGTACTGTTTGCACTGTCCCGATTACCTCTTTGCTAACATTCTCTTCAGAGCTGCAGTGAAACCAGGAACCACGTGGAGAAGGCACCCACACTGAAAGTGCCTGGAGGGAACATTGGGGCTTCTTCTCAGTGTCTCTGACATAGGGTTTCACTGTCCCGGGAAACTCTCTGCTAACACCCTGCAGAGCGCTGTGCCCAATATACAGAAACGTCTTGCGGTATCTCCTACAGGGAAAGTGCCAGGAGGGAATAGTGAGGATTAAGTTTAGACTTTCTCGGAACTGCTTCAAATCAACTAGATATCTTTGTGCTGTAAATCTCCCAACAGCCAAACGTAAAAGCCGCAAACATCTCGCTGTATGTCCCACATCCAAAGTGCCAAGAGAGTAATGTAGAGCTTGCTCTCCCTGTCTTTGAGTACTGTTTGCACTGTCCCGATTACCTCTTTGCTAACATTCTCTTCAGAGCTGCAGTGAAACCAGGAACCACGTGGAGAAGGCACCCACATGAAAGTGCCTGGAGGGAACATTGGGGCTTCTTCTCAGTGTCTCTGACATAGGGTTTCACTGTCCCGGGAAACTCTCTGCTAACACCCTGCAGAGCGCTGTGCCCAATATACAGAAACGTCTTGCGGTATCTCCTACAGGGAAAGTGCCAGGAGGGAAAAGTGAGGATTATGTTTAGACTTTCTCAGAACTGCTTCAAATCAACTAGATATCTTTGTGCTGTAAATCTCCCAACAGCCAAATGTAAAAGCAGCAAACATCTCGCTGTATGTCCCACATCCAAAGTGCCAAGAGAGTAATGTAGAGCTTGCTCTCCCTGTCTTTGAGTACTGTTTGCACTGTCCCGATTACCTCTTTGCTAACATTCTCTTCAGAGCTGCAGTGAAACCAGGAACCACGTGGAGAAGGCACCCACACTGAAAGTGCCTGGAGGGAACATTGGGGCTTCTTCTCAGTGTCTCTGACATAGGGTTTTCACTGTCCCGGGAAACTCTCTGCTAACACCCTGCAGAGCGCTGTGCCCAATATACAGAAACGTCTTGCGGTATCCCCTACAGTGAAAGTGCCAGGAGGGAAAAGTGAGGATTATGCTTAGACTTTCTCGGAACTGCTTCAAATCAACTAGATATCTTTGTGCTGTAAATCTCCCAACAGCCAAATGTAAAAGCCGCAAACATCTCGCTGTATGTCCCACATCCAAAGTGCCGAGAGAGTAATGTAGAGCTTGCTCTCCCTGTCTTTGAGTACTGTTTGCACTGTCCCGATTACCTCTTTGCTAACATTCTCTTCAGAGCTGCAGTGAAACCAGGAACCACGTGGAGAAGGCACCCACACTGAAAGTGCCTGGAGGGAACATTGGGGCTTCTTCTCAGTGTCTCTGACATAGGGTTTCACTGTCCCGGGAAACTCTCTGCTAACACCCTGCAGAGCGCTGTGCCCAATATACAGAAACGTCTTGCGGTATCTCCTACAGGGAAAGTGCCAGGAGGGAAAAGTGAGGATTATGTTTAGACTTTCTCGGAACTGCTTCAAATCAACTAGATATCTTTGTGCTGTAAATCTCCCAACAGCCAAATGTAAAAGCAGCAAACATCTCGCTGTATGTCCCACATCCAAAGTGCCAAGAGAGTAATGTAGAGCTTGCTCTCCCTGTCTTTGAGTACTGTTTGCACTGTCCCGATTACCTCTTTGCTAACATTCTCTTCAGAGCTGCAGTGAAACCAGGAACCACGTGGAGAAGGCACCCACACTGAAAGTGCCTGGAGGGAACATTGGGGCTTCTTCTCAGTGTCTCTGACATAGGGTTTTCACTGTCCCGGGAAACTCTCTGCTAACACCCTGCAGAGCGCTGTGCCCAATATACAGAAACGTCTTGCGGTATCCCCTACAGTGAAAGTGCCAGGAGGGAAAAGTGAGGATTATGCTTAGACTTTCTCGGAACTGCTTCAAATCAACTAGATATCTTTGTGCTGTAAATCTCCCAACAGCCAAATGTAAAAGCCGCAAACATCTCGCTGTATGTCCCACATCCAAAGTGCCGAGAGAGTAATGTAGAGCTTGCTCTCCCTGTCTTTGAGTACTGTTTGCACTGTCCCGATTACCTCTTTGCTAACATTCTCTTCAGAGCTGCAGTGAAACCAGGAACCACGTGGAGAAGGCACCCACACTGAAAGTGCCTGGAGGGAACATTGGGGCTTCTTCTCAGTGTCTTTGACATAGGGTTTCACTGTCCCGGGAAACTCTCTGCTAACACCCTGCAGAGCGCTGTGCCCAATATACAGAAACGTCTTGCGGTATCTCCTACAGGGAAAGTGCCAGGAGGGAATAGTGAGGATTAAGTTTAGACTTTCTCGGAACTGCTTCAAATCAACTAGATATCTTTGTGCTGTAAATCTCCCAACAGCCAAATGTAAAAGCAGCAAACATCTCGCTGTATGTCCCACATCCAAAGTGCCAAGAGAGAGCTTGCTCTCCCTGTCTTTGAGTACTGTTTGCACTGTCCCGATTACCTCTTTGCTAACATTCTCTTCAGAGCTGCAGTGAAACCAGGAACCACGTGGAGAAGGCACCCACACTGAAAGTGCCTGGAAGGAACATTGGGGCTTCTTCTCAGTGTCTCCGATATAGGGTTTCACTGTCCCGGGAAACTCTCTGCTAACACCCTGCAGAGCGCTGTGCCCAATATACAGAAACGTCTTGCGGTATCCCCTACAGGGAAAGTGCCAGGAGGGAATAGTGAGGATTATGTTTAGACTTTCTCGGAACTGCTTCAAATCAACTAGATATCTTTGTGCTGTAAATCTCCCAACAGCCAAATGTAAAAGCAGCAAACATCTCGCTGTATGTCCCACATCCAAAGTGCCGAGAGAGTAATGTAGAGCTTGCTCTCCCTGTCTTTGAGTACTGTTTGCACTGTCCCGATTACCTCTTTGCTAACATTCTCTTCAGAGCTGCAGTGAAACCAGGAACCACGTGGAGAAGGCACCCACACTGAAAGTGCCTGGAGGGAACATTGGGGCTTCTTCTCAGTGTCTCTGACATAGGGTTTCACTGTCCCGGGAAACTCTCTGCTAACACCCTGCAGAGCGCTGTGCCCAATATACAGAAACGTCTTGCGGTATCTCCTACAGGGAAAGTGCCAGGAGGGAATAGTGAGGATTAAGTTTAGACTTTCTCGGAACTGCTTCAAATCAACTAGATATCTTTGTGCTGTAAATCTCCCAACAGCCAAACGTAAAAGCCGCAAACATCTCGCTGTATGTCCCACATCCAAAGTGCCAAGAGAGTAATGTAGAGCTTGCTCTCCCTGTCTTTGAGTACTGTTTGCACTGTCCCGATTACCTCTTTGCTAACATTCTCTTCAGAGCTGCAGTGAAACCAGGAACCACGTGGAGAAGGCACCCACATGAAAGTGCCTGGAGGGAACATTGGGGCTTCTTCTCAGTGTCTCTGACATAGGGTTTCACTGTCCCGGGAAACTCTCTGCTAACACCCTGCAGAGCGCTGTGCCCAATATACAGAAACGTCTTGCGGTATCTCCTACAGGGAAAGTGCCAGGAGGGAAAAGTGAGGATTATGTTTAGACTTTCTCGGAACTGCTTCAAATCAACTAGATATCTTTGTGCTGTAAATCTCCCAACAGCCAAATGTAAAAGCAGCAAACATCTCGCTGTATGTCCCACATCCAAAGTGCCAAGAGAGTAATGTAGAGCTTGCTCTCCCTGTCTTTGAGTACTGTTTGCACTGTCCCGATTACCTCTTTGCTAACATTCTCTTCAGAGCTGCAGTGAAACCAGGAACCACGTGGAGAAGGCACCCACACTGAAAGTGCCTGGAGGGAACATTGGGGCTTCTTCTCAGTGTCTCTGACATAGGGTTTCACTGTCCCGGGAAACTCTCTGCTAACACCCTGCAGAGCGCTGTGCCCAATATACAGAAACGTCTTGCGGTATCTCCTACAGGGAAAGTGCCAGGAGGGAAAAGTGAGGATTATGTTTAGACTTTCTCGGAACTGCTTCAAATCAACTAGATATCTTTGTGCTGTAAATCTCCCAACAGCCAAATGTAAAAGCAGCAAACATCTCGCTGTATGTCCCACATCCAAAGTGCCAAGAGAGTAATGTAGAGCTTGCTCTCCCTGTCTTTGAGTACTGTTTGCACTGTCCCGATTACCTCTTTGCTAACATTCTCTTCAGAGCTGCAGTGAAACCAGGAACCACGTGGAGAAGGCACCCACACTGAAAGTGCCTGGAGGGAACATTGGGGCTTCTTCTCAGTGTCTCTGACATAGGGTTTTCACTGTCCCGGGAAACTCTCTGCTAACACCCTGCAGAGCGCTGTGCCCAATATACAGAAACGTCTTGCGGTATCCCCTACAGTGAAAGTGCCAGGAGGGAAAAGTGAGGATTATGCTTAGACTTTCTCGGAACTGCTTCAAATCAACTAGATATCTTTGTGCTGTAAATCTCCCAACAGCCAAATGTAAAAGCCGCAAACATCTCGCTGTATGTCCCACATCCAAAGTGCCGAGAGAGTAATGTAGAGCTTGCTCTCCCTGTCTTTGAGTACTGTTTGCACTGTCCCGATTACCTCTTTGCTAACATTCTCTTCAGAGCTGCAGTGAAACCAGGAACCACGTGGAGAAGGCACCCACACTGAAAGTGCCTGGAGGGAACATTGGGGCTTCTTCTCAGTGTCTTTGACATAGGGTTTCACTGTCCCGGGAAACTCTCTGCTAACACCCTGCAGAGCGCTGTGCCCAATATACAGAAACGTCTTGCGGTATCTCCTACAGGGAAAGTGCCAGGAGGGAATAGTGAGGATTAAGTTTAGACTTTCTCGGAACTGCTTCAAATCAACTAGATATCTTTGTGCTGTAAATCTCCCAACAGCCAAATGTAAAAGCAGCAAACATCTCGCTGTATGTCCCACATCCAAAGTGCCAAGAGAGAGCTTGCTCTCCCTGTCTTTGAGTACTGTTTGCACTGTCCCGATTACCTCTTTGCTAACATTCTCTTCAGAGCTGCAGTGAAACCAGGAACCACGTGGAGAAGGCACCCACACTGAAAGTGCCTGGAAGGAACATTGGGGCTTCTTCTCAGTGTCTCCGATATAGGGTTTCACTGTCCCGGGAAACTCTCTGCTAACACCCTGCAGAGCGCTGTGCCCAATGTAGAGAAACGTCTTGCGGTATCCCAAACAGGGAAAGTGCCAGGAGGGAAAAGTGAGGATTATGTTTAGACTTTCTCGGAACTGCTTCAAATCAACTAGATATCTTTGTGCTGTAAATCTCCCAACAGCCAAATGTAAAAGCAGCAAACATCTCGCTGTATGTCCCACATCCAAAGTGCCGAGAGAGTAATGTAGAGCTTGCTCTCCCTGTCTTTGAGTACTGTTTGCACTGTCCCAATTACCTCTTTGCTAACATTCTCTTCAGAGCTGCAGTGAAACCAGGAACCACGTGGAGAAGGCACCCACACTGAAAGTGCCTGGAGGGAACATTGGGGCTTCTTCTCAGTGTCTTTGACATAGGGTTTCACTGTCCCGGGAAACTCTCTGCTAACACCCTGCAGAGCGCTGTGCCCAATATACAGAAACGTCTTGCGGTATCTCCTACAGGGAAAGTGCCAGGAGGGAATAGTGAGGATTATGTTTAGACTTTCTCGGAACTGCTTCAAATCAACTAGATATCTTTGTGCTGTAAATCTCCCAACAGCCAAATGTAAAAGCAGCAAACATCTCGCTGTATGTCCCACATCCAAAGTGCGAAGAGAGAGCTTGCTCTCCCTGTCTTTGAGTACTGTTTGCACTGTCCCGATTACCTCTTTGCTAACATTCTCTTCAGAGCTGCAGTGAAACCAGGAACCACGTGGAGAAGGCACCCACACTGAAAGTGCCTGGAGGGAACATTGGGGCTTCTTCTCAGTGTCTTTGACATAGGGTTTCACTGTCCCGGGAAACTCTCTGCTAACACCCTGCAGAGTGCTGTGCCCAATATACAGAAACGTCTTGCGGTATCTCCTACAGGGAAAGTGCCAGGAGGGAATAGTGAGGATTAAGTTTAGACTTTCTCGGAACTGCTTCAAATCAACTAGATATCTTTGTGCTGTAAATCTCCCAACAGCCAAATGTAAAAGCAGCAAACATCTCGCTGTATGTCCCACATCCAAAGTGCCAAGAGAGAGCTTGCTCTCCCTGTCTTTGAGTACTGTTTGCACTGTCCCGATTACCTCTTTGCTAACATTCTCTTCAGAGCTGCAGTGAAACCAGGAACCACGTGGAGAAGGCACCCACACTGAAAGTGCCTGGAGGGAACATTGGGGCTTCTTCTCAGTGTCTCCGATATAGGGTTTCACTGTCCCGGGAAACTCTCTGCTAACACCCTGCAGAGCGCTGTGCCCAATGTACAGAAACGTCTTGCGGTATCCCCTACAGGGAAAGTGCCAGGAGGGAATAGTGAGGATTAAGCTTAGACTTTCTCGGAACTGCTTCAAATCAACTAGATATCTTTGTGCTGTAAATCTCCCAACAGCCAAATGTAAAAGCAGCAAACATCTCGCTGTATGTCCCACATCCAAAGTGCCAAGAGAGAGCTTGCTCTCCCTGTCTTTGAGTACTGTTTGCACTGTCCCGATTACCTCTTTGCTAACATTCTCTTCAGAGCTGCAGTGAAACCAGGAACCACGTGGAGAAGGCACCCACACTGAAAGTGCCTGGAGGGAACACTGGGGCTTCTTCTCAGTGTCTTTGACATAGGGTTTCACTGTCCCGGGAAACTCTCTGCTAACACCCTGCAGAGCGCTGTGCCCAATATACAGAAACGTCTTGCGGTATCTCCTACAGGGAAAGTGCCAGGAAGGAATAGTGAGGATTATGTTTAGACTTTCTCGGAACTGCTTCAAATCAACTAGATATCTTTGTGCTGTAAATCTCCCAACAGCCAAATGTAAAAGCAGCAAACATCTCGCTGTATGTCCCACATCCAAAGTGCCAAGAGAGAGCTTGCTCTCCCTGTCTTTGAGTACTGTTTGCACTGTCCCGATTACCTCTTTGCTAACATTCTCTTCAGAGCTGCAGTGAAACCAGGAACCACGTGGAGAAGGCACCCACACTGAAAGTGCCTGGAGGGAACATTGGGGCTTCTTCTCAGTGTCTCCGATATAGGGTTTCACTGTCCCGGGAAACTCTCTGCTAACACCCTGCAGAGCGCTGTGCCCAATATACAGAAACGTCTTGCGGTATCCCCTACAGGGAAAGTGCCAGGAGGGAATAGTGAGGATTATGTTTAGACTTTCTCGGAACTGCTTCAAATCAACTAGATATCTTTGTGCTGTAAATCTCCCAACAGCCAAATGTAAAAGCAGCAAACATCTCGCTGTATGTCCCACATCCAAAGTGCCAAGAGAGAGCTTGCTCTCCCTGTCTTTGAGTACTGTTTGCACTGTCCCGATTACCTCTTTGCTAACATTCTCTTCAGAGCTGCAGTGAAACCAGGAACCACGTGGAGAAGGCACCCACACTGAAAGTGCCTGGAAGGAACATTGGGGCTTCTTCTCAGTGTCTCCGATATAGGGTTTCACTGTCCCGGGAAACTCTCTGCTAACACCCTGCAGAGCGCTGTGCCCAATGTAGAGAAACGTCTTGCGGTATCCCAAACAGGGAAAGTGCCAGGAGGGAAAAGTGAGGATTATGTTTAGACTTTCTCGGAACTGCTTCAAATCAACTAGATATCTTTGTGCTGTAAATCTCCCAACAGCCAAATGTAAAAGCAGCAAACATCTCGCTGTATGTCCCACATCCAAAGTGCCAAGAGAGTAATGTAGAGCTTGCTCTCCCTGTCTTTGAGTACTGTTTGCACTGTCCCGATTACCTCTTTGCTAACATTCTCTTCAGAGCTGCAGTGAAACCAGGAACCACGTGGAGAAGGCACCCACATGAAAGTGCCTGGAGGGAACATTGGGGCTTCTTCTCAGTGTCTCTGACATAGGGTTTCACTGTCCCGGGAAACTCTCTGCTAACACCCTGCAGAGCGCTGTGCCCAATATACAGAAACGTCTTGCGGTATCTCCTACAGGGAAAGTGCCAGGAGGGAAAAGTGAGGATTATGTTTAGACTTTCTCGGAACTGCTTCAAATCAACTAGATATCTTTGTGCTGTAAATCTCCCAACAGCCAAATGTAAAAGCAGCAAACATCTCGCTGTATGTCCCACATCCAAAGTGCCAAGAGAGTAATGTAGAGCTTGCTCTCCCTGTCTTTGAGTACTGTTTGCACTGTCCCGATTACCTCTTTGCTAACATTCTCTTCAGAGCTGCAGTGAAACCAGGAACCACGTGGAGAAGGCACCCACACTGAAAGTGCCTGGAGGGAACATTGGGGCTTCTTCTCAGTGTCTCTGACATAGGGTTTTCACTGTCCCGGGAAACTCTCTGCTAACACCCTGCAGAGCGCTGTGCCCAATATACAGAAACGTCTTGCGGTATCCCCTACAGTGAAAGTGCCAGGAGGGAAAAGTGAGGATTATGCTTAGACTTTCTCGGAACTGCTTCAAATCAACTAGATATCTTTGTGCTGTAAATCTCCCAACAGCCAAATGTAAAAGCCGCAAACATCTCGCTGTATGTCCCACATCCAAAGTGCCGAGAGAGTAATGTAGAGCTTGCTCTCCCTGTCTTTGAGTACTGTTTGCACTGTCCCGATTACCTCTTTGCTAACATTCTCTTCAGAGCTGCAGTGAAACCAGGAACCACGTGGAGAAGGCACCCACACTGAAAGTGCCTGGAGGGAACATTGGGGCTTCTTCTCAGTGTCTCTGACATAGGGTTTCACTGTCCCGGGAAACTCTCTGCTAACACCCTGCAGAGCGCTCTGCCCAATATACAGAAACGTCTTGCGGTATCTCCTACAGGGAAAGTGCCAGGAGGGAAAAGTGAGGATTATGTTTAGACTTTCTCGGAACTGCTTCAAATCAACTAGATATCTTTGTGCTGTAAATCTCCCAACAGCCAAATGTAAAAGCAGCAAACATCTCGCTGTATGTCCCACATCCAAAGTGCCAAGAGAGTAATGTAGAGCTTGCTCTCCCTGTCTTTGAGTACTGTTTGCACTGTCCCGATTACCTCTTTGCTAACATTCTCTTCAGAGCTGCAGTGAAACCAGGAACCACGTGGAGAAGGCACCCACACTGAAAGTGCCTGGAGGGAACATTGGGGCTTCTTCTCAGTGTCTCTGACATAGGGTTTTCACTGTCCCGGGAAACTCTCTGCTAACACCCTGCAGAGCGCTGTGCCCAATATACAGAAACGTCTTGCGGTATCCCCTACAGTGAAAGTGCCAGGAGGGAAAAGTGAGGATTATGCTTAGACTTTCTCGGAACTGCTTCAAATCAACTAGATATCTTTGTGCTGTAAATCTCCCAACAGCCAAATGTAAAAGCCGCAAACATCTCGCTGTATGTCCCACATCCAAAGTGCCGAGAGAGTAATGTAGAGCTTGCTCTCCCTGTCTTTGAGTACTGTTTGCACTGTCCCGATTACCTCTTTGCTAACATTCTCTTCAGAGCTGCAGTGAAACCAGGAACCACGTGGAGAAGGCACCCACACTGAAAGTGCCTGGAGGGAACATTGGGGCTTCTTCTCAGTGTCTTTGACATAGGGTTTCACTGTCCCGGGAAACTCTCTGCTAACACCCTGCAGAGCGCTGTGCCCAATATACAGAAACGTCTTGCGGTATCTCCTACAGGGAAAGTGCCAGGAGGGAATAGTGAGGATTAAGTTTAGACTTTCTCGGAACTGCTTCAAATCAACTAGATATCTTTGTGCTGTAAATCTCCCAACAGCCAAATGTAAAAGCAGCAAACATCTCGCTGTATGTCCCACATCCAAAGTGCCAAGAGAGAGCTTGCTCTCCCTGTCTTTGAGTACTGTTTGCACTGTCCCGATTACCTCTTTGCTAACATTCTCTTCAGAGCTGCAGTGAAACCAGGAACCACGTGGAGAAGGCACCCACACTGAAAGTGCCTGGAAGGAACATTGGGGCTTCTTCTCAGTGTCTCCGATATAGGGTTTCACTGTCCCGGGAAACTCTCTGCTAACACCCTGCAGAGCGCTGTGCCCAATGTAGAGAAACGTCTTGCGGTATCCCAAACAGGGAAAGTGCCAGGAGGGAAAAGTGAGGATTATGTTTAGACTTTCTCGGAACTGCTTCAAATCAACTAGATATCTTTGTGCTGTAAATCTCCCAACAGCCAAATGTAAAAGCAGCAAACATCTCGCTGTATGTCCCACATCCAAAGTGCCGAGAGAGTAATGTAGAGCTTGCTCTCCCTGTCTTTGAGTACTGTTTGCACTGTCCCAATTACCTCTTTGCTAACATTCTCTTCAGAGCTGCAGTGAAACCAGGAACCACGTGGAGAAGGCACCCACACTGAAAGTGCCTGGAGGGAACATTGGGGCTTCTTCTCAGTGTCTTTGACATAGGGTTTCACTGTCCCGGGAAACTCTCTGCTAACACCCTGCAGAGCGCTGTGCCCAATATACAGAAACGTCTTGCGGTATCTCCTACAGGGAAAGTGCCAGGAGGGAATAGTGAGGATTATGTTTAGACTTTCTCGGAACTGCTTCAAATCAACTAGATATCTTTGTGCTGTAAATCTCCCAACAGCCAAATGTAAAAGCAGCAAACATCTCGCTGTATGTCCCACATCCAAAGTGCCAAGAGAGAGCTTGCTCTCCCTGTCTTTGAGTACTGTTTGCACTGTCCCGATTACCTCTTTGCTAACATTCTCTTCAGAGCTGCAGTGAAACCAGGAACCACGTGGAGAAGGCACCCACACTGAAAGTGCCTGGAGGGAACATTGGGGCTTCTTCTCAGTGTCTTTGACATAGGGTTTCACTGTCCCGGGAAACTCTCTGCTAACACCCTGCAGAGTGCTGTGCCCAATATACAGAAACGTCTTGCGGTATCTCCTACAGGGAAAGTGCCAGGAGGGAATAGTGAGGATTAAGTTTAGACTTTCTCGGAACTGCTTCAAATCAACTAGATATCTTTGTGCTGTAAATCTCCCAACAGCCAAATGTAAAAGCAGCAAACATCTCGCTGTATGTCCCACATCCAAAGTGCCAAGAGAGAGCTTGCTCTCCCTGTCTTTGAGTACTGTTTGCACTGTCCCGATTACCTCTTTGCTAACATTCTCTTCAGAGCTGCAGTGAAACCAGGAACCACGTGGAGAAGGCACCCACACTGAAAGTGCCTGGAGGGAACATTGGGGCTTCTTCTCAGTGTCTCCGATATAGGGTTTCACTGTCCCGGGAAACTCTCTGCTAACACCCTGCAGAGCGCTGTGCCCAATGTACAGAAACGTCTTGCGGTATCCCCTACAGGGAAAGTGCCAGGAGGGAATAGTGAGGATTAAGTTTAGACTTTCTCGGAACTGCTTCAAATCAACTAGATATCTTTGTGCTGTAAATCTCCCAACAGCCAAATGTAAAAGCAGCAAACATCTCGCTGTATGTCCCACATCCAAAGTGCCAAGAGAGAGCTTGCTCTCCCTGTCTTTGAGTACTGTTTGCACTGTCCCGATTACCTCTTTGCTAACATTCTCTTCAGAGCTGCAGTGAAACCAGGAACCACGTGGAGAAGGCACCCACACTGAAAGTGCCTGGAGGGAACACTGGGGCTTCTTCTCAGTGTCTTTGACATAGGGTTTCACTGTCCCGGGAAACTCTCTGCTAACACCCTGCAGAGCGCTGTGCCCAATATACAGAAACGTCTTGCGGTATCCCCTACAGTGAAAGTGCCAGGAGGGAAAAGTGAGGATTATGCTTAGACTTTCTCGGAACTGCTTCAAATCAACTAGATATCTTTGTGCTGTAAATCTCCCAACAGCCAAATGTAAAAGCAGCAAACATCTCGCTGTATGTCCCACATCCAAAGTGCCGAGAGAGTAATGTAGAGCTTGCTCTCCCTGTCTTTGAGTACTGTTTGCACTGTCCCGATTACCTCTTTGCTAACATTCTCTTCAGAGCTGCAGTGAAACCAGGAACCACGTGGAGAAGGCACCCACACTGAAAGTGCCTGGAGGGAACATTGGGGCTTCTTCTCAGTGTCTTTGACATAGGGTTTCACTGTCCCGGGAAACTCTCTGCTAACACCCTGCAGAGCGCTGTGCCCAATATACAGAAACGTCTTGCGGTATCTCCTACAGGGAAAGTGCCAGGAGGGAATAGTGAGGATTAAGTTTAGACTTTCTCGGAACTGCTTCAAATCAACTAGATATCTTTGTGCTGTAAATCTCCCAACAGCCAAATGTAAAAGCAGCAAACATCTCGCTGTATGTCCCACATCCAAAGTGCCAAGAGAGAGCTTGCTCTCCCTGTCTTTGAGTACTGTTTGCACTGTCCCAATTACCTCTTTGCTAACATTCTCTTCAGAGCTGCAGTGAAACCAGGAACCACGTGGAGAAGGCACCCACACTGAAAGTGCCTGGAGGGAACATTGGGGCTTCTTCTCAGTGTCTTTGACATAGGGTTTCACTGTTCCGGGAAACTCTCTGCTAACACCCTGCAGAGCGCTGTGCCCAATATACAGAAACGTCTTGCGGTATCTCCTACAGGGAAAGTGCCAGGAGGGAATAGTGAGGATTATGTTTAGACTTTCTCGGAACTGCTTCAAATCAACTAGATATCTTTGTGCTGTAAATCTCCCAACAGCCAAATGTAAAAGCAGCAAACATCTCGCTGTATGTCCCACATCCAAAGTGCCAAGAGAGAGCTTGCTCTCCCTGTCTTTGAGTACTGTTTGCACTGTCCCGATTACCTCTTTGCTAACATTCTCTTCAGAGCTGCAGTGAAACCAGGAACCACGTGGAGAAGGCACCCACACTGAAAGTGCCTGGAGGGAACATTGGGGCTTCTTCTCAGTGTCTTTGACATAGGGTTTCACTGTCCCGGGAAACTCTCTGCTAACACCCTGCAGAGTGCTGTGCCCAATATAGAGAAACGTCTTGCGGTATCTCCTACAGGGAAAGTGCCAGGAGGGAATAGTGAGGATTAAGTTTAGACTTTCTCGGAACTGCTTCAAATCAACTAGATATCTTTGTGCTGTAAATCTCCCAACAGCCAAATGTAAAAGCAGCAAACATCTCGCTGTATGTCCCACATCCAAAGTGCCAAGAGAGAGCTTGCTCTCCCTGTCTTTGAGTACTGTTTGCACTGTCCCGATTACCTCTTTGCTAACATTCTCTTCAGAGCTGCAGTGAAACCAGGAACCACGTGGAGAAGGCACCCACACTGAAAGTGCCTGGAGGGAACATTGGGGCTTCTTCTCAGTGTCTCCGATATAGGGTTTCACTGTCCCGGGAAACTCTCTGCTAACACCCTGCAGAGCGCTGTGCCCAATGTACAGAAACGTCTTGCGGTATCCCCTACAGGGAAAGTGCCAGGAGGGAATAGTGAGGATTAAGTTTAGACTTTCTCGGAACTGCTTCAAATCAACTAGATATCTTTGTGCTGTAAATCTCCCAACAGGCAAATGTAAAAGCAGCAAACATCTCGCTGTATGTCCCACATCCAAAGTGCCAAGAGAGAGCTTGCTCTCCCTGTCTTTGAGTACTGTTTGCACTGTCCCGATTACCTCTTTGCTAACATTCTCTTCAGAGCTGCAGTGAAACCAGGAACCACGTGGAGAAGGCACCCACACTGAAAGTGCCTGGAGGGAACATTGGGGCTTCTTCTCAGTGTCTTTGACATAGGGTTTCACTGTCCCGGGAAACTCTCTGCTAACACCCTGCAGAGCGCTGTGCCCAATATACAGAAACGTCTTGCGGTATCTCCTACAGGGAAAGTGCCAGGAGGGAATAGTGAGGATTATGTTTAGACTTTCTCGGAACTGCTTCAAATCAACTAGATATCTTTGTGCTGTAAATCTCCCAACAGCCAAATGTAAAAGCAGCAAACATCTCGCTGTATGTCCCACATCCAAAGTGCCAAGAGAGAGCTTGTTCTCCCTGTCTTTGAGTACTGTTTGCACTGTCCCGATTACCTCTTTGCTAACATTCTCTTCAGAGCTGCAGTGAAACCAGGAACCACGTGGAGAAGGCACCCACACTGAAAGTGCCTGGAGGGAACATTGGGGCTTCTTCTCAGTGTCTCCGATATAGGGTTTCACTGTCCCGGGAAACTCTCTGCTAACACCCTGCAGAGCGCTGTGCCCAATGTACAGAAACGTCTTGCGGTATCCCCTACAGGGAAAGTGCCAGGAGGGAATAGTGAGGATTAAGTTTAGACTTTCTCGGAACTGCTTCAAATCAACTAGATATCTTTGTGCTGTAAATCTCCCAACAGCCAAATGTAAAAGCAGCAAACATCTCGCTGTATGTCCCACATCCAATGTGCCAAGAGAGAGCTTGCTCTCCCTGTCTTTGAGTACTGTTTGCACTGTCCCGATTACCTCTTTGCTAACATTCTCTTCAGAGCTGCAGTGAAACCAGGAACCACGTGGAGAAGGCACCCACACTGAAAGTGCCTGGAGTGAACATTGGGGCTTCTTCTCAGTGTCTCTGATATAGGGTTTCACTGTCCCGGGAAACTCTCTGCTAACACCCTGCAGAGCGCTGTGCCCAATGTACAGAAACGTCTTGCGGTATCCCCTACAGGGAAAGTGCCAGGAGGGAATAGTGAGGATTATGTTTAGACTTTCTCGGAACTGCTTCAAATCAACTAGATATCTTTGTGCTGTAAATCTCCCAACAGCCAAATGTAAAAGCAGCAAACATCTCGCTGTATGTCCCACATCCAAAGTGCCAAGAGAGAGCTTGCTCTCCCTGTCTTTGAGTACTGTTTGCACTGTCCCGATTACCTCTTTGCTAACATTCTCTTCAGAGCTGCAGTGAAACCAGGAACCACGTGGAGAAGGCACCCACACTGAAAGTGCCTGGAGTGAACATTGGGGCTTCTTCTCAGTGTCTCCGATATAGGGTTTCACTGTCCCGGGAAACTCTCTGCTAACACCCTGCAGAGCGCTGTGCCCAATGTAGAGAAACGTCTTGCGGTATCCCAAACAGGGAAAGTGCCAGGAGGGAAAAGTGAGGATTATGTTTAGACTTTCTCGGAACTGCTTCAAATCAACTAGATATCTTTGTGCTGTAAATCTCCCAACAGCCAAACGTAAAAGCAGCAAACATCTCGCTGTATGTCCCACATCCAAAGTGCCGAGAGAGTAATGTAGAGCTTGCTCTCCCTGTCTTTGAGTACTGTTTGCACTGTCCCGATTACCTCTTTGCTAACATTCTCTTCAGAGCTGCAGTGAAACCAGGAACCACGTGGAGAAGGCACCCACACTGAAAGTGCCTGGAGGGAACATTGGGGCTTCTTCTCAGTGTCTTTGACATAGGGTTTCACTGTCCCGGGAAACTCTCTGCTAACACCCTGCAGAGCGCTGTGCCCAATGTAGAGAAACGTCTTGCGGTATCCCAAACAGGGAAAGTGCCAGGAGGGAAAAGTGAGGATTATGTTTAGACTTTCTCGGAACTGCTTCAAATCAACTAGATATCTTTGTGCTGTAAATCTCCCAACAGCCAAATGTAAAAGCAGCAAACATCTCGCTGTATGTCCCACATCCAAAGTGCCGAGAGAGTAATGTAGAGCTTGCTCTCCCTGTCTTTGAGTACTGTTTGCACTGTCCCGATTACCTCTTTGCTAACATTCTCTTCAGAGCTGCAGTGAAACCAGGAACCACGTGGAGAAGGCACCCACACTGAAAGTGCCTGGAGGGAACATTGGGGCTTCTTCTCAGTGTCTCCGATATAGGGTTTCACTGTCCCGGGAAACTCTCTGCTAACACCCTGCAGAGCGCTGTGCCCAATGTACAGAAACGTCTTGCGGTATCCCCTACAGGGAAAGTGCCAGGAGGGAATAGTGAGGATTAAGTTTAGACTTTCTCGGAACTGCTTCAAATCAACTAGATATCTTTGTGCTGTAAATCTCCCAACAGCCAAATGTAAAAGCAGCAAACATCTCGCTGTATGTCCCACATCCAATGTGCCAAGAGAGAGCTTGCTCTCCCTGTCTTTGAGTACTGTTTGCACTGTCCCGATTACCTCTTTGCTAACATTCTCTTCAGAGCTGCAGTGAAACCAGGAACCACGTGGAGAAGGCACCCACACTGAAAGTGCCTGGAGTGAACATTGGGGCTTCTTCTCAGTGTCTCTGATATAGGGTTTCACTGTCCCGGGAAACTCTCTGCTAACACCCTGCAGAGCGCTGTGCCCAATGTACAGAAACGTCTTGCGGTATCCCCTACAGGGAAAGTGCCAGGAGGGAATAGTGAGGATTATGTTTAGACTTTCTCGGAACTGCTTCAAATCAACTAGATATCTTTGTGCTGTAAATCTCCCAACAGCCAAATGTAAAAGCAGCAAACATCTCGCTGTATGTCCCACATCCAAAGTGCCAAGAGAGAGCTTGCTCTCCCTGTCTTTGAGTACTGTTTGCACTGTCCCGATTACCTCTTTGCTAACATTCTCTTCAGAGCTGCAGTGAAACCAGGAACCACGTGGAGAAGGCACCCACACTGAAAGTGCCTGGAGTGAACATTGGGGCTTCTTCTCAGTGTCTCCGATATAGGGTTTCACTGTCCCGGGAAACTCTCTGCTAACACCCTGCAGAGCGCTGTGCCCAATGTAGAGAAACGTCTTGCGGTATCCCAAACAGGGAAAGTGCCAGGAGGGAAAAGTGAGGATTATGTTTAGACTTTCTCGGAACTGCTTCAAATCAACTAGATATCTTTGTGCTGTAAATCTCCCAACAGCCAAACGTAAAAGCAGCAAACATCTCGCTGTATGTCCCACATCCAAAGTGCCGAGAGAGTAATGTAGAGCTTGCTCTCCCTGTCTTTGAGTACTGTTTGCACTGTCCCGATTACCTCTTTGCTAACATTCTCTTCAGAGCTGCAGTGAAACCAGGAACCACGTGGAGAAGGCACCCACACTGAAAGTGCCTGGAGGGAACATTGGGGCTTCTTCTCAGTGTCTTTGACATAGGGTTTCACTGTCCCGGGAAACTCTCTGCTAACACCCTGCAGAGCGCTGTGCCCAATGTAGAGAAACGTCTTGCGGTATCCCAAACAGGGAAAGTGCCAGGAGGGAAAAGTGAGGATTATGTTTAGACTTTCTCGGAACTGCTTCAAATCAACTAGATATCTTTGTGCTGTAAATCTCCCAACAGCCAAATGTAAAAGCAGCAAACATCTCGCTGTATGTCCCACATCCAAAGTGCCGAGAGAGTAATGTAGAGCTTGCTCTCCCTGTCTTTGAGTACTGTTTGCACTGTCCCGATTACCTCTTTGCTAACATTCTCTTCAGAGCTGCAGTGAAACCAGGAACCACGTGGAGAAGGCACCCACACTGAAAGTGCCTGGAGGGAACATTGGGGCTTCTTCTCAGTGTCTTTGACATAGGGTTTCACTGTCCCGGGAAACTCTCTGCTAACACCCTGCAGAGCGCTGTGCCCAATATACAGAAACGTCTTGCGGTATCTCCTACAGGGAAAGTGCCAGGAGGAATTGTGGAGCTTGGTCTCAGTGTCTCTGAGAATTGCTCTGATTATCCGTGTGACCTCTTTGCTAAGACACTCCAGAAAGCTGTCCTCAAAACCAACACACATCTTGACATATCTCCTACATTGATCGCAGTGTCTCCAGAAACGGCATTCAAGGAGCCAGGAACTTTTCTCCCTACAATGTCCATTGAGTTGTCCTCAAAACCAATATACATCCTGCTATATCTCCCACAGGGAAAGTGCCAGGAGGGAAAAGTGAGGATTATGCTTAGACTTTCTCGGAACTGCTTCAAATCAACTAGATATCTTTGTGCTGTAAATCTCCCAACAGCCAAATGTAAAAGCAGCAAACATCTCGCTGTATGTCCCACATCCAAAGTGCCAAGAGAGTAATGTAGAGCTTGCTCTCCCTGTCTTTGAGTACTGTTTGCACTGTCCCGATTACCTCTTTGCTAACATTCTCTTCAGAGCTGCAGTGAAACCAGGAACCACGTGGAGAAGGCACCCACACTGAAAGTGCCTGGAGGGAACATTGGGGCTTCTTCTCAGTGTCTCTGATATAGGGTTTCACTGTCCCGGGAAACTCTCTGCTAACACCCTGCAGAGCGCTGTGCCCAATATACAGAAACGTCTTGCGGTATCTCCTACAGGGAAAGTGCCAGGAGGGAAAAGTGAGGATTATGTTTAGACTTTCTCGGAACTGCTTCAAATCAACTAGATATCTTTGTGCTGTAAATCTCCCAACAGCCAAACGCAAAAGCAGCAAACATCTCGCTGTATGTCCCACATCCAAAGTGCGAAGAGAGAGCTTGCTCTCCCTGTCTTTGAGTACTGTTTGCACTGTCCCGATTACCTCTTTGCTAACATTCTCTTCAGAGCTGCAGTGAAACCAGGAACCACGTGGAGAAGGCACCCACACTGAAAGTGCCTGGAAGGAACGTTGGGGCTTCTTCTCAGTGTCTCTGATATAGGGTTTCACTGTCCCGGGAAACTCTCTGCTAACACCCTGCAGAGCGCTGTGCCCAATATACAGAAACGTCTTGCGGTATCCCAAACAGGGAAAGTGCCAGGAGGGAAAAGTGAGGATTATGTTTAGACTTTCTCGGAACTGCTTCAAATAAACTAGATATCTTTGTGCTGTAAATCTCCCAACAGCCAAATGTAAAAGCAGCAAACATCTCGCTGTATGTCCCACATCCAAAGTGCCGAGAGAGTAATGTAGAGCTTGCTCTCCCTGTCTTTGAGTACTGTTTGCACTGTCCCGATTACCTCTTTGCTAACATTCTCTTCAGAGCTGCAGTGAAACCAGGAACCACGTGGAGAAGGCACCCACACTGAAAGTGCCTGGAGGGAACATTGGGGCTTCTTCTCAGTGTCTTTGACATAGGGTTTCACTGTCCCGGGAAACTCTCTGCTAACACCCTGCAGAGCGCTGTGCCCAATATACAGAAACGTCTTGCGGTATCTCCTACAGGGAAAGTGCCAGGAGGAATTGTGGAGCTTGGTCTCAGTGTCTCTGAGAATTGCTCTGATTATCCGTGTGACCTCTTTGCTAAGACACTCCAGAAAGCTGTCCTCAAAACCAACACACATCTTGACATATCTCCTACATTGATCGCAGTGTCTCCAGAAACGGCATTCAAGGAGCCAGGAACTTTTCTCCCTACAATGTCCATTGAGTTGTCCTCAAAACCAATATACATCCTGCTATATCTCCCACAGGGAAAGTGCCAGGAGGGAAAAGTGAGGATTAAGTTTAGACTTTCTCGGAACTGCTTCAAATCAACTAGATATCTTTGTGCTGTAAATCTCCCAACAGCCAAACGCAAAAGCAGCAAACATCTCGCTGTATGTCCCACATCCAAAGTGCCAAGAGAGAGCTTGCTCTCCCTGTCTTTGAGTACTGTTTGCACTGTCCCGATTACCTCTTTGCTAACATTCTCTTCAGAGCTGCAGTGAAACCAGGAACCACGTGGAGAAGGCACCCACACTGAAAGTGCCTGGAGGGAACATTGGGACTTCTTCTCAGTGTCTTTGACATAGGGTTTCACTGTCCCGGGAAACTCTCTGCTAACACCCTGCAGAGCGCTGTGCCCAATATACAGAAACGTCTTGCGGTATCTCCTACAGGGAAAGTGCCAGGAGGGAAAAGTGAGGATTAAGTTTAGACTTTCTCGGAACTGCTTCAAATCAACTAGATATCTTTGTGCTGTAAATCTCCCAACAGCCAAATGTAAAAGCAGCAAACATCTCGCTGTATGTCCCACATCCAAAGTGCCAAGAGAGAGCTTGCTCTCCCTGTCTTTGAGTACTGTTTGCACTGTCCCGATTACCTCTTTGCTAACATTCTCTTCAGAGCTGCAGTGAAACCAGGAACCACGTGGAGAAGGCACCCACACTGAAAGTGCCTGGAGGGAACATTGGGGCTTCTTCTCAGTGTCTCCGATATAGAGTTTCACTGTCCCGGGAAACTCTCTGCTAACACCCTGCAGAGCGCTGTGCCCAATGTACAGAAACGTCTTGCGGTATCCCCTACAGGGAAAGTGCCAGGAGGGAAAAGTGAGGATTATGCTTAGACTTTCTCGGAACTGCTTCAAATCAACTAGATATCTTTGTGCTGTAAATCTCCCAACAGCCAAATGTAAAAGCAGCAAACATCTCGCTGTATGTCCCACATCCAAAGTGCCAAGAGAGAGCTTGCTCTCCCTGTCTTTGAGTACTGTTTGCACTGTCCCGATTACCTCTTTGCTAACATTCTCTTCAGAGCTGCAGTGAAACCAGGAACCACGTGGAGAAGGCACCCACACTGAAAGTGCCTGGAGGGAACATTGGGGCTTCTTCTCAGTGTCTCTGACATAGGGTTTCACTGTCCCGGGAAACTCTCTGCTAACACCCTGCAGAGCGCTGTGCCCAATATACAGAAACGTCTTGCGGTATCTCCTACAGGGAAAGTGCCAGGAGGGAAAAGTGAGGATTATGCTTAGACTTTCTCGGAACTGCTTCAAATCAACTAGATATCTTTGTGCTGTAAATCTCCCAACAGCCAAATGTAAAAGCAGCAAACATCTCGCTGTATGTCCCACATCCAAAGTGCCAAGAGAGTAATGTAGAGCTTGCTCTCCCTGTCTTTGAGTACTGTTTGCACTGTCCCAATTACCTCTTTGCTAACATTCTCTTCAGAGCTGCAGTGAAACCAGGAACCACGTGGAGAAGGCACCCACACTGAAAGTGCCTGGAGGGAACATTGGGGCTTCTTCTCAGTGTCTCTGACATAGGGTTTCACTGTCCCGGGAAACTCTCTGCTAACACCCTGCAGAGCGCTGTGCCCAATGTACAGAAACGTCTTGTGGTATCTCCTACAGGGAAAGTGCCAGGAGGGAAAAGTGAGGATTATGTTTAGACTTTCTCGGAACTGCTTCAAATCAACTAGATATCTTTGTGCTGTAAATCTCCCAACAGCCAAACGCAAAAGCAGCAAACATCTCGCTGTATGTCCCACATCCAAAGTGCCAAGAGAGAGCTTGCTCTCCCTGTCTTTGAGTACTGTTTGCACTGTCCCGATTACCTCTTTGCTACCATTCTCTTCAGAGCTGCAGTGAAACCAGGAACCACGTGGAGAAGGCACCCACACTGAAAGTGCCTGGAGGGAACATTGGGGCTTCTTCTCAGTGTCTCTGACATAGGGTTTCACTGTCCCGGGAAACTCTCTGCTAACACCCTGCAGAGCGCTGTGCCCAATATACAGAAACGTCTTGCGGTATCTCCTACAGGGAAAGTGCCAGGAGGGAAAAGTGAGGATTATGTTTAGACTTTCTCGGAACTGCTTCAAATCAACTAGATATCTTTGTGCTGTAAATCTCCCAACAGCCAAACGCAAAAGTAGCAAACATCTCGCTGTATGTCCCACATCCAAAGTGCCAAGAGAGAGCTTGCTCTCCCTGTCTTTGAGTACTGTTTGCACTGTCCCGATTACCTCTTTGCTAACATTCTCTTCAGAGCTGCAGTGAAACCAGGAACCACGTGGAGAAGGCACCCACACTGAAAGTGCCTGGAGGGAACATTGGGGCTTCTTCTCAGTGTCTCTGACATAGGGTTTCACTGTCCCGGGAAACTCTCTGCTAACACCCTGCAGAGCGCTGTGCCCAATATACAGAAACGTCTTGCGGTATCCCCTACAGGGAAAGTGCCAGGAGGGAAAAGTGAGGATTATGTTTAGACTTTCTCGGAACTGCTTCAAATCAACTAGATATCTTTGTGCTGTAAATCTCCCAACAGCCAAATGTAAAAGCAGCAAACATCTCGCTGTATGTCCCACATCCAAAGTGCCGAGAGAGTAATGTAGAGCTTGCTCTCCCTGTCTTTGAGTACTGTTTGCACTGTCCCGATTACCTCTTTGCTAACATTCTCTTCAGAGCTGCAGTGAAACCAGGAACCACGTGGAGAAGGCACCCACACTGAAAGTGCCTGGAGGGAACATTGGGGCTTCTTCTCAGTGTCTCTGACATAGGGTTTCACTGTCCCGGGAAACTCTCTGCTAACACCCTGCAGAGCGCTGTGCCCAATGTACAGAAACGTCTTGCGGTATCTCCTACAGGGAAAGTGCCAGGAGGGAAAAGTGAGGATTATGTTTAGACTTTCTCGGAACTGCTTCAAATCAACTAGATATCTTTGTGCTGTAAATCTCCCAACAGCCAAATGTAAAAGCAGCAAACATCTCGCTGTATGTCCCACATCCAAAGTGCCAAGAGAGAGCTTGCTCTCCCTGTCTTTGAGTACTGTTTGCACTGTCCCGATTACCTCTTTGCTAACATTCTCTTCAGAGCTGCAGTGAAACCAGGAACCACGTGGAGAAGGCACCCACACTGAAAGTGCCTGGAGGGAACATTGGGGCTTCTTCTCAGTGTCTCTGACATAGGGTTTCACTGTCCCGGGAAACTCTCTGCTAACACCCTGCAGAGCGCTGTGCCCAATATACAGAAACGTCTTGCGGTATCTCCTACAGGGAAAGTGCCAGGAGGGAAAAGTGAGGATTATGTTTAGACTTTCTCGGAACTGCTTCAAATCAACTAGATATCTTTGTGCTGTAAATCTCCCAACAGCCAAATGTAAAAGCAGCAAACATCTCGCTGTATGTCCCACATCCAAAGTGCCAAGAGAGTAATGTAGAGCTTGCTCTCCCTGTCTTTGAGTACTGTTTGCACTGTCCCGATTACCTCTTTGCTAACATTCTCTTCAGAGCTGCAGTGAAACCAGGAACCACGTGGAGAAGGCACCCACACTGAAAGTGCCTGGAGGGAACATTGGGGCTTCTTCTCAGTGTCTCTGACATAGGGTTTCACTGTCCCAGGAAACTCTCTGCTAACACCCTGCAGAGCGCTGTGCCCAATATACAGAAACGTCTTGCGGTATCTCCTACAGGGAAAGTGCCAGGAGGGAAAAGTGAGGATTATGTTTAGACTTTCTCGGAACTGCTTCAAATCAACTAGATATCTTTGTGCTGTAAATCTCCCAACAGCCAAATGTAAAAGCAGCAAACATCTCGCTGTATGTCCCACATCCAAAGTGCCAAGAGAGTAATGTAGAGCTTGCTCTCCCTGTCTTTGAGTACTGTTTGCACTGTCCCGATTACCTCTTTGCTAACATTCTCTTCAGAGCTGCAGTGAAACCAGGAACCACGTGGAGAAGGCACCCACACTGAAAGTGCCTGGAGGGAACATTGGGGCTTCTTCTCAGTGTCTCTGACATAGGGTTTCAGTGTCCCGGGAAACTCTCTGCTAACACCCTGCAGAGCGCTGTGCCCAATATACAGAAACGTCTTGCGGTATCCCCTACAGGGAAAGTGCCAGGAGGGAAAAGTGAGGATTATGCTTAGACTTTCTCGGAACTGCTTCAAATCAACTAGATATCTTTGTGCTGTAAATCTCCCAACAGCCAAATGTAAAAGCAGCAAACATCTCACTGTATGTCCCACATCCAAAGTGCCAAGAGAGAGCTTGCTCTCCCTGTCTTTGAGTACTGTTTGCACTGTCCCGATTACCTCTTTGCTAACATTCTCTTCAGAGCTGCAGTGAAACCAGGAACCACGTGGAGAAGGCACCCACACTGAAAGTGCCTGGAGGGAACATTGGGGCTTCTTCTCAGTGTCTCTGACATAGGGTTTCACTGTCCCAGGAAACTCTCTGCTAACACCCTGCAGAGCGCTGTGCCCAATATACAGAAACGTCTTGCGGTATCTCCTACAGGGAAAGTGCCAGGAGGGAAAAGTGAGGATTATGTTTAGACTTTCTCGGAACTGCTTCAAATCAACTAGATATCTTTGTGCTGTAAATCTCCCAACAGCCAAATGTAAAAGCAGCAAACATCTCGCTGTATGTCCCACATCCAAAGTGCCAAGAGAGTAATGTAGAGCTTGCTCTCCCTGTCTTTGAGTACTGTTTGCACTGTCCCGATTACCTCTTTGCTAACATTCTCTTCAGAGCTGCAGTGAAACCAGGAACCACGTGGAGAAGGCACCCACACTGAAAGTGCCTGGAGGGAACATTGGGGCTTCTTCTCAGTGTCTCTGACATAGGGTTTCAGTGTCCCGGGAAACTCTCTGCTAACACCCTGCAGAGCGCTGTGCCCAATATACAGAAACGTCTTGCGGTATCCCCTACAGGGAAAGTGCCAGGAGGGAAAAGTGAGGATTATGCTTAGACTTTCTCGGAACTGCTTCAAATCAACTAGATATCTTTGTGCTGTAAATCTCCCAACAGCCAAATGTAAAAGCAGCAAACATCTCACTGTATGTCCCACATCCAAAGTGCCAAGAGAGAGCTTGCTCTCCCTGTCTTTGAGTACTGTTTGCACTGTCCCGATTACCTCTTTGCTAACATTCTCTTCAGAGCTGCAGTGAAACCAGGAACCACGTGGAGAAGGCACCCACACTGAAAGTGCCTGGAGGGAACATCGGGGCTTCTTCTCAGTGTCTCTGATATAGGGTTTCACTGTCCCGGGAAACTCTCTGCTAACACCCTGCAGAGCGCTGTGCCCAATGTACAGAAACGTCTTGCGGTATCTCCTACAGGGAAAGTGCCAGGAGGGAAAAGTGAGGATTATGTTTAGACTTTCTCGGAACTGCTTCAAATCAACTAGATATCTTTGTGCTGTAAATCTCCCAACAGCCAAACGCAAAAGCAGCAAACATCTCGCTGTATGTCCCACATCCAAAGTGCCAAGAGAGAGCTTGCTCTCCCTGTCTTTGAGTACTGTTTGCACTGTCCCGATTACCTCTTTGCTAACATTCTCTTCAGAGCTGCAGTGAAACCAGGAACCACGTGGAGAAGGCACCCACACTGAAAGTGCCTGGAGGGAACATTGGGGCTTCTTCTCAGTGTCTCTGACATAGGGTTTCACTGTCCCGGGAAACTCTCTGCTAACACCCTGCAGAGCGCTGTCCCCAATATACAGAAACGTCTTGCGGTATCTCCTACAGGGAAAGTGCCAGGAGGGAAAAGTGAGGATTATGTTTAGACTTTCTCGGAACTGCTTCAAATCAACTAGATATCTTTGTGCTGTAAATCTCCCAACAGCCAAATGTAAAAGCAGCAAACATCTCGCTGTATGTCCCACATCCAAAGTGCCAAGAGAGTAATGTAGAGCTTGCTCTCCCTGTCTTTGAGTACTGTTTGCACTGTCCCGATTACCTCTTTGCTAACATTCTCTTCAGAGCTGCAGTGAAACCAGGAACCACGTGGAGAAGGCACCCACACTGAAAGTGCCTGGAGGGAACATTGGGGCTTCTTCTCAGTGTCTTTGACATAGGGTTTCACTGTCCTGGGAAACTCTCTGCTAACACCCTGCAGAGCGCTGTGCCCAATATACAGAAACGTCTTGCGGTATCTCCTACAGGGAAAGTGCCAGGAGGGAAAAGTGAGGATTATGTTTAGACTTTCTCGGAACTGCTTCAAATCAACTAGATATCTTTGTGCTGTAAATCTCCCAACAGCCAAACGCAAAAGCAGCAAACATCTCGCTGTATGTCCCACATCCAAAGTGCCGAGAGAGTAATGTAGAGCTTGCTCTCCCTGTCTTTGAGTACTGTTTGCACTGTCCCGATTACCTCTTTGCTACCATTCTCTTCAGAGCTGCAGTGAAACCAGGAACCACGTGGAGAAGGCACCCACACTGAAAGTGCCTGGAGGGAACATTGGGGCTTCTTCTCAGTGTCTCTGACATAGGGTTTCACTGTCCCGGGAAACTCTCTGCTAACACCCTGCAGAGCGCTGTGCCCAATATACAGAAACGTCTTGCGGTATCTCCTACAGGGAAAGTGCCAGGAGGGAATAGTGAGGATTATGTTTAGACTTTCTCGGAACTGCTTCAAATCAACTAGATATCTTTGTGCTGTAAATCTCCCAACAGCCAAATGTAAAAGCAGCAAACATCTCGCTCTATGTCCCACATCCAAAGTGCCAAGAGAGTAATGTAGAGCTTGCTCTCCCTGTCTTTGAGTACTGTTTGCACTGTCCCGATTACCTCTTTGCTAACATTCTCTTCAGAGCTGCAGTGAAACCAGGAACCACGTGGAGAAGGCACCCACACTGAAAGTGCCTGGAGGGAACATTGGGGCTTCTTCTCAGTGTCTCTGACATAGGGTTTCACTGTCCCAGGAAACTCTCTGCTAACACCCTGCAGAGCGCTGTGCCCAATATACAGAAACGTCTTGCGGTATCTCCTACAGGGAAAGTGCCAGGAGGGAAAAGTGAGGATTATGTTTAGACTTTCTCGGAACTGCTTCAAATCAACTAGATATCTTTGTGCTGTAAATCTCCCAACAGCCAAATGTAAAAGCAGCAAACATCTCGCTGTATGTCCCACATCCAAAGTGCCAAGAGAGTAATGTAGAGCTTGCTCTCCCTGTCTTTGAGTACTGTTTGCACTGTCCCGATTACCTCTTTGCTAACATTCTCTTCAGAGCTGCAGTGAAACCAGGAACCACGTGGAGAAGGCACCCACACTGAAAGTGCCTGGAGGGAACATTGGGGCTTCTTCTCAGTGTCTCTGACATAGGGTTTCAGTGTCCCGGGAAACTCTCTGCTAACACCCTGCAGAGCGCTGTGCCCAATATACAGAAACGTCTTGCGGTATCCCCTACAGGGAAAGTGCCAGGAGGGAAAAGTGAGGATTATGCTTAGACTTTCTCGGAACTGCTTCAAATCAACTAGATATCTTTGTGCTGTAAATCTCCCAACAGCCAAATGTAAAAGCAGCAAACATCTCGCTGTATGTCCCACATCCAAAGTGCCAAGAGAGAGCTTGCTCTCCCTGTCTTTGAGTACTGTTTGCACTGTCCCGATTACCTCTTTGCTAACATTCTCTTCAGAGCTGCAGTGAAACCAGGAACCACGTGGAGAAGGCACCCACACTGAAAGTGCCTGGAGGGAACATCGGGGCTTCTTCTCAGTGTCTCTGATATAGGGTTTCACTGTCCCGGGAAACTCTCTGCTAACACCCTGCAGAGCGCTGTGCCCAATGTACAGAAACGTCTTGCGGTATCTCCTACAGGGAAAGTGCCAGGAGGGAAAAGTGAGGATTATGTTTAGACTTTCTCGGAACTGCTTCAAATCAACTAGATATCTTTGTGCTGTAAATCTCCCAACAGCCAAACGCAAAAGCAGCAAACATCTCGCTGTATGTCCCACATCCAAAGTGCCAAGAGAGAGCTTGCTCTCCCTGTCTTTGAGTACTGTTTGCACTGTCCCGATTACCTCTTTGCTACCATTCTCTTCAGAGCTGCAGTGAAACCAGGAACCACGTGGAGAAGGCACCCACACTGAAAGTGCCTGGAGTGAACATTGGGACTTCTTCTCACTGTCTCTGACATAGGGTTTCACTGTCCCGGGAAACTCTCTGCTAACACCCTGCAGAGCGCTGTGCCCAATATACAGAAACGTCTTGCGGTATCTCCTACAGGGAAAGTGCCAGGAGGAATTGTGGAGCTTGGTCTCAGTGCCTCTGAGAATTGCTCTGATTATCCGTGTGACCTCTTTGCTAAGACACTCCAGAAAGCTGTCCTCAAAACCAACACACATCTTGACATATCTCCCACATTGATCGCAGTGTCTCCAGAAACGGCATTCAAGGAGCCAGGAACTTTTCTCCCTACAATGTCCATTGAGTTGTCCTCAAAACCAATATACATCCTGCTATATCTCCCACAGGGAAAGTGCCAGGAGGGAAAAGTGAGGATTATGCTTAGACTTTCTCGGAACTGCTTCAAATCAACTAGATATCTTTGTGCTGTAAATCTCCCAACAGCCAAATGTAAAAGCAGCAAACATCTCGCTGTATGTCCCACATCCAAAGTGCCGAGAGAGCTTGCTCTCCGTGTCTTTGAGTACTGTTTGCACTGTCCCGATTACCTCTTTGCTAACATTCTCTTCAGAGCTGCAGTGAAACCAGGAACCACGTGGAGAAGGCACCCACACTGAAAGTGCCTGGAGGGAACATTGGGGCTTCTTCTCAGTGTCTCTGACATAGGGTTTCACTGTCCCGGGAAACTCTCTGCTAACACCCTGCAGAGCGCTGTGCCCAATATACAGAAACGTCTTGCAGTATCCGCTACAGGGAAAGTGCCAGGAGGGAAAAGTGAGGATTATGCTTAGACTTTCTCGGAACTGCTTCAAATCAACTAGATATCTTTGTGCTGTAAATCTCCCAACAGCCAAATGTAAAAGCAGCAAACATCTCGCTGTATGTCCCACATCCAAAGTGCCAAGAGAGAGCTTGCTCTCCCTGTCTTTGAGTACTGTTTGCACTGTCCCGATCACCTCTTTGCTAACATTCTCTTCAGAGCTGCAGTGAAACCAGGAACCACGTGGAGAAGGCACCCACACTGAAAGTGCCTGGAGGGAACATTGGGGCTTCTTCTCAGTGTCTCTGACATAGGGTTTCACTGTCCCGGGAAACTCTCTGCTAACACCCTGCAGAGCGCTGTGCCCAATATACAGAAACGTCTTGCGGTATCTCCTACAGGGAAAGTGCCAGGAGGGAATAGTGAGGATTATGTTTAGACTTTCTCGGAACTGCTTCAAATCAACTAGATATCTTTGTGCTGTAAATCTCCCAACAGCCAAATGTAAAAGCAGCAAACATCTCGCTGTATGTCCCACATCCAAAGTGCCAAGAGAGTAATGTAGAGCTTGCTCTCCCTGTCTTTGAGTACTGTTTGCACTGTCCCGATTACCTCTTTGCTAACATTCTCTTCAGAGCTGCAGTGAAACCAGGAACCACGTGGAGAAGGCACCCACACTGAAAGTGCCTGGAGGGAACATTGGGGCTTCTTCTCAGTGTCTCTGACATAGGGTTTCAGTGTCCCGGGAAACTCTCTGCTAACACCCTGCAGAGCGCTGTGCCCAATATACAGAAACGTCTTGCGGTATCCCCTACAGGGAAAGTGCCAGGAGGGAAAAGTGAGGATTATGCTTAGACTTTCTCGGAACTGCTTCAAATCAACTAGATATCTTTGTGCTGTAAATCTCCCAACAGCCAAATGTAAAAGCAGCAAACATCTCACTGTATGTCCCACATCCAAAGTGCCAAGAGAGAGCTTGCTCTCCCTGTCTTTGAGTACTGTTTGCACTGTCCCGATTACCTCTTTGCTAACATTCTCTTCAGAGCTGCAGTGAAACCAGGAACCACGTGGAGAAGGCACCCACACTGAAAGTGCCTGGAGGGAACATTGGGGCTTCTTCTCAGTGTCTCTGACATAGGGTTTCACTGTCCCGGGAAACTCTCTGCTAACACCCTGCAGAGCGCTGTGCCCAATATACAGAAACGTCTTGCGGTATCCCCTACAGGGAAAGTGCCAGGAGGGAATAGTGAGGATTATGTTTAGACTTTCTCGGAACTGCTTCAAATCAACTAGATATCTTTGTGCTGTAAATCTCCCAACAGCCAAATGTAAAAGCAGCAAACATCTCGCTCTATGTCCCACATCCAAAGTGCCAAGAGAGTAATGTAGAGCTTGCTCTCCCTGTCTTTGAGTACTGTTTGCACTGTCCCGATTACCTCTTTGCTAACATTCTCTTCAGAGCTGCAGTGAAACCAGGAACCACGTGGAGAAGGCACCCACACTGAAAGTGCCTGGAGGGAACATTGGGGCTTCTTCTCAGTGTCTCTGACATAGGGTTTCACTGTCCCAGGAAACTCTCTGCTAACACCCTGCAGAGCGCTGTGCCCAATATACAGAAACGTCTTGCGGTATCTCCTACAGGGAAAGTGCCAGGAGGGAAAAGTGAGGATTATGTTTAGACTTTCTCGGAACTGCTTCAAATCAACTAGATATCTTTGTGCTGTAAATCTCCCAACAGCCAAATGTAAAAGCAGCAAACATCTCGCTGTATGTCCCACATCCAAAGTGCCAAGAGAGTAATGTAGAGCTTGCTCTCCCTGTCTTTGAGTACTGTTTGCACTGTCCCGATTACCTCTTTGCTAACATTCTCTTCAGAGCTGCAGTGAAACCAGGAACCACGTGGAGAAGGCACCCACACTGAAAGTGCCTGGAGGGAACATTGGGGCTTCTTCTCAGTGTCTCTGACATAGGGTTTCAGTGTCCCGGGAAACTCTCTGCTAACACCCTGCAGAGCGCTGTGCCCAATATACAGAAACGTCTTGCGGTATCCCCTACAGGGAAAGTGCCAGGAGGGAAAAGTGAGGATTATGCTTAGACTTTCTCGGAACTGCTTCAAATCAACTAGATATCTTTGTGCTGTAAATCTCCCAACAGCCAAATGTAAAAGCAGCAAACATCTCGCTGTATGTCCCACATCCAAAGTGCCGAGAGAGTAATGTAGAGCTTGCTCTCCCTGTCTTTGAGTACTGTTTGCACTGTCCCGATTACCTCTTTGCTAACATTCTCTTCAGAGCTGCAGTGAAACCAGGAACCACGTGGAGAAGGCACCCACACTGAAAGTGCCTGGAGGGAACATTGGGGCTTCTTCTCAGTGTCTCTGACATAGGGTTTCACTGTCCCAGGAAACTCTCTGCTAACACCCTGCAGAGCGCTGTGCCCAATATACAGAAACGTCTTGCGGTATCTCCTACAGGGAAAGTGCCAGGAGGGAAAAGTGAGGATTATGTTTAGACTTTCTCGGAACTGCTTCAAATCAACTAGATATCTTTGTGCTGTAAATCTCCCAACAGCCAAATGTAAAAGCAGCAAACATCTCGCTGTATGTCCCACATCCAAAGTGCCAAGAGAGTAATGTAGAGCTTGCTCTCCCTGTCTTTGAGTACTGTTTGCACTGTCCCGATTACCTCTTTGCTAACATTCTCTTCAGAGCTGCAGTGAAACCAGGAACCACGTGGAGAAGGCACCCACACTGAAAGTGCCTGGAGGGAACATTGGGGCTTCTTCTCAGTGTCTCTGACATAGGGTTTCAGTGTCCCGGGAAACTCTCTGCTAACACCCTGCAGAGCGCTGTGCCCAATATACAGAAACGTCTTGCGGTATCCCCTACAGGGAAAGTGCCAGGAGGGAAAAGTGAGGATTATGCTTAGACTTTCTCGGAACTGCTTCAAATCAACTAGATATCTTTGTGCTGTAAATCTCCCAACAGCCAAATGTAAAAGCAGCAAACATCTCACTGTATGTCCCACATCCAAAGTGCCAAGAGAGAGCTTGCTCTCCCTGTCTTTGAGTACTGTTTGCACTGTCCCGATTACCTCTTTGCTAACATTCTCTTCAGAGCTGCAGTGAAACCAGGAACCACGTGGAGAAGGCACCCACACTGAAAGTGCCTGGAGGGAACATTGGGGCTTCTTCTCAGTGTCTCTGACATAGGGTTTCACTGTCCCAGGAAACTCTCTGCTAACACCCTGCAGAGCGCTGTGCCCAATATACAGAAACGTCTTGCGGTATCTCCTACAGGGAAAGTGCCAGGAGGGAAAAGTGAGGATTATGTTTAGACTTTCTCGGAACTGCTTCAAATCAACTAGATATCTTTGTGCTGTAAATCTCCCAACAGCCAAATGTAAAAGCAGCAAACATCTCGCTGTATGTCCCACATCCAAAGTGCCAAGAGAGTAATGTAGAGCTTGCTCTCCCTGTCTTTGAGTACTGTTTGCACTGTCCCGATTACCTCTTTGCTAACATTCTCTTCAGAGCTGCAGTGAAACCAGGAACCACGTGGAGAAGGCACCCACACTGAAAGTGCCTGGAGGGAACATTGGGGCTTCTTCTCAGTGTCTCTGACATAGGGTTTCAGTGTCCCGGGAAACTCTCTGCTAACACCCTGCAGAGCGCTGTGCCCAATATACAGAAACGTCTTGCGGTATCCCCTACAGGGAAAGTGCCAGGAGGGAAAAGTGAGGATTATGCTTAGACTTTCTCGGAACTGCTTCAAATCAACTAGATATCTTTGTGCTGTAAATCTCCCAACAGCCAAATGTAAAAGCAGCAAACATCTCACTGTATGTCCCACATCCAAAGTGCCAAGAGAGAGCTTGCTCTCCCTGTCTTTGAGTACTGTTTGCACTGTCCCGATTACCTCTTTGCTAACATTCTCTTCAGAGCTGCAGTGAAACCAGGAACCACGTGGAGAAGGCACCCACACTGAAAGTGCCTGGAGGGAACATTGGGGCTTCTTCTCAGTGTCTCTGACATAGGGTTTCACTGTCCCAGGAAACTCTCTGCTAACACCCTGCAGAGCGCTGTGCCCAATATACAGAAACGTCTTGCGGTATCTCCTACAGGGAAAGTGCCAGGAGGAATTGTGGAGCTTGGTCTCAGTGCCTCTGAGAATTGCTCTGATTATCCGTGTGACCTCTTTGCTAAGACACTCCAGAAAGCTGTCCTCAAAACCAACACACATCTTGACATATCTCCCACATTGATCGCAGTGTCTCCAGAAACGGCATTCAAGGAGCCAGGAACTTTTCTCCCTACAATGTCCATTGAGTTGTCCTCAAAACCAATATACATCCTGCTATATCTCCCACAGGGAAAGTGCCAGGAGGGAAAAGTGAGGATTATGCTTAGACTTTCTCGGAACTGCTTCAAATCAACTAGATATCTTTGTGCTGTAAATCTCCCAACAGCCAAATGTAAAAGCAGCAAACATCTCGCTGTATGTCCCACATCCAAAGTGCCGAGAGAGCTTGCTCTCCGTGTCTTTGAGTACTGTTTGCACTGTCCCGATTACCTCTTTGCTAACATTCTCTTCAGAGCTGCAGTGAAACCAGGAACCACGTGGAGAAGGCACCCACACTGAAAGTGCCTGGAGGGAACATTGGGGCTTCTTCTCAGTGTCTCTGACATAGGGTTTCACTGTCCCGGGAAACTCTCTGCTAACACCCTGCAGAGCGCTGTGCCCAATATACAGAAACGTCTTGCAGTATCCGCTACAGGGAAAGTGCCAGGAGGGAAAAGTGAGGATTATGCTTAGACTTTCTCGGAACTGCTTCAAATCAACTAGATATCTTTGTGCTGTAAATCTCCCAACAGCCAAATGTAAAAGCAGCAAACATCTCGCTGTATGTCCCACATCCAAAGTGCCAAGAGAGAGCTTGCTCTCCCTGTCTTTGAGTACTGTTTGCACTGTCCCGATCACCTCTTTGCTAACATTCTCTTCAGAGCTGCAGTGAAACCAGGAACCACGTGGAGAAGGCACCCACACTGAAAGTGCCTGGAGGGAACATTGGGGCTTCTTCTCAGTGTCTCTGACATAGGGTTTCACTGTCCCGGGAAACTCTCTGCTAACACCCTGCAGAGCGCTGTGCCCAATATACAGAAACGTCTTGCGGTATCTCCTACAGGGAAAGTGCCAGGAGGGAATAGTGAGGATTATGTTTAGACTTTCTCGGAACTGCTTCAAATCAACTAGATATCTTTGTGCTGTAAATCTCCCAACAGCCAAATGTAAAAGCAGCAAACATCTCGCTGTATGTCCCACATCCAAAGTGCCAAGAGAGTAATGTAGAGCTTGCTCTCCCTGTCTTTGAGTACTGTTTGCACTGTCCCGATTACCTCTTTGCTAACATTCTCTTCAGAGCTGCAGTGAAACCAGGAACCACGTGGAGAAGGCACCCACACTGAAAGTGCCTGGAGGGAACATTGGGGCTTCTTCTCAGTGTCTCTGACATAGGGTTTCAGTGTCCCGGGAAACTCTCTGCTAACACCCTGCAGAGCGCTGTGCCCAATATACAGAAACGTCTTGCGGTATCCCCTACAGGGAAAGTGCCAGGAGGGAAAAGTGAGGATTATGCTTAGACTTTCTCGGAACTGCTTCAAATCAACTAGATATCTTTGTGCTGTAAATCTCCCAACAGCCAAATGTAAAAGCAGCAAACATCTCACTGTATGTCCCACATCCAAAGTGCCAAGAGAGAGCTTGCTCTCCCTGTCTTTGAGTACTGTTTGCACTGTCCCGATTACCTCTTTGCTAACATTCTCTTCAGAGCTGCAGTGAAACCAGGAACCACGTGGAGAAGGCACCCACACTGAAAGTGCCTGGAGGGAACATTGGGGCTTCTTCTCAGTGTCTCTGACATAGGGTTTCACTGTCCCGGGAAACTCTCTGCTAACACCCTGCAGAGCGCTGTGCCCAATATACAGAAACGTCTTGCGGTATCCCCTACAGGGAAAGTGCCAGGAGGGAATAGTGAGGATTATGTTTAGACTTTCTCGGAACTGCTTCAAATCAACTAGATATCTTTGTGCTGTAAATCTCCCAACAGCCAAATGTAAAAGCAGCAAACATCTCGCTCTATGTCCCACATCCAAAGTGCCAAGAGAGTAATGTAGAGCTTGCTCTCCCTGTCTTTGAGTACTGTTTGCACTGTCCCGATTACCTCTTTGCTAACATTCTCTTCAGAGCTGCAGTGAAACCAGGAACCACGTGGAGAAGGCACCCACACTGAAAGTGCCTGGAGGGAACATTGGGGCTTCTTCTCAGTGTCTCTGACATAGGGTTTCACTGTCCCAGGAAACTCTCTGCTAACACCCTGCAGAGCGCTGTGCCCAATATACAGAAACGTCTTGCGGTATCTCCTACAGGGAAAGTGCCAGGAGGGAAAAGTGAGGATTATGTTTAGACTTTCTCGGAACTGCTTCAAATCAACTAGATATCTTTGTGCTGTAAATCTCCCAACAGCCAAATGTAAAAGCAGCAAACATCTCGCTGTATGTCCCACATCCAAAGTGCCAAGAGAGTAATGTAGAGCTTGCTCTCCCTGTCTTTGAGTACTGTTTGCACTGTCCCGATTACCTCTTTGCTAACATTCTCTTCAGAGCTGCAGTGAAACCAGGAACCACGTGGAGAAGGCACCCACACTGAAAGTGCCTGGAGGGAACATTGGGGCTTCTTCTCAGTGTCTCTGACATAGGGTTTCAGTGTCCCGGGAAACTCTCTGCTAACACCCTGCAGAGCGCTGTGCCCAATATACAGAAACGTCTTGCGGTATCCCCTACAGGGAAAGTGCCAGGAGGGAAAAGTGAGGATTATGCTTAGACTTTCTCGGAACTGCTTCAAATCAACTAGATATCTTTGTGCTGTAAATCTCCCAACAGCCAAATGTAAAAGCAGCAAACATCTCGCTGTATGTCCCACATCCAAAGTGCCGAGAGAGTAATGTAGAGCTTGCTCTCCCTGTCTTTGAGTACTGTTTGCACTGTCCCGATTACCTCTTTGCTAACATTCTCTTCAGAGCTGCAGTGAAACCAGGAACCACGTGGAGAAGGCACCCACACTGAAAGTGCCTGGAGGGAACATTGGGGCTTCTTCTCAGTGTCTCTGACATAGGGTTTCACTGTCCCAGGAAACTCTCTGCTAACACCCTGCAGAGCGCTGTGCCCAATATACAGAAACGTCTTGCGGTATCTCCTACAGGGAAAGTGCCAGGAGGGAAAAGTGAGGATTATGTTTAGACTTTCTCGGAACTGCTTCAAATCAACTAGATATCTTTGTGCTGTAAATCTCCCAACAGCCAAATGTAAAAGCAGCAAACATCTCGCTGTATGTCCCACATCCAAAGTGCCAAGAGAGTAATGTAGAGCTTGCTCTCCCTGTCTTTGAGTACTGTTTGCACTGTCCCGATTACCTCTTTGCTAACATTCTCTTCAGAGCTGCAGTGAAACCAGGAACCACGTGGAGAAGGCACCCACACTGAAAGTGCCTGGAGGGAACATTGGGGCTTCTTCTCAGTGTCTCTGACATAGGGTTTCAGTGTCCCGGGAAACTCTCTGCTAACACCCTGCAGAGCGCTGTGCCCAATATACAGAAACGTCTTGCGGTATCCCCTACAGGGAAAGTGCCAGGAGGGAAAAGTGAGGATTATGCTTAGACTTTCTCGGAACTGCTTCAAATCAACTAGATATCTTTGTGCTGTAAATCTCCCAACAGCCAAATGTAAAAGCAGCAAACATCTCACTGTATGTCCCACATCCAAAGTGCCAAGAGAGAGCTTGCTCTCCCTGTCTTTGAGTACTGTTTGCACTGTCCCGATTACCTCTTTGCTAACATTCTCTTCAGAGCTGCAGTGAAACCAGGAACCACGTGGAGAAGGCACCCACACTGAAAGTGCCTGGAGGGAACATTGGGGCTTCTTCTCAGTGTCTCTGACATAGGGTTTCACTGTCCCAGGAAACTCTCTGCTAACACCCTGCAGAGCGCTGTGCCCAATATACAGAAACGTCTTGCGGTATCTCCTACAGGGAAAGTGCCAGGAGGGAAAAGTGAGGATTATGTTTAGACTTTCTCGGAACTGCTTCAAATCAACTAGATATCTTTGTGCTGTAAATCTCCCAACAGCCAAATGTAAAAGCAGCAAACATCTCGCTGTATGTCCCACATCCAAAGTGCCAAGAGAGTAATGTAGAGCTTGCTCTCCCTGTCTTTGAGTACTGTTTGCACTGTCCCGATTACCTCTTTGCTAACATTCTCTTCAGAGCTGCAGTGAAACCAGGAACCACGTGGAGAAGGCACCCACACTGAAAGTGCCTGGAGGGAACATTGGGGCTTCTTCTCAGTGTCTCTGACATAGGGTTTCAGTGTCCCGGGAAACTCTCTGCTAACACCCTGCAGAGCGCTGTGCCCAATATACAGAAACGTCTTGCGGTATCCCCTACAGGGAAAGTGCCAGGAGGGAAAAGTGAGGATTATGCTTAGACTTTCTCGGAACTGCTTCAAATCAACTAGATATCTTTGTGCTGTAAATCTCCCAACAGCCAAATGTAAAAGCAGCAAACATCTCACTGTATGTCCCACATCCAAAGTGCCAAGAGAGAGCTTGCTCTCCCTGTCTTTGAGTACTGTTTGCACTGTCCCGATTACCTCTTTGCTAACATTCTCTTCAGAGCTGCAGTGAAACCAGGAACCACGTGGAGAAGGCACCCACACTGAAAGTGCCTGGAGGGAACATCGGGGCTTCTTCTCAGTGTCTCTGATATAGGGTTTCACTGTCCCGGGAAACTCTCTGCTAACACCCTGCAGAGCGCTGTGCCCAATGTACAGAAACGTCTTGCGGTATCTCCTACAGGGAAAGTGCCAGGAGGGAAAAGTGAGGATTATGTTTAGACTTTCTCGGAACTGCTTCAAATCAACTAGATATCTTTGTGCTGTAAATCTCCCAACAGCCAAACGCAAAAGCAGCAAACATCTCGCTGTATGTCCCACATCCAAAGTGCCAAGAGAGAGCTTGCTCTCCCTGTCTTTGAGTACTGTTTGCACTGTCCCGATTACCTCTTTGCTAACATTCTCTTCAGAGCTGCAGTGAAACCAGGAACCACGTGGAGAAGGCACCCACACTGAAAGTGCCTGGAGGGAACATTGGGGCTTCTTCTCAGTGTCTCTGACATAGGGTTTCACTGTCCCGGGAAACTCTCTGCTAACACCCTGCAGAGCGCTGTCCCCAATATACAGAAACGTCTTGCGGTATCTCCTACAGGGAAAGTGCCAGGAGGGAAAAGTGAGGATTATGTTTAGACTTTCTCGGAACTGCTTCAAATCAACTAGATATCTTTGTGCTGTAAATCTCCCAACAGCCAAATGTAAAAGCAGCAAACATCTCGCTGTATGTCCCACATCCAAAGTGCCAAGAGAGTAATGTAGAGCTTGCTCTCCCTGTCTTTGAGTACTGTTTGCACTGTCCCGATTACCTCTTTGCTAACATTCTCTTCAGAGCTGCAGTGAAACCAGGAACCACGTGGAGAAGGCACCCACACTGAAAGTGCCTGGAGGGAACATTGGGGCTTCTTCTCAGTGTCTTTGACATAGGGTTTCACTGTCCTGGGAAACTCTCTGCTAACACCCTGCAGAGCGCTGTGCCCAATATACAGAAACGTCTTGCGGTATCTCCTACAGGGAAAGTGCCAGGAGGGAAAAGTGAGGATTATGTTTAGACTTTCTCGGAACTGCTTCAAATCAACTAGATATCTTTGTGCTGTAAATCTCCCAACAGCCAAACGCAAAAGCAGCAAACATCTCGCTGTATGTCCCACATCCAAAGTGCCGAGAGAGTAATGTAGAGCTTGCTCTCCCTGTCTTTGAGTACTGTTTGCACTGTCCCGATTACCTCTTTGCTACCATTCTCTTCAGAGCTGCAGTGAAACCAGGAACCACGTGGAGAAGGCACCCACACTGAAAGTGCCTGGAGGGAACATTGGGGCTTCTTCTCAGTGTCTCTGACATAGGGTTTCACTGTCCCGGGAAACTCTCTGCTAACACCCTGCAGAGCGCTGTGCCCAATATACAGAAACGTCTTGCGGTATCTCCTACAGGGAAAGTGCCAGGAGGGAATAGTGAGGATTATGTTTAGACTTTCTCGGAACTGCTTCAAATCAACTAGATATCTTTGTGCTGTAAATCTCCCAACAGCCAAATGTAAAAGCAGCAAACATCTCGCTCTATGTCCCACATCCAAAGTGCCAAGAGAGTAATGTAGAGCTTGCTCTCCCTGTCTTTGAGTACTGTTTGCACTGTCCCGATTACCTCTTTGCTAACATTCTCTTCAGAGCTGCAGTGAAACCAGGAACCACGTGGAGAAGGCACCCACACTGAAAGTGCCTGGAGGGAACATTGGGGCTTCTTCTCAGTGTCTCTGACATAGGGTTTCACTGTCCCAGGAAACTCTCTGCTAACACCCTGCAGAGCGCTGTGCCCAATATACAGAAACGTCTTGCGGTATCTCCTACAGGGAAAGTGCCAGGAGGGAAAAGTGAGGATTATGTTTAGACTTTCTCGGAACTGCTTCAAATCAACTAGATATCTTTGTGCTGTAAATCTCCCAACAGCCAAATGTAAAAGCAGCAAACATCTCGCTGTATGTCCCACATCCAAAGTGCCAAGAGAGTAATGTAGAGCTTGCTCTCCCTGTCTTTGAGTACTGTTTGCACTGTCCCGATTACCTCTTTGCTAACATTCTCTTCAGAGCTGCAGTGAAACCAGGAACCACGTGGAGAAGGCACCCACACTGAAAGTGCCTGGAGGGAACATTGGGGCTTCTTCTCAGTGTCTCTGACATAGGGTTTCAGTGTCCCGGGAAACTCTCTGCTAACACCCTGCAGAGCGCTGTGCCCAATATACAGAAACGTCTTGCGGTATCCCCTACAGGGAAAGTGCCAGGAGGGAAAAGTGAGGATTATGCTTAGACTTTCTCGGAACTGCTTCAAATCAACTAGATATCTTTGTGCTGTAAATCTCCCAACAGCCAAATGTAAAAGCAGCAAACATCTCGCTGTATGTCCCACATCCAAAGTGCCAAGAGAGAGCTTGCTCTCCCTGTCTTTGAGTACTGTTTGCACTGTCCCGATTACCTCTTTGCTAACATTCTCTTCAGAGCTGCAGTGAAACCAGGAACCACGTGGAGAAGGCACCCACACTGAAAGTGCCTGGAGGGAACATCGGGGCTTCTTCTCAGTGTCTCTGATATAGGGTTTCACTGTCCCGGGAAACTCTCTGCTAACACCCTGCAGAGCGCTGTGCCCAATGTACAGAAACGTCTTGCGGTATCTCCTACAGGGAAAGTGCCAGGAGGGAAAAGTGAGGATTATGTTTAGACTTTCTCGGAACTGCTTCAAATCAACTAGATATCTTTGTGCTGTAAATCTCCCAACAGCCAAACGCAAAAGCAGCAAACATCTCGCTGTATGTCCCACATCCAAAGTGCCAAGAGAGAGCTTGCTCTCCCTGTCTTTGAGTACTGTTTGCACTGTCCCGATTACCTCTTTGCTACCATTCTCTTCAGAGCTGCAGTGAAACCAGGAACCACGTGGAGAAGGCACCCACACTGAAAGTGCCTGGAGTGAACATTGGGACTTCTTCTCACTGTCTCTGACATAGGGTTTCACTGTCCCGGGAAACTCTCTGCTAACACCCTGCAGAGCGCTGTGCCCAATATACAGAAACGTCTTGCGGTATCTCCTACAGGGAAAGTGCCAGGAGGAATTGTGGAGCTTGGTCTCAGTGCCTCTGAGAATTGCTCTGATTATCCGTGTGACCTCTTTGCTAAGACACTCCAGAAAGCTGTCCTCAAAACCAACACACATCTTGACATATCTCCCACATTGATCGCAGTGTCTCCAGAAACGGCATTCAAGGAGCCAGGAACTTTTCTCCCTACAATGTCCATTGAGTTGTCCTCAAAACCAATATACATCCTGCTATATCTCCCACAGGGAAAGTGCCAGGAGGGAAAAGTGAGGATTATGCTTAGACTTTCTCGGAACTGCTTCAAATCAACTAGATATCTTTGTGCTGTAAATCTCCCAACAGCCAAATGTAAAAGCAGCAAACATCTCGCTGTATGTCCCACATCCAAAGTGCCGAGAGAGCTTGCTCTCCGTGTCTTTGAGTACTGTTTGCACTGTCCCGATTACCTCTTTGCTAACATTCTCTTCAGAGCTGCAGTGAAACCAGGAACCACGTGGAGAAGGCACCCACACTGAAAGTGCCTGGAGGGAACATTGGGGCTTCTTCTCAGTGTCTCTGACATAGGGTTTCACTGTCCCGGGAAACTCTCTGCTAACACCCTGCAGAGCGCTGTGCCCAATATACAGAAACGTCTTGCAGTATCCGCTACAGGGAAAGTGCCAGGAGGGAAAAGTGAGGATTATGCTTAGACTTTCTCGGAACTGCTTCAAATCAACTAGATATCTTTGTGCTGTAAATCTCCCAACAGCCAAATGTAAAAGCAGCAAACATCTCGCTGTATGTCCCACATCCAAAGTGCCAAGAGAGAGCTTGCTCTCCCTGTCTTTGAGTACTGTTTGCACTGTCCCGATCACCTCTTTGCTAACATTCTCTTCAGAGCTGCAGTGAAACCAGGAACCACGTGGAGAAGGCACCCACACTGAAAGTGCCTGGAGGGAACATTGGGGCTTCTTCTCAGTGTCTCTGACATAGGGTTTCACTGTCCCGGGAAACTCTCTGCTAACACCCTGCAGAGCGCTGTGCCCAATATACAGAAACGTCTTGCGGTATCTCCTACAGGGAAAGTGCCAGGAGGGAAAAGTGAGGATTATGTTTAGACTTTCTCGGAACTGCTTCAAATCAACTAGATATCTTTGTGCTGTAAATCTCCCAACAGCCAAATGTAAAAGCAGCAAACATCTCGCTGTATGTCCCACATCCAAAGTGCCAAGAGAGTAATGTAGAGCTTGCTCTCCCTGTCTTTGAGTACTGTTTGCACTGTCCCGATTACCTCTTTGCTAACATTCTCTTCAGAGCTGCAGTGAAACCAGGAACCACGTGGAGAAGGCACCCACACTGAAAGTGCCTGGAGGGAACATTGGGGCTTCTTCTCAGTGTCTCTGACATAGGGTTTCAGTGTCCCGGGAAACTCTCTGCTAACACCCTGCAGAGCGCTGTGCCCAATATACAGAAACGTCTTGCGGTATCCCCTACAGGGAAAGTGCCAGGAGGGAAAAGTGAGGATTATGCTTAGACTTTCTCGGAACTGCTTCAAATCAACTAGATATCTTTGTGCTGTAAATCTCCCAACAGCCAAATGTAAAAGCAGCAAACATCTCGCTGTATGTCCCACATCCAAAGTGCCAAGAGAGAGCTTGCTCTCCCTGTCTTTGAGTACTGTTTGCACTGTCCCGATTACCTCTTTGCTAACATTCTCTTCAGAGCTGCAGTGAAACCAGGAACCACGTGGAGAAGGCACCCACACTGAAAGTGCCTGGAGGGAACATCGGGGCTTCTTCTCAGTGTCTCTGATATAGGGTTTCACTGTCCCGGGAAACTCTCTGCTAACACCCTGCAGAGCGCTGTGCCCAATGTACAGAAACGTCTTGCGGTATCTCCTACAGGGAAAGTGCCAGGAGGGAAAAGTGAGGATTATGTTTAGACTTTCTCGGAACTGCTTCAAATCAACTAGATATCTTTGTGCTGTAAATCTCCCAACAGCCAAACGCAAAAGCAGCAAACATCTCGCTGTATGTCCCACATCCAAAGTGCCAAGAGAGAGCTTGCTCTCCCTGTCTTTGAGTACTGTTTGCACTGTCCCGATTACCTCTTTGCTACCATTCTCTTCAGAGCTGCAGTGAAACCAGGAACCACGTGGAGAAGGCACCCACACTGAAAGTGCCTGGAGTGAACATTGGGACTTCTTCTCACTGTCTCTGACATAGGGTTTCACTGTCCCGGGAAACTCTCTGCTAACACCCTGCAGAGCGCTGTGCCCAATATACAGAAACGTCTTGCGGTATCTCCTACAGGGAAAGTGCCAGGAGGAATTGTGGAGCTTGGTCTCAGTGCCTCTGAGAATTGCTCTGATTATCCGTGTGACCTCTTTGCTAAGACACTCCAGAAAGCTGTCCTCAAAACCAACACACATCTTGACATATCTCCCACATTGATCGCAGTGTCTCCAGAAACGGCATTCAAGGAGCCAGGAACTTTTCTCCCTACAATGTCCATTGAGTTGTCCTCAAAACCAATATACATCCTGCTATATCTCCCACAGGGAAAGTGCCAGGAGGGAAAAGTGAGGATTATGCTTAGACTTTCTCGGAACTGCTTCAAATCAACTAGATATCTTTGTGCTGTAAATCTCCCAACAGCCAAATGTAAAAGCAGCAAACATCTCGCTGTATGTCCCACATCCAAAGTGCCGAGAGAGCTTGCTCTCCGTGTCTTTGAGTACTGTTTGCACTGTCCCGATTACCTCTTTGCTAACATTCTCTTCAGAGCTGCAGTGAAACCAGGAACCACGTGGAGAAGGCACCCACACTGAAAGTGCCTGGAGGGAACATTGGGGCTTCTTCTCAGTGTCTCTGACATAGGGTTTCACTGTCCCGGGAAACTCTCTGCTAACACCCTGCAGAGCGCTGTGCCCAATATACAGAAACGTCTTGCAGTATCCGCTACAGGGAAAGTGCCAGGAGGGAAAAGTGAGGATTATGCTTAGACTTTCTCGGAACTGCTTCAAATCAACTAGATATCTTTGTGCTGTAAATCTCCCAACAGCCAAATGTAAAAGCAGCAAACATCTCGCTGTATGTCCCACATCCAAAGTGCCAAGAGAGAGCTTGCTCTCCCTGTCTTTGAGTACTGTTTGCACTGTCCCGATCACCTCTTTGCTAACATTCTCTTCAGAGCTGCAGTGAAACCAGGAACCACGTGGAGAAGGCACCCACACTGAAAGTGCCTGGAGGGAACATTGGGGCTTCTTCTCAGTGTCTCTGACATAGGGTTTCACTGTCCCGGGAAACTCTCTGCTAACACCCTGCAGAGCGCTGTGCCCAATATACAGAAACGTCTTGCGGTATCTCCTACAGGGAAAGTGCCAGGAGGGAATAGTGAGGATTATGTTTAGACTTTCTCGGAACTGCTTCAAATCAACTAGATATCTTTGTGCTGTAAATCTCCCAACAGCCAAATGTAAAAGCAGCAAACATCTCGCTGTATGTCCCACATCCAAAGTGCCAAGAGAGTAATGTAGAGCTTGCTCTCCCTGTCTTTGAGTACTGTTTGCACTGTCCCGATTACCTCTTTGCTAACATTCTCTTCAGAGCTGCAGTGAAACCAGGAACCACGTGGAGAAGGCACCCACACTGAAAGTGCCTGGAGGGAACATTGGGGCTTCTTCTCAGTGTCTCTGACATAGGGTTTCAGTGTCCCGGGAAACTCTCTGCTAACACCCTGCAGAGCGCTGTGCCCAATATACAGAAACGTCTTGCGGTATCCCCTACAGGGAAAGTGCCAGGAGGGAAAAGTGAGGATTATGCTTAGACTTTCTCGGAACTGCTTCAAATCAACTAGATATCTTTGTGCTGTAAATCTCCCAACAGCCAAATGTAAAAGCAGCAAACATCTCACTGTATGTCCCACATCCAAAGTGCCAAGAGAGAGCTTGCTCTCCCTGTCTTTGAGTACTGTTTGCACTGTCCCGATTACCTCTTTGCTAACATTCTCTTCAGAGCTGCAGTGAAACCAGGAACCACGTGGAGAAGGCACCCACACTGAAAGTGCCTGGAGGGAACATCGGGGCTTCTTCTCAGTGTCTCTGATATAGGGTTTCACTGTCCCGGGAAACTCTCTGCTAACACCCTGCAGAGCGCTGTGCCCAATGTACAGAAACGTCTTGCGGTATCTCCTACAGGGAAAGTGCCAGGAGGGAAAAGTGAGGATTATGTTTAGACTTTCTCGGAACTGCTTCAAATCAACTAGATATCTTTGTGCTGTAAATCTCCCAACAGCCAAACGCAAAAGCAGCAAACATCTCGCTGTATGTCCCACATCCAAAGTGCCAAGAGAGAGCTTGCTCTCCCTGTCTTTGAGTACTGTTTGCACTGTCCCGATTACCTCTTTGCTACCATTCTCTTCAGAGCTGCAGTGAAACCAGGAACCACTTGGAGAAGGCACCCACACTGAAAGTGCCTGGAGTGAACATTGGGACTTCTTCTCACTGTCTCTGACATAGGGTTTCACTGTCCCGGGAAACTCTCTGCTAACACCCTGCAGAGCGCTGTGCCCAATATACAGAAACGTCTTGCGGTATCTCCTACAGGGAAAGTGCCAGGAGGAATTGTGGAGCTTGGTCTCAGTGCCTCTGAGAATTGCTCTGATTATCCGTGTGACCTCTTTGCTAAGACACTCCAGAAAGCTGTCCTCAAAACCAACACACATCTTGACATATCTCCCACATTGATCGCAGTGTCTCCAGAAACGGCATTCAAGGAGCCAGGAACTTTTCTCCCTACAATGTCCATTGAGTTGTCCTCAAAACCAATATACATCCTGCTATATCTCCCACAGGGAAAGTGCCAGGAGGGAAAAGTGAGGATTATGCTTAGACTTTCTCGGAACTGCTTCAAATCAACTAGATATCTTTGTGCTGTAAATCTCCCAACAGCCAAATGTAAAAGCAGCAAACATCTCGCTGTATGTCCCACATCCAAAGTGCCGAGAGAGCTTGCTCTCCGTGTCTTTGAGTACTGTTTGCACTGTCCCGATTACCTCTTTGCTAACATTCTCTTCAGAGCTGCAGTGAAACCAGGAACCACGTGGAGAAGGCACCCACACTGAAAGTGCCTGGAGGGAACATTGGGGCTTCTTCTCAGTGTCTCTGACATAGGGTTTCACTGTCCCGGGAAACTCTCTGCTAACACCCTGCAGAGCGCTGTGCCCAATATACAGAAACGTCTTGCAGTATCCGCTACAGGGAAAGTGCCAGGAGGGAAAAGTGAGGATTATGCTTAGACTTTCTCGGAACTGCTTCAAATCAACTAGATATCTTTGTGCTGTAAATCTCCCAACAGCCAAATGTAAAAGCAGCAAACATCTCGCTGTATGTCCCACATCCAAAGTGCCAAGAGAGAGCTTGCTCTCCCTGTCTTTGAGTACTGTTTGCACTGTCCCGATCACCTCTTTGCTAACATTCTCTTCAGAGCTGCAGTGAAACCAGGAACCACGTGGAGAAGGCACCCACACTGAAAGTGCCTGGAGTGAACATTGGGGCTTCTTCTCAGTGTCTCCGATATAGGGTTTCAGTGTCCCGGGAAACTCTCTGCTAACACCCTGCAGAGCGCTGTGCCCAATGTACAGAAACGTCTTGCGGTATCTCCTACAGGGAAAGTGCCAGGAGGGAAAAGTGAGGATTATGTTTAGACTTTCTCGGAACTGCTTCAAATCAACTAGATATCTTTGTGCTGTAAATCTCCCAACAGCCAAATGTAAAAGCAGCAAACATCTCGCTGTATGTCCCACATCCAAAGTGCCAAGAGAGTAATGTAGAGCTTGCTCTCCCTGTCTCTGAGTACTGTTTGCACTGTCCCGATTACCTCTTTGCTAACATTCTCTTCAGAGCTGCAGTGAAACCAGGAACCACGTGGAGAAGGCACCCACACTGAAAGTGCCTGGAGGGAACATTGGGGCTTCTTCTCAGTGTCTCTGACATAGGGTTTCACTGTCCCGGGAAACTCTCTGCTAACACCCTGCAGAGCGCTGTGCCCAATGTACAGAAACGTCTTGCGGTATCCCCTACAGGGAAAGTGCCAGGAGGGAAAAGTGAGGATTATGCTTAGACTTTCTCGGAACTGCTTCAAATCAACTAGATATCTTTGTGCTGTAAATCTCCCAACAGCCAAATGTAAAAGCAGCAAACATCTCGCTGTATGTCCCACATCCAAAGTGCCGAGAGAGCTTGCTCTCCCTGTCTTTTGGGGAGCAATTGGCGCCAAGCAAGGCCCAAAAATGGCCATATTTCTGGAGACTGGTCCCTTTCCCAAAGAGCCAGCAGGGAAAATTATGCCTTGTTCTAAAGCTCTTTGGGAACCGCTTGCGTAGTCCCACACACCTGGGGGCTGCAGGCTTTCCTGCTGCCTTCAGCCTCAAAACCACCATTTCCCAAATGGCGCCACGCCAGGCACAAAAATGGCCATATGTCTGGAGTTTGGTCCCACGCCCAAAGAGCCAGCAGGGAAAACTATGCCTTGTTCTAAAGCTCTTTGGGAACCGCTTGCGTAGCCCCACACACCTGGGGGCTGCAGGCTTTCCTGCTGCCTTCAGCCTCAAAACCACCCTTTCCCACGTGGCCCCGCGCCAGGCACAAAAATGGCCATATGTCTGGAGACTGGTCCCACGCCCAAAAAGCCAGCAGGGAAAACTATGCCTTGTTCTAAAGCTCTTTGGGAACGGCTTGCGTAGCCCCACACACCTGGGGGCTGCAGTCTTTCCTGCTGCCTTCAGCCTCAAAGAACCCTTTCCCACTTGGCGCCGCGCCAGGCCGAAAAATGGCCATATCTCTGGAGACTGGTCCCACGCCCAAAGAGCCAGCAGGGAAAACTATGCCTTGTTCTAAAGCTCTTTGGGAACGGCTTGCGTAGCCCCACACACCTGGGGGCTGCAGGCTTTCCTGCTGCCTTCAGCCTCAAAAGAAACCTTTCCCACATGGCGCCAAGCCTGGCCCAAAAATGGCCATATGTGTGGAGACTGGTCCCTTTCCCAAAGAGCCAGCAGGGAAAAGTATGCCTTGTTCTAAAGCTCTTTGGGAACCGCTTGCGTAGCCCCACACACCTGGGGGCTGCAGGCTTTCCTGCTGCCTTCAGCCTCAAAACCACCCTTTTCCACATGGCGTCACGCCAGGCACAAAAATGGCTATATGTCTGGAGGTTGGTCCCACGCCCAAAGAGCCAGCAGGGAAAACTATGCCTTGTTCTAAAGCTCTTTGGGAACGGCTTGCGTAGCCCCACACACCTGGGGGCTGCAGGCTTTCCTGCTGCCTTCAGCCTCAAAACCACCCTTTCCCACTTGGCGCTGCGCCAGGCCCAAAAATGGCCATATATCTGCAGACTGGTCCCATGCCCAAAGAGCCAGCAGGGAAAACTATGCCTTGTTCTAAAGCTCTTTGGGAACCGCTTGCGTAGCCCCACACACCTGGGGGCTGCAGGCTTTCCTGCTGCCTTCAGCCTCAAAACCACCCTTTCCCACTTGGCGCTGCGCCAGGCACAAAAATGGCCATATGTCTGGAGGTTGGTCCCACGCCCAAAGAGCCAGCAGGGAAAATTATGCCTTGTTCTAAAGCTCTTTGGGAACCGCTTGCGTAGCCCCACACACCTGGGGGCTGCAGGCTTTCCTGCTGCCTTCAGCCTCAAAACCACCTTTTCCCACTTGGCCCCGCGCCATGCCCAAAAATGCCCTTATGTCTGGAGACTGGTCCCACGCCCAAAGAGCCAGCAGGGAAAACTATGCATTGTTCTAAAGCTCTTTGGGAACCGCTTGCGTAGCCCCACACACCTGGGGGCTGCAGGCTTTCCTGCTGCCTTCAGCCTCAAAACCACCCTTTCCCACTTGGCGCTGCGCCAGGCCCAAAAATGGCCATATATCTGGAGACTGATCCCACGCCCAAAGAGCCAGCAGGGAAAACTATGCCTTGTTCTAAAGCTCTTTGGGAACCGCTTGCGTAGTCCCACACACCTGGGGGCTGCAGGCTTTCCTGCTGCCTTCAGCCTTAAAACCACCCTTTCCCAAATGGCGCCACGCCAGGCACAAAAATGGCCATATGTCTGGAGTTTGGTCCCACGCCCAAAGAGCCAGCAGGGAAAACTATGCCTTGTTCTAAAGCTCTTTGGGAACGGCTTGCGTAGCCCCACACACCTGGGGGCTGCAGGCTTTCCTGCTGCCTTCAGCCTCAAAACCACCCTTTCCCACTTGGCCCCGCGCCAGGCACAAAAATGGCCATATGTCAGGAGACTGGTCCCACGCCCAAAGAGCCAGCACGGAAAACTATGCCTTGTTCTAAAGCTCTTTGGGAACCCCTTGCATAGCCCCACACATCTGGGGGCTGCAGGCTTTCCAGCTGACTTCAGACTCAAAACCACCCTTTCCCACTTGGCATCGCGCCAGGCCCAAAAATGGCCATATATCTGAAGATTGGTCCCACGCCCAAAGAGCCAGCAGGGAAAACTATGCCTTGTTCTAAAGCTCCTTGGGAATGGCTTGCGTAGCCCCACACACCTGGGGGCTGCAGGCTTTCCTGCTCTCTTCAGCCTCAGAAGAACCCTTTCGCACTTGGCGCCGCGCCAGGCACAAAAATGGCCATATGTCTGAAGATTGGTCCCACGCCCAAAGAGCCAGCAGGGAAAACTATGCCTTGTTCTAAAGCTCTTTGGGAACCGCTTGCGTAGCCCCACACACCTGGGGGATGCAGGCTTTCCTGCTGCCTTCAGCCTCAAAACCACCCTTTCCCACTTGGCGCTGCGCCAGGCCCAAAAATGGCCATATTTCTGGAGACTGGTCCCACGCCCAAAGAGCCAGCAGGGAAAACTATGCCTTGTTCTAAAGCTCTTTGGGAAACTCTTGCGTAGCCCCACACACCTGGGGGCTGCAGGCTTTCCTACTGCCTTCAGCCTCAAAACCACCCTTTCCCACTTGGCGCCGCGCCATGCCCAAACATGGTCATATATCTGGAGACTGGTCCCACGCCCAAAGAGCCAGCAGGGAAAACTATGCCTTGTTCTAAAGCTCTTTGGGAACCTCTTGCGTAGCCCCACACACCTGGGGGCTGCAGGCTTTCCTGCTGCCTTCAGCCTCAAAACCACCATTTCCCAAATGGCGCCACGCCAGGCACAAAAATGGCCATATGTCTGGAGTTTGGTCCCACGCCCAAAGAGCCAGCAGGGAAAACTATGCCTTGTTCTAAAGCTCTTTGGGAACCTCTTGCGTAGCCCCACACACCTGGGGGCTGCAGGCTTTCCTGCTGCCTTCAGCCTCAAAACCACCCTTTCCCACTTGGCCCCGCGCCAGGCACAAAAATGGCCATATGTCAGGAGACTGGTCCCACGCCCAAAGAGCCAGCACGGAAAACTATGCCTTGTTCTAAAGCTCTTTGGGAACCGCTTGCGTAGCCCCACACATCTGGGGGCTGCAGGCTTTCCAGCTGCCTTCAGACTCAAAACCACCCTTTCCCACTTGGCATCGCGCCAGGCTCAAAAATGGCCATATATCTGAAGATTGGTCCCACGCCCAAAGAGCCAGCAGGGAAAACTATGCCTTGTTCTAAAGCTCCTTGGGAATGGTTTGCGTAGCCCCACACACCTGGGGGCTGCAGGCTTTCCTGCTCTCTTCAGCCTCAGAAGAACCCTTTCGCACTTGGCGCCGCGCCAGGCCGAAAAATGGCCATATCTCTGGAGACTGGTCCCACGCCCAAAGAGCCAGCAGGGAAAACTATGCCTTGTTCTAAAGCTCTTTGGGAACCGCTTGCGTAGCCCCACACACCTGGGGGCTGCAGGCTTTCCTGCTCTCTTCAGCCTCAAAAGAAGCCTTTCGCAATTGGCGCCGCGCCAGGCCCAAAAATGGCCATATGTCTGGAGACTCGTCCCACGCCCAAAGAGCCAGCAGGGAAAACTATGCCTTGTTCTAAAGCTCTTTGGGAACCTCTTGCGTAGCCCCACAGACCTGGGGGCTGCAGGCTTTCCTGCTGCCTTCAGCCTCAAAACCACCCTTTCCCACATGGCGCCAAGCCTGGCCCAAAAATGGCCATATGTGTGGAGACTGGTCCCTTTCCCAAAGAGCCAGCAGGGAAAACTATGCCTTGTTCTAAAGCTCTTTGGGAACCGCTTGCGTAGCCCCACAGACTGGTGGGCTGCAGGCTTTCCTGCTGCCTTCAGCCTCAAAACCACCCTTTTCCACATGGCGTCACGCCAGGCACAAAAATGGCCATATGTCTGGAGGTTGGTCCCACGCCCAAAGAGCCAGCAGGGAAAACTATGCCTTGTTCTAAAGCTCTTTGGGAACCGCTTGCGTAGCCCCACACACCTGGGGGCTGCAGGCTTTCCTGCTGCCTTCAGCCTCAAAACGACCCTTTCCCACTTGGCGCTGCGCCAGGAACAAAAATGGCCATATATCTGCAGACTGGTCCCATGCCCAAAGAGCCAGCAGGGAAAACTATGCCTTGTTCTAAAGGTCTTTGGGAACCGCTTGCGTAGCCCCACACACCTGGGGGCTGCAGGCTTTCCTGCTGCCTTCAGCCTCAAAACCACCCTTTCCCACTTGGCACCGCGCCATGCCCAAAAATGGTCATATATCTGGAGACTGGTCCCACGCCCAAAGAGCCAGCAGGGAAAACTATGCCTTGTTCTAAAGCTCTTTGGGAACCTCTTGCGTAGCCCCACACACCTGGGGGCTGCAGGCTTTCCTGCTGCCTTCAGCCTCAAAACCACCCTTTCCCACTTGGCCCTGCGCCAGGCCCAAAAATGGCCATATGTCTGGAGTTTGGTCCCACGCCCAAAGAGCCAGCAGGGAAAACTATGCCTTGTTCTAAAGCTCTTTGGGAACCTCTTGCGTAGCCCCACACACCTGGGGGCTGCAGGCTTTCCTGCTGCCTTCAGCCTCAAAACCACCCTTTCCCACTTGGCCCCGCGCCAGGCACAAAAATGGCCATATGTCAGGAGACTGGTCCCACGCCCAAAGAGCCAGCAGGGAAAACTATGCCTTGTTCTAAAGCTCTTTGGGAACCGCTTGCGTAGCCCCACACACCTGGGGGCTGCAGGCTTTCCTGCTGCCTTCAGACTCAAAACCACCCTTTCCCACTTGGCATCGCGCCAGGCTCAAAAATGGCCATATGTCTGAAGATTGGTCCCACGCCCAAAGAGCCAGCAGGGAAAACTATGCCTTGTTCTAAAGCTCCTTGGGAATGGTTTGCGTAGCCCCACACACCTGGGGGCTGCAGGCTTTCCTGCTCTCTTCAGCCTCAGAAGAACCCTTTCGCACTTGGCGCCGCGCCAGGCCCAAAAATGGCCATATGTCTGAAGATTGGTCCCACGCCCAAAGAGCCAGCAGGGAAAACTATGCCTTGTTCTAAAGCTCTTTGGGAACCGCTTGCGTAGCCCCACACACCTGGGGGCTGCAGGCTTTCCTGCTGCCTTCAGCCTCAAAACAACCCTTTCCCACTTGGCGCTGCGCCAGGCACAAAAATGGCCATATGTCTGGAGACTGGTCCCACGCCCAAAAAGCCAGCAGGGAAAACTATGCCTTGTTCTAAAGCTCTTTGGGAACGGCTTGCGTAGCCCCACACACCTGGGGGCTGCAGGCTTTCCTGCTGCCTTCAGCCTCAAAACCACCCTTTCCCACTTAGCCCCGCGCCAGGCACAAAAATGGCCATATGTCAGGAGACTGGTCCCACGCCCAAAGAGCCAGCAGGGAAAACTATGCCTTGTTCTAAAGCTCTTTGGGAACCGCTTGCGTAGCCCCACACACCTGGGGGCTGCAGTCTTTCCTGCTGCCTTCAGCCTCAAAGAACCCTTTCCCACTTGGCGCCGCGCCAGGCCGAAAAATGGCCATATCTCTGGAGACTGGTCCCACGCCCAAAGAGCCAGCAGGGAAAACTATGCCTTGTTCTAAAGCTCTTTGGGAACCGCTTGCGTAGCCCCACACACCTGGGGGCTGCAGGCTTTCCTGCTCTCTTCAGCCTCAAAAGAAACCTTTCGCAATTGGCGCCGCGCCAGGCCCAAAAATGGCCATATGTCTGGAGACTCGTCCCACGCCCAAAGAGCCAGCAGGGAAAACTATGCCTTGTTCTAAAGCTCTTTGGGAACCTCTTGCGTAGCCCCACAGACCTGGGGGCTGCAGGCTTTCCTGCTGCCTTCAGCCTCAAAACCACCCTTTCCCACATGGCGCCAAGCCTGGCCTAAAAATGGCCATATGTGTGGAGACTGGTCCCTTTCCCAAAGAGCCAGCAGGGAAAACTATGCCTTGTTCTAAAGCTCTTTGGGAACCGCTTGCGTAGCCCCACAGACTGGTGGGCTGCAGGCTTTCCTGCTGCCTTCAGCCTCAAAACCACCCTTTTCCACATGGCGTCACGCCAGGCACAAAAATGGCCATATGTCTGGAGACTGGTCCCACGCCCAAAGAGCCAGCAGGGAAAAGTATGCCTTGTTCTAAAGCTCTTTGGGAACCGCTTGCGTAGCCCCACACACCTGGGGGCTGCAGGCTTTCCTGCTGCCTTCAGCCTCAAAACGACCCTTTCCCACTTGGCGCTGCGCCAGGCACAAAAATGGCCATATATCTGCAGACTGGTCCCATGCCCAAAGAGCCAGCAGGGAAAACTATGCCTTGTTCTAAAGCTCTTTGGGAACCGCTTGCGTAGCCCCACACACCTGGGGGCTGCAGGCTTTCCTGCTGCCTTCAGCCTCAAAAGCACCCTTTCCCACTTGGCGCTGCGCCAGGCACAAAAATGGCCATATGTCTGGAGGTTGGTCCCACGCCCAAAGAGCCAGCAGGGAAAACTATGCCTTGTTCTAAAGCTCTTCGGGAAATGCTTGCGTAGCCCCACACACCTGGGGGCTGCAGGCTTTCCTGCTGCCTTCAGCCTCAAAACCACCCTTTCCCACTTGGCCCCGCGACAGGCCGAAAAATGGCCATATCTCTGGAGACTGGTCCCACGCCCAAAGAGCCAGCAGGGAAAACTATGCCTTGTTCTAAAGCTCTTTGGGAACCTCTTGCGTAGCCCCACACACCTGGGGGCTGCAGGCTTTCCTGCTCTCTTCAGCCTCAAAACCACCCTTTCCCACTTGGCGCCGCACCAGGCCCAAAAATGGCCATATATCTGAAGATTGGTCCCACGCCCAAAGAGCCAGCAGGGAAAACTATGCCTTGTTCTAAAGCTCCTTGGGAATGGCTTGCGTAGCCCCACACACCTGGGGGCTGCAGGCTTTCCTGCTCTCTTCAGCCTCAGAAGAACCCTTTCGCACTTGGCGCCGCGCCTGGCCCAAAAATGGCCATATGTCTGAAGATTGGTCCCACGCCCAAAGAGCCAGCAGGGAAAACTATGCCTTGTTCTAAAGCTCTTTGGGAACCGCTTGCGTAGCCCCACACACCTGGGGGCTGCAGGCTTTCCTGCTGCCTTCAGCCTCAAAACCACCCTTTCCCACTTGGTGCCGCCCCAGGCACAAAAATGGCCATATATCTGGAGACTGGTCCCACGCCCAAAGAGCCAGCAGGGAAAACTATGCCTTGTTCTAAAGCTCTTTGGGAACCGCTTGCGTAGCCCCACACACCTGGGGGCTGCAGGCTTTCCTGCTGCCTTCAGACTCAAAACCACCCTTTCCCACTTGGCGCTGCGCCAGGCCCAAAAATGGCCATATTTCTGGAGACTGGTCCCTTTCCCAAAGAGCCAGCAGGGAAAACTATGCCTTGTTCTAAAGCTCTTTGGGAACCGCTTGCGTAGCCCCACACACCTGGGGGCTGCAGGCTTTCCTGCTGCCTTCAGCCTCAAAACCACCCTTTCCCACTTGGCGCCGCGTCATGCCCAAAAATGGTCATATATCTGGAGACTGGTCCCACGCCCAAAGAGCCAGCAGGGAAAACTATGCCTTGTTCTAAAGCTCTTTGGGAACCGCTTGCGTAGCCCCACACACCTGGGGGCTGCAGGCTTTCATGCTGCCTTCAGACTCAAAACCACCCTTTCCCACTTGGCGCCGCCCCAGGCACAAAAATGGCCATATGTCTGGAGACTGGTCCCACGCCCAAAGAGCCAGCAGGGAAAACTATGCCTTGTTCTAAAGCTCTTTGGGAACGGCTTGCGTAGCCCCACACACCTGGGGGCTGCAGGCTTTCCTGCTGCCTTCAGACTCAAAACCACCCTTTCCCACTTGGCGCTGCGCCAGGCCCAAAAATGGCCATATTTCTGGAGACTTGTCCCTTTCCCAAAGAGCCAGCAGGGAAAACTATGCCTTGTTCTAAAGCTCTTTGGGAACCGCTTGCGTAGCCCCACACACCTGGGGGCTGCAGGCTTTCCTGCTGCCTTCAGCCTCAAAACCACCCTTTCCCACTTGGCGCTGCGCCAGGCCCAAAAATGGCCATATATCTGGAGACTGATCCCACGCCCAAAGAGCCAGCAGGGAAAATTATGCCTTGTTCTAAAGCTCTTTGGGAACCGCTTGCGTAGTCCCACACACCTGGGGGCTGCAGGCTTTCCTGCTGCCTTCAGCCTCAAAACCACCATTTCCCAAATGGCGCCACGCCAGGCACAAAAATGGCCATATGTCTGGAGTTTGGTCCCACGCCCAAAGAGCCAGCAGGGAAAACTATGCCTTGTTCTAAAGCTCTTTGGGAACCGCTTGCGTAGCCCCACACACCTGGGGGCTGCATGCTTTCCTGCTGCCTTCAGCCTCAAAACCACCCTTTCCCACTTGGCCCCGCGCCAGGCACAAAAATGGCCATATGTCAGGAGACTGGTCCCACGCCCAAAGAGCCAGCACGGAAAACTATGCCTTGTTCTAAAGCTCTTTGGGAACCGCTTGCGTAGCCCCACACACCTGGGGGCTGCAGGCTTTCCAGCTGCCTTCAGTCTCAAAACCACCCTTTCCCACTTGGCATCGCGCCAGGCTCAAAAATGGCCATATATCTGAAGATTGGTCCCACGCCCAAAGAGCCAGCAGGGAAAACTATGCCTTGTTCTAAAGCTCATTGGGAATGGTTTGCGTAGCCCCACACACCTGGGGGCTGCAGGCTTTCCTGCTCTCTTCAGCCTCAGAAGAACCCTTTCGCACTTGGCGCCGCGCCAGGCCCAAAAATGGCCATATGTCTGAAGATTGGTCCCACGCCCAAAGAGCCAGCAGGGAAAACTATGCCTTGTTCTAAAGCTCTTTGGGAACCGCTTGCGTAGCCCCACACACCTGGGGGCTGCAGGCTTTCCTGCTGCCTTCAGCCTCAAAACAACCCTTTCCCACTTGTCGCTGCGCCAGGCACAAAAATGGCCATATGTCTGGAGACTGGTCCCATGCCCAAAAAGCCAGCAGGGAAAACTATGCCTTGTTCTAAAGCTCTTTGGGAACGGCTTGCGTAGCCCCACACACCTGGGGGCTGAAGGCTTTCCTGCTGCCTTCAGCCTCAAAACCACCCTTTCCCACTTGGCCCCGCGCCAGGCACAAAAATGGCCATATGTCAGGAGACTGGTCCCACGCCCAAAGAGCCAGCAGGGAAAACTATGCCTTGTTCTAAAGCTCTTTGGGAACCGCTTGCGTAGCCCCACACACCTGGGGGCTGCAGGCTTTCCTGCTGCCTTCAGCCTCAAAGAACCCTTTCCCACTTGGCGCCGCGCCAGGCCGAAAAATGGCCATATGTCTGGAGGTTGGTCCCACGCCCAAAGAGCCAGCAGGGAAAACTATGCCTTGTTCTAAAGCTCTTTGGGAACCGCTTGCGTAGCCCCACAGACCTGGGGGCTGCAGGCTTTCCTGCTGCCTTCAGCCTCAAAAGAAACCTTTCGCAATTGGCGCCGTGCCAGGCCCAAAAATGGCCATATGTCTGGAGACTCGTCCCACGCCCAAAGAGCCAGCAGGGAAAACTATGCCTTGTTCTAAAGCTCTTTGGGAACCTCTTGCGTAGCCCCACACACCTGGGGGCTGCAGGCTTTCCTGCTGCCTTCAGCCTCAAAACCACCCTTTCCCACATGGCGCCAAGCCTGGCCCAAAAATGGCCATATGTGTGGAGACTGGTCCCTTTCCCAAAGAGCCAGCAGGGAAAACTATGCCTTGTTCTAAAGCTCTTTGGGAACCGCTTGCGTAGCCCCACAGACTGGTGGGCTGCAGGCTTTCCTGCGGCCTTCAGCCTCAAAACCACCCTTTTCCACATGGCGTCACGCCAGGCACAAAAATGGCCATATGTCTGGAGGTTGGTCCCACGCCCAAAGAGCCAGCAGGGAAAACTATGCCTTGTTCTAAAGCTCTTTGGGAACCGCTTGCGTAGCCCCACACACCTGGGGGCTGCAGGCTTTCCTGCTGCCTTCAGCCTCAAAACGACCCTTTCCCACTTGGCGCTGCGCCAGGCCCAAAAATGGCCATATATCTGCAGACTGGTCCCATGCCCAAAGAGCCAGCAGGGAAAACTATGCCTTGTTCTAAAGCTCTTTGGGAACCTCTTGCGTAGCCCCACACACCTGGGGGCTGCAGGCTTTCCTGCTGCCTTCAGCCTCAAAACCACCCTTTCCCACATGGCGCCAAGCCTGGCCCAAAAATGGCCATATGTGTGGAGACTGGTCCCTTTCCCAAAGAGCCAGCAGGGAAAACTATGCCTTGTTCTAAAGCTCTTTGGGAACCGCTTGCGTAGCCCCACAGACTGGTGGGCTGCAGGCTTTCCTGCGGCCTTCAGCCTCAAAACCACCCTTTTCCACATGGCGTCACGCCAGGCACAAAAATGGCCATATGTCTGGAGGTTGGTCCCACGCCCAAAGAGCCAGCAGGGAAAACTATGCCTTGTTCTAAAGCTCTTTGGGAACCGCTTGCGTAGCCCCACACACCTGGGGGCTGCAGGCTTTCCTGCTGCCTTCAGCCTCAAAACGACCCTTTCCCACTTGGCGCTGCGCCAGGCCCAAAAATGGCCATATATCTGCAGACTGGTCCCATGCCCAAAGAGCCAGCAGGGAAAACTATGCCTTGTTCTAAAGCTCTTTGGGAACCGCTTGCGTAGCCCCACACACCTGGGGGCTGCAGGCTTTCCTGCTGCCTTCAGCCTCAAAACCACCCCTTCCCACTTGGCGCTGCGCCAGGCACAAAAATGGCCATATGTCTGGAGGTTGGTCCCACGCCCAAAGAGCCAGCAGGGAAAACTATGCCTTGTTCTAAAGCTCTTCGGGAAACGCTTGCGTAGCCCCACACACCTGGGGGCTGCAGGCTTTCCTGCTGCCTTCAGCCTCAAAACCACCCTTTCCCACTTGGCCCCGCGCCAGGCCGAAAAATGGCCATATCTCTGGAGACTGGTCCCACGCCCAAAGAGCCAGCAGGGAAAACTATGCCTTGTTCTAAAGCTCTTTGGGAACCTCTTGCGTAGCCCCACACACCTGGGGGCTGCAGGCTTTCCTGCTCTCTTCAGCCTCAAAACCACCCTTTCCCACTTGGCGCCGCACCAGGCCCAAAAATGGCCATATTTCTGGAGACTGGTCCCTTTCCCAAAGAGCCAGCAGGGAAAACTATGCCTTGTTCTAAAGCTCTTTGGGAACCGCTTGCGTGGCCCAACAGACCTGCGGGCTGCAGGCTTTCCTGCTGCCTTCAGCCTCAAAACCACCCTTTCCCACTTGGCGTCACGCCAGGCCGAAAAATGGCCATATATCTGGAGACTGGTCCCACGCCCAAAGAGCCAGCAGGGAAAACTATGCCTTGTTCTAAAGCTCTTTGGGAACCGCTTGCGTAGCCCCACACACCTGGGGGCTGGAGGCTTTCCTGCTGCCTTCAGCCTCAAAACCACCCTTTCCCACTTGGCCCCGCGCCAGGCACAAAAATGGCCATATATCTGGAGTTTTGTCCCACACCCAAAGAGCCAGCAGGGAAAACTATGCCTTGTTCTAAAGCTCTTTGGGAACCGCTTGCGTAGCCACACACACCTGGGGGCTGCAGGCTTTCCTGCTGCCTTCAGCCTCAAAACCACCCTTTCCCACTTGGCGCTGCGCCAGACCCAAAAATGGCCATATGTCTGGAGATTGGTCCCACGCCCAAAGAGCCAGCAGGGAAAACTATGCCTTGTTCTAAAGCTCTTTGGGAACCGCTTGCGTAGCCCCACACACCTGGGGGCTGCAGGCTTTCCTGCTCTCTTCAGCCTCAAACCACCCTTTCCCACTTGGCGCCGCCCCAGGCCCAAAAATGGCCATATATCTGGAGACTGGTCCCACGCCCAAAGAGCCAGCAGGGAAAACTATGCCTTGTTCTAAAGCTCTTTGGGAACCGCTTGCGTAGCCCCACACACCTGGGGGCTGCAGGCTTTCCTGCTGCCTTCAGCCTCAAAACCACCCTTTCCCACTTGGTGCCGCCCCAGGCACAAAAATGGCCATATATCTGGAGACTGGTCCCACGCCCAAAGAGCCAGCAGGGAAAACTATGCCTTGTTCTAAAGCTCTTTGGGAACCGCTTGCGTAGCCCCACACACCTGGGGGCTGCAGGCTTTCCTGCTGCCTTCAGACTCAAAACCACCCTTTCCCACTTGGCGCTGCGCCAGGCCCAAAAATGGCCATATTTCTGGAGACTGGTCCCTTTCCCAAAGAGCCAGCAGGAAAAACTATGCCTTGTTCTAAAGCTCTTTGGGAACCGCTTGCGTAGCCCCACACACCTGGGGGCTGCAGGCTTTCCTGCTGCCTTCAGCCTCAAAACCACCCTTTCCCACTTGGCGCCGCGCCATGCCCAAAAATGGTCATACATCTGGAGACTGGTCCCACGCCCAAAGAGCCAGCAGGGAAAACTATGCCTTGTTCTAAAGCTCTTTGGGAACCGCTTGCGTAGCCCCACACACCTGGGGGCTGCAGGCTTTCCTGCTGCCTTCAGCCTCAAAACCACCCTTTCCCACTTGGCGCTGCGCCAGGCCCAAAAATGGCCATATATCTGGAGACTGATCCCACGCCCAAAGAGCCAGCAGGGAAAATTATGCCTTGTTCTAAAGCTCTTTGGGAACCGCTTGCGTAGTCCTACACACCTGGGGGCTGCAGGCTTTCCTGCTGCCTTCAGCCTCAAAACCACCATTTCCCAAATGGCGCCACGCCAGGCCCAAAAATGGCCATATGTCTGGAGTTTGGTCCCACGCCCAAAGAGCCAGCAGGGAAAACTATGCCTTGTTCTAAAGCTCTTTGGGAACCGCTTGCGTAGCCCCACACACCTGGGGGCTGCAGGCTTTCCTGCTGCCTTCAGCCTCAAAACCACCCTTTCCCACTTGGCCCCGCGCCAGGCACAAAAATGGCCATATGTCAGGAGACTGGTCCCACGCCCAAAGAGCCAGCACGGAAAACTATGCCTTGTTCTAAAGCTCTTTGGGAACCGCTTGCGTAGCCCCACACACCTGGGGGCTGCAGGCTTTCCAGCTGCCTTCAGACTCAAAACCACCCTTTCCCACTTGGCATCGCGCCAGGCTCAAAAATGGCCATATATCTGAAGATTGGTCCCACGCCCAAAGAGCCAGCAGGGAAAACTATGCCTTGTTCTAAAGCTCTTTGGGAACCGTTTGCGTAGCCCCACACACCTGGGGGCTGCAGGCTTTCCTGCTCTCTTCAGCCTCAGAAGAACCCTTTCGCACTTGGCGCCGCGCCAGGCCCAAAAATGGCCATATGTCTGAAGATTGGTCCCACGCCCAAAGAGCCAGCAGGGAAAACTATGCCTTGTTCTAAAGCTCTTTGGGAACCGCTTGCGTAGCCCCACACACCTGGGGGCTGCAGGCTTTCCTGCTGCCTTCAGCCTCAAAACAACCCTTTCCCACTTGTCGCTGCGCCAGGCACAAAAATGGCCATATGTCTGGAGACTGGTCCCACGCCCAAAAAGCCAGCAGGGAAAACTATGCCTTGTTCTAAAGCTCTTTGGGAACGGCTTGCGTAGCCCCACACACCTGGGGGCTGAAGGCTTTCCTGCTGCCTTCAGCCTCAAAACCACCCTTTCCCACTTGGCCCCGCGCCAGGCACAAAAATGGCCATATGTCAGGAGACTGGTCCCACGCCCAAAGAGCCAGCAGGGAAAACTATGCCTTGTTCTAAAGCTCTTTGGGAACCGCTTGCGTAGCCCCACACACCTGGGGGCTGCAGTCTTTCCTGCTGCCTTCAGCCTCAAAGAACCCTTTCCCACTTGGCGCCGCGCCAGGCCGAAAAATGGCCATATCTCTGGAGACTGGTCCCACGCCCAAAGAGCCAGCAGGGAAAACTATGCCTTGTTCTAAAGCTCTTTGGGAACCGCTTGCGTAGCCCCACAGACCTGGGGGCTGCAGGCTTTCCTGCTGCCTTCAGCCTCAAAAGAAACCTTTCGCAATTGGCTCCGCGCCAGGCCCAAAAATGGCCATATGTCTGGAGACTCGTCCCACGCCCAAAGAGCCAGCAGGGAAAACTATGCCTTGTTCTAAAGCTCTTTGGGAACCTCTTGCGTAGCCCCACACACCTGGGGGCTGCAGGCTTTCCTGCTGCCTTCAGCCTCAAAACCACCCTTTCCCACATGGCGCCAAGCCTGGCCCAAAAATGGCCATATGTGTGGAGACTGGTCCCTTTCCCAAAGAGCCAGCAGGGAAAACTATGCCTTGTTCTAAAGCTCTTTGGGAACCGCTTGCGTAGCCCCACAGACTGGTGGGCTGCAGGCTTTCCTGCGGCCTTCAGCCTCAAAACCACCCTTTTCCACATGGCGTCACGCCAGGCACAAAAATGGCCATATGTCTGGAGGTTGGTCCCACGCCCAAAGAGCCAGCAGGGAAAACTATGCCTTGTTCTAAAGCTCTTTGGGAACCGCTTGCGTAGCCCCACACACCTGGGGGCTGCAGGCTTTCCTGCTGCCTTCAGACTCAAAACGACCCTTTCCCACTTGGCGCTGCGCCAGGCACAAAAATGGCCGTATGTCTGGAGACTGGTCCCATGCCCAAAGAGCCAGCAGGGAAAACTATGCCTTGTTCTAAAGCTCTTTGGGAACCGCTTGCGTAGCCCCACACACCTGGGGGCTGCAGGCTTTCCTGCTGCCTTCAGCCTCAAAACCACCCTTTCCCACTTGGCGCTGCGCCAGGCACAAAAATGGCCATATGTGTGGAGGTTGGTCCCACGCCCAAAGAGCCAGCAGGGAAAACTATGCCTTGTTCTAAAGCTCTTCGGGAAACGCTTGCGTAGCCCCACACACCTGGGGGCTGCAGGCTTTCCTGCTGCCTTCAGCCTCAAAACCACCCTTTCCCACTTGGCGCTGCGCCAGGCCGAAAAATGGCCATATCTCTGGAGACTGGTCCCACGCCCAAAGAGCCAGCAGGGAAAACTATGCCTTGTTCTAAAGCTCTTTGGGAACCTCTTGCGTAGCCCCACACACCTGGGGGCTGCAGGCTTTCCTGCTCTCTTCAGCCTCAAAACCACCCTTTCCCACTTGGCGCCGCACCAGGCCCAAAAATGGCCATATATCTGGAGACTGGTCCCACGCCCAAAGAGCCAGCAGGGAAAACTATGCCTTGTTCTAAAGCTCTTTGGGAACCGCTTGCGTAGCCCCAAACACCTGGGGGCTGCAGGCTTTCCTGCTGCCTTCAGCCTCAAAACCACCCTTTCCCACTTGGCGTCGCGCCAGGCACAAAAATGGCCATATTTCTGGAGACTGGTCCCTTTCCCAAAGAGCCAGCAGGGAAAACTATGCCTTGTTCTAAAGCTCTTTGGGAACCGCTTGCGTGGCCCAACAGACCTGCGGGCTGCAGGCTTTCCTGCTGCCTTCAGCCTCAAAACCACCCTTTCCCACTTGGCGTCACGCCAGGCCGAAAAATGGCCATATATCTGGAGACTGGTCCCACGCCCAAAGAGCCAGCAGGGAAAACTATGCCTTGTTCTAAAGCTCTTTGGGAACGGCTTGCGTAGCCCCACACACCTGGGGGCTGGAGGCTTTCCTGCTGCCTTCAGCCTCAAAACCACCCTTTCCCACTTGGCCCCGCGCCAGGCACAAAAATGGCCATATATCTGGAGTTTTGTCCCACACCCAAAGAGCCAGCAGGGAAAACTATGCCTTGTTCTAAAGCTCTTTGGGAACCGCTTGCGTAGCCCCACACACCTGGGGGCTGCAGGCTTTCCTGCTGCCTTCAGCCTCAAAACCACCCTTTCCCACTTGGCGCTGCGCCAGACCCAAAAATGGCCATATGTCTGGAGACTGGTCCCACGCCCAAAGAGCCAGCAGGGAAAACTATGCCTTGTTCTAAAGCTCTTTGGGAACCGCTTGCGTAGCCCCACACACCTGGGGGCTGCAGGCTTTCCTGCTCTCTTCAGCCTCAAACCACCCTTTCCCACTTGGCGCCGCACCAGGCCCAAAAATGGCCATATATCTGGAGACTGGTCCCACGCCCAAAGAGCCAGCAGGGAAAACTATGCCTTGTTCTAAAGCTCTTTGGGAACCGCTTGCGTAGCCCCACACACCTGGGGGCTGCAGGCTTTCCTGCTGCCTTCAGCCTCAAAACCACCCTTTCCCACTTGGCGTCGCCCCAGGCACAAAAATGGCCATATGTCTGGAGACTGGTCCCACGCCCAAAGAGCCAGCAGGGAAAACTATGCCTTGTTCTAAAGCTCTTTGGGAACCGCTTGCGTGGCCCAACAGACCTGCGGGCTGCAGCCTTTCCTGCTGCCTTCAGCCTCAAAACCACCCTTTCCCACTTGGCGTCACGCCAGGCCCAAAAATGGCCATATGTCTGGAGGTTGGTCCCACGCCCAAAGAGCCAGCAGGGAAAAATATGCCTTGTTCTAAAGCTCTTTGGGAACTGCTTGCGTAGCCCCACACACCTGGGGGCTGCAGGCTTTCCTGCTGCCTTCAACATCAGAAGCACCCTTTTCCACAGGGCGTCACGCCAGAAACAAAAATGGACATATGTCTGGAGACTGGTCCCACGCCCAAAGAGCCAGCAGGGAAAACTATGCCTTGTTCTAAAGCTCTTTGGGAACCGCTTGCGTAGCCCCACAGAAACGGGGGGCTGCAGGCTTTTCTCGCGCTTTCAGCCTCAAAACCACCCTTTCCCACTTGGCATCGCGCCAGGCCCAAAAATGGCCATATATCTGGAGTTTGGTCCCACGCCCAAAGAGCCAGCAGGGAAAACTATGCCTTGTTCTAAAGCTCTTTGGGAACCTCTTGCGTAGCCCCACACACCTGGGGGCTGCAGGCTTTCCTGCTGCCTTCAACCTCAGAAGCACACTTTCCCACTTGGCCCCGCGCCAGGCACAAAAATGGCCATATGTCTGGAGACTCGTCCCACGCCCAAAGAGCCAGCAGGGAAAACTATGCCTTGTTCTAAAGCTCTTTGGGAACCGCTTGCGTAGCCCCACACACCTGTTAGGCTGCACGCTTTCCTGCTGCCTTCAGACTCAAAACCACCCTTTCCCACTTGGCCCCGCGCCAGGCCGAAAAATGGCCATATCTCTGGAGACTGGTCCCACGCCCAAAGAGCCAGCAGGGAAAACTATGCCTTGTTCTAAAGCTCTTTGGGAACGGCTTGCGTAGCCCCACACACCTGGGGGCTGCAGGCTTTCCTGCTGCCTTCAGCCTCAAAACAACCCTTTCCCACTTGGCGCTGCGCCAGGCCCAAAAATGGCCATATGTCTGGAGATTGGTCCCACGCCCAAAGAGCCAGCAGGGAAAACTATGCCTTGTTCTAAAGCTCTTTGGGAACCGCTTGCGTAGCCCCACACACCTGGGGGCTGCAGGCTTTCCTGCTCTCTTCAGCCTCAAAACCACCCTTTCCCACTTGGCGCCGCACCAGGCCCAAAAATGGCCATATATCTGGAGACTGGTCCCACGCCCAAAGAGCCAGCAGGGAAAACTATGCCTTGTTCTAAAGCTCTTTGGGAACCGCTTGCGTAGCCCCACACACCTGGGGGCTGCAGGCTTTCCTGCTGCCTTCAGCCTCAAAACCACCCTTTCCCACTTGGCGCTGCGCCAGGCACAAAAATGGCCATATGTCTGGAGACTGGTCCCTTTCCCAAAGAGCCAGCAGGGAAAACTATGCCTTGTTCTAAAGCTCTTTGGGAACCGCTTGCGTAGCCCCACACACCTGGGGGCTGCAGGCTTTCCTGCTGCCTTCAGCCTCAAAACCACCCTTTCCCACTTGGCGCTGCGCCAGGCACAAAAATGGCCATATGTCTGGAGGTTGGTCCCACGCCCAAAGAGCCAGCAGGGAAAACTATGCCTTGTTCTAAAGCTCTTCGGGAAACGCTTGCGTAGCCCCACACACCTGGGGGCTGCAGGCTTTCCTGCTGCCTTCAGCCTCAAAACCACCCTTTCCCACTTGGCGCTGCGCCAGGCCGAAAAATGGCCATATCTCTGGAGACTGGTCCCACGCCCAAAGAGCCAGCAGGGAAAACTATGCCTTGTTCTAAAGCTCTTTGGGAACGGCTTGCGTAGCCCCACACACCTGGGGGCTGGAGGCTTTCCTGCTGCCTTCAGCCTCAAAACCACCCTTTCCCACTTGGCCCCGCGCCAGGCACAAAAATGGCCATATATCTGGAGTTTTGTCCCACACCCAAAGAGCCAGCAGGGAAAACTATGCCTTGTTCTAAAGCTCTTTGGGAACCGCTTGCGTAGCCCCACACACCTGGGGGCTGCAGGCTTTCCTGCTGCCTTCAGCCTCAAAACCACCCTTTCCCACTTGGCGCTGCGCCAGACCCAAAAATGGCCATATGTCTGGAGACTGGTCCCACGCCCAAAGAGCCAGCAGGGAAAACTATGCCTTGTTCTAAAGCTCTTTGGGAACCGCTTGCGTAGCCCCACACACCTGGGGGCTGCAGGCTTTCCTGCTCTCTTCAGCCTCAAACCACCCTTTCCCACTTGGCGCCGCACCAGGCCCAAAAATGGCCATATATCTGGAGACTGGTCCCACGCCCAAAGAGCCAGCAGGGAAAACTATGCCTTGTTCTAAAGCTCTTTGGGAACCGCTTGCGTAGCCCCACACACCTGGGGGCTGCAGGCTTTCCTGCTGCCTTCAGCCTCAAAACCACCCTTTCCCACTTGGCGTCGCCCCAGGCACAAAAATGGCCATATGTCTGGAGACTGGTCCCACGCCCAAAGAGCCAGCAGGGAAAACTATGCCTTGTTCTAAAGCTCTTTGGGAACCGCTTGCGTGGCCCAACAGACCTGCGGGCTGCAGCCTTTCCTGCTGCCTTCAGCCTCAAAACCACCCTTTCCCACTTGGCGTCACGCCAGGCCCAAAAATGGCCATATGTCTGGAGGTTGGTCCCACGCCCAAAGAGCCAGCAGGGAAAACTATGCCTTGTTCTAAAGCTCTTTGGGAACCGCTTGCGTAGCCCCACACACCTGGGGGCTGCAGGCTTTCCTGCTGCCTTCAACATCAGAAGCACCCTTTTCCACAGGGCGTCACGCCAGACACAAAAATGGACATATGTCTGGAGACTGGTCCCACGCCCAAAGAGCCAGCAGGGAAAACTATGCCTTGTTCTAAAGCTCTTTGGGAACCGCTTGCGTAGCCCCACAGAAACGGGGGGCTGCAGGCTTTTCTCGCGCTTTCAGCCTCAAAACCACCCTTTCCCACTTGGCATCGCGCCAGGCCCAAAAATGGCCATATATCTGGAGTTTGGTCCCACGCCCAAAGAGCCAGCAGGGAAAACTATGCCTTGTTCTAAAGCTCTTTGGGAACCTCTTGCGTAGCCCCACACACCTGGGGGCTGCAGGCTTTCCTGCTGCCTTCAACCTCAGAAGCACACTTTCCCACTTGGCCCCGCGCCAGGCACAAAAATGGCCATATGTCTGGAGACTCGTCCCACGCCCAAAGAGCCAGCAGGGAAAACTATGCCTTGTTCTAAAGCTCTTTGGGAACCGCTTGCGTAGCCCCACACACCTGTTAGGCTGCACGCTTTCCTGCTGCCTTCAGACTCAAAACCACCCTTTCCCACTTGGCCCCGCGCCAGGCCGAAAAATGGCCATATCTCTGGAGACTGGTCCCACGCCCAAAGAGCCAGCAGGGAAAACTATGCCTTGTTCTAAAGCTCTTTGGGAACGGCTTGCGTAGCCCCACACACCTGGGGGCTGCAGGCTTTCCTGCTGCCTTCAGCCTCAAAACAACCCTTTCCCACTTGGCGCTGCGCCAGGCCCAAAAATGGCCATATGTCTGGAGATTGGTCCCACGCCCAAAGAGCCAGCAGGGAAAACTATGCCTTGTTCTAAAGCTCTTTGGGAACCGCTTGCGTAGCCCCACACACCTGGGGGCTGCAGGCTTTCCTGCTCTCTTCAGCCTCAAAACCACCCTTTCCCACTTGGCGCCGCACCAGGCCCAAAAATGGCCATATATCTGGAGACTGGTCCCACGCCCAAAGAGCCAGCAGGGAAAACTATGCCTTGTTCTAAAGCTCTTTGGGAACCGCTTGCGTAGCCCCACACACCTGGGGGCTGCAGGCTTTCCTGCTGCCTTCAGCCTCAAAACCACCCTTTCCCACTTGGCGCTCCGCCAGGCACAAAAATGGCCATATGTCTGGAGACTGGTCCCTTTCCCAAAGAGCCAGCAGGGAAAACTATGCCTTGTTCTAAAGCTCTTTGGGAACCGCTTGCGTGGCCCAACAGACCTGTGGGCTGCAGGCTTTCCTGCTGCCTTCAGCCTCAAAACCACCCTTTCCCACTTGGCGTCACGCCAGGCACAAAAATGGCCATATGTCTGGAGGTTGGTCCCACGCCCAAAGAGCCAGCAGGGAAAACTATGCCTTGTTCTAAAGCTCTTTGGGAACTGCTTGCGTAGCCCCACACACCTGGGGGCTGCAGGCTTTCCTACTGCCTTCAACCTCAGAAGCAGCCTTTTCCACACGGCGTCACGCCAGACACAAAAATGGCCATATGTCTGGAGACTGGTCCCACGCCCAAAGAGCCAGCAGGGAAAACTATGCCTTGTTTTAAAGCTCTTTGGGAACGGCTTGCGTAGCCCCACACACCTGGGGGCTGCAGGCTTTCCTGCTGCCTTCAGCCTCAAAACCACCCTTTCCCACTTGCCGCTGCGCCAGGCCCAAAAATGGCCATATCTCTGGAGACTGGTCCCACGCCCAAAGAGCCAGCAGGGAAAACTATGCCTTGTTCTAAAGCTCTTTGGGAACCGCTTGCGTAGCCCCACACACCTGGGGGCTGCAGGCTTTCCTGCTGCCTTCAGCCTCAAAACCACCCTTTCCCACTTGGCCCCGCGCCAGGCACAAAAATGGCCATATATCTGGAGTTTGGTCCCACACCCAAAGAGCCAGCAGGGAAAACTATGCCTTGTTCTAAAGCTCTTTGGGAACCGCTTGCGTAGCCCCACACACCTGGGGGCTGCAGGCTTTCCTGCTGCCTTCAGCCTCAAAACCCCCCTTTCCCACTTGGCGCTGCGCCAGGCCCAAAAATGGCCATATGTCTGGAGATTGGTCCCACGCCCAAAGAGCCAGCAGGGAAAACTATGCCTTGTTCTAAAGCTCTTTGGGAACCGCTTGCGTAGCCCCACACACCTGGGGGCTGCAGGCTTTCCTGCTCTCTTCAGCCTCAAACCACCCTTTCCCACTTGGCGCCGCACCAGGCCCAAAAGTGGCCATATATCTGGAGACTGGTCCCACGCCCAAAGAGCCAGCAGGGAAAACTATGCCTTGTTCTAAAGCTCTTTGGGAACGGCTTGCGTAGCCCCACACACCTGGGGGCTGCAGGCTTTCCTGCTGCCTTCAGCCTCAAAACCACCCTTTCCCACTTGGCGTCGCGCCACGCACAAAAAAGGCCATATGTCTGGAGACTGGTCCCTTTCCCAAAGAGCCAGCAGGGAAAACTATGCCTTTTTCTAAAGCTCTTTGGGAACCGCTTGCGTGGCCCAACAGACCTGCGGGCTGCAGGCTTTCCTGCTGCCTTCAGCCTCAAAACCACCCTTTCCCACTTGGCGTCACGCCAGGCCCAAAAATGGCCATATGTCTGGAGACTGATCCCACGCCCAAAGATCCAGCAGGGAAAACTATGCCTTGTTCTAAAGCTCTTTGGGAACCGCTTGCGTAGCCCCACACACCTGGGGGCTGCAGGCTTTCCTGCTGCCTTCAACCTCAGAAGCACAATTTTCCACAGGGCGTCACGCCAGACACAAAAATGGCCATATGTCTGGAGACTGGTCCCACGCCCAAAGAGCCAGCAGGGAAAACTATGCCTTGTTCTAAAGCTCTTTGGGAACCGCTTGCGTAGCCCCACACACCTGGGGGCTGCAGGCTTTCCTGCTGCCTTCAGCCTCAAAACCACCCTTTCCCACTTGGCCCCGCGCCAGGCCTAAAAATGGCCATATGTCTGGAGACTCGTCCCACGCCCAAAGAGCCAGCAGGGAAAACTATGCCTTGTTCTAAAGCTCTTTGGGAACCGCTTGCGTAGCCCCACACACCTGTAGGCTGCACGCTTTCCTGCTGCCTTCAGCCTCAAAACCACCCTTTTCCACATGGCGTCACGCCAGGCACAAAAATGGCCATATGTCTGGAGACTGGTCCCACGCCCAAAGAGCCAGCAGGGAAAACTATGCCTTGTTCTAAAGCTCTTTGGGAACCGCTTGCGTAGCCCCACAGAAACGGGGGGCTGCAGGCTTTTCTCGCGCTTTCAGCCTCAAAACCACCCTTTCCCACTTGGCATCGCGCCAGGCACAAAAATGGCCATATATCTGGAGTTTGGTCCCACACCCAAAGAGCCAGCAGGGAAAACTATGCCTTGTTCTAAAGCTCTTTGGGAACGGCTTGCGTAGCCCCACACACCTGGGGGCTGCAGGCTTTCCTGCTCTCTTCAGCCTCAAAACCACCCTTTCCCACTTGGCGCCGCACCAGGCCCAAAAATGGCCATATATCTGGAGACTGGTCCCACGCCCAAAGAGCCAGCAGGGAAAACTATGCCTTGTTCTAAAGCTCTTTGGGAACCGCTTGCGTAGCCCCACACAACTGGGGGCTGCAGGCTTTCCTGCTGCCTTCAGCCTCAAAACCACCCTTTCCCACTTGGCGCTCCGCCAGGCACAAAAATGGCCATATGTCTGGAGACTGGTCCCTTTCCCAAAGAGCCAGCAGGGAAAACTATGCCTTGTTCTAAAGCTCTTTGGGAACCGCTTGCGTGGCCCAACAGACCTGTGGGCTGCAGGCTTTCCTGCTGCCTTCAGCCTCAAAACCACCCTTTCCCACTTGGCGTCACGCCAGGCACAAAAATGGCCATATGTCTGGAGGTTGGTCCCACGCCCAAAGAGCCAGCAGGGAAAACTATGCCTTGTTCTAAAGCTCTTTGGGAACTGCTTGCGTAGCCCCACACACCTGGGGGCTGCAGGCTTTCCTACTGCCTTCAACCTCAGAAGCAGCCTTTTCCACACGGCGTCACGCCAGACACAAAAATGGCCATATGTCTGGAGACTGGTCCCACGCCCAAAGAGCCAGCAGGGAAAACTATGCCTTGTTTTAAAGCTCTTTGGGAACGGCTTGCGTAGCCCCACACACCTGGGGGCTGCAGGCTTTCCTGCTGCCTTCAGCCTCAAAACCACCCTTTCCCACTTGCCGCTGCGCCAGGCCCAAAAATGGCCATATCTCTGGAGACTGGTCCCACGCCCAAAGAGCCAGCAGGGAAAACTATGCCTTGTTCTAAAGCTCTTTGGGAACCGCTTGCGTAGCCCCACACACCTGGGGGCTGCAGGCTTTCCTGCTGCCTTCAGCCTCAAAACCACCCTTTCCCACTTGGCCCCGCGCCAGGCACAAAAATGGCCATATATCTGGAGTTTGGTCCCACACCCAAAGAGCCAGCAGGGAAAACTATGCCTTGTTCTAAAGCTCTTTGGGAACCGCTTGCGTAGCCCCACACACCTGGGGGCTGCAGGCTTTCCTGCTGCCTTCAGCCTCAAAACCCCCCTTTCCCACTTGGCGCTGCGCCAGGCCCAAAAATGGCCATATGTCTGGAGATTGGTCCCACGCCCAAAGAGCCAGCAGGGAAAACTATGCCTTGTTCTAAAGCTCTTTGGGAACCGCTTGCGTAGCCCCACACACCTGGGGGCTGCAGGCTTTCCTGCTCTCTTCAGCCTCAAACCACCCTTTCCCACTTGGCGCCGCACCAGGCCCAAAAGTGGCCATATATCTGGAGACTGGTCCCACGCCCAAAGAGCCAGCAGGGAAAACTATGCCTTGTTCTAAAGCTCTTTGGGAACGGCTTGCGTAGCCCCACACACCTGGGGGCTGCAGGCTTTCCTGCTGCCTTCAGCCTCAAAACCACCCTTTCCCACTTGGCGTCGCGCCACGCACAAAAAAGGCCATATGTCTGGAGACTGGTCCCTTTCCCAAAGAGCCAGCAGGGAAAACTATGCCTTTTTCTAAAGCTCTTTGGGAACCGCTTGCGTGGCCCAACAGACCTGCGGGCTGCAGGCTTTCCTGCTGCCTTCAGCCTCAAAACCACCCTTTCCCACTTGGCGTCACGCCAGGCCCAAAAATGGCCATATGTCTGGAGACTGATCCCACGCCCAAAGATCCAGCAGGGAAAACTATGCCTTGTTCTAAAGCTCTTTGGGAACCGCTTGCGTAGCCCCACACACCTGGGGGCTGCAGGCTTTCCTGCTGCCTTCAACCTCAGAAGCACAATTTTCCACAGGGCGTCACGCCAGACACAAAAATGGCCATATGTCTGGAGACTGGTCCCACGCCCAAAGAGCCAGCAGGGAAAACTATGCCTTGTTCTAAAGCTCTTTGGGAACCGCTTGCGTAGCCCCACACACCTGGGGGCTGCAGGCTTTCCTGCTGCCTTCAGCCTCAAAACCACCCTTTCCCACTTGGCCCCGCGCCAGGCCTAAAAATGGCCATATGTCTGGAGACTCGTCCCACGCCCAAAGAGCCAGCAGGGAAAACTATGCCTTGTTCTAAAGCTCTTTGGGAACCGCTTGCGTAGCCCCACACACCTGTAGGCTGCACGCTTTCCTGCTGCCTTCAGCCTCAAAACCACCCTTTTCCACATGGCGTCACGCCAGGCACAAAAATGGCCATATGTCTGGAGACTGGTCCCACGCCCAAAGAGCCAGCAGGGAAAACTATGCCTTGTTCTAAAGCTCTTTGGGAACCGCTTGCGTAGCCCCACAGAAACGGGGGGCTGCAGGCTTTTCTCGCGCTTTCAGCCTCAAAACCACCCTTTCCCACTTGGCATCGCGCCAGGCACAAAAATGGCCATATATCTGGAGTTTGGTCCCACACCCAAAGAGCCAGCAGGGAAAACTATGCCTTGTTCTAAAGCTCTTTGGGAACGGCTTGCGTAGCCCCACACACCTGGGGGCTGCAGGCTTTCCTGCTGCCTTCAGCCTCAAAACCACCCTTTCCCACTTGGCGCTGCGCCAGGCCCAACAATGGCAATATGTCTGGAGATTGGTCCCACGCCCAAAGAGCCAGCAGGGAAAACTATTCCTTGTTCTAAAGCTCTTTGGGAACCGTTTGCGTAGCCCCACACACCTGGGGGCTGCAGGCTTTCCTGCTCTCTTCAGCCTCAAAACCACCCTTTCCCACTTGGCGCCGCACCAGGCCCAAAAATGGCCATATCTCTGGAGACTGGTCCCACGCCCAAAGAGCCAGCAGGGAAAACTATGCCTTGTTCTAAAGCTCTTTGGGAACCGCTTGCGTAGCCCCACACACCTGGGGGCTGCAGGCTTTCCTGCTGCCTTCAGCCTCAAAACCACCCTTTCCCACTTGGCCCCGCGCCAGGCACAAAAATGGCCATATCTCTGGAGACTGGTCCCACGCCCAAAGAGCCAGCAGGGAAAACTATGCCTTGTTCTAAAGCTCTTTGGGAACCGCTTGCGTGGCCCAACAGACCTGCGGGCTGCAGGCTTTCCTGCTGCCTTCAGCCTCAAAACCACCCTTTCCCACTTGGCGTCACGCCAGGCCCAAAAATGGCCATATGTCTGGAGACTGGTCCCACGCCCAAAGAGCCAGCAGGGAAAACTATGCCTTGTTCTAAAGCTCTTTGGGAACTGCTTGCGTAGCCCCACACACCTGGGGGCTGCAGGCTTTCCTGCTGCCTTCAGCCTCAGAAGCACCCTTTTCCACACGGCGTCACGCCAGACACAAAAATGGCCGTATGTCTGGAGACTGGTCCCACGCCCAAAGAGCCAGCAGGGAAAACTATGCCTTGTTTTAAAGCTCTTTGGGAACGGCTTGCGTAGCCCCACACACCTGGGGGCTGCAGGCTTTCCTGCTGCCTTCAGCCTCAAAACCACCCTTTCCCACTTGGCGCTGCGCCAGGCCCAAAAATGGCCATATGTCAGGAGACTGGTCCCACGCCCAAAGAGCCAGCAGGGAAAACTATGCCTTGTTCTAAAGCTCTTTGGGAACCGCTTGTGTAGCCCCACACACCTGTAGGCTGCACGCTTTCCTGCTGCCTTCAGCCTCAAAACCACGCTTTTCCACATGGCGTCACGCCAGGCACAAAAATGGCCATATGTCTGGAGACTGGTCCCACGCCCAAAGAGCCAGCAGGGAAAACTATGCCTTGTTCTAAAGCTCTTTGGGAACCGCTTGCGTAGCCCCTCACACCTGGGGGCTGCAGGCTTTCCTGCTGCCTTCAGCGTCAAAACAACCCTTTTCCACATGGCGTCAGCCAGGCACAAAAATGGCCATATGTCTGGAGACTGATCCCACGCCCAAAGAGCCAGCAGGGAAAACTATGCCTTGTTCTAAAGCTCTTTGGGAACCGCTTGCGTAGCCCCACAGAAACGGGGGCTGCAGGCTTTTCTCGCACTTTCAGCCTCAAAACCACCCTTTCCCACTTGGCATCGCGCCAGGCCCAAAAATGGCCATATGTCTGGAGGTTGGTCCCACGCCCAAAGAGCCAGCAGGGAAAACTATGCCTTGTTCTAAAGCTCTTTGGGAACCTCTTGCGTAGCCCCACACACCTGGGGGCTGCAGGCTTTCCTGCTCTCTTCAGCCTCAAAAGAAACCTTTTCCACTTGGCTCCGCGCCAGGCACAAAAATGGCCATATGTCTGGAGACTGGTCCCACGCCCAAAGAGCCAGCAGGGAAAACTATGCCTTGTTCTAAAGCTCTTTGGGAACCGCTTGCGTGGCCCCACAGACCTGCGGGCTACAGGCTTTCCTGCTGCCTTCAACCTCAGAAGCACCCTTTTCCACATGGCGTCACGCCAGGCAGAAAAATGGCCATATGTCTGGAGGTTGGTCCCACGCCCAAAGAGCCAGCAGGGAAAACTATGCCTTGTTCTAAACCTCTTTGGGAACCGCTTGCGTAGCCCCACAGACCTGGGGGCTGCAGGCTTTCATGCTGCCTTCAGCCTCAAAACCACCCTTTCCCACTTGGCGCCGCGCCAGGCACAAAAATGGCCATATGTCTGGAGACTGGTCCCACGCCCAAAGAGCCAGCAGGGAAAACTATGCCTTGTTCTAAAGCTCTTTGGGAACGGCTTGCGTAGCCCCACACACCTGGGGGCTGCAGGCTTTCCTGCTGCCTTCAGACTCAAAACCACCCTTTCCCATTTGGCCCCGTGCCAGGCACAAAAATGGCCATATATCTGGAGACTGGTCCCACGCCCAAAGAGCCAGCAGGGAAAACTATGCCTTGTTCTAAAGCTCTTTGGGAACCGCTTGCGTGGCCCCACAGACCTGCGCGCTGCCGGCTTTCCTGCTGCCTTCAACCTCAGAAGCACCCTTTTCCACATGGCGTCACGCCAGGCACAAAAATGGCCATATGTCTGGAGGTTGGTCCCACGCCCAAAGAGCCAGCAGGGAAAACTATGCCTTGTTCTAAAGCTCTTTGGGAACCGCTTGCGTAGCCCCTCACACCTGGGGGCTGCAGGCTTTCCTGCTGCCTTCAGCCTCTAAACAACCCTTTTCCACATGGCGTCAGCCAGGCACAAAAATGGCCATATGTCTGGAGACTGATCCCACGCCCAAAGAGCCAGCAGGGAAAACTATGCCTTGTTCTAAAGCTCTTTGGGAACTGCTTGCGTAGCCCCACACACCTGGGGGCTGCAGGCTTTCCTGCTGCCTTCAACCTCAGAAGCACCCTTTTCCACACGGCGTCACGCCAGGCACAAAAATGGCCATATGTCTGGAGACTGGTCCCACGCCCAAAGAGCCAGCAGGGAAAACTATGCCTTGTTTTAAAGCTCTTTGGGAACGGCTTGCGTAGCCCCACACACCTGGGGGCTGCAGGCTTTCCTGCTGCCTTCAGCCTCAAAACCACCCTTTCCCACTTGGCGATGCGCCAGGCCCAAAAATGGCCATATGTCAGGAGACTGGTCCCACGCCCAAAGAGGCAGCAGGGAAAACTATGCCTTGTTCTAAAGCTCTTTGGGAACCGCTTGCGTAGCCCCACACACCTGTAGGCTGCACGCTTTCCTGCTGCCTTCAGCCTCAAAACCACCCTTTTCCACATGGCGTCACGTCAGGCACAAAAATGGCCATATGTCTGGAGGTTGGTCCCACGCCCAAAGAGCCAGCAGGGAAAACTATGCCTTGTTCTAAAGCTCTTTGGGAACCGCTTGCGTAGCCCCTCACACCTGGGGGCTGCAGGCTTTCCTGCTGCCTTCAGCCTCAAAACAACCCTTTTCCACATGGCGTCAGCCAGGCACAAAAATGGCCATATGTCTGGAGACTGATCCCACGCCCAAAGAGCCAGCAGGGAAAACTATGCCTTGTTCTAAAGCTCTTTGGGAACCGCTTGCGTAGCCCACAGAAACGGGGGGCTGCAGGCTTTTCTCGCGCTTTCAGCCTCAAAACCAACCTTTCCCACTTGGCCCCGCGCCAGGCCCAAAAATGGCCATATGTCTGGAGACTCGTCCCACGCCCAAAGAGCCAGCAGGGAAAACTATGCCTTGTTCTAAAGCTCTTTGGGAACCGCTTGCGTGGCCCCACAGACCTGCGGGCTGCAGGCTTTCCTGCTGCCTTCAACCTCAGAAGCACCCTTTTCCACATGGCGTCACGCCAGACACAAAAATGGCCATATGTCTGGAGACTGGTCCCACGCCCAAAGAGCCAGCAGGGAAAACTATGCCTTGTTTTAAAGCTCTTTGGGAACGGCTTGCGTAGCCCCACACACCTGGGGGCTGCAGGCTTTCCTGCTGCCTTCAGCCTCAAAACCACCCTTTCCCACTTGGCCCCGCGCCAGGCCCAAAAATGGCCATATGTCTGGAGACTCGTCCCACGCCCAAAGAGCCAGCAGGGAAAACTATGCCTTGTTCTAAAGCTCTTTGGGAACCGCTTGCGTAGCCCCACAGACCTGGGGGCTGCAGGCTTTCCTGCTGCCTTCAGCCTCAAAACCACCCTTTCCCACTTGGCGCCGCGCCAGGCCCAAAAATGGCCATATGTCTGGAGACTGGTCCCACGCCCAAAGAGCCAGCAGGGAAAATTATGCCTTGTTCTAAAGCTCTTTGGGAACCGCTTGCGTAGCCCCACACACCTGGGGGCTGCAGGCTTTCCTGCTGCCTTCAGCCTCAAAACCACCCTTTCCCACTTGGCCCCGCGCCAGGCACAAAAATGGCCAGATATCTGGAGACTGGTCCCACGCCCAAAGAGCCAGCAGGGAAAACTATGCCTTGTTCTAAAGCTCTTTGGGAACCGCTTGCGTAGCCCCACACACCTGGGGGCTGCAGGCTTTCCTGCTGCCTTCAGACTCAAAACCACCCTTTCCTACTTGGCCCGGCGCCAGGCACAAAAATGGCCATATATCTGGAGACTGGTCCCACGCCCAAAGAGCCAGCAGGGAAAACTATGCCTTGTTCTAAAGCTCTTTGGGAACCGCTTGCGTGGCCCCACAGACCTGCGCGCTGCCGGCTTTCCTGCTGCCTTCAAACTCAGAAGCACCCTTTTCCACATGGCGTCACGCCAGGCACAAAAATGGCCAGATATCTGGAGACTGGTCCCACGCCCAAAGAGCCAGCAGGGAAAACTATGCCTTGTTCTAAAGCTCTTTGGGAACCGCTTGCGTAGCCCCACACACCTGGGGGCTGCAGGCTTTCCTGCTGCCTTCAGACTCAAAACCACCCTTTCCCACTTGGCCCCGCGCCAGGCACAAAAATGGCCATATATCTGGAGACTGATCCCACGCCCAAAGAGCCAGCAGGGAAAACTATGCCTTGTTCTAAAGCTCTTTGGGAACTGCTTGCGTAGCCCCACACACCTGGGGGCTGCAGGCTTTCCTGCTGCCTTCAGCCTCTAAACAACCCTTTTCCACATGGCGTCAGCCAGGCACAAAAATGGCCATATGTCTGGAGACTGATCCCACGCCCAAAGAGCCAGCAGGGAAAACTATGCCTTGTTCTAAAGCTCTTTGGGAACTGCTTGCGTAGCCCCACACACCTGGGGGCTGCAGGCTTTCCTGCTGCCTTCAACCTCAGAAGCACCCTTTTCCACACGGCGTCACGCCAGGCACAAAAATGGCCATATGTCTGGAGACTGGTCCCACGCCCAAAGAGCCAGCAGGGAAAACTATGCCTTGTTTTAAAGCTCTTTGGGAACGGCTTGCGTAGCCCCACACACCTGGGGGCTGCAGGCTTTCCTGCTGCCTTCAGCCTCAAAACCACCCTTTCCCACTTGGCCCCGCGCCAGGCCCAAAAATGGCCATATGTCAGGAGACTGGTCCCACGCCCAAAGAGCCAGCAGGGAAAACTATGCCTTGTTCTAAAGCTCTTTGGGAACCGCTTGCGTAGCCCCACACACCTGTAGGCTGCACGCTTTCCTGCTGCCTTCAGCCTCAAAACCACCCTTTTCCACATGGCGTCACGTCAGGCACAAAAATGGCCATATGTCTGGAGGTTGGTCCCACGCCAAAGAGCCAGCAGGGAAAATTATGCCTTGTTCTAAAGCTCTTTGGGAACCGCTTGCGTAGCCCCTCACACCTGGGGGCTGCAGGCTTTCCTGCTGCCTTCAGCCTCAAAACAACCCTTTTCCACATGGCGTCAGCCAGGCACAAAAATGGCCATATGTCTGGAGACTGATCCCACGCCCAAAGAGCCAGCAGGGAAAACTATGCCTTGTTCTAAAGCTCTTTGGGAACCGCTTGCGTAGCCCACAGAAACGGGGGGCTGCAGGCTTTTCTCGCGCTTTCAGCCTCAAAACCAACCTTTCCCACTTGGCCCCGCGCCAGGCCCAAAAATGGCCATATGTCTGGAGACTCGTCCCACGCCCAAAGAGCCAGCAGGGAAAACTATGCCTTGTTCTAAAGCTCTTTGGGAACCGCTTGCGTGGCCCCACAGACCTGCGGGCTGCAGGCTTTCCTGCTGCCTTCAACCTCAGAAGCACCCTTTTCCACATGGCGTCACGCCAGACACAAAAATGGCCATATGTCTGGAGACTGGTCCCACGCCCAAAGAGCCAGCAGGGAAAACTATGCCTTGTTTTAAAGCTCTTTGGGAACGGCTTGCGTAGCCCCACACACCTGGGGGCTGCAGGCTTTCCTGCTGCCTTCAGCCTCAAAACCACCCTTTCCCACTTGGCCCCGCGCCAGGCCCAAAAATGGCCATATGTCTGGAGACTCGTCCCACGCCCAAAGAGCCAGCAGGGAAAACTATGCCTTGTTCTAAAGCTCTTTGGGAACCGCTTGCGTAGCCCCACAGACCTGGGGGCTGCAGGCTTTCCTGCTGCCTTCAGCCTCAAAACCACCCTTTCCCACTTGGCGCCGCGCCAGGCCCAAAAATGGCCATATGTCTGGAGACTGGTCCCACGCCCAAAGAGCCAGCAGGGAAAATTATGCCTTGTTCTAAAGCTCTTTGGGAACCGCTTGCGTAGCCCCACACACCTGGGGGCTGCAGGCTTTCCTGCTGCCTTCAGCCTCAAAACCACCCTTTCCCACTTGGCCCCGCGCCAGGCACAAAAATGGCCAGATATCTGGAGACTGGTCCCACGCCCAAAGAGCCAGCAGGGAAAACTATGCCTTGTTCTAAAGCTCTTTGGGAACCGCTTGCGTAGCCCCACACACCTGGGGGCTGCAGGCTTTCCTGCTGCCTTCAGACTCAAAACCACCCTTTCCTACTTGGCCCGGCGCCAGGCACAAAAATGGCCATATATCTGGAGACTGGTCCCACGCCCAAAGAGCCAGCAGGGAAAACTATGCCTTGTTCTAAAGCTCTTTGGGAACCGCTTGCGTAGCCCCACAGACCTGCGCGCTGCCGGCTTTCCTGCTGCCTTCAAACTCAGAAGCACCCTTTTCCACATGGCGTCACGCCAGGCACAAAAATGGCCAGATATCTGGAGACTGGTCCCACGCCCAAAGAGCCAGCAGGGAAAACTATGCCTTGTTCTAAAGCTCTTTGGGAACGGCTTGCGTAGCCCCACACACCTGGGGGCTGCAGGCTTTCCTGCTGCCTTCAGACTCAAAACCACCCTTTCCCACTTGGCCCCGCGCCAGGCACAAAAATGGCCATATATCTGGAGACTGGTCCCACGCCCAAAGAGCCAGCAGGGAAAACTATGCCTTGTTCTAAAGCTCTTTGGGAACCGCTTGCGTGGCCCCACAGACCTGCGGGCTGCCGGCTTTCCTGCTGCCTTCAAACTCAGAAGCACCCTTTTCCACATGGCGTCACGCCAGGCACAAAAATGGCCATATGTCTGGAGGTTGGTCCCACGCCCAAAGAGCCAGCAGGGAAAACTATGCCTTGTTCTAAACCTCTTTGGGAACCGCTTGCGTAGCCCCACACACCTGGGGGCTGCAGGCTTTCCTGCTGCCTTCAGCCTCAAAACCACCCTTTCCCACTTGGCGCCGCGCCAGGCCCAAAAATGGCCATATGTCTGGAGACTGGTCCCAAGCGCAAAGAGGCAGCAGGGAAAATTATGCCTTGTTCTAAAGCTCTTTGGGAACCGCTTGCGTAGCCCCACAGACCTGGGGGCTGCAGGCTTTCCTGCTGCCTTCAGCCTCAAAACCACCCTTTCCCACTTGGCCCCGCGCCAGGCACAAAAATGGCCAGATATCTGGAGACTGGTCCCACGCCCAAAGAGCCAGCAGGGAAAACTATGCCTTGTTCTAAAGCTCTTTGGGAACCGCTTGCGTAGCCCCACACACCTGGGGGCTGCAGGCTTTCCTGCTGCTTTCAGACTCAAAACCACCCTTTCCCACTTGGCCCCGCGCCAGGCACAAAAATGGCCATATATCTGGAGACTGGTCCCACGCCCAAAGAGCCAGCAGGGAAAACTATGCCTTGTTCTAAAGCTCTTTGGGAACCGCTTGCGTAGCCCCACACACCTGGGGGCTGCAGGCTTTCCTGCTGCCTTCAGCCTCAAAACCACCCTTTCCCACTTGGCCCCGCGCCAGGCACAAAAATGGCCATATATCTGGAGACTGGTCCCACGCCCAAACAGCCAGCAGGGAAAACTATGCCTTGTTCTAAAGCTCTTTGGGAACCGCTTGCGTGGCCCCACAGACCTGCGGGCTGCCGGCTTTCCTGCTGCCTTCAAACTCAGAAGCACCCTTTTCCACATGGCGTCACGCCAGGCACAAAAATGGCCATATGTCTGGAGGTTGGTCCCACGCCCAAAGAGCCAGCAGGGAAAACTATGCCTTGTTCTAAACCTCTTTGGGAACCGCTTGCGTAGCCCCACACACCTGGGGGCTGCAGGCTTTCCTGCTGCCTTCAGCCTCAAAACCACCCTTTCCCACTTGGCGCCGCGCCAGGCCCAAAAATGGCCATATGTCTGGAGACTGGTCCCAAGCGCAAAGAGGCAGCAGGGAAAATTATGCCTTGTTCTAAAGCTCTTTGGGAACCGCTTGCGTAGCCCCACACACCTGGGGGCTGCAGGCTTTCCTGCTGCCTTCAGCCTCAAAACCACCCTTTCCCACTTGGCCCCGCGCCAGGCACAAAAATGGCCAGATATCTGGAGACTGGTCCCACGCCCAAAGAGCCAGCAGGGAAAACTATGCCTTGTTCTAAAGCTCTTTGGGAACCGCTTGCGTAGCCCCACACACCTGGGGGCTGCAGGCTTTCCTGCTGCCTTCAGCCTCAAAACCACCCTTTCCCACTTGGCCCCGCGCCAGGCACAAAAATGGCCATATATCTGGAGACTGGTCCCACGCCCAAAGAGCCAGCAGGGAAAACTATGCCTTGTTCTAAAGCTCTTTGGGAACCACTTGCGTAGCCCCACAGACATGGGGGCTGCAGGCTTTCCTGCTGCCTTCAGCCTCAAAACCACCCTTTCCCACTTGGCGCTGCGCCAGGCCCAAAAATGGCCATATGTCTGGAGATTGGTCCCACGCCCAAAGAGCCAGCAGGGAAAACTATGCCTTGTTCTAAAGCTCTTTGGGAACCGCTTGCGTGGCCCCACACACCTGGGGGCTGCAGGCTTTCCTGCTCTCTTCAGCCTCAAAAGAAACCTTTCGCAATTGGCGCTGCGCTAGGCCCAAAAATGGCCATATGTCTGAAGATTGGTCCCACGCCCAAAGAGCCAGCAGGGAAAACTATGCCTTGTTCTAAAGCTCTTTGGGAACCGCTTGCGTGGCCCCACACACCTGGGGGCTGCAGGCTTTCCTGCTGCCTTCAGCCTCAAAACCACCCTTTCCCACATGACGTCATGCCAGGCACAAAAATGGCCATATGTCTGGAGGTTGGTCCCACGCCCAAACAGCCAGCAGGGAAAACTATGCCTTGTTCTAAAGCTCTTTGGGAACCGCTTGCGTGGCCCAACAGACCTGCGGGCTGCAGGCTTTCCTGCTGCCTTCAGCCTCAAAACCACCCTTTCCCACTTGGCGTCACGCCAGGCACAAAAATGGCCATATGTCTGGAGACTGGTCCCACGCCCAAAGAGCCAGCAGGGAAAACTATGCCCTGTTCTAAAGCTCTTTGGGAACCGTTTGCGTAGCCCCACACACCTGGGGGCTGCAGGCTTTCCTGCTCTCTTCAGCCTCAAAAGCACCCTTTCCCACTTGGCGCCGCGCCAGGCCAAAAAATGGCCATATGTCTGGAGACTGGTCCCACGCCCAAAGAGCCAGCACGGAAAAGTATGCCTTGTTCTAAAGGTCTTTGGGAACCGCTTGCGTAGCCCCACACACCTGGGGGCTGCAGGCTTTCCTGCTGCCTTCAGCCTCAAAACCACCCTTTTCCACATGGCGTCACGCCAGGCACAAAAATGGCCATATGTCTGGAGGTTGGTCCCACGCCCAAAGAGCCAGCAGGGAAAATTATGCCTTGTTCTAAAGGTCTTTGGGAACCGCTTGCGTAGCCCCACACACCTGGGGGCTGCAGGCTTTCCTGCTGCCTTCAGACTCAAAACGACCCTTTGCCACTTGGCGCCGCGCCAGGCACAAAAATGGCCATATGTCTGGAGACTGGTCCCTTTCCCAAAGAGCCAGCAGGGAAAACTATGCCTTGTTCTAAAGCTCTTTGGAACCGCTTGCGTAGCCCAACACACCTGGGGGCTGCAGGCTTTCCTGCTGCCTTCAGCCTCAAAACCACCCTTTCCCACTTGGCGCTGCGCCAGGCCCAACAATGGCAATATGTCTGGAGATTGGTCCCACGCCCAAAGAGCCAGCAGGGAAAACTATTCCTTGTTCTAAAGCTCTTTGGGAACCGTTTGCGTAGCCCCACACACCTGGGGGCTGCAGGCTTTCCTGCTCTCTTCAGCCTCAAAACCACCCTTTCCCACTTGGCGCCGCACCAGGCCCAAAAATGGCCATATCTCTGGAGACTGGTCCCACGCCCAAAGAGCCAGCAGGGAAAACTATGCCTTGTTCTAAAGCTCTTTGGGAACCGCTTGCGTAGCCCCACACACCTGGGGGCTGCAGGCTTTCCTGCTGCCTTCAGCCTCAAAACCACCCTTTCCCACTTGGCCCCGCGCCAGGCACAAAAATGGCCATATCTCTGGAGACTGGTCCCACGCCCAAAGAGCCAGCAGGGAAAACTATGCCTTGTTCTAAAGCTCTTTGGGAACCGCTTGCGTGGCCCAACAGACCTGCGGGCTGCAGGCTTTCCTGCTGCCTTCAGCCTCAAAACCACCCTTTCCCACTTGGCGTCACGCCAGGCCCAAAAATGGCCATATGTCTGGAGACTGGTCCCACGCCCAAAGAGCCAGCAGGGAAAACTATGCCTTGTTCTAAAGCTCTTTGGGAACTGCTTGCGTAGCCCCACACACCTGGGGGCTGCAGGCTTTCCTGCTGCCTTCAGCCTCAGAAGCACCCTTTTCCACACGGCGTCACGCCAGACACAAAAATGGCCGTATGTCTGGAGACTGGTCCCACGCCCAAAGAGCCAGCAGGGAAAACTATGCCTTGTTTTAAAGCTCTTTGGGAACGGCTTGCGTAGCCCCACACACCTGGGGGCTGCAGGCTTTCCTGCTGCCTTCAGCCTCAAAACCACCCTTTCCCACTTGGCGCTGCGCCAGGCCCAAAAATGGCCATATGTCAGGAGACTGGTCCCACGCCCAAAGAGCCAGCAGGGAAAACTATGCCTTGTTCTAAAGCTCTTTGGGAACCGCTTGTGTAGCCCCACACACCTGTAGGCTGCACGCTTTCCTGCTGCCTTCAGCCTCAAAACCACGCTTTTCCACATGGCGTCACGCCAGGCACAAAAATGGCCATATGTCTGGAGACTGGTCCCACGCCCAAAGAGCCAGCAGGGAAAACTATGCCTTGTTCTAAAGCTCTTTGGGAACCGCTTGCGTAGCCCCTCACACCTGGGGGCTGCAGGCTTTCCTGCTGCCTTCAGCGTCAAAACAACCCTTTTCCACATGGCGTCAGCCAGGCACAAAAATGGCCATATGTCTGGAGACTGATCCCACGCCCAAAGAGCCAGCAGGGAAAACTATGCCTTGTTCTAAAGCTCTTTGGGAACCGCTTGCGTAGCCCCACAGAAACGGGGGCTGCAGGCTTTTCTCGCACTTTCAGCCTCAAAACCACCCTTTCCCACTTGGCATCGCGCCAGGCCCAAAAATGGCCATATGTCTGGAGGTTGGTCCCACGCCCAAAGAGCCAGCAGGGAAAACTATGCCTTGTTCTAAAGCTCTTTGGGAACCTCTTGCGTAGCCCCACACACCTGGGGGCTGCAGGCTTTCCTGCTCTCTTCAGCCTCAAAAGAAACCTTTTCCACTTGGCTCCGCGCCAGGCACAAAAATGGCCATATGTCTGGAGACTGGTCCCACGCCCAAAGAGCCAGCAGGGAAAACTATGCCTTGTTCTAAAGCTCTTTGGGAACCGCTTGCGTGGCCCCACAGACCTGCGGGCTACAGGCTTTCCTGCTGCCTTCAACCTCAGAAGCACCCTTTTCCACATGGCGTCACGCCAGGCAGAAAAATGGCCATATGTCTGGAGGTTGGTCCCACGCCCAAAGAGCCAGCAGGGAAAACTATGCCTTGTTCTAAACCTCTTTGGGAACCGCTTGCGTAGCCCCACAGACCTGGGGGCTGCAGGCTTTCATGCTGCCTTCAGCCTCAAAACCACCCTTTCCCACTTGGCGCCGCGCCAGGCACAAAAATGGCCATATGTCTGGAGACTGGTCCCACGCCCAAAGAGCCAGCAGGGAAAACTATGCCTTGTTCTAAAGCTCTTTGGGAACGGCTTGCGTAGCCCCACACACCTGGGGGCTGCAGGCTTTCCTGCTGCCTTCAGACTCAAAACCACCCTTTCCCATTTGGCCCCGTGCCAGGCACAAAAATGGCCATATATCTGGAGACTGGTCCCACGCCCAAAGAGCCAGCAGGGAAAACTATGCCTTGTTCTAAAGCTCTTTGGGAACCGCTTGCGTGGCCCCACAGACCTGCGCGCTGCCGGCTTTCCTGCTGCCTTCAACCTCAGAAGCACCCTTTTCCACATGGCGTCACGCCAGGCACAAAAATGGCCATATGTCTGGAGGTTGGTCCCACGCCCAAAGAGCCAGCAGGGAAAACTATGCCTTGTTCTAAAGCTCTTTGGGAACCGCTTGCGTAGCCCCTCACACCTGGGGGCTGCAGGCTTTCCTGCTGCCTTCAGCCTCTAAACAACCCTTTTCCACATGGCGTCAGCCAGGCACAAAAATGGCCATATGTCTGGAGACTGATCCCACGCCCAAAGAGCCAGCAGGGAAAACTATGCCTTGTTCTAAAGCTCTTTGGGAACTGCTTGCGTAGCCCCACACACCTGGGGGCTGCAGGCTTTCCTGCTGCCTTCAACCTCAGAAGCACCCTTTTCCACACGGCGTCACGCCAGGCACAAAAATGGCCATATGTCTGGAGACTGGTCCCACGCCCAAAGAGCCAGCAGGGAAAACTATGCCTTGTTTTAAAGCTCTTTGGGAACGGCTTGCGTAGCCCCACACACCTGGGGGCTGCAGGCTTTCCTGCTGCCTTCAGCCTCAAAACCACCCTTTCCCACTTGGCGATGCGCCAGGCCCAAAAATGGCCATATGTCAGGAGACTGGTCCCACGCCCAAAGAGGCAGCAGGGAAAACTATGCCTTGTTCTAAAGCTCTTTGGGAACCGCTTGCGTAGCCCCACACACCTGTAGGCTGCACGCTTTCCTGCTGCCTTCAGCCTCAAAACCACCCTTTTCCACATGGCGTCACGTCAGGCACAAAAATGGCCATATGTCTGGAGGTTGGTCCCACGCCCAAAGAGCCAGCAGGGAAAACTATGCCTTGTTCTAAAGCTCTTTGGGAACCGCTTGCGTAGCCCCTCACACCTGGGGGCTGCAGGCTTTCCTGCTGCCTTCAGCCTCAAAACAACCCTTTTCCACATGGCGTCAGCCAGGCACAAAAATGGCCATATGTCTGGAGACTGATCCCACGCCCAAAGAGCCAGCAGGGAAAACTATGCCTTGTTCTAAAGCTCTTTGGGAACCGCTTGCGTAGCCCACAGAAACGGGGGGCTGCAGGCTTTTCTCGCGCTTTCAGCCTCAAAACCAACCTTTCCCACTTGGCCCCGCGCCAGGCCCAAAAATGGCCATATGTCTGGAGACTCGTCCCACGCCCAAAGAGCCAGCAGGGAAAACTATGCCTTGTTCTAAAGCTCTTTGGGAACCGCTTGCGTGGCCCCACAGACCTGCGGGCTGCAGGCTTTCCTGCTGCCTTCAACCTCAGAAGCACCCTTTTCCACATGGCGTCACGCCAGACACAAAAATGGCCATATGTCTGGAGACTGGTCCCACGCCCAAAGAGCCAGCAGGGAAAACTATGCCTTGTTTTAAAGCTCTTTGGGAACGGCTTGCGTAGCCCCACACACCTGGGGGCTGCAGGCTTTCCTGCTGCCTTCAGCCTCAAAACCACCCTTTCCCACTTGGCCCCGCGCCAGGCCCAAAAATGGCCATATGTCTGGAGACTCGTCCCACGCCCAAAGAGCCAGCAGGGAAAACTATGCCTTGTTCTAAAGCTCTTTGGGAACCGCTTGCGTAGCCCCACACACCTGGGGGCTGCAGGCTTTCCTGCTGCCTTCAGCCTCAAAACCACCCTTTCCCACTTGGCGCCGCGCCAGGCCCAAAAATGGCCATATGTCTGGAGACTGGTCCCACGCCCAAAGAGCCAGCAGGGAAAATTATGCCTTGTTCTAAAGCTCTTTGGGAACCGCTTGCGTAGCCCCACACACCTGGGGGCTGCAGGCTTTCCTGCTGCCTTCAGCCTCAAAACCACCCTTTCCCACTTGGCCCCGCGCCAGGCACAAAAATGGCCAGATATCTGGAGACTGGTCCCACGCCCAAAGAGCCAGCAGGGAAAACTATGCCTTGTTCTAAAGCTCTTTGGGAACCGCTTGCGTAGCCCCACACACCTGGGGGCTGCAGGCTTTCCTGCTGCCTTCAGACTCAAAACCACCCTTTCCTACTTGGCCCGGCGCCAGGCACAAAAATGGCCATATATCTGGAGACTGGTCCCACGCCCAAAGAGCCAGCAGGGAAAACTATGCCTTGTTCTAAAGCTCTTTGGGAACCGCTTGCGTGGCCCCACAGACCTGCGCGCTGCCGGCTTTCCTGCTGCCTTCAAACTCAGAAGCACCCTTTTCCACATGGCGTCACGCCAGGCACAAAAATGGCCAGATATCTGGAGACTGGTCCCACGCCCAAAGAGCCAGCAGGGAAAACTATGCCTTGTTCTAAAGCTCTTTGGGAACCGCTTGCGTAGCCCCACACACCTGGGGGCTGCAGGCTTTCCTGCTGCCTTCAGACTCAAAACCACCCTTTCCCACTTGGCCCCGCGCCAGGCACAAAAATGGCCATATATCTGGAGACTGATCCCACGCCCAAAGAGCCAGCAGGGAAAACTATGCCTTGTTCTAAAGCTCTTTGGGAACTGCTTGCGTAGCCCCACACACCTGGGGGCTGCAGGCTTTCCTGCTGCCTTCAGCCTCTAAACAACCCTTTTCCACATGGCGTCAGCCAGGCACAAAAATGGCCATATGTCTGGAGACTGATCCCACGCCCAAAGAGCCAGCAGGGAAAACTATGCCTTGTTCTAAAGCTCTTTGGGAACTGCTTGCGTAGCCCCACACACCTGGGGGCTGCAGGCTTTCCTGCTGCCTTCAACCTCAGAAGCACCCTTTTCCACACGGCGTCACGCCAGGCACAAAAATGGCCATATGTCTGGAGACTGGTCCCACGCCCAAAGAGCCAGCAGGGAAAACTATGCCTTGTTTTAAAGCTCTTTGGGAACGGCTTGCGTAGCCCCACACACCTGGGGGCTGCAGGCTTTCCTGCTGCCTTCAGCCTCAAAACCACCCTTTCCCACTTGGCCCCGCGCCAGGCCCAAAAATGGCCATATGTCAGGAGACTGGTCCCACGCCCAAAGAGCCAGCAGGGAAAACTATGCCTTGTTCTAAAGCTCTTTGGGAACCGCTTGCGTAGCCCCACACACCTGTAGGCTGCACGCTTTCCTGCTGCCTTCAGCCTCAAAACCACCCTTTTCCACATGGCGTCACGTCAGGCACAAAAATGGCCATATGTCTGGAGGTTGGTCCCACGCCAAAGAGCCAGCAGGGAAAATTATGCCTTGTTCTAAAGCTCTTTGGGAACCGCTTGCGTAGCCCCTCACACCTGGGGGCTGCAGGCTTTCCTGCTGCCTTCAGCCTCAAAACAACCCTTTTCCACATGGCGTCAGCCAGGCACAAAAATGGCCATATGTCTGGAGACTGATCCCACGCCCAAAGAGCCAGCAGGGAAAACTATGCCTTGTTCTAAAGCTCTTTGGGAACCGCTTGCGTAGCCCACAGAAACGGGGGGCTGCAGGCTTTTCTCGCGCTTTCAGCCTCAAAACCAACCTTTCCCACTTGGCCCCGCGCCAGGCCCAAAAATGGCCATATGTCTGGAGACTCGTCCCACGCCCAAAGAGCCAGCAGGGAAAACTATGCCTTGTTCTAAAGCTCTTTGGGAACCGCTTGCGTGGCCCCACAGACCTGCGGGCTGCAGGCTTTCCTGCTGCCTTCAACCTCAGAAGCACCCTTTTCCACATGGCGTCACGCCAGACACAAAAATGGCCATATGTCTGGAGACTGGTCCCACGCCCAAAGAGCCAGCAGGGAAAACTATGCCTTGTTTTAAAGCTCTTTGGGAACGGCTTGCGTAGCCCCACACACCTGGGGGCTGCAGGCTTTCCTGCTGCCTTCAGCCTCAAAACCACCCTTTCCCACTTGGCCCCGCGCCAGGCCCAAAAATGGCCATATGTCTGGAGACTCGTCCCACGCCCAAAGAGCCAGCAGGGAAAACTATGCCTTGTTCTAAAGCTCTTTGGGAACCGCTTGCGTAGCCCCACAGACCTGGGGCTGCAGGCTTTCCTGCTGCCTTCAGCCTCAAAACCACCCTTTCCCACTTGGCGCCGCGCCAGGCCCAAAAATGGCCATATGTCTGGAGACTGGTCCCACGCCCAAAGAGCCAGCAGGGAAAATTATGCCTTGTTCTAAAGCTCTTTGGGAACCGCTTGCGTAGCCCCACACACCTGGGGGCTGCAGGCTTTCCTGCTGCCTTCAGCCTCAAAACCACCCTTTCCCACTTGGCCCCGCGCCAGGCACAAAAATGGCCAGATATCTGGAGACTGGTCCCACGCCCAAAGAGCCAGCAGGGAAAACTATGCCTTGTTCTAAAGCTCTTTGGGAACCGCTTGCGTAGCCCCACACACCTGGGGGCTGCAGGGCTTTCCTGCTGCCTTCAGACTCAAAACCACCCTTTCCTACTTGGCCCGGCGCCAGGCACAAAAATGGCCATATATCTGGAGACTGGTCCCACGCCCAAAGAGCCAGCAGGGAAAACTATGCCTTGTTCTAAAGCTCTTTGGGAACCGCTTGCGTAGCCCCACAGACCTGCGCGCTGCCGGCTTTCCTGCTGCCTTCAAACTCAGAAGCACCCTTTTCCACATGGCGTCACGCCAGGCACAAAAATGGCCAGATATCTGGAGACTGGTCCCACGCCCAAAGAGCCAGCAGGGAAAACTATGCCTTGTTCTAAAGCTCTTTGGGAACGGCTTGCGTAGCCCCACACACCTGGGGGCTGCAGGCTTTCCTGCTGCCTTCAGACTCAAAACCACCCTTTCCCACTTGGCCCCGCGCCAGGCACAAAAATGGCCATATATCTGGAGACTGGTCCCACGCCCAAAGAGCCAGCAGGGAAAACTATGCCTTGTTCTAAAGCTCTTTGGGAACCGCTTGCGTGGCCCCACAGACCTGCGGGCTGCCGGCTTTCCTGCTGCCTTCAAACTCAGAAGCACCCTTTTCCACATGGCGTCACGCCAGGCACAAAAATGGCCATATGTCTGGAGGTTGGTCCCACGCCCAAAGAGCCAGCAGGGAAAACTATGCCTTGTTCTAAACCTCTTTGGGAACCGCTTGCGTAGCCCCACACACCTGGGGGCTGCAGGCTTTCCTGCTGCCTTCAGCCTCAAAACCACCCTTTCCCACTTGGCGCCGCGCCAGGCCCAAAAATGGCCATATGTCTGGAGACTGGTCCCAAGCGCAAAGAGGCAGCAGGGAAAATTATGCCTTGTTCTAAAGCTCTTTGGGAACCGCTTGCGTAGCCCCACAGACCTGGGGGCTGCAGGCTTTCCTGCTGCCTTCAGCCTCAAAACCACCCTTTCCCACTTGGCCCCGCGCCAGGCACAAAAATGGCCAGATATCTGGAGACTGGTCCCACGCCCAAAGAGCCAGCAGGGAAAACTATGCCTTGTTCTAAAGCTCTTTGGGAACCGCTTGCGTAGCCCCACACACCTGGGGGCTGCAGGCTTTCCTGCTGCTTTCAGACTCAAAACCACCCTTTCCCACTTGGCCCCGCGCCAGGCACAAAAATGGCCATATATCTGGAGACTGGTCCCACGCCCAAAGAGCCAGCAGGGAAAACTATGCCTTGTTCTAAAGCTCTTTGGGAACCGCTTGCGTAGCCCCACACACCTGGGGGCTGCAGGCTTTCCTGCTGCCTTCAGCCTCAAAACCACCCTTTCCCACTTGGCCCCGCGCCAGGCACAAAAATGGCCATATATCTGGAGACTGGTCCCACGCCCAAACAGCCAGCAGGGAAAACTATGCCTTGTTCTAAAGCTCTTTGGGAACCGCTTGCGTGGCCCCACAGACCTGCGGGCTGCCGGCTTTCCTGCTGCCTTCAAACTCAGAAGCACCCTTTTCCACATGGCGTCACGCCAGGCACAAAAATGGCCATATGTCTGGAGGTTGGTCCCACGCCCAAAGAGCCAGCAGGGAAAACTATGCCTTGTTCTAAACCTCTTTGGGAACCGCTTGCGTAGCCCCACACACCTGGGGGCTGCAGGCTTTCCTGCTGCCTTCAGCCTCAAAACCACCCTTTCCCACTTGGCGCCGCGCCAGGCCCAAAAATGGCCATATGTCTGGAGACTGGTCCCAAGCGCAAAGAGGCAGCAGGGAAAATTATGCCTTGTTCTAAAGCTCTTTGGGAACCGCTTGCGTAGCCCCACACACCTGGGGGCTGCAGGCTTTCCTGCTGCCTTCAGCCTCAAAACCACCCTTTCCCACTTGGCCCCGCGCCAGGCACAAAAATGGCCAGATATCTGGAGACTGGTCCCACGCCCAAAGAGCCAGCAGGGAAAACTATGCCTTGTTCTAAAGCTCTTTGGGAACCGCTTGCGTAGCCCCACACACCTGGGGGCTGCAGGCTTTCCTGCTGCCTTCAGCCTCAAAACCACCCTTTCCCACTTGGCCCCGCGCCAGGCACAAAAATGGCCATATATCTGGAGACTGGTCCCACGCCCAAAGAGCCAGCAGGGAAAACTATGCCTTGTTCTAAAGCTCTTTGGGAACCACTTGCGTAGCCCCACAGACATGGGGGCTGCAGGCTTTCCTGCTGCCTTCAGCCTCAAAACCACCCTTTCCCACTTGGCGCTGCGCCAGGCCCAAAAATGGCCATATGTCTGGAGATTGGTCCCACGCCCAAAGAGCCAGCAGGGAAAACTATGCCTTGTTCTAAAGCTCTTTGGGAACCGCTTGCGTGGCCCCACACACCTGGGGGCTGCAGGCTTTCCTGCTCTCTTCAGCCTCAAAAGAAACCTTTCGCAATTGGCGCTGCGCTAGGCCCAAAAATGGCCATATGTCTGAAGATTGGTCCCACGCCCAAAGAGCCAGCAGGGAAAACTATGCCTTGTTCTAAAGCTCTTTGGGAACCGCTTGCGTGGCCCCACACACCTGGGGGCTGCAGGCTTTCCTGCTGCCTTCAGCCTCAAAACCACCCTTTCCCACATGACGTCATGCCAGGCACAAAAATGGCCATATGTCTGGAGGTTGGTCCCACGCCCAAACAGCCAGCAGGGAAAACTATGCCTTGTTCTAAAGCTCTTTGGGAACCGCTTGCGTGGCCCAACAGACCTGCGGGCTGCAGGCTTTCCTGCTGCCTTCAGCCTCAAAACCACCCTTTCCCACTTGGCGTCACGCCAGGCACAAAAATGGCCATATGTCTGGAGACTGGTCCCACGCCCAAAGAGCCAGCAGGGAAAACTATGCCCTGTTCTAAAGCTCTTTGGGAACCGTTTGCGTAGCCCCACACACCTGGGGGCTGCAGGCTTTCCTGCTCTCTTCAGCCTCAAAAGCACCCTTTCCCACTTGGCGCCGCGCCAGGCCAAAAAATGGCCATATGTCTGGAGACTGGTCCCACGCCCAAAGAGCCAGCACGGAAAAGTATGCCTTGTTCTAAAGGTCTTTGGGAACCGCTTGCGTAGCCCCACACACCTGGGGGCTGCAGGCTTTCCTGCTGCCTTCAGCCTCAAAACCACCCTTTTCCACATGGCGTCACGCCAGGCACAAAAATGGCCATATGTCTGGAGGTTGGTCCCACGCCCAAAGAGCCAGCAGGGAAAATTATGCCTTGTTCTAAAGGTCTTTGGGAACCGCTTGCGTAGCCCCACACACCTGGGGGCTGCAGGCTTTCCTGCTGCCTTCAGACTCAAAACGACCCTTTGCCACTTGGCGCCGCGCCAGGCACAAAAATGGCCATATGTCTGGAGACTGGTCCCTTTCCCAAAGAGCCAGCAGGGAAAACTATGCCTTGTTCTAAAGCTCTTTGGAACCGCTTGCGTAGCCCAACACACCTGGGGGCTGCAGGCTTTCCTGCTGCCTTCAGCCTCAAAACCACCCTTTCCCACTTGGCCCCGCGCCAGGCACAAAAATGGCCAGATATCTGGAGACTGGTCCCACGCCCAAACAGCCAGCAGGGAAAACTATGCCTTGTTCTAAAGCTCTTTGGGAACCGCTTGCGTGGCCCCACAGACCTGCGGGCTGCCGGCTTTCCTGCTGCCTTCAAACTCAGAAGCACCCTTTTCCACATGGCGTCACGCCAGGCACAAAAATGGCCATATGTCTGGAGGTTGGTCCCACGCCCAAAGAGCCAGCAGGGAAAACTATGCCTTGTTCTAAACCTCTTTGGGAACCGCTTGCGTAGCCCCACAGACCTGGGGGCTGCAGGCTTTCCTGCTGCCTTCAGCCTCAAAACCACCCTTTCCCACTTGGCGCCGCGCCAGGCCCAAAAATGGCCATATGTCTGGAGACTGGTCCCAAGCGCAAAGAGGCAGCAGGGAAAATTATGCCTTGTTCTAAAGCTCTTTGGGAACCGCTTGCGTAGCCCCACAGACCTGGGGGCTGCAGGCTTTCCTGCTGCCTTCAGCCTCAAAACCACCCTTTCCCACTTGGCCCCGCGCCAGGCACAAAAATGGCCAGATATCTGGAGACTGGTCCCACGCCCAAAGAGCCAGCAGGGAAAACTATGCCTTGTTCTAAAGCTCTTTGGGAACGGCTTGCGTAGCCCCACACACCTGGGGGCTGCAGGCTTTCCTGCTGCCTTCAGACTCAAAACCACCCTTTCCCACTTGGCCCCGCGCCAGGCACAAAAATGGCCATATATCTGGAGACTGGTCCCACGCCCAAAGAGCCAGCAGGGAAAACTATGCCTTGTTCTAAAGCTCTTTGGGAACCGCTTGCGTAGCCCCACACACCTGGGGGCTGCAGGCTTTCCTGCTGCCTTCAGCCTCAAAACCACCCTTTCCCACTTGGCGCTGCGCCAGGCCCAAAAATGGCCATATGTCAGGAGACTGGTCCCACGCCCAAAGAGCCAGCAGGGAAAACTATGCCTTGTTCTAAAGCTCTTTGCGAACGGCTTGCGTAGCCCCACACACCTGGGGGCTGCAGGCTTTCCTGCTGCCTTCAGACTCAAAACCACCCTTTCCCACTTGGCCCCGCGCCAGGCCCAAAAATGGCCATATATCTGGAGACTGGTCCCACGCCCAAAGAGCCAGCAGGGAAAACTATGCCTTGTTCTAAAGCTCTTTGGGAACCGCTTGCGTGGCCCCACAGACCTGCGGGCTGCCGGCTTTCCTGCTGCCTTCAACCTCAGAAGCACCCTTTTCCACATGGCGTCACGCCAGACACAAAAATGGCCATATGTCTGGAGGTTGGTCCCAAGCCCAAAGAGCCAGCAGGGAAAACTATGCCTTGTTCTAAAGCTCTTTGGGAACCACTTGCGTAGCCCCACAGACATGGGGGCTGCAGGCTTTCCTGCTGCCTTCAGCCTCAAAACCACCCTTTCCCACTTGGCGCTGCGCCAGGCCCAAAAATGGCCATATGTCTGGAGATTGGTCCCACGCCCAAAGAGCCAGCAGGGAAAACTATGCCTTGTTCTAAAGCTCTTTGGGAACCGCTTGCGTGGCCCCAAACACCTGGGGGCTGCAGGCTTTCCTGCTCTCTTCAGCCTCAAAAGAAACCTTTCGCAATTGGCGCTGCGCTAGGCCCAAAAATGGCCATATGTCTGAAGATTGGTCCCACGCCCAAAGAGCCAGCAGGGAAAACTATGCCTTGTTCTAAAGCTCTTTGGGAACCGCTTGCGTAGCCCCACACACCTGGGGGCTGCAGGCTTTCCTGCTGCCTTCAGCCTCAAAACCACCCTTTCCCACTTGGCGCTGCGCCAGGCCCAAAAATGGCCATATGTCTGGAGACTGGTCCCACGCCAAAGAGCCAGCAGGGAAAACTATGCCTTGTTCTAAAGCTCTTTGGGAACGGCTTGCGTAGCCCCACACACCTGGGGGCTGCAGGCTTTCCTGCTGCCTTCAACCTCAGAAGCACCCTTTTCCACATGGTATCACGCCAGACACAAAAATGGCCATATGTCTGGAGACTGGTCCCACGCCCAAAGAGCCAGCAGGGAAAACTATGCCTTGTTCTAAACCTCTTTGGGAACCGCTTGCGTAGCCCCACACACCTGGGGGCTGCAGGCTTTCCTGCTGCCTTCAGCCTCAAAACCACCCTTTCCCACTTGGCGCCGCGCCAGGCCCAAAAATGGCCATATGTCTGGAGACTGGTCCCAAGCGCAAAGAGGCAGCAGGGAAAATTATGCCTTGTTCTAAAGCTCTTTGGGAACCGCTTGCGTAGCCCCACACACCTGGGGGCTGCAGGCTTTCCTGCTGCCTTCAGCCTCAAAACCACCCTTTCCCACTTGGCCCCGCGCCAGGCACAAAAATGGCCAGATATCTGGAGACTGGTCCCACGCCCAAAGAGCCAGCAGGGAAAACTATGCCTTGTTCTAAAGCTCTTTGGGAACCGCTTGCGTAGCCCCACACACCTGGGGGCTGCAGGCTTTCCTGCTGCCTTCAGCCTCAAAACCACCCTTTCCCACTTGGCCCCGCGCCAGGCACAAAAATGGCCATATATCTGGAGACTGGTCCCACGCCCAAAGAGCCAGCAGGGAAAACTATGCCTTGTTCTAAAGCTCTTTGGGAACCACTTGCGTAGCCCCACAGACATGGGGGCTGCAGGCTTTCCTGCTGCCTTCAGCCTCAAAACCACCCTTTCCCACTTGGCGCTGCGCCAGGCCCAAAAATGGCCATATGTCTGGAGATTGGTCCCACGCCCAAAGAGCCAGCAGGGAAAACTATGCCTTGTTCTAAAGCTCTTTGGGAACCGCTTGCGTGGCCCCACACACCTGGGGGCTGCAGGCTTTCCTGCTCTCTTCAGCCTCAAAAGAAACCTTTCGCAATTGGCGCTGCGCTAGGCCCAAAAATGGCCATATGTCTGAAGATTGGTCCCACGCCCAAAGAGCCAGCAGGGAAAACTATGCCTTGTTCTAAAGCTCTTTGGGAACCGCTTGCGTGGCCCCACACACCTGGGGGCTGCAGGCTTTCCTGCTGCCTTCAGCCTCAAAACCACCCTTTCCCACATGACGTCATGCCAGGCACAAAAATGGCCATATGTCTGGAGGTTGGTCCCACGCCCAAACAGCCAGCAGGGAAAACTATGCCTTGTTCTAAACCTCTTTGGGAACCGCTTGCGTAGCCCAACACACCTGGGGGCTGCAGGCTTTCCTGCTGCCTTCAGCCTCAAAAAAACCCTTTTCCACATGGCGTCACGCCAGGCCCAAAAATGGCCATATGTCTGGAGACTGGTCCCACGCCCAAAGAGCCAGCAGGGAAAACTATGCCTTGTTCTAAAGCTCTTTGGGAACCGCTTGCGTAGCCCCACACACCTGGGGGCTGCAGGCTTTCCTGCTGCCTTCAGACTCAAAACGACCCTTTCCCACTTGGCCCCGCCAGGCACAAAAATAGCCATATGTCTGGAGACTGGTCCCTTTCCCAAAGAGCCAGCAGGGAAAACTATGCCTTGTTCTAAAGCTCTTTGGGAACCGCTTGCGTGGCCCAACAGACCTGCGGGCTGCAGGCTTTCCTGCTGCCTTCAGCCTCAAAACCACCCTTTCCCACTTGGCGTCACGCCAGGCACAAAAATGGCCATATGTCTGGAGACTGGTCCCACGCCCAAAGAGCCAGCAGGGAAAACTATGCCCTGTTCTAAAGCTCTTTGGGAACCGTTTGCGTAGCCCCACACACCTGGGGGCTGCAGGCTTTCCTGCTCTCTTCAGCCTCAAAAGCACCCTTTCCCACTTGGCGCCGCGCCAGGCCAAAAAATGGCCATATGTCTGGAGACTGGTCCCACGCCCAAAGAGCCAGCACGGAAAAGTATGCCTTGTTCTAAAGGTCTTTGGGAACCGCTTGCGTAGCCCCACACACCTGGGGGCTGCAGGCTTTCCTGCTGCCTTCAGCCTCAAAACCACCCTTTTCCACATGGCGTCACGCCAGGCACAAAAATGGCCATATGTCTGGAGGTTGGTCCCACGCCCAAAGAGCCAGCAGGGAAAATTATGCCTTGTTCTAAAGGTCTTTGGGAACCGCTTGCGTAGCCCCACACACCTGGGGGCTGCAGGCTTTCCTGCTGCCTTCAGACTCAAAACGACCCTTTGCCACTTGGCGCCGCGCCAGGCACAAAAATGGCCATATGTCTGGAGACTGGTCCCTTTCCCAAAGAGCCAGCAGGGAAAACTATGCCTTGTTCTAAAGCTCTTTGGAACCGCTTGCGTAGCCCAACACACCTGGGGGCTGCAGGCTTTCCTGCTGCCTTCAGCCTCAAAACCACCCTTTCCCACTTGGCCCCGCGCCAGGCACAAAAATGGCCAGATATCTGGAGACTGGTCCCACGCCCAAACAGCCAGCAGGGAAAACTATGCCTTGTTCTAAAGCTCTTTGGGAACCGCTTGCGTGGCCCCACAGACCTGCGGGCTGCCGGCTTTCCTGCTGCCTTCAAACTCAGAAGCACCCTTTTCCACATGGCGTCACGCCAGGCACAAAAATGGCCATATGTCTGGAGGTTGGTCCCACGCCCAAAGAGCCAGCAGGGAAAACTATGCCTTGTTCTAAACCTCTTTGGGAACCGCTTGCGTAGCCCCACAGACCTGGGGGCTGCAGGCTTTCCTGCTGCCTTCAGCCTCAAAACCACCCTTTCCCACTTGGCGCCGCGCCAGGCCCAAAAATGGCCATATGTCTGGAGACTGGTCCCAAGCGCAAAGAGGCAGCAGGGAAAATTATGCCTTGTTCTAAAGCTCTTTGGGAACCGCTTGCGTAGCCCCACACACCTGGGGGCTGCAGGCTTTCCTGCTGCCTTCAGCCTCAAAACCACCCTTTCCCACTTGGCCCCGCGCCAGGCACAAAAATGGCCAGATATCTGGAGACTGGTCCCACGCCCAAAGAGCCAGCAGGGAAAACTATGCCTTGTTCTAAAGCTCTTTGGGAACGGCTTGCGTAGCCCCACACACCTGGGGGCTGCAGGCTTTCCTGCTGCCTTCAGACTCAAAACCACCCTTTCCCACTTGGCCCCGCGCCAGGCACAAAAATGGCCATATATCTGGAGACTGGTCCCACGCCCAAAGAGCCAGCAGGGAAAACTATGCCTTGTTCTAAAGCTCTTTGGGAACCGCTTGCGTAGCCCCACACACCTGGGGGCTGCAGGCTTTCCTGCTGCCTTCAGCCTCAAAACCACCCTTTCCCACTTGGCGCTGCGCCAGGCCCAAAAATGGCCATATGTCAGGAGACTGGTCCCACGCCCAAAGAGCCAGCAGGGAAAACTATGCCTTGTTCTAAAGCTCTTTGCGAACGGCTTGCGTAGCCCCACACACCTGGGGGCTGCAGGCTTTCCTGCTGCCTTCAGACTCAAAACCACCCTTTCCCACTTGGCCCCGCGCCAGGCCCAAAAATGGCCATATATCTGGAGACTGGTCCCACGCCCAAAGAGCCAGCAGGGAAAACTATGCCTTGTTCTAAAGCTCTTTGGGAACCGCTTGCGTGGCCCCACAGACCTGCGGGCTGCCGGCTTTCCTGCTGCCTTCAACCTCAGAAGCACCCTTTTCCACATGGCGTCACGCCAGACACAAAAATGGCCATATGTCTGGAGGTTGGTCCCACGCCCAAAGAGCCAGCAGGGAAAACTATGCCTTGTTCTAAAGCTCTTTGGGAACCACTTGCGTAGCCCCACAGACATGGGGGCTGCAGGCTTTCCTGCTGCCTTCAGCCTCAAAACCACCCTTTCCCACTTGGCGCTGCGCCAGGCCCAAAAATGGCCATATGTCTGGAGATTGGTCCCACGCCCAAAGAGCCAGCAGGGAAAACTATGCCTTGTTCTAAAGCTCTTTGGGAACCGCTTGCGTGGCCCCAAACACCTGGGGGCTGCAGGCTTTCCTGCTCTCTTCAGCCTCAAAAGAAACCTTTCGCAATTGGCGCTGCGCTAGGCCCAAAAATGGCCATATGTCTGAAGATTGGTCCCACGCCCAAAGAGCCAGCAGGGAAAACTATGCCTTGTTCTAAAGCTCTTTGGGAACCGCTTGCGTAGCCCCACACACCTGGGGGCTGCAGGCTTTCCTGCTGCCTTCAGCCTCAAAACCACCCTTTCCCACTTGGCGCTGCGCCAGGCCCAAAAATGGCCATATGTCAGGAGACTGGTCCCACGCCCAAAGAGCCAGCAGGGAAAACTATGCCTTGTTCTAAAGCTCTTTGCGAACGGCTTGCGTAGCCCCACACACCTGGGGGCTGCAGGCTTTCCTGCTGCCTTCAGACTCAAAACCACCCTTTCCCACTTGGCCCCGCGCCAGGCCCAAAAATGGCCATATATCTGGAGACTGGTCCCACGCCCAAAGAGCCAGCAGGGAAAACTATGCCTTGTTCTAAAGCTCTTTGGGAACCGCTTGCGTGGCCCCACAGACCTGCGGGCTGCCGGCTTTCCTGCTGCCTTCAACCTCAGAAGCACCCTTTTCCACATGGCGTCACGCCAGACACAAAAATGGCCATATGTCTGGAGGTTGGTCCCACGCCCAAAGAGCCAGCAGGGAAAACTATGCCTTGTTCTAAAGCTCTTTGGGAACCACTTGCGTAGCCCCACAGACATGGGGGCTGCAGGCTTTCCTGCTGCCTTCAGCCTCAAAACCACCCTTTCCCACTTGGCGCTGCGCCAGGCCCAAAAATGGCCATATGTCTGGAGATTGGTCCCACGCCCAAAGAGCCAGCAGGGAAAACTATGCCTTGTTCTAAAGCTCTTTGGGAACCGCTTGCGTGGCCCCAAACACCTGGGGGCTGCAGGCTTTCCTGCTCTCTTCAGCCTCAAAAGAAACCTTTCGCAATTGGCGCTGCGCTAGGCCCAAAAATGGCCATATGTCTGAAGATTGGTCCCACGCCCAAAGAGCCAGCAGGGAAAACTATGCCTTGTTCTAAAGCTCTTTGGGAACCGCTTGCGTAGCCCCACACACCTGGGGGCTGCAGGCTTTCCTGCTGCCTTCAGCCTCAAAACCACCCTTTCCCACTTGGCGCTGCGCCAGGCCCAAAAATGGCCATATGTCTGGAGACTGGTCCCACGCCAAAGAGCCAGCAGGGAAAACTATGCCTTGTTCTAAAGCTCTTTGGGAACGGCTTGCGTAGCCCCACACACCTGGGGGCTGCAGGCTTTCCTGCTGCCTTCAACCTCAGAAGCACCCTTTTCCACATGGTATCACGCCAGACACAAAAATGGCCATATGTCTGGAGACTGGTCCCACGCCCAAAGAGCCAGCAGGGAAAACTATGCCTTGTTTTAAAGCTCTTTGGGAACGGCTTGCGTAGCCCCACACACCTGGGGGCTGCAGGCTTTCCTGCTGCCTTCAGCCTCAAAACCACCCTTTCCCACTTGGCCCCGCGCCAGGCCCAAAAATGGCCATATGTCTGGAGACTCGTCCCACGCCCAAAGAGCCAGCAGGGAAAACTATGCCTTGTTCTAAAGCTCTTTGGGAACCGCTTGCGTAGCCCCACACACCTGTAGGCTGCACGCTTTCCTGCTGCCTTCAGTCTCAAAACCACCCTTTTCCACATGGCGTCACGCCAGGCACAAAAATGGCCATATGTCTGGAGGTTGGTCCCACGCCCAAAGAGCCAGCAGGGAAAACTATGCCTTGTTCTAAAGCTCTTTGGGAACCGCTTGCGTAGCCCCTCACAACTGGGGGCTGCAGGCTTTCCTGCTGCCTTCAGCCTCAAAACAACCCTTTTCCACATGGCGTCAGCCAGGCACAAAAATGGCCATATGTCTGGAGACTGATCCCACGCCCAAAGAGCCAGCAGGGAAAACTATGCCTTGTTCTAAAGCTCTTTGGGAACTGCTTGCGTAGCCCCACAGAAACGGGGGGCTGCAGGCTTTTCTCGCGCTTTCAGCCTCAAAACCACCCTTTCCCACTTGGCATCGCGCCAGGCCCAAAAATGGCCATATATCTGGAGACTGGTCCCACGCCCAAAGAGCCAGCAGGGAAAACTATGCCTTGTTCTAAAGCTCTTTGGGAACCTCTTGCGTAGCCCCACACACCTGGGGGCTGCAGGCTTTCCTGCTGCCTTCAGCCTCAAAACAACCCTTTTCCACATGGCGTCACGCCAGGCCCAAAAATGGCCATATGTCTGGAGACTGGTCCCACGCCCAAAGAGCCAGCAGGGAAAACTATGCCTTGTTCTAAAGCTCTTTGGGAACCGCTTGCGTAGCCCCACACACCTGGGGGCTGCAGGCTTTCCTGCTGCCTTCAGACTCAAAACGACCCTTTCCCACTTGGCCCCGCCAGGCACAAAAATAGCCATATGTCTGGAGACTGGTCCCTTTCCCAAAGAGCCAGCAGGGAAAACTATGCCTTGTTCTAAAGCTCTTTGGGAACCGCTTGCGTGGCCCAACAGACCTGCGGGCTGCAGGCTTTCCTGCTGCCTTCAGCGTCAAAACCACCCTTTCCCACTTGGCGTCACGCCAGGCACAAAAATGGCCATATGTCTGGAGACTGGTCCCACGCCCAAAGAGCCAGCAGGGAAAACTATGCCTTGCTCTAAAGCTCTTTGGGAACCGTTTGCGTAGCCCCACACACCTGGGGGCTGCAGGCTTTCCTGCTCTCTTCAGCCTCAAAAGCACCCTTTCCCACTTGGCGCCGCGCCAGGCCAAAAAATGGCCATATGTCTGGAGACTGGTCCCACGCCCAAAGAGCCAGCACGGAAAAGTATGCCTTGTTCTAAAGGTCTTTGGGAACCGCTTGCGTAGCCCCACACACCTGGGGGCTGCAGGCTTTCCTGCTGCCTTCAGTCTCAAAACCACCCTTTTCCACATGGCGTCACGCCAGGCACAAAAATGGCCATATGTCTGGAGACTGGTCCAACGCCCAAAGAGCCAGCAGGGAAAAATATGCCTTGTTCTAAAGCTCTTTGGGAACCGCTTGCGTAGCCCAACACACCTGGGGGCTGCAGGCTTTCCTGCTGCCTTCAGCCTCAAAACCACCCTTTTCCACATGGCGTCACGCCAGGCACAAAAATGGCCATATGTCTGGAGGTTGGTCCCACGCCCAAAGAGCCAGCAGGGAAAATTATGCCTTGTTCTAAAGGTCTTTGGGAACCGCTTGCGTAGCCCCACACACCTGTGGGCTGCAGGCTTTCCTGCTGCCTTCAGACTCAAAACGACCCTTTGCCACTTGGCGCCGCGCCAGGCACAAAAATGGCCATATGTCTGGAGACTGGTCCCTTTCCCAAAGAGCCAGCAGGGAAAACTATGCCTTGTTCTAAAGCTCTTTGGAACCGCTTGCGTAGCCCAACACACCTGGGGGCTGCAGGCTTTCCTGCTGCCTTCAGCCTCAAAACCACCCTTTCCCACTTGGCCCCGTGCCAGGCACAAAAATGGCCAGATATCTGGAGACTGGTCCCACGCCCAAACAGCCAGCAGGGAAAACTATGCCTTGTTCTAAAGCTCTTTGGGAACCGCTTGCGTGGCCCCACAGACCTGCGGGCTGCCGACTTTCCTGCTGCCTTCAAACTCAGAAGCACCCTTTTCCACATGGCGTCACGCCAGGCACAAAAATGGCCATATGTCTGGAGGTTGGTCCCACGCCCAAAGAGCCAGCAGGGAAAACTATGCCTTGTTCTAAAGCTCTTTGGGAACCGCTTGCGTAGCCCCACAGACCTGGGGGCTGCAGGCTTTCCTGCTGCCTTCAGCCTCAAAACCACCCTTTCCCACTTGGCGCCGCGCCAGGCCCAAAAATGGCCATATGTCTGGAGACTGGTCCCAAGCGCAAAGAGGCAGCAGGGAAAATTATGCCTTGTTCTAAAGCTCTTTGGGAACCGCTTGCGTAGCCCCACAGACCTGGGGGCTGCAGGCTTTCCTGCTGCCTTCAGCCTCAAAACCACCCTTTCCCACTTGGCCCCGCGCCAGGCACAAAAATGGCCAGATATCTGGAGACTGGTCCCACGCCCAAAGAGCCAGCAGGGAAAACTATGCCTTGTTCTAAAGCTCTTTGGGAACGGCTTGCGTAGCCCCACACACCTGGGGGCTGCAGGCTTTCCTGCTGCCTTCAGACTCAAAACCACCCTTTCCCACTTGGCCCCGCGCCAGGCACAAAAATGGCCATATATCTGGAGACTTGTCCCACGCCCAAAGAGCCAGCAGGGAAAATTATGCCTTGTTCTAAAGCTCTTTGGGAACCGCTTGCGTAGCCCCACACACCTGGGGGCTGCAGGCTTTCCTGCTGCCTTCAGCCTCAAAACCACCCTTTCCCACTTGGCGCTGCGCCAGGCCCAAAAATGGCCATATGTCAGGAGACTGGTCCCACGCCCAAAGAGCCAGCAGGGAAAACTATGCCTTGTTCTAAAGCTCTTTGCGAACGGCTTGCGTAGCCCCACACACCTGGGGGCTGCAGGCTTTCCTGCTGCCTTCAGACTCAAAACCACCCTTTCCCACTTGGCCCCGCGCCAGGCACAAAAATGGCCATATATCTGGAGACTGGTCCCACGCCCAAAGAGCCAGCAGGGAAAACTATGCCTTGTTCTAAAGCTCTTTGGGAACCGCTTGCGTGGCCCCACAGACCTGCGGGCTGCCGGCTTTCCTGCTGCCTTCAACCTCAGAAGCACCCTTTTCCACATGGCGTCACGCCAGACACAAAAATGGCCATATGTCTGGAGGTTGGTCCCAAGCCCAAAGAGCCAGCAGGGAAAACTATGCCTTGTTCTAAAGCTCTTTGGGAACCACTTGCGTAGCCCCACACACCTGGGGGCTGCAGGCTTTCCTGCTGCCTTCAGCCTCAAAACCACCCTTTCCCACTTGGCGCTGCGCCAGGCCCAAAAATGGCCATATGTCTGGAGATTGGTCCCACGCCCAAAGAGCCAGCAGGGAAAACTATGCCTTGTTCTAAAGCTCTTTGGGAACCGCTTGCGTGGCCCCACACACCTGGGGGCTGCAGGCTTTCCTGCTCTCTTCAGCCTCAAAAGAAACCTTTCGCAATTGGCGCTGCGCTAGGCCCAAAAATGGCCATATGTCTGAAGATTGGTCCCACGCCCAAAGAGCCAGCAGGGAAAACTATGCCTTGTTCTAAAGCTCTTTGGGAACCGCTTGCGTGGCCCCACACACCTGGGGGCTGCAGGCTTTCCTGCTGCCTTCAGCCTCAAAACCACCCTTTCCCACTTGGCGCCGCGCCAGGCACAAAAATGGCCATATGTCTGGAGACTGGTCCCACGCCCAAAGAGCCAGCAGGGAAAATTATGCCTTGTTCTAAAGCTCTTTGGGAACCGCTTGCGTAGCCCCACACACCTGGGGGCTGCAGGCTTTCCTGCTGCCTTCAGACTCAAAACCACCCTTTCCCACTTGGCGTCACGCCAGGCACAAAAATGGCCATATATCTGGAGACTGGTCCCACGCCCAAAGAGCCAGCAGGGAAAACTATGCCTTGTTCTAAAGCTCTTTGGGAACCGCTTGCGTAGCCCCACACACCTGGGGGCTGCAGGCTTTCCTGCTGCCTTCAGCCTCAAAACCACCCTTTCCCACTTGGCGCTGCGCCAGGCCCAAAAATGGCCATATGTCTGGAGACTGGTCCCACGCCAAAGAGCCAGCAGGGAAAACTATGCCTTGTTCTAAAGCTCTTTGGGAACGGCTTGCGTAGCCCCACACACCTGGGGGCTGCAGGCTTTCCTGCTGCCTTCAGACTCAAAACCACCCTTTCCCACTTGGCCCCGTGCCAGGCACAAAAATGGCCATATATCTGGAGACTGGTCCCACGCCCAAAGAGCCAGCAGGGAAAACTATGCCTTGTTCTAAAGCTCTTTGGGAACCGCTTGCGTGGCCCCACAGACCTGCGGGCTGCAGGCTTTCCTGCTGCCTTCAACCTCAGGAGCACCCTTTTCCACATGGTATCACGCCAGACACAAAAATGGCCATATGTCTGGAGACTGGTCCCACGCCCAAAGAGCCAGCAGGGAAAACTATGCCTTGTTTTAAAGCTCTTTGGGAACGGCTTGCGTAGCCCCACACACCTGGGGGCTGCAGGCTTTCCTGCTGCCTTCAGCCTCAAAACCACCCTTTCCCACTTGGCCCCGCGCCAGGCCCAAAAATGGCCATATGTCTCGAGACTCGTCCCACGCCCAAAGAGCCAGCAGGGAAAACTATGCCTTGTTCTAAAGCTCTTTGGGAACCGCTTGCGTAGCCCCACACACCTGTAGGCTGCACGCTTACCTGCTGCCTTCAGTCTCAAAACCACCCTTTTCCACATGGCGTCACGCCAGGCACAAAAATGGCCATATGTCTGGAGGTTGGTCCCACGCCCAAAGAGCCAGCAGGGAAAACTATGCCTTGTTCTAAAGCTCTTTGGGAACCGCTTGCGTAGCCCCTCACAACTGGGGGCTGCAGGCTTTCCTGCTGCCTTCAGCCTCAAAACAACCCTTTTCCACATGGCGTCAGCCAGGCACAAAAATGGCCATATGTCTGGAGACTGATCCCACGCCCAAAGAGCCAGCAGGGAAAACTATGCCTTGTTCTAAAGCTCTTTGGGAACTGCTTGCGTAGCCCCACAGAAACGGGGGGCTGCAGGCTTTTCTCGCGCTTTCAGCCTCAAAACCACCCTTTCCCACTTGGCATCGCGCCAGGCCCAAAAATGGCCATATATCTGGAGTTTGGTCCCACGCCCAAAGAGCCAGCAGGGAAAACTATGCCTTGTTCTAAAGCTCTTTGGGAACCTCTTGCGTAGCCCCACACACCTGGGGGCTGCAGGCTTTCCTGCTCCCTTCAGCCTCAAAAGAACCCTTTCCCACTTGGCTCCGCGCCAGGCACAAAAATGGCCATATGTCTGGAGACTGGTCCCACGCCCAAAGAGCCAGCAGGGATAACTATGCCTTGTTCTAAAGCTCTTTGGGAACCGCTTGCGTGGCCCCACAGACCTGCGGGCTGCAGGCTTTCCTGCTGCCTTCAACCTCAGAAGCACCCTTTTCCACATGGCGTCACGCCAGGCACAAAAATGGCCATATGTCTGGAGGTTGGTCCCACGCCCAAAGAGCCAGCAGGGAAAACTATGCCTTGTTCTAAACCTCTTTGGGAACCGCTTGCGTAGCCCCACACACCTGGGGGCTGCAGGCTTTCCTGCTGCCTTCAGCCTCAAAACCACCCTTTCCCACTTGGCGCCGCGCCAGGCCCAAAAATGGCCATATGTCTGGAGACTGGTCCCAAGCGCAAACAGCCAGCAGGGAAAATTATGCCTTGTTCTAAAGGTCTTTGGGAACCGCTTGCGTAGCCCCACACACCTGGGGGCTGCAGGCTTTCCTGCTGCCTTCAGCCTCAAAACCACCCTTTCCCACTTGGCCCCGCGCCAGGCACAAAAATGGCCAGATATCTGGAGACTGGTCCCACGCCCAAAGAGCCAGCAGGGAAAACTATGCCTTGTTCTAAAGCTCTTTGGGAACCGCTTGCGTAGCCCTACAGACCTGGGGGCTGCAGGCTTTCCTGCTGCCTTCAACGTCAGAAGCACCCTTTTCCACATGGCGTCACGCCAGGCCCAAAAATGGCCATATGTCTGGAGGTTGGTCCCACGCCCAAAGAGCCAGCAGGGAAAACTATGCCTTGTTCTAAAGCTCTTTGGGAACCGCTTGCGTAGCCCCACAGACCTGGGGGCTGCAGGCTTTCCTGCTGCCTTCAGCCTCAAAACCACCCTTTCCCACTTGGCGCCGCGCCAGGCCCAAAAATGGCCATATGTCTGGAGACTGGTCCCAAGCGCAAAGAGCCAGCAGGGAAAATTATGCCTTGTTCTAAAGCTCTTTGGGAACCGCTTGCGTAGCCCCACACACCTGGGGGCTGCAGGCTTTCCTGCTGCCTTCAGCCTCAAAACCACCCTTTCCCACTTGGCCCCGCGCCAGGCACAAAAATGGCCAGATATCTGGAGACTGGTCCCACGCCCAAAGAGCCAGCAGGGAAAACTATGCCTTGTTCTAAAGCTCTTTGGGAACCGCTTGCGTAGCCCCACACACCTGGGGGCTGCAGGCTTTCCTGCTGCCTTCAGCCTCAAAACCACCCTTTCCCACTTGGCCCCGCGCCAGGCACAAAAATGGCCATATATCTGGAGACTGGTCCCACGCCCAAAGAGCCAGCAGGGAAAACTATGCCTTGTTCTAAAGCTCTTTGGGAACGGCTTGCGTAGCCCCACACACCTGGGGGCTGCAGGCTTTCCTGCTGCCTTCAGACTCAAAACCACCCTTTCCCACTTGGCCCCGCGCCAGGCCCAAAAATGGCCATATATCTGGAGACTGGTCCCACGCCCAAACAGCCAGCAGGGAAAACTATGCCTTGTTCTAAAGCTCTTTGGGAACCGCTTGCGTGGCCCCACAGACCTGCGGGCTGCCGGCTTTCCTGCTGCCTTCAACCTCAGAAGCACCCTTTTCCACATGGCGTCACGCCAGACACAAAAATGGCCATATGTCTGGAGGTTGGTCCCAAGCCCAAAGAGCCAGCAGGGAAAACTATGCCTTGTTCTAAAGCTCTTTGGGAACCACTTGCGTAGCCCCACAGACATGGGGGCTGCAGGCTTTCCTGCTGCCTTCAGCCTCAAAACCACCCTTTCCCACTTGGCGCTGCGCCAGGCCCAAAAATGGCCATATGTCTGGAGGTTGGTCCCACGCCCAAAGAGCCAGCAGGGAAAACTATGCCTTGTTCTAAAGCTCTTTGGGAACCGCTTGCGTGGCCCCACACACCTGGGGGCTGCAGGCTTTCCTGCTCTCTTCAGCCTCAAAAGAAACCTTTCGCAATTGGCGCTGCGCTAGGCCCAAAAATGGCCATATGTCTGAAGATTGGTCCCACGCCCAAAGAGCCAGCAGGGAAAACTATGCCTTGTTCTAAAGCTCTTTGGGAACCGCTTGCGTGGCCCCACACACCTGGGGGCTGCAGGCTTTCCTGCTGCCTTCAGCCTCAAAACCACCCTTTCCCACATGACGTCATGCCAGGCACAAAAATGGCCATATGTCTGGAGGTTGGTCCCACGCCCAAAGAGCCAGCAGGGAAAACTATGCCTTGTTCTAAAGCTCTTTGGGAACCGCTTGCGTAGCCCAACACACCTGGGGGCTGCAGGCTTTCCTGCTGCCTTCAGCCTCAAAACAACCCTTTTCCACATGGCGTCACGCCAGGCACAAAAATGGCCATATGTCTGGAGACTGGTCCCACGCCCAAAGAGCCAGCAGGGAAAACTATGCCTTGTTCTAAAGCTCTTTGGGAACCGCTTGCGTAGCCCCACACACCTGGGGGCTGCAGGCTTTCCTGCTGCCTTCAGACTCAAAACGACCCTTTCCCACTTGGCCCCGCCAGGCACAAAAATAGCCATATGTCTGGAGACTGGTCCCTTTCCCAAAGAGCCAGCAGGGAAAACTATGCCTTGTTCTAAAGCTCTTTGGGAACCGCTTGCGTGGCCCAACAGAACTGCGGGCTGCAGGCTTTCCTGCTGCCTTCAGCCTCAAAACCACCCTTTTCCACATGGCGTCACGCCAGGCACAAAAATGGCCATATGTCTGGAGGTTGGTCCCACGCCCAAAGAGCCAGCAGGGAAAATTATGCCTTGTTCTAAAGGTCTTTGGGAACCGCTTGCGTAGCCCCACACACCTGGGGGCTGCAGGCTTTCCTGCTGCCTTCAGACTCAAAACGACCCTTTGCCACTTGGCGCCGCGCCAGGAACAAAAATGGCCATATGTCTGGAGACTGGTCCCTTTCCCAAAGAGCCAGCAGGGAAAACTATGCCTTGTTCTAAAGCTCTTTGGAACCGCTTGCGTAGCCCAACACACCTGGGGGCTGCAGGCTTTCCTGCTGCCTTCAGCCTCAAAACCACCCTTTCCCACTTGGCCCCGCGCCAGGCACAAAAATGGCCATATATCTGGAGACTGGTCCCACGCCCAAAGAGCCAGCAGGGAAAACTATGCCTTGTTCTAAAGCTCTTTGGGAACCGCTTGCGTGGCCCCACAGACCTGCGGGCTGCCGGCTTTCCTGCTGCCTTCAAACTCAGAAGCACCCTTTTCCACATGGCGTCACGCCAGGCACAAAAATGGCCATATGTCTGGAGGTTGGTCCCACGCCCAAAGAGCCAGCAGGGAAAACTATGTCTTGTTCTAAACCTCTTTGGGAACCGCTTGCGTAGCCCCACAGACCTGGGGGCTGCAGGCTTTCCTGCTGCCTTCAGCCTCAAAACAACCCTTTTCCACATGGCGTCACGCCAGGCACAAAAATGGCCATATGTCTGGAGACTGGTCCCACGCCCAAAGAGCCAGCAGGGAAAACTATGCCTTGTTCTAAAGCTCTTTGGGAACCGCTTGCGTAGCCCCACACACCTGGGGGCTGCAGGCTTTCCTGCTGCCTTCAGACTCAAAACGACCCTTTCCCACTTGGCCCCGCCAGGCACAAAAATAGCCATATGTCTGGAGACTGGTCCCTTTCCCAAAGAGCCAGCAGGGAAAACTATGCCTTGTTCTAAAGCTCTTTGGGAACCGCTTGCGTGGCCCAACAGAACTGCGGGCTGCAGGCTTTCCTGCTGCCTTCAGCCTCAAAACCACCCTTTTCCACATGGCGTCACGCCAGGCACAAAAATGGCCATATGTCTGGAGGTTGGTCCCACGCCCAAAGAGCCAGCAGGGAAAATTATGCCTTGTTCTAAAGGTCTTTGGGAACCGCTTGCGTAGCCCCACACACCTGGGGGCTGCAGGCTTTCCTGCTGCCTTCAGACTCAAAACGACCCTTTGCCACTTGGCGCCGCGCCAGGAACAAAAATGGCCATATGTCTGGAGACTGGTCCCTTTCCCAAAGAGCCAGCAGGGAAAACTATGCCTTGTTCTAAAGCTCTTTGGAACCGCTTGCGTAGCCCAACACACCTGGGGGCTGCAGGCTTTCCTGCTGCCTTCAGCCTCAAAACCACCCTTTCCCACTTGGCCCCGCGCCAGGCACAAAAATGGCCATATATCTGGAGACTGGTCCCACGCCCAAAGAGCCAGCAGGGAAAACTATGCCTTGTTCTAAAGCTCTTTGGGAACCGCTTGCGTGGCCCCACAGACCTGCGGGCTGCCGGCTTTCCTGCTGCCTTCAAACTCAGAAGCACCCTTTTCCACATGGCGTCACGCCAGGCACAAAAATGGCCATATGTCTGGAGGTTGGTCCCACGCCCAAAGAGCCAGCAGGGAAAACTATGTCTTGTTCTAAACCTCTTTGGGAACCGCTTGCGTGGCCCCACAGACCTGCGGGCTGCCGGCTTTCCTGCTGCCTTCAACCTCAGAAGCACCCTTTTCCACATGGCGTCACGCCAGACACAAAAATGGCCATATGTCTGGAGGTTGGTCCCAAGCCCAAAGAGCCAGCAGGGAAAACTATGTCTTGTTCTAAACCTCTTTGGGAACCGATTGCGAAGCCCCACAGACCTGGGGGCTGCAGGCTTTCCTGCTGCCTTCAGCCTCAAAACAACCCTTTTCCACATGGCGTCACGCCAGGCACAAAAATGGCCATATGTCTGGAGACTGGTCCCACGCCCAAAGAGCCAGCAGGGAAAACTATGCCTTGTTCTAAAGCTCTTTGGGAACCGCTTGCGTAGCCCCACACACCTGGGGGCTGCAGGCTTTCCTGCTGCCTTCAGACTCAAAACGACCCTTTCCCACTTGGCCCCGCCAGGCACAAAAATAGCCATATGTCTGGAGACTGGTCCCTTTCCCAAAGAGCCAGCAGGGAAAACTATGCCTTGTTCTAAAGCTCTTTGGGAACCGCTTGCGTGGCCCAACAGAACTGCGGGCTGCAGGCTTTCCTGCTGCCTTCAGCCTCAAAACCACCCTTTTCCACATGGCGTCACGCCAGGCACAAAAATGGCCATATGTCTGGAGGTTGGTCCCACGCCCAAAGAGCCAGCAGGGAAAATTATGCCTTGTTCTAAAGGTCTTTGGGAACCGCTTGCGTAGCCCCACACACCTGGGGGCTGCAGGCTTTCCTGCTGCCTTCAGACTCAAAACGACCCTTTGCCACTTGGCGCCGCGCCAGGAACAAAAATGGCCATATGTCTGGAGACTGGTCCCTTTCCCAAAGAGCCAGCAGGGAAAACTATGCCTTGTTCTAAAGCTCTTTGGAACCGCTTGCGTAGCCCAACACACCTGGGGGCTGCAGGCTTTCCTGCTGCCTTCAGCCTCAAAACCACCCTTTCCCACTTGGCCCCGCGCCAGGCACAAAAATGGCCATATATCTGGAGACTGGTCCCACGCCCAAAGAGCCAGCAGGGAAAACTATGCCTTGTTCTAAAGCTCTTTGGGAACCGCTTGCGTGGCCCCACAGACCTGCGGGCTGCCGGCTTTCCTGCTGCCTTCAAACTCAGAAGCACCCTTTTCCACATGGCGTCACGCCAGGCACAAAAATGGCCATATGTCTGGAGGTTGGTCCCACGCGCAAAGAGCCAGCAGGGAAAACTATGTCTTGTTCTAAACCTCTTTGGGAACCGCTTGCGTGGCCCCACAGACCTGCGGGCTGCCGGCTTTCCTGCTGCCTTCAACCTCAGAAGCACCCTTTTCCACATGGCGTCACGCCAGACACAAAAATGGCCATATGTCTGGAGGTTGGTCCCAAGCCCAAAGAGCCAGCAGGGAAAACTATGCCTTGTTCTAAAGCTCTTTGGGAACCACTTGCGTAGCCCCACAGACATGGGGGCTGCAGGCTTTCCTGCTGCCTTCAGCCTCAAAACCACCCTTTCCCACTTGGCGCAGCGCCAGGCCCAAAAATGGCCATATGTCTGGAAGTTGGTCCCACGCCCAAAGAGCCAGCAGGGAAAACTATGCCTTTTTCTAAAGCTCTTTGGGAACCGCTTGCGTGGCCCCACACACCTGGGGGCTGCAGGCTTTCCTGCTCTCTTCAGCCTCAAAAGAAACCTTTCGCAATTGGCGCTGCGCTAGGCCCAAAAATGGCCATATGAATGAAGATTGGTCCCACGCCCAAAGAGCCAGCAGGGAAAACTATGCCTTGTTCTAAAGCTCTTTGGGAACCGCTTGCGTGGCCCCACACACCTGGGGGCTGCAGGCTTTCCTGCTGCCTTCAGCCTCAAAACCACCCTTTCCCACATGACGTCACGCCAGGCACAAAAATGGCCATATGTCTGGAGGTTGGTCCCACGCCCAAAGAGCCAGCAGGGAAAACTATGCCTTGTTCTAAAGCTCTTTGGGAACCGCTTGCGTAGCCCAACACACCTGGGGGCTGCAGGCTTTCCTGCTGCCTTCAGCCTCAAAACAACCCTTTTCCACATGGCGTCACGCCAGGCACAAAAATGGCCATATGTCTGGAGACTGGTCCCACGCCCAAAGAGCCAGCAGGGAAAACTATGCCTTGTTCTAAAGCTCTTTGGGAACCGCTTGCGTAGCCCCACACACCTGGGGGCTGCAGGCTTTCCTGCTGCCTTCAGACTCAAAACGACCCTTTCCCACTTGGCCCCGCCAGGCACAAAAATAGCCATATGTCTGGAGACTGGTCCCTTTCCCAAAGAGCCAGCAGGGAAAACTATGCCTTGTTCTAAAGCTCTTTGGGAACCGCTTGCGTGGCCCAACAGACCTGCGGGCTGCAGGCTTTCCTGCTGCCTTCAGCGTCAAAACCACCCTTTCCCACTTGGCGTCACGCCAGGCACAAAAATGGCCATATGTCTGGAGGTTGGTCCCACGCCCAAAGAGCCAGCAGGGAAAACTATGCCTTGCTCTAAAGCTCTTTGGGAACCGTTTGCGTAGCCCCACACACCTGGGGGCTGCAGGCTTTCCTGCTCTCTTCAGCCTCAAAAGCACCCTTTCCCACTTGGCGCCGCGCCAGGCCCAAAAAATGGCCATATGTCTGGAGACTGGTCCCAAGCGCAAAGAGGCAGCAGGGAAAATTATGCCTTGTTCTAAAGCTCTTTGGGAACCGCTTGCGTAGCCCCACAGACCTGGGGGCTGCAGGCTTTCCTGCTGCCTTCAGCCTCAAAACCACCCTTTCCCACTTGGCCCCGCGCCAGGCACAAAAATGGCCAGATATCTGGAGACTGGTCCCACGCCCAAAGAGCCAGCAGGGAAAACTATGCCTTGTTCTAAAGCTCTTTGGGAACGGCTTGCGTAGCCCCACACACCTGGGGGCTGCAGGCTTTCCTGCTGCCTTCAGACTCAAAACCACCCTCTCCCACTTGGCCCCGCGCCAGGCACAAAAATGGCCATATATCTGGAGACTGGTCCCACGCCCAAAGAGCCAGAACGGAAAAGTATGCCTTGTTCTAAAGCTCTTTGGGAACCGCTTGCGTAGCCCCACAGACCTGGGGGCTGCAGGCTTTCCTGCTGCCTTCAGCCTCAAAACCACCCTTTCCCACATGGCGTCACGCCAGGCACAAAAATGGCCATATGTCTGGAGACTGGTCCCACGCCCAAAGAGCCAGCAGGGAAAACTATGCCTTGTTCTAAAGCTCTTTGGGAACCGCTTGCGTAGCCCAACACACCTGGGGGCTGCAGGCTTTCCTGCTGCCTTCAGCCTCAAAACCACCCTTTCCCACTTGGCGCCGCGCCAGGCCCAAAAATGGCCATATGTCTGGAGACTGGTCCCAAGCGCAAAGAGGCAGCAGGGAAAATTATGCCTTGTTCTAAAGCTCTTTGGGAACCGCTTGCGTAGCCCCACAGACCTGGGGGCTGCAGGCTTTCCTGCTGCCTTCAGCCTCAAAACCACCCTTTCCCACTTGGCCCCGCGCCAGGCACAAAAATGGCCAGATATCTGGAGACTGGTCCCACGTCCAAAGAGCCAGCAGGGAAAACTATGCCTTGTTCTAAAGCTCTTTGGGAACGGCTTGCGTAGCCCCACACACCTGGGGGCTGCAGGCTTTCCTGCTGCCTTCAGACTCAAAACCACCCTTTCCCACTTGGCCCCGCGCCAGGCACAAAAATGGCCATATATCTGGAGACTGGTCCCACGCCCAAAGAGCCAGCAGGGAAAACTATGCCTTGTTCTAAAGCTCTTTGGGAACCGCTTGCGTAGCCCCACACACCTGGGGGCTGCAGGCTTTCCTGCTGCCTTCAGACTCAAAACCACCCTTTCCCACTTGGCGCTGCGCCAGGCCCAAAAATGGCCATATGTCAGGAGACTGGTCCCACGCCCAAAGAGCCAGCAGGGAAAACTATGCCTTGTTCTAAAGCTCTTTGGGAACCGCTTGCGTGGCCCCACAGACCTGCGGGCTGCCGGCTTTCCTGCTGCCTTCAACCTCAGAAGCACCCTTTTCCACATGGCGTCACGCCAGACACAAAAATGGCCATATGTCTGGAGGTTGGTCCCAAGCCCAAAGAGCCAGCAGGGAAAACTATGCCTTGTTCTAAAGCTCTTTGGGAACCGCTTGCGTGGCCCCACACACCTGGGGGCTGCAGGCTTTCCTGCTCTCTTCAGCCTCAAAAGAAACCTTTCGCAATTGGCGCTGCGCTAGGCCCAAAAATGGCCATATGTCTGAAGATTGGTCCCACGCCCAAAGAGCCAGCAGGGAAAACTATGCCTTGTTCTAAAGCTCTTTGGGAACCGCTTGCGTGGCCCCACACACCTGGGGGCTGCAGGCTTTCCTGCTGCCTTCAGCCTCAAAACCACCCTTTCCCACATGACGTCACGCCAGGCACAAAAATGGCCATATGTCTGGAGGTTGGTCCCACGCCCAAAGAGCCAGCAGGGAAAACTATGCCTTGTTCTAAAGCTCTTTGGGAACCGCTTGCGTAGCCCAACACACCTGGGGGCTGCAGGCTTTCCTGCTGCCTTCAGCCTCAAAACAACCCTTTTCCACATGGCGTCACGCCAGGCACAAAAATGGCCATATGTCTGGAGACTGGTCCCACGCCCAAAGAGCCAGCAGGGAAAACTATGCCTTGTTCTAAAGCTCTTTGGGAACCGCTTGCGTAGCCCCACACACCTGGGGGCTGCAGGCTTTCCTGCTGCCTTCAGACTCAAAACGACCCTTTCCCACTTGGCCCCGCCAGGCACAAAAATAGCCATAAGTCTGGAGACTGGTCCCTTTCCCAAAGAGCCAGCAGGGAAAACTATGCCTTGTTCTAAAGCTCTTTGGGAACCGCTTGCGTGGCCCAACAGACCTGCGGGCTGCAGGCTTTCCTGCTGCCTTCAGCGTCAAAACCACCCTTTCCCACTTGGCGTCACGCCAGGCACAAAAATGGCCATATGTCTGGAGGTTGGTCCCACGCCCAAAGAGCCAGCAGGGAAAACTATGCCTTGCTCTAAAGCTCTTTGGGAACCGTTTGCGTAGCCCCACACACCTGGGGGCTGCAGGCTTTCCTGCTCTCTTCAGCCTCAAAAGCACCCTTTCCCACTTGGCGCCGCGCCAGGCCCAAAAAATGGCCATATGTCTGGAGACTGGTCCCACGCCCAAAGAGCCAGCACGGAAAAGTATGCCTTGTTCTAAAGCTCTTTGGGAACCGCTTGCGTAGCCCCACAGACCTGGGGGCTGCAGGCTTTCCTGCTGCCTTCAGCCTCAAAACCACCCTTTCCCACTTGGCCCCGCGCCAGGCACAAAAATGGCCATATGTCTGGAGACTGGTCCCACGCCCAAAGAGCCAGCAGGGAAAACTATGCCTTGTTCTAAAGCTCTTTGGGAACCGCTTGCGTAGCCCAACACACCTGGGGGCTGCAGGCTTTCCTGCTGCCTTCAGCCTCAAAACCACCCTTTTCCACATGGCGTCACGCCAGGCACAAAAATGGCCATATGTCTGGAGGTTGGTCCCACGCCCAAAGAGCCAGCAGGGAAAATTATGCCTTGTTCTAAAGGTCTTTGGGAACCGCTTGCGTAGGCCCACACACCTGGGGGCTGCAGGCTTTCCTGCTGCCTTCAGACTCAAAACCACCCTTTCCCACTTGGCGCCGCGCCAGGCACAAAAATGGCCATATGTCTGGAGACTGGTCCCTTTCCCAAAGAGCCAGCAGGGAAAACTATGCCTTGTTCTAAAGCTCTTTGGAACCGCTTGCGTAGCCCCACAGAAACTGGGGGCTGCAGGCTTTCCTGCTGCCTTCAGCCTCAAAACCACCCTTTCCCACTTGGCGTCACGCCAGGCACAAAAATGGCCAGATATCTGGAGACTGGTCCCTTTCCCAAAGAGCCAGCAGGGAAAACTATGCCTTGTTCTAAAGCTCTTTGGGAACCGCTTGCGTAGCCCCACACACCTGGGGGCTGCAGGCTTTCCTGCTGCCTTCAGACTCAAAACCACCCTTTCCCACTTGGCGCTGCGCCAGGCCCAAAAATGGCCATATGTCAGGAGACTGGTCCCACGCCCAAAGAGCCAGCAGGGAAAACTATGCCTTGTTCTAAAGCTCTTTGGGAACGGCTTGCGTAGCCCCACACACCTGGGGGCTGCAGGCTTTCCTGCTGCCTTCAGACTCAAAACCACCCTTTCCCACTTGGCCCCGCGCCAGGCACAAAAATGGCCATATATCTGGAGACTGGTCCCACGCTCAAAGAGCCAGCAGGGAAAACTATGCCTTGTTCTAAAGCTCTTTGGGAACCGCTTGCGTGGCCCCACAGACCTGCGGGCTGCCGGCTTTCCTGCTGCCTTCAACCTCAGAAGCACCCTTTTCCACATGGCGTCATGCCAGACACAAAAATGGCCATATGTCTGGAGGTTGGTCCCAAGCCCAAAGAGCCAGCAGGGAAAACTATGCCTTGTTCTAAAGCTCTTTGGGAACCACTTGCGTAGCCCCACAGACATGGGGGCTGCAGGCTTTCCTGCTGCCTTCAGCCTCAAAACCACCCTTTCCCACTTGGCGCTGCGCCAGGCCCAAAAATGGCCATATGTCTGGAGATTGGTTCCACGCCCAAAGAGCCAGCAGGGAAAACTATGCCTTGTTCTAAAGCTCTTTGGGAACCGCTTGCGTAGCCCCACACACCTGGGGGCTGCAGGCTTTCCTGCTCTCTTCAGCCTCAAAAGAAACCTTTCGCAATTGGCGCTGCGCTAGGCCCAAAAATGGCCATATGTCTGAAGATTGGTCCCACGCCCAAAGAGCCAGCAGGGAAAACTATGCCTTGTTCTAAAGCTCTTTGGGAACCGCTTGCGTGGCCCCACACACCTGGGGGCTGCAGGCTTTCCTGCTGCCTTCAGCCTCAAAACCACCCTTTCCCACATGACGTCATGCCAGGCACAAAAATGGCCATATGTCTGGAGGTTGGTTCCACGCCCAAAGAGCCAGCAGGGAAAACTATGCCTTGTTCTAAAGCTCTTTGGGAACCGCTTGCGTAGCCCCACACACCTGGGGGCTGCAGGCTTTCCTGCTGCCTTCAGCCTCAAAACAACCCTTTTCCACATGGCGTCACGCCAGGCACAAAAATGGCCATATGTCTGGAGGTTGGTCCCACGCCCAAAGAGCCAGCAGGGAAAATTATGCCTTGTTCTAAAGCTCTTTGGGAACGGCTTGCGTAGCCCCACACACCTGGGGGCTGCAGGCTTTCCTGCTGCCTTCAGACTCAAAACGACCCTTTGCCACTTGGCGCCGCGCCAGGCACAAAAATGGCCATATGTCTGGAGACTGGTCCCTTTCCCAAAGAGCCAGCAGGGAAAACTATGCCTTGTTCTAAAGCTCTTTGGAACCGCTTGCGTAGCCCAACACACCTGGGGTCTGCAGGCTTTCCTGCTGCCTTCAGCCTCAAAACCACCCTTTCCCACATGGCGTCACGCCAGGCACAAAAATGGCCATATGTCTGGAGGTTGGTCCCACGCCCAAAGAGCCAGCAGGGAAAACTATGCCTTGTTCTAAAGCTCTTTGGGAACCGTTTGCGTAGCCCCACACACCTGGGGGCTGCAGGCTTTCCTGCTCTCTTCAGCCTCAAAAGCACCCTTTCCCACTTGGCGCCGCGCCAGGCACAAAAATGGCCGTATGTCTGGAGACTGGTCCCACGCCCAAAGAGCCAGCAGGGAAAACTATGCCTTGTTCTAAAGCTCTTTGGGAACTGCTTGCGTAGGCCCACAGACCTGGGGGCTGCAGGCTTTCCTGCTGCCTTCAGCCTCAAAACCACCCTTTCCCACATGGCGTCACGCCAGGCACAAAAAAGGCCATATGTCTGGAGACTGGTCCCACGCCCAAAGAGCCAGCAGGGAAAACTATGCCTTGTTCTAAAGCTCTTTGGGAACCGCTTGCGTAGCCCCACAGACCTGGGGGCTGCAGGCTTTCCTGCTGCCTTCAGCCTCAAAACCACCCTTTTCCACATGGCGTCACGCCAGGCACAAAAATGGCCATATGTCTGAAGGTTGGTCCCACGCCCAAAGAGCCAGCACGGAAAACTATGCCTTGTTCTAAAGCTCTTTGGGAACCGCTTGCGTAGCCCCACACACCTGGGGGCTGCAGGCTTTCCTGCTGCCTTCAGCCTCAAAACCACCCTTTCCCACATGGCGTCACGCCAGGCCCAAAAATGGCCATATATCTGGAGACTGGTCCCACGCCCAAAGAGCCAGCAGGGAAAACTATGCCTTGTTCTAAAGCTCTTTGGGAACCGCTTGCGTAGCCCCACACACCTGGGGGCTGCAGGCTTTCCTGCTCTCTTCAGCCTCAAAAGAACCCTTTCGCACTTGGCGCCGCGCCAGGCCCAAAAATGGCCATATGTCTGAAGATTGGTCCCACGCCCAAAGAGCCAGCAGGGAAAACTATGCCTTGTTCTAAAGCTCTTTGGGAACCGCTTGCGTAGCCCCACACACCTGGGGGCTGCAGGCTTTCCTGCTGCCTTCAGCCTCAAAAGGACCCTTTCCCACTTGGCGCCGCGCCAGGCCCAAAAATGGCCGTATGTCTGGAGACTGGTCCCACGCCCAAAGAGCCAGCAGGGAAAACTATGCCTTGTTCTAAAGCTCTTTGGGAACCGCTTGCGTAGGCCCACAGACCTGGGGGCTGCAGGCTTTCCTGCTGCCTTCAGCCTCAAAACCACCCTTTCCCACTTGGCCCCGCGCCAGGCACAAAAATGGCCATATGTCTGGAGACTGGTCCCACGCCCAAAGAGCCAGCAGGGAAAACTATGCCTTGTTCTAAAGCTCTTTGGGAACCGCTTGCGTAGCCCCACACACCTGGGGGCTGCAGGCTTTCCTGCTGCCTTCAGCCTCAAAACCACCCTTTCCCACATGGCGTCACGCCAGGCACAAAAATGGCCATATGTCTGGAGACTGGTCCCACGCCCAAAGAGCCAGCAGGGAAAACTATGCCTTGTTCTAAAGCTCTTTGGGAACCGCTTGCGTAGCCCCACACACCTGGGGGCTGCAGGCTTTCCTGCTGCCTTCAGCCTCAAAACCACCCTTTCCCACATGGCGTCACGCCAGGCACAAAAATGGCCATATGTCTGGAGACTGGTCCCACGCCCAAAGAGCCAGCAGGGAAAACTATGCCTTGTTCTAAAGCTCTTTGGGAACCACTTGCGTAGCCCCACACACCTGGGGGCTGCAGGCTTTCCTGCTCTCTTCAGCCTCAGAAGAACCCTTTCGCACTTGGCGCCGCGCCAGGCCAAAAAAAGGCCATATGTCTGAAGATTGGTCCCACGCCCAAAGAGCCAGCAGGGAAAACTATGCCTTGTTCTAAAGCTCTTTGGGAACCTCTTGCGTAGCCCCACACACCTGGGGGCTGCAGGCTTTCCTGCTGCCTTCAACCTCAAAACAACCCTTTCCCACTTGGCGCTGCGCCAGGCCCAAAAATGGCCATATATCTGGAGACTGGTCCCACACCCAAAGAGCCAGCAGGGAAAACTATGCCTTGTTCTAAAGCTCTTTGGGAACGGCTTGCGTAGCCCCACACACCTTGGGGCTGCAGGCTTTCCTGCTCTCTTCAGCCTCAAAAGAACCCTTTCCCACTTGGCTCCGCGCCAGGCACAAAAATGGCCATATGTCTGGAGACTGGTCCCACGCCCAAAGAGCCAGCAGGGAAAACTATGCCTTGTTCTAAAGCTCTTTGGGAACCGCTTGCGTGGCCCAACAGACCTGCGGGCTGCAGGCTTTCCTGCTGCCTTCAGCGTCAAAACCACCCTTTCCCACTTGGCGTCACGCCAGGCACAAAAATGGCCATATGTCTGGAGGTTGGTCCCACGCCCAAAGAGCCAGCAGGGAAAACTATGCCTTGCTCTAAAGCTCTTTGGGAACCGTTTGCGTAGCCCCACACACCTGGGGGCTGCAGGCTTTCCTGCTCTCTTCAGCCTCAAAAGCACCCTTTCCCACTTGGCGCCGCGCCAGGCCCAAAAAATGGCCATATGTCTGGAGACTGGTCCCACGCCCAAAGAGCCAGCACGGAAAAGTATGCCTTGTTCTAAAGCTCTTTGGGAACCGCTTGCGTAGCCCCACAGACCTGGGGGCTGCAGGCTTTCCTGCTGCCTTCAGCCTCAAAACCACCCTTTCCCACTTGGCCCCGCGCCAGGCACAAAAATGGCCATATGTCTGGAGACTGGTCCCACGCCCAAAGAGCCAGCAGGGAAAACTATGCCTTGTTCTAAAGCTCTTTGGGAACCGCTTGCGTAGCCCAACACACCTGGGGGCTGCAGGCTTTCCTGCTGCCTTCAGCCTCAAAACCACCCTTTTCCACATGGCGTCACGCCAGGCACAAAAATGGCCATATGTCTGGAGGTTGGTCCCACGCCCAAAGAGCCAGCAGGGAAAATTATGCCTTGTTCTAAAGGTCTTTGGGAACCGCTTGCGTAGGCTCACACACCTGGGGGCTGCAGGCTTTCCTGCTGCCTTCAGACTCAAAACGACCCTTTGCCACTTGGCGCCGCGCCAGGCACAAAAATGGCCATATGTCTGGAGACTGGTCCCTTTCCCAAAGAGCCAGCAGGGAAAACTATGCCTTGTTCTAAAGCTCTTTGGAACCGCTTGCGTAGCCCAACACACCTGGGGGCTGCAGGCTTTCCTGCTGCCTTCAGCCTCAAAACCACCCTTTCCCACTTGGCGTCACGCCAGGCACAAAAATGGCCAGATATCTGGAGACTGGTCCCTTTCCCAAAGAGCCAGCAGGGAAAACTATGCCTTGTTCTAAAGCTCTTTGGGAACCGCTTGCGTAGCCCCACACACCTGGGGGCTGCAGGCTTTCCTGCTGCCTTCAGACTCAAAACCACCCTTTCCCACTTGGCGCTGCGCCAGGCCCAAAAATGGCCATATGTCAGGAGACTGGTCCCACGCCCAAAGAGCCAGCAGGGAAAACTATGCCTTGTTCTAAAGCTCTTTGGGAACGGCTTGCGTAGCCCCACACACCTGGGGGCTGCAGGCTTTCCTGCTGCCTTCAGACTCAAAACCACCCTTTCCCACTTGGCCCCGCGCCAGGCACAAAAATGGCCATATATCTGGAGACTGGTCCCACGCTCAAAGAGCCAGCAGGGAAAACTATGCCTTGTTCTAAAGCTCTTTGGGAACCGCTTGCGTGGCCCCACAGACCTGCGGGCTGCCGGCTTTCCTGCTGCCTTCAACCTCAGAAGCACCCTTTTCCACATGGCGTCATGCCAGACACAAAAATGGCCATATGTCTGGAGGTTGGTCCCAAGCCCAAAGAGCCAGCAGGGAAAACTATGCCTTGTTCTAAAGCTCTTTGGGAACCACTTGCGTAGCCCCACAGACATGGGGGCTGCAGGCTTTCCTGCTGCCTTCAGCCTCAAAACCACCCTTTCCCACTTGGCGCTGCGCCAGGCCCAAAAATGGCCATATGTCTGGAGATTGGTTCCACGCCCAAAGAGCCAGCAGGGAAAACTATGCCTTGTTCTAAAGCTCTTTGGGAACCGCTTGCGTAGCCCCACACACCTGGGGGCTGCAGGCTTTCCTGCTCTCTTCAGCCTCAAAAGAAACCTTTCGCAATTGGCGCTGCGCTAGGCCCAAAAATGGCCATATGTCTGAAGATTGGTCCCACGCCCAAAGAGCCAGCAGGGAAAACTATGCCTTGTTCTAAAGCTCTTTGGGAACCGCTTGCGTGGCCCCACACACCTGGGGGCTGCAGGCTTTCCTGCTGCCTTCAGCCTCAAAACCACCCTTTCCCACATGACGTCATGCCAGGCACAAAAATGGCCATATGTCTGGAGGTTGGTCCCACGCCCAAAGAGCCAGCAGGGAAAACTATGCCTTGTTCTAAAGCTCTTTGGGAACCGCTTGCGTAGCCCCACACACCTGGGGGCTGCAGGCTTTCCTGCTGCCTTCAGCCTCAAAGCAACCCTTTTCCACATGGCGTCACGCCAGGCACAAAAATGGCCATATGTCTGGAGGTTGGTCCCACGCCCAAAGAGCCAGCAGGGAAAATTATGCCTTGTTCTAAAGCTCTTTGGGACCGGCTTGCGTAGCCCCACACACCTGGGGGCTGCAGGCTTTCCTGCTGCCTTCAGACTCAAAACGACCCTTTGCCACTTGGCGCCGCGCCAGGCACAAAAATGGCCATATGTCTGGAGACTGGTCCCTTTCCCAAAGAGCCATCAGGGAAAACTATGCCTTGTTCTAAAGCTCTTTGGAACCGCTTGCGTAGCCCAACACACCTGGGGTCTGCAGGCTTTCCTGCTGCCTTCAGCCTCATAACCACCCTTTCCCACATGGCGTCACGCCAGGCACAAAAATGGCCATATGTCTGGAGGTTGGTCCCACGCCCAAAGAGCCAGCAGGGAAAACTATGCCTTGTTCTAAAGCTCTTTGGGAACCGTTTGCGTAGCCCCACACACCTGGGGGCTGCAGGCTTTCCTGCTCTCTTCAGCCTCAAAAGCACCCTTTCCCACTTGGCGCCGCGCCAGGCACAAAAATGGCCGTATGTCTGGAGACTGGTCCCACGCCCAAAGAGCCAGCAGGGAAAACTATGCCTTGTTCTAAAGCTCTTTGGGAACTGCTTGCGTAGGCCCACAGACCTGGGGGCTGCAGGCTTTCCTGCTGCCTTCAGCCTCAAAACCACCCTTTCCCACATGGCGTCACGCCAGGCACAAAAAAGGCCATATGTCTGGAGACTGGTCCCACGCCCAAAGAGCCAGCAGGGAAAACTATGCCTTGTTCTAAAGCTCTTTGGGAACCGCTTGCGTAGCCCCACAGACCTGGGGGCTGCAGGCTTTCCTGCTGCCTTCAGCCTCAAAACCACCCTTTTCCACATGGCGTCACGCCAGGCACAAAAATGGCCATATGTCTGAAGGTTGGTCCCACGCCCAAAGAGCCAGCACGGAAAACTATGCCTTGTTCTAAAGCTCTTTGGGAACCGCTTGCGTAGCCCCACACACCTGGGGGCTGCAGGCTTTCCTGCTGCCTTCAGCCTCAAAACCACCCTTTCCCACATGGCGTCACGCCAGGCCCAAAAATGGCCATATATCTGGAGACTGGTCCCACGCCCAAAGAGCCAGCAGGGAAAACTATGCCTTGTTCTAAAGCTCTTTGGGAACCGCTTGCGTAGCCCCACACACCTGGGGGCTGCAGGCTTTCCTGCTCTCTTCAGCCTCAAAAGAACCCTTTCGCACTTGGCGCCGCGCCAGGCCCAAAAATGGCCATATGTCTGAAGATTGGTCCCACGCCCAAAGAGCCAGCAGGGAAAACTATGCCTTGTTCTAAAGCTCTTTGGGAACCGCTTGCGTAGCCCCACACACCTGGGGGCTGCAGGCTTTCCTGCTGCCTTCAGCCTCAAAACAACCCTTTCCCACTTGGCGCTGCGCCAGGCCCAAAAATGGCCATATATCTGGAGACTGGTCCCACACCCAAAGAGCCAGCAGGGAAAACTATGCCTTGCTCTAAAGCTCTTTGGGAACCGTTTGCGTAGCCCCACACACCTGGGGGCTGCAGGCTTTCCTGCTGCCTTCAGCCTCAAAAGGACCCTTTCCCACTTGGCGCCGCGCCAGGCCCAAAAATGGCCGTATGTCTGGAGACTGGTCCCACGCCCAAAGAGCCAGCAGGGAAAACTATGCCTTGTTCTAAAGCTCTTTGGGAACCGCTTGCGTAGGCCCACAGACCTGGGGGCTGCAGGCTTTCCTGCTGCCTTCAGCCTCAAAACCACCCTTTCCCACATGGCGTCACGGCAGGCACAAAAATGGCCATATGTCTGGAGACTGGTCCCACGCCCAAAGAGCCAGCAGGGAAAACTATGCCTTGTTCTAAAGCTCTTTGGGAACCGCTTGCGTAGCCCCACACACCTGGGGGCTGCAGGCTTTCCTGCTGCCTTCAGCCTCAAAACCACCCTTTCCCACATGGCGTCACGCCAGGCACAAAAATGGCCATATGTCTGGAGACTGGTCCCACGCCCAAAGAGCCAGCAGGGAAAACTATGCCTTGTTCTAAAGCTCTTTGGGAACCGCTTGCGTAGCCCCACACACCTGGGGGCTGCAGGCTTTCCTGCTGCCTTCAGCCTCAAAACCACCCTTTCCCACATGGCGTCACGCCAGGCACAAAAATGGCCATATGTCTGGAGACTGGTCCCACGCCCAAAGAGCCAGCAGGGAAAACTATGCCTTGTTCTAAAGCTCTTTGGGAACCACTTGCGTAGCCCCACACACCTGGGGGCTGCACGCTTTCCTGCTCTCTTCAGCCTCAGAAGAACCCTTTCGCACTTGGCGCCGCGCCAGGCCAAAAAAAGGCCATATGTCTGAAGATTGGTCCCACGCCCAAAGAGCCAGCAGGGAAAACTATGCCTTGTTCTAAAGCTCTTTGGGAACCTCTTGCGTAGCCCCACACACCTGGGGGCTGCAGGCTTTCCTGCTGCCTTCAACCTCAAAACAACCCTTTCCCACTTGGCGCTGCGCCAGGCCCAAAAATGGCCATATATCTGGAGACTGGTCCCACACCCAAAGAGCCAGCAGGGAAAACTATGCCTTGTTCTAAAGCTCTTTGGGAACGGCTTGCGTAGCCCCACACACCTGGGGGCTGCAGGCTTTCCTGCTGCCTTCAGTCTCAAAACCGCCCTTTTCCACATGGCGTCACGCCAGGCACAAAAATGGCCATATGTCTGGAGACTGGTCCCACGCCCAAAGAGCCAGCAGGGAAAATTATGCCTTGTTGTAAAGCTCTTTGGGAACCGCTTGCGTAGCCCCACACACCTGGGGGCTGCAGGCTTTCCTGCTGCCTTCAGACTCAAAACCACCCTTTCCCACTTGGCGTCACGCCAGGCACAAAAATGGCCATATATCTGGAGACTGGTCCCACGCCCAAAGAGCCAGCAGGGAAAACTATGCCTTGTTCTAAAGCTCTTTGGGAACCGCTTGCGTAGCCCCACACACCTTGGGGCTGCAGGCTTTCCTGCTCTCTTCAGCCTCAAAAGAACCCTTTCCCACTTGGCTCCGCGTCAGGCACAAAAATGGCCATATGTCTGGAGACTGGTCCCACGCCCAAAGAGCCAGCAGGGAAAACTATGCCTTGTTCTAAAGCTCTTTGGGAACCGCTTGCGTGGCCCCACAGACCTGCGGGCTGCAGGCTTTCCTGCTGCCTTCAACCTCAGAAGCACCCTTTTCCACATGGCGGCACGCCAGGCACAAAAATGGCCATATATCTGGAGGTTGGTCCCACGCCCAAAGAGCCAGCAGGGAAAACTATGCCTTGTTCTAAAGCTCTTTGGGAACCGCTTGCGGAGCCCCACACACCTGGGGGCTGCAGGCTTTCCTGCTCTCTTCAGCCTCAAAAGAAACCTTTCGCAATAGGCGCCGCGCTAGGCCCAAAAATGGCCATATGTCTGGAGACTGGTCCCAAGCGCAAAGAGCCAGCAGGGAAAATTATGCCTTGTTCTAAAGCTCTTTGGGAACGGCTTGCGTAGCCCCACACACCTGGGGGCTGCAGGCTTTCCTGCTGCCTTCAGCCTCAAAACCACCCTTTCCCACTTGGCCCCGCGCCAGGCACAAAAATGGCCATATTTCTGGAGACTGGTCCCACGCCCAAAGAGCCAGCAGGGAAAACTATGCCTTGTTCTAAAGCTCTTTGGGAACCGCTTGCGTAGCCCCACACACCTGGGGGCTGCAGGCTTCCCTGCTGCCTTCAGACTCAAAACCACCCTTTCCCACTTGGCCTCGCGCCAGGCACAAAAATGGCCATATATCTGGAGACTGGTCCCACGCCCAAAGAGCCAGCAGGGAAAACTATGCCTTGTTCTAAAGCTCTTTGGGAACCACTTGCGTAGCCCCACAGACCTGGGGGCTGCAGGGTTTCCTGCTGCCTTCAGCCTCAAAACCACCCTTTCCCACTTGGCGCTGCGCCAGGCCCAAAAATGGCCATATGTCAGGAGACTGGTCCCACGCCCAAAGAGCCAGCAGGGAAAACTATGCCTTGTTCTAAAGCTCTTTGCGAACGGCTTGCGTAGCCCCACACACCTGGGGGCTGCAGGCTTTCCTGCTGCCTTCAGACTCAAAACCACCCTTTCCCACTTGGCCCCGCGCCAGGCACAAAAATGGCCATATATCTGGAGACTGGTCCCACGCCCAAAGAGCCAGCAGGGAAAACTATGCCTTGTTCTAAAGCTCTTTGGGAACCGCTTGCGTGGCCCCACAGACCTGCGGGCTGCCGGCTTTCCTGCTGCCTTCAACCTCAGAAGCACCCTTTTCCACATGGCGTCACGCCAGACACAAAAATGGCCATATGTCTGGAGACTGGTCCCAAGCCCAAAGAGCCAGCAGGGAAAACTATGCCTTGTTCTAAAGCTCTTTGGGAACCACTTGCGTAGCCCCACACACCTGGGGGCTGCAGGCTTTCCTGCTGCCTTCAGCCTCAAAACCACCCTTTTCGACATGGCGTCACGCCAGACACAAAAATGGCCATATGTCTGGAGGTTGGTCCCACGCCCAAAGAGCCAGCAGGGAAAACTATGCCTTGTTCTAAAGCTCTTTGGGAACCGCTTGCGGAGCCCCACACACCTGGGGGCTGCAGGCTTTCCTGCTCTCTTCAGCCTCAAAAGAAACCTTTCGCAATAGGCGCCGCGCTAGGCCCAAAAATGGCCATATGTCTGGAGACTGGTCCCAAGCGCAAAGAGCCAGCAGGGAAAATTATGCCTTGTTCTAAAGCTCTTTGGGAACGGCTTGCGTAGCCCCACACACCTGGGGGCTGCAGGCTTTCCTGCTGCCTTCAGCCTCAAAACCACCCTTTCCCACTTGGCCCCGCGCCAGGCACAAAAATGGCCATATTTCTGGAGACTGGTCCCACGCCCAAAGAGCCAGCAGGGAAAACTATGCCTTGTTCTAAAGCTCTTTGGGAACCGCTTGCGTAGCCCCACACACCTGGGGGCTGCAGGCTTTCCTGCTGCCTTCAGACTCAAAACCACCCTTTCCCACTTGGCCTCGCGCCAGGCACAAAAATGGCCATATATCTGGAGACTGGTCCCACGCCCAAAGAGCCAGCAGGGAAAACTATGCCTTGTTCTAAAGCTCTTTGGGAACCACTTGCGTAGCCCCACAGACCTGGGGGCTGCAGGGTTTCCTGCTGCCTTCAGCCTCAAAACCACCCTTTCCCACTTGGCGCTGCGCCAGGCCCAAAAATGGCCATATGTCAGGAGACTGGTCCCACGCCCAAAGAGCCAGCAGGGAAAACTATGCCTTGTTCTAAAGCTCTTTGCGAACGGCTTGCGTAGCCCCACACACCTGGGGGCTGCAGGCTTTCCTGCTGCCTTCAGACTCAAAACCACCCTTTCCCACTTGGCCCCGCGCCAGGCACAAAAATGGCCATATATCTGGAGACTGGTCCCACGCCCAAAGAGCCAGCAGGGAAAACTATGCCTTGTTCTAAAGCTCTTTGGGAACCGCTTGCGTGGCCCCACAGACCTGCGGGCTGCCGGCTTTCCTGCTGCCTTCAACCTCAGAAGCACCCTTTTCCACATGGCGTCACGCCAGACACAAAAATGGCCATATGTCTGGAGACTGGTCCCAAGCCCAAAGAGCCAGCAGGGAAAACTATGCCTTGTTCTAAAGCTCTTTGGGAACCACTTGCGTAGCCCCACAGACATGGGGGCTGCAGGCTTTCCTGCTGCCTTCAGCCTCAAAACCACCCTTTTCGACATGGCGTCACGCCAGACACAAAAATGGCCATATGTCTGGAGGTTGGTCCCACGCCCAAAGAGCCAGCAGGGAAAACTATGCCTTGTTCTAAAGCTCTTTGGGAACCGCTTGCGTAGCCCCACACACCTGGGGGCTGCAGGCTTTCCTGCTCTCTTCAGCCTCAAAAGAAACCTTTCGCAATTGGCGCCGCGCTAGGCCCAAAAATGGCCATATGTCTGAAGATTGGTCCCACGCCCAAAGAGCCAGCAGGGAAAACTATGCCTTGTTCTAAAGCTCTTTGGGAACCGCTTGCGTGGCCCCACACACCTGGGGTCTGCAGGCTTTCCTGCTGCCTTCAGTCTCAAAACCACCCTTTCCCACATGACGTCATGCCAGGCACAAAAATGGCCATATGTCTGGAGGTTGGTCCCACGCCCAAAGAGCCAGCAGGGAAAACTATGCCTTGTTCTAAAGATCTTTGGGAACCGTTTGCGTAGCCCCACACACGTGGGGGCTGCAGGCATTCCTGCTGCCTTCAGCCTCAAAAGCACCCTTTCCCACTTGGCGCCGCGCCAGGCCAAAAAATGGCCATATGTCTGGAGACTGGTCCCATGCCCAAAGAGCCATCAGGGAAAACTATGCCTTGTTCTAAAGCTCTTTGGGAACCGCTTGCGTAGCCCCACACACCTGGGGGCTGCAGGCTTTCCTGCTCTCTTCAGCCTCAAAACCACCCTTTCCAACTTGGCCCCGTGCCAGGCACAAAAATGGCCATATGTCTGGAGACTGGTCCCACGCCCAAAGAGCCAGCAGGGAAAACTATGCCTTGTTCTAAAGCTCTTTGGGAACCGCTTGCGTAGCCCCACACACCTGGGGGCTGCAGGCTTTCCTGCTGCCTTCAGCCTCAAAACCACCCTTTTCCACATGGCGTCACGCCAGGCCCAAAAATGGCCATATATCTGGAGACTGGTCCCACGCCCAAAGAGCCAGCAGGGAAAACTATGCCTTGTTCTAAAGCTCTTTGGGAACCGCTTGCGTAGCCCCACACACCTGGGGGCTGCAGGCTTTCCTGCTCTCTTCAGCCTCAGAAGAACCCTTTCGCACTTGGCCCCGCGCCAGGCCCAAAAATGGCCATATGTCTGAAGATTGGTCCCACGCTCAAAGAGCCAGCAGGGAAAACTATGCCTTGTTCTAAAGCTCTTTGGGAACCGCTTGCGTGGCCCCACAGACCTGCGGGCTGCAGGCTTTCCTGCTGCCTTCAGCCTCAAAACCACCCTTTCCCACATGGCGTCACGCCAGGCACAAAAATGGCCATATGTCTGGAGGTTGGTCCCACGCCCAAAGAGCCAGCAGGGAAAACTATGCCTTGTTCTAAAGCTCTTTGGGAACCGCTTGCGTAGCCCCACACACCTGGGGGCTGCAGGCTTTCCTGCTCTCTTCAGCCTCAAAAGAACCCTTTCCCACTTGGCTCCGCGCCAGGCACAAAAATGGCCATATGTCTGGAGACTGGTCCCACGCCCAAAGAGCCAGCAGGGAAAACTATGCCTTGTTCTAAAGCTCTTTGGGAACCGCTTGCGTGGCCCCACAGACCTGCGGGCTGCAGGCTTTCCTGCTGCCTTCAACCTCAGAAGCACCCTTTTCCACATGGCGGCACGCCAGGCACAAAAATGGCCATATATCTGGAGGGTGGTCCCACGCCCAAAGAGCCAGCAGGGAAAACTATGCCTTGTTCTAAAGCTCTTTGGGAACCGCTTGCGTAGCCCCACACACCTGGGGGCTGCATTCTTTCCTGCTGCCTTCAGCCTCAAAACCACCCTTTCCCACTTGGCCCCGCGCCAGGCCCAAAAATGGCCATATATCTGGAGACTGGTCCCACGCCCAAAGAGCCAGCAGGGAAAACTATGCCTTGTTCTAAAGCTCTTCGGGAACCGCTTGCGTAGCCCCACACACCTGGGGGCTGCAGGCTTTCCTGCTGCCTTCAGCCTCAAAACCACCCTTTCCCACTTGGCGCTGCGCCAGGCCCAAAAATGGCCATATGTGTGGAGACTGGTCCCTTTCCCAAAGAGCCAGCAGGGAAAACTATGCCTTGTTCTAAAGCTCTTTGGGAACGGCTTGCGTAGCCCCACACACCTGGGGGCTGCAGGCTTTCCTGCTGCCTTCAGACTCAAAACCACCCTTTCCCACTTGGCCCCGCGCCAGGCACGAAAATGGCCATATATCTGGAGACTGGTCCCACGCCCAAAGAGCCAGCAGGGAAAACTATGCCTTGTTCTAAAGCTCTTTGGGAACCGCTTGCGTGGCCCCACAGACCTGCGGGCTGCAGGATTTCCTGCTGCCTTCAACCTCAGAAGCACCCTTTTCCACATGGCGGCACGCCAGGCACAAAAATGGCCATATATCTGGAGGTTGGTCCCACGCCCAAAGAGCCATCAGGGAAAACTATGCCTTGTTCTAAACCTCTTTGGGAACCGCTTGCGTAGCCCCACAGACCTGGGGGCTGCAGGCTTTCCTGCTGCCTTCAGCCTCAAAACCAACCTTTCCCACTTGGCGCCGCGCCAGGCCCAAAAATGGCCATATGTCTGGAGACTGGTCCCAAGCGCAAAGAGACAGCAGGGAAAATTATGCCTTGTTCTAAAGCTCTTTGGGAACGGCTTGCGTAGCCCCACACACCTGGGGGCTGCAGGCTTTCCTGCTGCCTTCAGCCTCAAAACCACCCTTTCCCACTTGGCCCCGCGCCAGGCCCAAAAATGGCCATATGTCTGGAGACTGGTCCCACGCCCAAAGAGCCAGCAGGGAAAACTATGCCTTGTTCTAAAGCTCTTTGGGAACCGCTTGCGTAGCCCCACACACCTGGGGGCTGCAGGCTTTCCTGCTGCCTTCAGACTCAAAACCACCCTTTCCCACTTGGCCCCGCGCCAGGCACAAAAATGGCCATATATCTGGAGACTGGTCCCACGCCCAAAGAGCCAGCAGGGAAAACTATGCCTTGTTCTAAAGCTCTTTGGGAACCGCTTGCGTGGCCCCAGAGACCTGCGGGCTGCCGGCTTTCCTGCTGCCTTCAACCTCAGAAGCACCCTTTTCCACATGGCGTCACGCCAGACACAAAAATGGCCATATGTCTGGAGACTGGTCCTAAGCCCAAAGAGCCAGCAGGGAAAACTATGCCTTGTTCTAAAGCTCTTTGGGAACCACTTGCGTAGCCCCACAGACATGGGGGCTGCAGGCTTTCCTGCTGCCTTCAGCCTCAAAACCACCCTTTTCCACATGGCGTCACGCCAGGCCCAAAAATGGCCATATGTCTGAAGATTGGTCCCACGCTCAAAGAGCCAGCAGGGAAAACTATGCCTTGTTCTAAAGCTCTTTGGGAACCGCTTGCGTGGCCCCACAGACCTGCGGGCTGCAGGCTTTCCTGCTGCCTTCAGCCTCAAAACCACCCTTTCCCACTTGGCGTCACGCCAGGCACAAAAATGGCCATATGTCTGGAGGTTGGTCCCACGCCCAAAGAGCCAGCAGGGAAAACTATGCCTTGTTCTAAAGCTCTTTGGGAACCGTTTGCGTAGCCCCACACACCTGGGGGCTGCAGGCTTTCCTGCTCTCTTCAGCCTCAAAAGCACCCTTTCCCACTTGGCGCCGCGCCAGGCCCAAAAATTGCCGTATGTCTGGAGACTGGTCCCACGCCCAAAGAGGCAGCAGGGAAAACTATGCCTTGTTCTAAAGCTCTTTGGGAACCGTTTGCGTAGCCCCACAGACCTGGGGGCTGCAGGCTTTCCTGCTGCCTTCAGTCTCAAAACCACCCTTTTCCACATGGCGTCACGCCAGGCACAAAAATGGCCATATGTCTGGAGGTTGGTCCCACGCCCAAAGAGCCAGCAGGGAAAACTATGCCTTGTTCTAAAGCTCTTTGGGAACCGCTTGCGTAGCCCCACACACCTGGGGGCTGCAGGCTTTCCTGCTCTCTTCAGCCTCAAAAGAACCCTTTCCCACTTGGCTCCGCGCCAGGCACAAAAATGGCCATATGTCTGGAGACTGGTCCCACGCCCAAAGAGCCAGCAGGGAAAACTATGCCTTGTTCTAAAGCTCTTTGGGAACCGCTTGCGTAGCCCCACACACCTGGGGGCTGCATTCTTTCCTGCTGCCTTCAGCCTCAAAACCACCCTTTCCCACTTGGCCCCGCGCCAGGCCCAAAAATGGCCATATATCTGGAGACTGGTCCCACGCCCAAAGAGCCAGCAGGGAAAACTATGCCTTGTTCTAAAGCTCTTCGGGAACCGCTTGCGTAGCCCCACACACCTGGGGGCTGCAGGCTTTCCTGCTGCCTTCAGCCTCAAAACCACCCTTTCCCACTTGGCGCTGCGCCAGGCCCAAAAATGGCCATATGTGTGGAGACTGGTCCCTTTCCCAAAGAGCCAGCAGGGAAAACTATGCCTTGTTCTAAAGCTCTTTGGGAACGGCTTGCGTAGCCCCACACACCTGGGGGCTGCAGGCTTTCCTGCTGCCTTCAGACTCAAAACCACCCTTTCCCACTTGGCCCCGCGCCAGGCACAAAAATGGCCATATATCTGGAGACTGGTCCCACGCCCAAAGAGCCAGCAGGGAAAACTATGCCTTGTTCTAAAGCTCTTTGGGAACCGCTTGCGTGGCCCCACAGACCTGCGGGCTGCAGGATTTCCTGCTGCCTTCAACCTCAGAAGCACCCTTTTCCACATGGCGGCACGCCAGGCACAAAAATGGTCATATATCTGGAGGTTGGTCCCACGCCCAAAGAGCCATCAGGGAAAACTATGCCTTGTTCTAAACCTCTTTGGGAACCGCTTGCGTAGCCCCACAGACCTGGGGGCTGCAGGCTTTCCTGCTGCCTTCAGCCTCAAAACCAACCTTTCCCACTTGGCGCCGCGCCAGGCCCAAAAATGGCCATATGTCTGGAGACTGGTCCCAAGCGCAAAGAGACAGCAGGGAAAATTATGCCTTGTTCTAAAGCTCTTTGGGAACGGCTTGCGTAGCCCCACACACCTGGGGGCTGCAGGCTTTCCTGCTGCCTTCAGCCTCAAAACCACCCTTTCCCACTTGGCCCCGCGCCAGGCCCAAAAATGGCCATATGTCTGGAGACTGGTCCCACGCCCAAAGAGCCAGCAGGGAAAACTATGCCTTGTTCTAAAGCTCTTTGGGAACCGCTTGCGTAGCCCCACACACCTGGGGGCTGCAGGCTTTCCTGCTGCCTTCAGACTCAAAACCACCCTTTCCCACTTGGCCCCGCGCCAGGCACAAAAATGGCCATATATCTGGAGACTGGTCCCACGCCCAAAGAGCCAGCAGGGAAAACTATGCCTTGTTCTAAAGCTCTTTGGGAACCGCTTGCGTGGCCCCAGAGACCTGCGGGCTGCCGGCTTTCCTGCTGCCTTCAACCTCAGAAGCACCCTTTTCCACATGGCGTCACGCCAGACACAAAAATGGCCATATGTCTGGAGACTGGTCCTAAGCCCAAAGAGCCAGCAGGGAAAACTATGCCTTGTTCTAAAGCTCTTTGGGAACCACTTGCGTAGCCCCACAGACATGGGGGCTGCAGGCTTTCCTGCTGCCTTCAGCCTCAAAACCACCCTTTTCCACATGGCGTCACGCCAGGCCCAAAAATGGCCATATGTCTGAAGATTGGTCCCACGCTCAAAGAGCCAGCAGGGAAAACTATGCCTTGTTCTAAAGCTCTTTGGGAACCGCTTGCGTGGCCCCACAGACCTGCGGGCTGCAGGCTTTCCTGCTGCCTTCAGCCTCAAAACCACCCTTTCCCACTTGGCGTCACGCCAGGCACAAAAATGGCCATATGTCTGGAGGTTGGTCCCACGCCCAAAGAGCCAGCAGGGAAAACTATGCCTTGTTCTAAAGCTCTTTGGGAACCGTTTGCGTAGCCCCACACACCTGGGGGCTGCAGGCTTTCCTGCTCTCTTCAGCCTCAAAAGCACCCTTTCCCACTTGGCGCCGCGCCAGGCCCAAAAATTGCCGTATGTCTGGAGACTGGTCCCACGCCCAAAGAGGCAGCAGGGAAAACTATGCCTTGTTCTAAAGCTCTTTGGGAACCGTTTGCGTAGCCCCACAGACCTGGGGGCTGCAGGCTTTCCTGCTGCCTTCAGTCTCAAAACCACCCTTTTCCACATGGCGTCACGCCAGGCACAAAAATGGCCATATGTCTGGAGGTTGGTCCCACGCCCAAAGAGCCAGCAGGGAAAACTATGCCTTGTTCTAAAGCTCTTTGGGAACCGCTTGCGTAGCCCCACACACCTGGGGGCTGCAGGCTTTCCTGCTCTCTTCAGCCTCAAAAGAACCCTTTCCCACTTGGCTCCGCGCCAGGCACAAAAATGGCCATATGTCTGGAGACTGGTCCCACGCCCAAAGAGCCAGCAGGGAAAACTATGCCTTGTTCTAAAGCTCTTTGGGAACCGCTTGCGTGGCCCCACAGACCTGCGGGCTGCAGGCTTTCCTGCTGCCTTCAACCTCAGAAGCACCCTTTTCCACATGGCGGCACGCCAGGCACAAAAATGGCCATATATCTGGAGGTTGGTCCCACGCCCAAAGAGCCAGCAGGGAAAACTATGCCTTGTTCTAAACCTCTTTGGGAACCGCTTGCGTAGCCCCACAGACCTGGGGGCTGCATTCTTTCCTGCTGCCTTCAGCCTCAAAACCACCCTTTCCCACTTGGCGCCGCGCCAGGCCCAAAAATGGCCATATGTCTGGAGACTGGTCCCAAGCGCAAAGAGCCAGCAGGGAAAACTATGCCTTGTTCTAAAGCTCTTTGGGAACCGCTTGCGTAGCCCCACACACCTGGGGGCTGCAGGCTTTCCTGCTGCCTTCAGACTCAAAACCACCCTTTCCCACTTGGCCCCGCGCCAGGCACAAAAATGGCCATATTTCTGGAGACTGGTCCCACGCCCAAAGAGCCAGCAGGGAAAACTATGCCTTGTTCTAAAGCTCTTTGGGAACCGCTTGCGTAGCCCCACACACCTGGGGGCTGCAGGCTTTCCTGCTGCCTTCAGACTCAAAACCACCCTTTCCCACTTGGCCCCGCGCCAGGCACAAAAATGGCCATATATCTGGAGACTGGTCCCACGCCCAAAGAGCCAGCAGGGAAAACTATGCCTTGTTCTAAAGCTCTTTGGGAACCGCTTGCGTAGCCCCACACACCTGGGGGCTGCAGGCTTTCCTGCTGCCTTCAGCCTCAAAACCACCCTTTCCCACTTGGCGCTGCGCCAGGCCCAAAAATGGCCATATGTCAGGAGACTGGTCCCACGCCCAAAGAGCCAGCAGGGAAAACTATGCCTTGTTCTAAAGCTCTTTGGGAACGGCTTGCGTAGCCCCACACACCTGGGGGCTGCAGGCTTTCCTGCTGCCTTCAGACTCAAAACCACCCTTTCCCACTTGGCCCCGCGCCAGGCACGAAAATGGCCATATATCTGGAGACTGGTCCCACGCCCAAAGAGCCAGCAGGGAAAACTATGCCTTGTTCTAAAGCTCTTTGGGAACCGCTTGCGTGGCCCCACAGACCTGCGGGCTGCCGGCTTTCCTGCTGCCTTCAACCTCAGAAGCACCCTTTTCCACATGGCGTCACGCCAGACACAAAAATGGCCATATGTCTGGAGACTGGTCCCAAGCCCAAAGAGCCAGCAGGGAAAACTATGCCTTGTTCTAAAGCTCTTTGGGAACCACTTGCGTAGCCCCACAGACATGGGGGCTGCAGGCTTTCCTGCTGCCTTCAGCCTCAAAACCACCCTTTTCCACATGGCGTCACGCCAGGCCCAAAAATGGCCATATGTCTGGAGGTTGGTCCCACGCCCAAAGAGCCAGCAGGGAAAACTATGCCTTGTTCTAAAGCTCTTTGGGAACCGCTTGCGTAGCCCCACACACCTGGGGGCTGCAGGCTTTCCTACTCTCTTCAGCCTCAGAAGAAACCTTTCGCACTTGGCGCCACGCCAGGCCCAAAAATGGCCATATGTCTGAAGATTGGTCCCACGCTCAAAGAGCCAGCAGGGAAAACTATGCCTTGTTCTAAAGCTCTTTGGGAACCGCTTGCGTGGCCCCACAGACCTGCGGGCTGCAGGCTTTCCTGCTGCCTTCAGCCTCAAAACCACCCTTTCCCACTTGGCGTCACGCCAGGCACAAAAATGGCCATATGTCTGGAGGTTGGTCCCACGCCCAAAGAGCCAGCAGGGAAAACTATGCCTTGTTCTAAAGCTCTTTGGGAACCGCTTGCGTAGCCCCACACACCTGGGGGCTGCAGGCTTTCCTGCTCTCTTCAGCCTCAAAAGCACCCTTTCCCACTTGGCGCCGCGCCAGGCCCAAAAATGGCCGTATGTCTGGAGACTGGTCCCACGCCCAAAGAGCCAGCAGGGAAAACTATGCCTTGTTCTAAAGCTCTTTGGGAACCGCTTGCGTAGCCCCACAGACCTGGGTGCTGCAGGCTTTCCTGCTCTCTTCAGCCTCAAAAGAACCCTTTCCCACTTGGCTCCGCGCCAGGCACAAAAATGGCCATATGTCTGGAGACTGGTCCCACGCCCAAAGAGCCAGCAGGGAAAACTATGCCTTGTTCTAAAGCTCTTTGGGAACCGCTTGCGTGGCCCCACAGACCTGCGGGCTGCAGGCTTTCCTGCTGCCTTCAGCCTCAAAACCACCCTTTCCCACTTGGCGTCACGCCAGGCACAAAAATGGCCATATGTCTGGAGGTTGGTCCCACGCCCAAAGAGCCAGCAGGGAAAACTATGCCTTGTTCTAAAGCTCTTTGGGAACCGTTTGCGTAGCCCCACACACCTGGGGGCTGCAGGCTTTCCTGCTCTCTTCAGCCTCAAAAGCACCCTTTCCCACTTGGCCCCGCGCCAGGCCCAAAAATGGCCGTATGTCTGGAGACTGGTCCCACGCCCAAAGAGCCAGCAGGGAAAACTATGCCTTGTTCTAAAGCTCTTTGGGAACCGCTTGCGTAGCCCCACACACCTGGGGGCTGCAGGCTTTCCTGCTGCCTTCAGCCTCAAAACCACCCTTTCCCACTTGGCTCCGCGCCAGGCACAAAAATGGCCATATGTCTGGAGACTGGTCCCACGCCCAAAGAGCCAGCAGGGAAAACTATGCCTTGTTCTAAAGCTCTTTGGGAACCGCTTGCGTGGCCCCACAGACCTGCGGGCTGCAGGCTTTCCTGCTGCCTTCAACCTCAGAAGCACCCTTTTCCACATGGCGGCACGCCAGGCACAAAAATGGCCATATATCTGGAGGTTGGTCCCACGCCCAAAGAGCCAGCAGGGAAAACTATGCCTTGTTCTAAACCTCTTTGGGAACCGCTTGCGTAGCCCCACAGACCTTGGGGCTGCATTCTTTCCTGCTGCCTTCAGCCTCAAAACCACCCTTTCCCACTTGGCGCTGCGCCAGGCCCAAAAATGGCCATATGTCTGGAGACTGGTCCCAAGCGCAAAGAGACAGCAGGGAAAATTATGCCTTGTTCTAAAGCTCTTTGGGAACGGCTTGCGTAGCCCCACACACCTGGGGGCTGCAGGCTTTCCTGCTGCCTTCAGCCTCAAAACCACCCTTTCCCACTTGGCCCCGCGCCAGGCCCAAAAATGGCCAGATATCTGGAGACTGGTCCCACGCCCAAAGAGCCAGCAGGGAAAACTATGCCTTGTTCTAAAGCTCTTTGGGAACCGCTTGCGTAGCCCCACACACCTGGGGGCTGCAGGCTTTCCTGCTGCCTTCAGACTCAAAACCACCCTTTCCCACTTGGCCCCGCGCCAGGCCCAAAAATGGCCATATATCTGGAGACTGGTCCCACGCCCAAAGAGCCAGCAGGGAAAACTATGCCTTGTTCTAAAGCTCTTTGGGAACCGCTTGCGTAGCCCCACACACCTGGGGGCTGCAGGCTTTCCTGCTGCCTTCAGCCTCAAAACCACCCTTTCCCACTTGGCGCTGCGCCAGGCCCAAAAATGGCCATATGTCAGGAGACTGGTCCCACGCCCAAAGAGCCAGCAGGGAAAACTATGCCTTGTTCTAAAGCTCTTTGGGAACGGCTTGCGTAGCCCCACACACCTGGGGGCTGCAGGCTTTCCTGCTGCCTTCAGACTCAAAACCACCCTTTCCCACTTGGCCCCGCGCCAGGCACAAAAATGGCCATATATCTGGAGACTGGTCCCACGCCCAAAGAGCCAGCAGGGAAAACTATGCCTTGTTCTAAAGCTCTTTGGGAACCGCTTGCGTGGCCCCACAGACCTGCGGGCTGCAGGCTTTCCTGCTGCCTTCAACCTCAGAAGCACCCTTTTCCACATGGCGGCACGCCAGGCACAAAAATGGCCATATATCTGGAGGTTGGTCCCACGCCCAAAGAGCCAGCAGGGAAAACTATGCCTTGTTCTAAACCTCTTTGGGAACCGCTTGCGTAGCCCCACAGACCTGGGGGCTGCAGGCTTTCCTGCTGCCTTCAGCCTCAAAACCAACCTTTCCCACTTGGCGCCGCGCCAGGCCCAAAAATGGCCATATGTCTGGAGACTGGTCCCAAGCGCAAAGAGCCAGCAGGGAAAACTATGCCTTGTTCTAAAGCTCTTTGGGAACCGCTTGCGTAGCCCCACACACCTGGGGGCTGCAGGCTTTCCTGCTGCCTTCAGACTCAAAACCACCCTTTCCCACACGGCGTCACGCCAGGCACAAAAATGGCCATATGTCTGGAGGTTGGTCCCACGCCCAAAGAGCCAGCAGGGAAAACTATGCCTTGTTCTAAAGCTCTTTGGGAACCGCTTGCGTAGCCCCACACACCTGGGGGCTGCAGGCTTTCCTGCTGCCTTCAGCCTCAAAACCACCCTTTCCCACTTGGCGCTGCGCCAGGCCCAAAAATGGCCATATGTCAGGAGACTGGTCCCACGCCCAAAGAGCCAGCAGGGAAAACTATGCCTTGTTCTAAAGCTCTTTGGGAACGGCTTGCGTAGCCCCACACACCTGGGGGCTGCAGGCTTTCCTGCTGCCTTCAGACTCAAAACCACCCTTTCCCACTTGGCCCCGCGCCAGGCACAAAAATGGCCATATATCTGGAGACTGGTCCCACGCCCAAAGAGCCAGCAGGGAAAACTATGCCTTGTTCTAAAGCTCTTTGGGAACCGCTTGCGTGGCCCCAGAGACCTGCGGGCTGCCGGCTTTCCTGCTGCCTTCAACCTCAGAAGCATCCTTTTCCACATGGCGTCACGCCAGACACAAAAATGGCCATATGTCTGGAGACTGGTCCCAAGCCCAAAGAGCCAGCAGGGAAAACTATGCCTTGTTCTAAAGCTCTTTGGGAACCACTTGCGTAGCCCCACAGACATGGGGGCTGCAGGCTTTCCTGCTGCCTTCAGCCTCAAAACCACCCTTTCCCACTTGGCGTCACGCCAGGCACAAAAATGGCCATATGTCTGGAGGTTGGTCCCACGCCCAAAGAGCCAGCAGGGAAAACTATGCCTTGTTCTAAAGCTCTTTGGGAACCGTTTGCGTAGCCCCACACACCTGGGGGCTGCAGGCTTTCCTGCTCTCTTCAGCCTCAAAAGCACCCTTTCCCACTTGGCGCCGCGCCAGGCCCAAAAATTGCCGTATGTCTGGAGACTGGTCCCACGCCCAAAGAGCCAGCAGGGAAAACTATGCCTTGTTCTAAAGCTCTTTGGGAACGGCTTGCGTAGCCCCACACACCTGGGGGCTGCAGGCTTTCCTGCTGCCTTCAGTCTCAAAACCACCCTTTTCCACATGGCGTCACGCCAGGCACAAAAATGGCCATATGTCTGGAGGTTGGTCCCACGCCCAAAGAGCCAGCAGGGAAAACTATGCCTTGTTCTAAAGCTCTTTGGGAACCGCTTGCGTAGCCCCACACACCTGGGGGCTGCAGGCTTTCCTGGTGCCTTCAGCCTCAAAAGAACCCTTTCCCAATTGGCTCCGCGCCAGGCACAAAAATGGCCATATGTCTGGAGACTGGTCCCACGCCCAAAGAGCCAGCAGGGAAAACTATGCCTTGTTCTAAAGCTCTTTGGGAACCGCTTGCGTGGCCCCACAGACCTGCGGGCTGCAGGCTTTCCTGCTGCCTTCAACCTCAGAAGCACCCTTTTCCACATGGCGGCACGCCAGGCACAAAAATGGCCATATATCTGGAGGTTGGTCCCACGCCCAAAGAGCCAGCAGGGAAAACTATGCCTTGTTCTAAAGCTCTTTGGGAACCGCTTGCGTAGCCCCACAGACCTGGGGGCTGCATTCTTTCCTGCTGCCTTCAGCCTCAAAACCACCCTTTCCCACTTGGCGCCGCGCCAGGCCCAAAAATGGCCATATGTCTGGAGACTGGTCCCAAGCGCAAAGAGCCAGCAGGGAAAATTATGCCTTGTTCTAAAGCCCTTTGGGAACCGCTTGCGTAGCCCCACACACCTGGGGGCTGCAGGCTTTCCTGCTGCCTTCAGCCTCAAAACCACCCTTTCCCACTTGGCCCCGCGCCAGGCACAAAAATGGCCATATTTCTGGAGACTGGTCCCACGCCCAAAGAGCCAGCAGGGAAAACTATGCCTTGTTCTAAAGCTCTTTGGGAACCGCTTGCGTAGCCCCACACACCTGGGGGCTGCAGGCTTTCCTGCTGCCTTCAGACTCAAAACCACCCTTTCCCACTTGGCCCCGCGCCAGGCCCAAAAATGGCCATATATCTGGAGACTGGTCCCACGCCCAAAGAGCCAGCAGGGAAAACTATGCCTTGTTCTAAAGCTCTTTGGGAACCGCTTGCGTAGCCCCACACACCTGGGGGCTGCAGGCTTTCCTGCTGCCTTCAGCCTCAAAACCACCCTTTCCCACTTGGCGCTGCGCCAGGCCCAAAAATGGCCATATGTCAGGAGACTGGTCCCACGCCCAAAGAGCCAGCAGGGAAAACTATGCCTTGTTCTAAAGCTCTTTGGGAACCGCTTGCGTGGCCCCAGAGACCTGCGGGCTGCCGGCTTTCCTGCTGCCTTCAACCTCAGAAGCACCCTTTTCCACATGGCGTCACGCCAGACACAAAAATGGCCATATGTCTGGAGACTGCTCCCAAGCCCAAAGAGCCAGCAGGGAAAACTATGCCTTGTTCTAAAGCTCTTTGGGAACCACTTGCGTAGCCCCACAGACATGGGGGCTGCAGGCTTTCCTGCTGCCTTCAGCCTCAAAACCACCCTTTTCCACATGGCGTCACGCCAGGCCCAAAAATGGCCATATGTCTGGAGGTTGGTCCCACGCCCAAAGAGCCAGCAGGGAAAACTATGCCTTGTTCTAAAGCTCTTTGGGAACCGCTTGCGTAGCCCCACACACCTGGGGGCTGCAGGCTTTCCTACTCTCTTCAGCCTCAGAAGAAACCTTTCGCACTTGGCGCCACGCCAGGCCCAAAAATGGCCATATGTCTGAAGATTGGTCCCACGCTCAAAGAGCCAGCAGGGAAAACTATGCCTTGTTCTAAAGCTCTTTGGGAACCGCTTGCGTGGCCCCACAGACCTGCGGGCTGCAGGCTTTCCTGCTGCCTTCATCCTCAAAACCACCCTTTCCCACTTGGCGTCACGCCAGGCACAAAAATGGCCATATATCTGGAGGTTGGTCCCACGCCCAAAGAGCCAGCAGGGAAAACTATGCCTTGTTCTAAACCTCTTTGGGAACCGCTTGCGTAGCCCCACAGACCTTGGGGCTGCATTCTTTCCTGCTGCCTTCAGCCTCAAAACCACCCTTTCCCACTTGGCGCCGCGCCAGGCCCAAAAATGGCCATATGTCTGGAGACTGGTCCCAAGCGCAAAGAGCCAGCAGGGAAAATTATGCCTTGTTCTAAAGCTCTTTGGGAACGGCTTGCGTAGCCCCACACACCTGGGGGCTGCAGGCTTTCCTGCTGCCTTCAGCCTCAAAACCACCCTTTCCCACTTGGCCCCGCGCCAGGCACAAAAATGGCCAGATATCTGGAGACTGGTCCCACGCCCAAAGAGCCAGCAGGGAAAACTATGCCTTGTTCTAAAGCTCTTTGGGAACCGCTTGCGTAGCCCCACACACCTGGGGGCTGCAGGCTTTCCTGCTGCCTTCAGACTCAAAACCACCCTTTCCCACTTGGCCCCGCGCCAGGCCCAAAAATGGCCATATATCTGGAGACTGGTCCCACGCCCAAAGAGCCAGCAGGGAAAACTATGCCTTGTTCTAAAGCTCTTTGGGAACCGCTTGCGTAGCCCCACACACCTGGGGGCTGCAGGCTTTCCTGCTGCCTTCAGCCTCAAAACCACCCTTTCCCACTTGGCGCTGCGCCAGGCCCAAAAATGGCCATATGTCAGGAGACTGGTCCCACGCCCAAAGAGCCAGCAGGGAAAACTATGCCTTGTTCTAAAGCTCTTTGGGAACGGCTTGCGTAGCCCCACACACCTGGGGGCTGCAGGCTTTCCTGCTGCCTTCAGACTCAAAACCACCCTTTCCCACTTGGCCCCGCGCCAGGCACAAAAATGGCCATATATCTGGAGACTGGTCCCACGCCCAAAGAGCCAGCAGGGAAAACTATGCCTTGTTCTAAAGCTCTTTGGGAACCGCTTGCGTGGCCCCACAGACCTGCGGGCTGCAGGCTTTCCTGCTGCCTTCAACCTCAGAAGCACCCTTTTCCACATGGCGGCACGCCAGGCACAAAAATGGCCATATATCTGGAGGTTGGTCCCACGCCCAAAGAGCCAGCAGGGAAAACTATGCCTTGTTCTAAACCTCTTTGGGAACCGCTTGCGTAGCCCCACAGACCTGGGGGCTGCAGGCTTTCCTGCTGCCTTCAGCCTCAAAACCAACCTTTCCCACTTGGCGCCGCGCCAGGCCCAAAAATGGCCATATGTCTGGAGACTGGTCCCAAGCGCAAAGAGCCAGCAGGGAAAACTATGCCTTGTTCTAAAGCTCTTTGGGAACCGCTTGCGTAGCCCCACACACCTGGGGGCTGCAGGCTTTCCTGCTGCCTTCAGACTCAAAACCACCCTTTCCCACACGGCGTCACGCCAGGCACAAAAATGGCCATATGTCTGGAGGTTGGTCCCACGCCCAAAGAGCCAGCAGGGAAAACTATGCCTTGTTCTAAAGCTCTTTGGGAACCGCTTGCGTAGCCCCACACACCTGGGGGCTGCAGGCTTTCCTGCTGCCTTCAGCCTCAAAACCACCCTTTCCCACTTGGCGCTGCGCCAGGCCCAAAAATGGCCATATGTCAGGAGACTGGTCCCACGCCCAAAGAGCCAGCAGGGAAAACTATGCCTTGTTCTAAAGCTCTTTGGGAACGGCTTGCGTAGCCCCACACACCTGGGGGCTGCAGGCTTTCCTGCTGCCTTCAGACTCAAAACCACCCTTTCCCACTTGGCCCCGCGCCAGGCACAAAAATGGCCATATATCTGGAGACTGGTCCCACGCCCAAAGAGGCAGCAGGGAAAACTATGCCTTGTTCTAAAGCTCTTTGGGAACCGCTTGCGTGGCCCCAGAGACCTGCGGGCTGCCGGCTTTCCTGCTGCCTTCAACCTCAGAAGCACCCTTTTCCACATGGCGTCACGCCAGACACAAAAATGGCCATATGTCTGGAGACTGGTCCCAAGCCCAAAGAGCCAGCAGGGAAAACTATGCCTTGTTCTAAAGCTCTTTGGGAACCACTTGCGTAGCCCCACAGACATGGGGGCTGCAGGCTTTCCTGCTGCCTTCAGCCTCAAAACCACCCTTTCCCACTTGGCGTCACGCCAGGCACAAAAATGGCCATATGTCTGGAGGTTGGTCCCACGCCCAAAGAGCCAGCAGGGAAAACTATGCCTTGTTCTAAAGCTCTTTGGGAACCGTTTGCGTAGCCCCACACACCTGGGGGCTGCAGGCTTTCCTGCTCTCTTCAGCCTCAAAAGCACCCTTTCCCACTTGGCGCCGCGCCAGGCCCAAAAATTGCCGTATGTCTGGAGACTGGTCCCACGCCCAAAGAGCCAGCAGGGAAAACTATGCCTTGTTCTAAAGCTCTTTGGGAACCGCTTGCGTAGCCCCACACACCTGGGGGCTGCAGGCTTTCCTGCTGCCTTCAGTCTCAAAACCACCCTTTTCCACATGGCGTCACGCCAGGCACAAAAATGGCCATATGTCTGGAGGTTGGTCCCACGCCCAAAGAGCCAGCAGGGAAAACTATGCCTTGTTCTAAAGCTCTTTGGGAACCGCTTGCGTAGCCCCACACACCTGGGGGCTGCAGGCTTTCCTGGTGCCTTCAGCCTCAAAAGAACCCTTTCCCAATTGGCTCCGCGCCAGGCACAAAAATGGCCATATGTCTGGAGACTGGTCCCACGCCCAAAGAGCCAGCAGGGAAAACTATGCCTTGTTCTAAAGCTCTTTGGGAACCGCTTGCGTGGCCCCACAGACCTGCGGGCTGCAGGCTTTCCTGCTGCCTTCAACCTCAGAAGCACCCTTTTCCACATGGCGGCACGCCAGGCACAAAAATGGCCATATATCTGGAGGTTGGTCCAACGCCCAAAGAGCCAGCAGGGAAAACTATGCCTTGTTCTAAAGCTCTTTGGGAACCGCTTGCGTAGCCCCACAGACCTGGGGGCTGCATTCTTTCCTGCTGCCTTCAGCCTCAAAACCACCCTTTCCCACTTGGCGCCGCGCCAGGCCCAAAAATGGCCATATGTCTGGAGACTGGTCCCAAGCGCAAAGAGCCAGCAGGGAAAATTATGCCTTGTTCTAAAGCCCTTTGGGAACCGCTTGCGTAGCCCCACACACCTGGGGGCTGCAGGCTTTCCTGCTGCCTTCAGCCTCAAAACCACCCTTTCCCACTTGGCCCCGCGCCAGGCACAAAAATGGCCATATTTCTGGAGACTGGTCCCACGCCCAAAGAGCCAGCAGGGAAAACTATGCCTTGTTCTAAAGCTCTTTGGGAACCGCTTGCGTAGCCCCACACACCTGGGGGCTGCAGGCTTTCCTGCTGCCTTCAGACTCAAAACCACCCTTTCCCACTTGGCCCCGCGCCAGGCCCAAAAATGGCCATATATCTGGAGACTGGTCCCACGCCCAAAGAGCCAGCAGGGAAAACTATGCCTTGTTCTAAAGCTCTTTGGGAACCGCTTGCGTAGCCCCACACACCTGGGGGCTGCAGGCTTTCCTGCTGCCTTCAGCCTCAAAACCACCCTTTCCCACTTGGCGCTGCGCCAGGCCCAAAAATGGCCATATGTCAGGAGACTGGTCCCACGCCCAAAGAGCCAGCAGGGAAAACTATGCCTTGTTCTAAAGCTCTTTGGGAACGGCTTGCGTAGCCCCACACACCTGGGGGCTGCAGGCTTTCCTGCTGCCTTCAGACTCAAAACCACCCTTTCCCACTTGGCCCCGCGCCAGGCACAAAAATGGCCATATATCTGGAGACTGGTCCCACGCCCAAAGAGCCAGCAGGGAAAACTATGCCTTGTTCTAAAGCTCTTTGGGAACCGCTTGCGTGGCCCCAGAGACCTGCGGGCTGCCGGCTTTCCTGCTGCCTTCAACCTCAGAAGCACCCTTTTCCACATGGCGTCACGCCAGACACAAAAATGGCCATATGTCTGGAGACTGGTCCCAAGCCCAAAGAGCCAGCAGGGAAAACTATGCCTTGTTCTAAAGCTCTTTGGGAACCACTTGCGTAGCCCCACAGACATGGGGGCTGCAGGCTTTCCTGCTGCCTTCAGCCTCAAAACCACCCTTTTCCACATGGCGTCACGCCAGGCCCAAAAATGGCCATATGTCTGGAGGTTGGTCCCACGCCCAAAGAGCCAGCAGGGAAAACTATGCCTTGTTCTAAAGCTCTTTGGGAACCGCTTGCGTAGCCCCACACACCTGGGGGCTGCAGGCTTTCCTACTCTCTTCAGCCTCAGAAGAAACCTTTCGCACTTGGCGCCACGCCAGGCCCAAAAATGGCCATATGTCTGAAGATTGGTCCCACGCTCAAAGAGCCAGCAGGGAAAACTATGCCTTGTTCTAAAGCTCTTTGGGAACCGCTTGCGTGGCCCCACAGACCTGCGGGCTGCAGGCTTTCCTGCTGCCTTCAGCCTCAAAACCACCCTTTCCCACTTGGCCCCGCGCCAGGCACAAAAATGGCCATATTTCTGGAGGTTGGTCCCACGCCCAAAGAGCCAGCAGGGAAAACTATGCCTTGTTCTAAAGCTCTTTGGGAACCGCTTGCGTAGCCCCACACACCTGGGGGCTGCAGGCTTTCCTGCTCTCTTCAGCCTCAAAAGAACCCTTTCCCACTTGGCTCCGCGCCAGGCACAAAAATGGCCATATGTCTGGAGACTGGTCCCACGCCCAAAGAGCCAGCAGGGAAAACTATGCCTTGTTCTAAAGCTCTTTGGGAACCGCTTGCGTGGCCCCACAGACCTGCGGGCTGCAGGCTTTCCTGCTGCCTTCAACCTCAGAAGCACCCTTTTCCACATGGCGGCACGCCAGGCACAAAAATGGCCATATATCTGGAGGTTGGTCCCACGCCCAAAGAGCCAGCAGGGAAAACTATGCCTTGTTCTAAAGCTCTTTGGGAACCACTTGCGTAGCCCCACACACCTGGGGGCTGCATTCTTTCCTGCTGCCTTCAGCCTCAAAACCACCCTTTCCCACTTGGCGCCGCGCCAGGCGCAAAAATGGCCATATGTCTGGAGACTGGTCCCAAGCGCAAAGAGCCAGCAGGGAAAATTATGCCTTGTTCTAAAGCTCTTTGGGAACGGCTTGCGTAGCCCCACACACCTGGGGGCTGCAGGCTTTCCTGCTGCCTTCAGCCTCAAAACCACCCTTTCCCACTTGGCCCCGCGCCAGGCACAAAAATGGCCAGATATCTGGAGACTGGTCCCACGCCCAAAGAGCCAGCAGGGAAAACTATGCCTTGTTCTAAAGCTCTTTGGGAACCGCTTGCGTAGCCCCACACACCTGGGGGCTGCAGGCTTTCCTGCTGCCTTCAGAATAAAAACCACCCTTTCCCACTTGGCCCCGCGCCAGGCCCAAAAATGGCCATATATCTGGAGACTGGTCCCACGCCCAAAGAGCCAGCAGGGAAAACTATGCCTTGTTCTAAAGCTCTTTGGGAACCGCTTGCGTAGCCCCACACACCTGGGGGCTGCAGGCTTTCCTGCTGCCTTCAGCCTCAAAACCACCCTTTCCCACTTGGCCCCGCGCCAGGCACAAAAATGGCCATATGTCTGGAGGTTGGTCCCACGCCCAAAGAGCCAGCAGGGAAAACTATGCCTTGTTCTAAAGCTCTTTGGGAACCGCTTGCGTGGCCCCACAGACCTGCGGGCTGCAGGCTTTCCTGCTGCCTTCAACCTCAGAAGCACCCTTTTCCACATGGCGGCACGCCAGGCACAAAAATGGCCATATATCTGGAGGTTGGTCCCACGCCCAAAGAGCCAGCAGGGAAAACTATGCCTTGTTCTAAAGCTCTTTGGGAACCGCTTGCGTAGCCCCACACACCTGGGGGCTGCAGGCTTTCCTGCTGCCTTCAGCCTCAAAACCACCCTTTCCCACTTGGCGCCGCGCCAGGCCCAAAAATGGCCATATGTCTGGAGACTGGTCCCAAGCGCAAAGAGCCAGCAGGGAAAATTATGCCTTGTTCTAAAGCTCTTTGGGAACGGCTTGCGTAGCCCCACACACCTGGGGGCTGCAGGCTTTCCTGCAGCCTTCAGCCTCAAAACCACCCTTTCCCACTTGGCCCCGCGCCAGGCACAAAAATGGCCATATTTCTGGAGACTGGTCCCACGCCCAAAGAGCCAGCAGGGAAAACTATGCCTTGTTCTAAAGCTCTTTGGGAACCGCTTGCATAGCCCCACACACCTGGGGGCTGCAGGCTTTCCTGCTGCCTTCAGACTCAAAACCACCCTTTCCCACATGGCGTCACGCCAGGCACAAAAATGGCCATATGTCTGGAGGTTGGTCCCACGCCCAAAGAGCCAGCAGGGAAAACTATGCCTTGTTCTAAAGCTCTTTGGGAACCGCTTGCGTAGCCCCACACACCTGGGGGCTGCAGGCTTTCCTGCTGCCTTCAGCCTCAAAACCACCCTTTCCCACTTGGCGCTGCGCCAGGCCCAAAAATGGCCATATGTCAGGAGACTGGTCCCACGCCCAAAGAGCCAGCAGGGAAAACTATGCCTTGTTCTAAAGCTCTTTGGGAACGGCTTGCGTAGCCCCACACACCTGGGGGCTGCAGGCTTTCCTGCTGCCTTCAGACTCAAAACCACCCTTTCCCACTTGGCCCCGCGCCAGGCACAAAAATGGCCATATATCTGGAGACTGGTCCCACGCCCAAAGAGCCAGCAGGGAAAACTATGCCTTGTTCTAAAGCTCTTTGGGAACCGCTTGCGTGGTCCCACAGACCTGCGGGCTGCCGGCTTTCCTGCTGCCTTCAACCTCAGAAGCACCCTTTTCCACATGGCGTCACGCCAGACACAAAAATGGCCATATGTCTGGAGGTTGGTCCCACGCCCAAAGAGCCAGCAGGGAAAACTATGCCTTGTTCTAAAGCTCTTTGGGAACCGCTTGCGTAGCCCCACACACCTGGGGGCTGCAGGCTTTCCTGCTGCCTTCAGACTCAAAACAACCCTTTCCCACTTGGCGCTGCGCCAGACCCAAAAATGGCCATATATCTGGAGGTTGGTCCCACGTCCAAAGAGCCAGTAGGGAAAACTATGCCTTGTTCTAAAGCTCTTTGGGAACCGCTTGCGTAGCCCCACACACCTGGGGGCTGCAGGCTTTCCTGCTGCCTTCAGCCTCAAAACCACCCTTTCCCACTTGGCGCCACGCCAGGCACAAAAATGGCCATATGTCTGGAGTTTGGTCCCACGCCCAAAGAGCCAGCAGGGAAAACTATGCCTTGTTCTAAAGCTCTTTGGGAACCTCTTGCGTAGCCCCACACACCTGGGGGCTGCAGGCTTTCCTGCTGCCTTCAGCCTCAAAACCACCCTTTCCCACTTGGCCCCGCACCAGGTCCAAAAATGGCCATATGTCTGGAGACTGGTCCCTTTCCCAAAGAGCCAGCAGGGAAAACTATGCCTTGTTCTAAAGCTCTTTGGGAACCGCTTGCGTAGCCCCACACACATGGGGTCTGCAGGCTTTCCTGCTGCCTTCAGCCTCAAAAGAAACCTTTCGCCATTGGCGCCCCGCCAGGCCCAAAAATGGCCATATGTCTGAAGATTGGTCCCACGCCCAAAGAGCCAGCAGGGAAAACTATGCCTTGTTCTAAAGCTCTTTGGGAACCGCTTGCGTAGCCCCACACACCTGCGGGCTGCAGGCTTTCCTGCTGCCGTCAGACTCAAAACCACCCTTTCCCACTTCGCGCTGCGCCAGGCCCAAAAATGGCCATATATCTGGAGACTGGTCCCACGCCCAAAGAGCCAGCAGGGAAAACTATGCCTTGTTCTAAAGCTCTTTGGGAACCGCTTGCGTAGCCCCACACAACTGGGGGCTGCAGGCTTTCCTGCTGCCTTCAGCCTCAAAACCACCCTTTCCCACTTGGCGCCAAACCAGGCACAAAAATGGCCATATGTCTGGAGACTGGTCCCACGCCCAAAGAGCCAGCAGGGAAAACTATGCCTTGTTCTAAAGCTCTTTGGGAACGGCTTGCGTAGCCCCACACACCTGGGGGCTGCAGGCTTTCCTGCTGCCTTCAGCCTCAAAACCACCCTTTCCCACATGGCGCCGTGCCAGGCACAAAAATGGCCATATATCTGGAGATTGGTTCCACGCCCAAAGAGCCAGCAGGGAAAACTATGCCTTGTTCTAAAGCTCTTTGGGAACGGCTTGCGTAGCCCCACACACCTGGGGGCTGCAGGCTTTCCTGCTGCCTTCAGACTCAAAACCACCCTTTCCCGCTTCGCATCGTGCCAGGCACAAAAATGGCCATATTTCTGGAGACTGGTCCCTTTCCCAAAGAGCCAGCAGGGAAAACTATGCCTTGTTCTAAAGCTCTTTGGGAACCGTTTGCGTAGCCCCACACACCTGGGGGCTGCAGGCTTTCCTGCTCTCTTCAGCCTCAAAAGCACCCTTTCCCACTTGGCCCCGCGCCAGGATCAAAAATGGCCATATGTCTAGAGACTGGTCCCACGCCCAAAGAGCCAGCAGGGAAAAATATGCCTTGTTCTAAAGCTCTTTGGGAACCGCTTGCGTAGCCCCACACACCTGGGGGCTGCAGGCTTTCCTGCTGCCTTCAGCCTCAAAACCACCCTTTTCCACATGGCGCCACGCCAGGCACAAAAATGGCCATATGTCTGGAGACTGGTCCCACGCCCAGAGCCAGCAGGGAAAACTATGCCTTGTTCTAAAGCTCTTTGGGAACCGCTTGCGTAGCCCCACATACCTGGGAGCTGCAGGCTTTCCTGCTCTCTTCAGCCTCAAAACAACCCTTTCCCACATGGCGCCGCGCCAGGCCCAAAAATGGCCATATGTCTGGAGATTGGTCCCACGCCCAAAGAGCCAGCAGGGAAAACTATGTCTTGTTCTAAAGCTCTTTGGGAACCGCTTGCGTAGCCCCACACACCTACGGGCTGCAGGCTTTCCTGCTGCCTTCAGCCTCAAAACCACCCTTTCCCACTTGGCATCACGCCAGGCCCAAAAATGGCCATATGTCTGAAGATTGGTCAAACGCCCAAAGAGCCAGCAGGGAAAACTATGCCTTGTTCTAAAGCTCTTTGGGAAATGCTTGCGTAGCCCCACACACCTGGGGGCTGCAGGCTTTCCTGCTGCCTTCAGCCTCAAAACAACCCTTTCCCACTTGGCGCTGCGCCAGGCCCAAAAATGGCCATATGTCTGGAGAATGGTCCTACGCCCAAAGAGCCAGCACGGAAAACTATGACTTGTTCTAAAGCTCTTTGGGAACCGCTTGCGTAGCCCCACACACCTGGGGGCTGCAGGCTTTCCTGCTGCCTTCAGCCTCAAAACCACCCTTTCCCACATGGCGCCACGCCAGGCACAAAAATGGCCATATGTCTGGAGGTTGGTCCCACGCCCAAAGAGCCAGCAGGGAAAACTATGCCTTGTTCTAAAGCTCTTTGGGAACCGCTTGCGTAGCCCCACACACCTGGGGGCTGCAGGCTTTCCTGCTGCCTTCAGCCTCAAAACCACCCTTTCCCACTTGGCGCTGCGCCAGGCCCAAAAATGGCCATATGTCTGGAGACTGGTCCCATGCCCAAAGAGCCAGCAGGGAAAACTATGCCTTGTTCTAAAGCTCTTTGGGAACCGCTTGCGTAGCCCCACACACCTGGGGGCTGCAGGCTTTCCTGCTGCCTTCAGCCTCAAAACCACCCTTTTCCACATGGCGCCACGCCAGGCACAAAAATGGCCATATGTCTGGAGGTTGGTGCCACGCCCAAAGAGCCAGCAGGGAAAACTATGCCTTGTTCTAAAGCTCTTTGGGAACCGCTTGCGTAGCCCCACACACCTGGGGTCTGCAGGCTTTCCTGCTGCCTTCAGCCTCAAAACCACCCTTTCCCACTTGGCGCCGTGCCAGGCCCAAAAATGGCCATATGTCTGGAAGTTGGTCCCACGCCCAAAGAGCCAGCAGGGAAAACTATGCCTTGTTCTAAAGCTCTTTGGGAACCGCTTGCGTAGCCCCACACACCTGGGGGCTGCAGGCTTTCCTGGTGCCTTCAGCCTCAAAACAACCCTTTCCAATTTGGCCCCGCGCCAGGCCCAAAAATGGCCATATGTCTGGAGACTGGTCCCACGCCCAAAGAGCCAGCAGGGAAAACTATGCCTTGTTCTAAAGCTCTTTGGGAACCGCTTACGTAGCCCCACAGACCTGGGGGCTGCAGGCTTTCCTGCTGCCTTCAGCCTCAAAACCACCCTTTCCCACATGGCACTCCGCCAGGCACAAAAATGGCCATATGTCTGGAGACTGGTCCCACGCCCAAAGAGCCAGCAGGGAAAACTATGCCTTGTTCTAAAGCTCTTTGGGAACCACTTGCGTAGCCCCACACACCTGGGGGCTGCAGGCTTTCCTGCTGCCTTCAGTCTCAAAAGAAACCTTTAGCAATTGGCGCCGCGCCAGGCCCAAAAATGACCATATGTCTGGAGGTTGGTCCCATTCCCAAAGAGCCAGCAGGGAAAACTATGCCTTGTTCTAAAGCTCTTTGGGAACCGCTTGCGTAGCCCCACACACCTGGGGGCTGCAGTCTTTCCTGCTGCCTTCAGCCTCAAAACAACCCTTTCCCACTTGGCGCTGCGCCAGGCCCAAAAATGGCCATATGTCTGGAGTTTGGTCCCACGCCCAAAGAGCCAGCAGGGAAAACTATGCCTTGTTCTAAAGCTCTTTGGGAACCGCTTGCGTAGCCCCACACACCTGGGGGCTGCAGGCTTTCCTGCTCTCTTCAGCCTCAAAACAACCCTTTCCCACGTGGCGCTGCGCCAGGCCCAAAAATGGCCATATGTCTGGAGACTGGTCCCATGCCCAAAGAGCCAGCAGGGAAAACTATGCCTTGTTCTAAAGCTCTTTGGGAACGGCTTGCGTAGCCCCACACACCTGGGGGCTGCAGGCTTTCCTGCTGCCTTCAGCCTCAAAACCACCCTTTTCCACATGGCGCCACGCCAGGCACAAAAATGGCCATATGTCTGGAGGTTGGTGCCACGCCCAAAGAGCCAGCAGGGAAAACTATGCCTTGTTCTAAAGCTCTTTGGGAACCGCTTGCGTAGCCCCACACACCTGGGGGCTGCAGGCTTTCCTGCTGACTTCAGCCTCAAAACCACCCTTTCCCACTTGGTGCCTCTCCAGGCCCAAATTGGCCATATATCTGGAGACTGGTCCCTTTCCCAAAGAGCCAGCAGGGAAAACTATGCCTTGTTCTAAAGCTCTTTGGGAACCGCTTGCGTAGCCCCACAGACCTGGGGGCTGCAGGCTTTCCTGCTGCCTTCAGCCTCAAAACCACCCTTTCCCACTTGGCGCCGTGCCAGGCACAAAAATGGCCATATATCTGGAGATTGGTTCCACGCCCAAAGAGCCAGCAGGGAAAACTATGCCTTGTTCTAAAGCTCTTTGGGAACCGCTTGCGTAGCCCCACACACCTGGGGGCTGCAGGCTTTCCTGCTGCCTTCAGCCTCAAAACCACCCTTTCCCACTTGGCGCCGTGCCAGGCCCAAAAATGGCCATATGTCTGGAAGTTGGTCCCACGCCCAAAGAGCCAGCAGGGAAAACTATGCCTTGTTCTAAAGCTCTTTGGGAACCGCTTGCGTAGCCCCACACACCTGGGGGCTGCAGGCTTTCCTGCTGCCTTCAGACTCAAAACAACCCTTTCCAATTTGGCCCCGCGCCAGGCCCAAAAATGGCCATATGTCTGGAGACTGGTCCCACGCCCAAAGAGCCAGCAGGGAAAACTATGCCTTGTTCTAAAGCTCTTTGGGAACCGCTTGCGTAGCCCCACACACCTGGGGGCTGCAGGCTTTCCTGCTGCCTTCAGCCTCAAAACCACCCTTTCCCACATGGCACTCCGCCAGGCACAAAAATGGCCATATGTCTGGAGACTGGTCCCACGCCCAAAGAGCCAGCAGGGAAAACTATGCCTTGTTCTAAAGCTCTTTGGGAACCACTTGCGTAGCCCCACACACCTGGGGGCTGAAGGCTTTCCTGCTGCCTTCAGTCTCAAAAGAAACCTTTCGCAATTGGCGCCGCGCCAGGCACAAAAATGGCCATATGTCTGGAGGTTGGTCCCATTCCCAAAGAGCCAGCAGGGAAAACTATGCCTTGTTCTAAAGCTCTTTGGGAACCGCTTGCGTAGCCCCACACACCTGGGGGCTGCAGTCTTTCCTGCTGCCTTCAGCCTCAAAACAACCCTTTCCCACTTGGCGCTGCGCCAGGCCCAAAAATGGCCATATGTCTGGAGACTGGTCCCACGCCCAAAGAGCCAGCAGGGAAAACTATGCCTTGTTCTAAAGCTCTTTGGGAACCGCTTGCGTAGCCCCACACACCTGGGGGCTGCAGGCTTTCCTGCTGCCTTCAGCCTCAAAACCACCCTTTCCAACTTGGCTTCGCACCAGGACCAAAAATGGCCATATGTCAGGAGACTGGTCCCACGCCCAAAGAGCCATCAGGGAAAACTATGCCTTGTTCTAAAGCTCTTTGGGAACCGCTTGCGTAGCCCCACACACCTGGGAGCTGCAGGCTTTCCTGCTCTCCCTCAGCCTCAAAAGCACGCTTTCCCACTTGGCGCCGCGCCAGGCCCAAAAATGGCCATATGTCTGGAGACTGGTCCCACGCCCAAAGAGCCAGCAGGGAAAACTATGCCCTGTTCTAAAGCTCTTTGGGAACCTCTTGCGTAGCCCCACACACCTGGGGGCTGCAGGCTTTCCTGCTGACTTCTGCCTCAAAACCACCCTTTCCCACTTGGTGCCTCTCCAGGCCCAAATTGGCCATATATCTGGAGACTGGTCCCTTTCCCAAAGAGCCAGCAGGGAAAACTATGCCTTGTTCTAAAGCTCTTTGGGAACCGCTTGCGCAGCCCCAGAGACGTGGGGGCTACAGTCTTTCCTGCTGCCTTCAGCCTCAAAACCACCCTTTCCCACATGGCGCCGTGCCAGGCACAAAAATGGCCATATATCTGGAGATTGGTTCCACGCCCAAAGAGCCAGCAGGGAAAAATATGCCTTGTTCTAAAGCTCTTTGGGAACCGCTTGCGTAGCCCCACAGACCTGGGGGCTGCAGGCTTTCCTGCTGCCTTCAGCCTCAAAACCACCCTTTCCCACATGGCGTCACGCCAGGCACAAAAATGGCCATATGTCTGGAGACTGGTCCCACGCCCAAAGAGCCAGCAGGGAAAACTATGCCTTGTTCTAAAGCTCTTTGGGAACCGCTTGCATAGCCCCACACACCTGGGGGCTGCAGGCTTTCCTGCTGCCTTCAGCCTCAAAACCACCCTTTCCCACTTGTCGCTGCGCCAGGCACAAAAATGGCCATTTGTCTGAAGATTGGTCCCACGCCCAAAGAGCCAGCAGGGAAAACTATGCCTTGTTCTAAAGCTCTTTGGGAACCGCTTGCGTAGCCCCACACACCTGGGGGCTGCAGGCTTTCCTGCTGCCTTCAGCCTCAAAACCACCCTTTCCCACATGGCGCCACGCCAGGCCCAAAAATGGCCATATGTCTGGAGATTGGTCCCAGGCCGAAAGAGACAGCAGGGAAAACTATGCCTTGTTCTAAAGCTCTTTGAGAACCTCTTGCATAGCCCCACACACCTGGGGGCTGCAGGCTTTCCTGCTGCCTTCAGCCTCAAAACCACCCTTTCCCACTTGGCCCCGCGCCAGGCACAAAAATGGCCATATATCTGGAGATTGGTTCCACGCCCAAAGAGCCAGCAGGGAAAACTATGCCTTGTTCTAAAGCTCTTTGGGAACCGCTTGCGTAGCCCCACAGACCTGGGGGCTGCAGGCTTTCCTGCTGCCTTCAGCCTCAAAACCACCCTTTTTCACATGGCGTCACGCCAGGCACAAAAATGGCCATATGTCTGGAGACTGGTCCCACGCCCAAAGAGCCAGCAGGGAAAACTATGCCTTGTTCTAAAGCTCTTTGGGAACCGCTTGCATAGCCCCACACACCTGGGGGCTGCAGGCTTTCCTGCTGCCTTCAGCCTCAAAACCACCCTTTCCCACTTGTCGCTGCGCCAGGCACAAAAATGGCCATTTGTCTGAAGATTGGTCCCACGCCCAAAGAGCCAGCAGGGAAAACTATGCCTTGTTCTAAAGCTCTTTGGGAAACGCTTGCGTAGCCCCACACACCTGGGGGCTGCAGGCTTTCCTGCTGCCTTCAGCCTCAAAACAACCCTTTCCCACTTGGCGCTGCGCCAGGCCCAAAAATGGCCATATGTCTGGAGAATGGTCCCACGCCCAAAGAGCCAGCAGGGAAAACTATGCCTTGTTCTAAAGCTCTTTGGGAACCGCTTGCGTAGCCCCACACACCTGGGGGCTGCAGGCTTTCCTGCTGCCTTCAGCCTCAAAACCACCCTTTCCCACATGGCGCCACGCCAGGCCCAAAAATGGCCATATGTCTGGAGATTGGTCCCACGCCGAAAGAGACAGCAGGGAAAACTATGCCTTGTTCTAAAGCTCTTTGAGAACCTCTTGCATAGCCCCACACACCTGGGGGCTGCAGGCTTTCCTGCTGCCTTCAGCCTCAAAACCACCCTTTCCCACTTGGCCCCGCGCCAGGCCCAAAAATGGCCATATGTCTGGAGGCTGGTCCCACGCCCAAAGAGCCAGCAGGGAAAACTATGCCTTGTTCTAAAGCTCTTTGGGAACGGCTTGCGTAGCCCCACACACCTGGGGGCTGCAGGCTTTCCTGCTCTCTTCAGCCTCAAAACCACCCTTTCCCACTTGGCGCCATGCCAGGCCCAAAAATGGCCATATGTCTGGAGGTTGGTCCCACGCCTAAAGAGCCAGCAGGGAAAACTATGCCTTGTTCTAAAGCTCTTTGGGAACCTCTTGCGTAGCCCCAGACACCTGGGGGCTGCAGGCTTTCCTGCTCTCTTCAGCCTCAAAACCACCCTTTCCCACTTGGCGCTGCGCCAGGCCCAAAAATGGCCATATGTCAGGAGACTGGTCCCACGCCCAAAGAGCCAGCAGGGAAAACTATGCCTTGTTCTAAAGCTCTTTGGGAACCGCTTGCGTAGCCCCACACACCTGGGGGCTGCAGGCTTTCCTGCTGCCTTCATCCTCAAAACCACCCTTTCCAACTTGGCTTCGCGCCAGGCCCAAAAATGGCCATATGTCAGGAGACTGGTCCCACGCCCAAAGAGCCATCAGGGAAAACTATGCCTTGTTCTAAAGCTCTTTGGGAACCGCTTGCGTAGCCCCACACACCTGGGAGCTGCAGGCTTTCCTGCTCTCCCTCAGCCTCAAAAGCACGCTTTCCCACTTGGCGCCGCGCCAGGCCCAAAAATGGCCATATGTCTGGAGACTGGTCCCACGCCCAAAGAGCCAGCAGGGAAAACTATGCCCTGTTCTAAAGCTCTTTGGGAACCTCTTGCGTAGCCCCACACACCTGGGGGCTGCAGGCTTTCCTGCTGACTTCAGCCTCAAAACCACCCTTTCCCACTTGGTGCCTCTCCAGGCCCAAATTGGCCACATATCTGGAGACTGGTCCCTTTCCCAAAGAGCCAGCAGGGAAAACTATGCCTTGTTCTAAAGCTCTTTGGGAACCGCTTGCGCAGTCCCAGAGACGTGGGGGCTACAGTCTTTCCTGCTGCCTTCAGCCTCAAAACCACCCTTTCCCACATGGCGCCGTGCCAGGCACAAAAATGGCCATATATCTGGAGATTGGTTCCACGCCCAAAGAGCCAGCAGGGAAAACTATGCCTTGTTCTAAAGCTCTTTGGGAACCGCTTGCGTAGCCCCACAGACCTGGGGGCTGCAGGCTTTCCTGCTGCCTTCAGCCTCAAAACCACCCTTTCCCACATGGCGTCACGCCAGGCACAAAAATGGCCATATGTCTGGAGACTGGTCCCACGCCCAAAGAGCCAGCAGGGAAAACTATGCCTTGTTCTAAAGCTCTTTGGGAACCGCTTGCATAGCCCCACACACCTGGGGGCTGCAGGCTTTCCTGCTGCCTTCAGCCTCAAAACCACCCTTTCCCACTTGTCGCTGCGCCAGGCACAAAAATGGCCATTTGTCTGAAGATTGGTCCCACGCCCAAAGAGCCAGCAGGGAAAACTATGCCTTGTTCTAAAGCTCTTTGGGAAACGCTTGCGTAGCCCCACACACCTGGGGGCTGCAGGCTTTCCTGCTGCCTTCAGCCTCAAAACAACCCTTTCCCACATGGCGCCACGCCAGGCCCAAAAATGGCCATATGTCTGGAGATTGGTCCCACGCCGAAAGAGACAGCAGGGAAAACTATGCCTTGTTCTAAAGCTCTTTGAGAACCTCTTGCATAGCCCCACACACCTGGGGGCTGCAGGCTTTCCTGCTGCCTTCAGCCTCAAAACCACCCTTTCCCACTTGGCCCCGCGCCAGGCACAAAAATGGCCATATATCTGGAGATTGGTTCCACGCCCAAAGAGCCAGCAGGGAAAACTATGCCTTGTTCTAAAGCTCTTTGGGAACCGCTTGCGTAGCCCCACACACCTGGGGGCTGCAGGCTTTCCTGCTGCCTTCAGCCTCAAAACCACCCTTTCCCACATGGCGTCACGCCAGGCACAAAAATGGCCATATGTCTGGAGACTGGTCCCACGCCCAAAGAGCCAGCAGGGAAAACTATGCCTTGTTCTAAAGCTCTTTGGGAACCGCTTGCATAGCCCCACACACCTGGGGGCTGCAGGCTTTCCTGCTGCCTTCAGCCTCAAAACCACCCTTTCCCACTTGTCGCTGCGCCAGGCACAAAAATGGCCATTTGTCTGAAGATTGGTCCCACGCCCAAAGAGCCAGCAGGGAAAACTATGCCTTGTTCTAAAGCTCTTTGGGAACCGCTTGCGTAGCCCCACACACCTGGGGGCTGCAGGCTTTCCTGCTGCCTTCAGCCTCAAAACAACCCTTTCCCACTTGGCGCTGCGCCAGGCCCAAAAATGGCCATATGTCTGGAGAATGGTCCCACGCCCAAAGAGCCAGCAGGGAAAACTATGCCTTGTTCTAAAGCTCTTTGGGAACCGCTTGCGTAGCCCCACACACCTGGGGGCTGCAGGCTTTCCTGCTGCCTTCAGCCTCAAAACCACCCTTTCCCACATGGCGCCACGCCAGGCACAAAAATGGCCATATGTCTGGAGATTGGTCCCACGCCGAAAGAGACAGCAGGGAAAACTATGCCTTGTTCTAAAGCTCTTTGAGAACCTCTTGCATAGCCCCACACACCTGGGGGCTGCAGGCTTTCCTGCTGCCTTCAGCCTCAAAACCACCCTTTCCCACTTGGCCCCGCGCCAGGCCCAAAAATGGCCATATGTCTGGAGGCTGGTCCCACGCCCAAAGAGCCAGCAGGGAAAACTATGCCTTGTTCTAAAGCTCTTTGGGAACCGCTTGCGTAGCCCCACACACCTGGGGGCTGCAGGCTTTCCTGCTCTCTTCAGCCTCAAAACCACCCTTTCCCACTTGGCGCCATGCCAGGCCCAAAAATGGCCATATGTCTGGAGGTTGGTCCCACGCCGAAAGAGACAGCAGGGAAAACTATGCCTTGTTCTAAAGCTCTTTGGGAACCTCTTGCGTAGCCCCAGACACCTGGGGGCTGCAGGCTTTCCTGCTCTCTTCAGCCTCAAAACCACCCTTTCCCACTTGGCGCTGCGCCAGGCCCAAAAATGGCCATATGTCTGGAGACTGGTCCCACGCCCAAAGAGCCAGCAGGGAAAACTATGCCTTGTTCTAAAGCTCTTTGGGAACCGCTTGCGTAGCCCCACACACCTGGGGGCTGCAGGCTTTCCTGCTGCCTTCAGCCTCAAAACCACCCTTTCCAACTTGGCTTCGCGCCAGGCCCAAAAATGGCCATATGTCAGGAGACTGGTCCCACGCCCAAAGAGCCATCAGGGAAAACTATGCCTTGTTCTAAAGCTCTTTGGGAACCGCTTGCGTAGCCCCACACACCTGGGAGCTGCAGGCTTTCCTGCTCTCCCTCAGCCTCAAAAGCACGCTTTCCCACTTGGCGCCGCGCCAGGCCCAAAAATGGCCATATGTCTGGAGACTGGTCCCACGCCCAAGGAGTCAGCAGGGAAAACTATGCCCTGTTCTAAAGCTCTTTGGGAACCTCTTGCGTAGCCCCACACACCTGGGGGCTGCAGGCTTTCCTGCTGACTTCAGCCTCAAAACCACCCTTTCCCACTTGGTGCCTCTCCAGGCCCAAATTGGCCACATATCTGGAGACTGGTCCCTTTCCCAAAGAGCCAGCAGGGAAAACTATGCCTTGTTCTAAAGCTCTTTGGGAACCGCTTGCGCAGCCCCAGAGACGTGGGGGCTACAGTCTTTCCTGCTGCCTTCAGCCTCAAAACCACCCTTTCCCACATGGCGCCGTGCCAGGCACAAAAATGGCCATATATCTGGAGATTGGTTCCACGCCCAAAGAGCCAGCAGGGAAAACTATGCCTTGTTCTAAAGCTCTTTGGGAACCGCTTGCGTAGCCCCACAGACCTGGGGGCTGCAGGCTTTCCTGCTGCCTTCAGCCTCAAAACCACCCTTTCCCACTTGGCGCTGCGCCAGGCCCAAAAATGGCCATATGTCTGGAGCTTGTCCCACGCCCAAAGAGCCAGCAGGGAAAACTATTCCTTGTTCTAAAGCTCTTTGGGAACCGCTTGCGTAGCCCCACAGACCTGGGGGCTGCAGGCTTTCCTGCTGCCTTCAGCCTCAAAACCATCCTTTCCCACTTGGTGCCTCTCCAGGCCCAAATTGGCCATATATCTGGAGACTGGTCCCTTTCCCAAAGAGCCAGCAGGGAAAACTATGCCTTGTTCTAAAGCTCTTTGGGAACCGCTTGCGCAGCCCCAGAGACATGGGGGCTACAGTCTTTCCTGCTGCCTTCAGCCTCAAAACCACCCTTTTCCACATGGCGCCGTGCCAGGCACAAAAATGGCCATATATCTGGAGATTGGTTCCACGCCCAAAGAGCCAGCAGGGAAAACTATGCCTTGTTCTAAAGCTCTTTGGGAACCGCTTGCGTAGCCCCACAGACCTGGGGGCTGCAGGCTTTCCTGCTGCCTTCAGCCTCAAAACCACCCTTTCCCACATGGCGTCACGCCAGGCACAAAAATGGCCATATGTCTGGAGACTGGTCCCACGCCCAAAGAGCCAGCAGGGAAAACTATGCCTTGTTCTAAAGCTCTTTGGGAACCGCTTGCATAGCCCCACACACCTGGGGGCTGCAGGCTTTCCTGCTGCCTTCAGCCTCAAAACCACCCTTTCCCACTTGTCGCTGCGCCAGGCACAAAAATGGCCATTTGTCTGAAGATTGGTCCCACGCCCAAAGAGCCAGCAGGGAAAACTATGCCTTGTTCTAAAGCTCTTTGGGAAACGCTTGCGTAGCCCCACACACCTGGGGGCTGCAGGCTTTCCTGCTGCCTTCAGCCTCAAAACAACCCTTTCCCACTTGGCGCTGCGCCAGGCCCAAAAATGGCCATATGTCTGGAGAATGGTCCCACGCCCAAAGAGCCAGCAGGGAAAAATATGCCTTGTTCTAAAGCTCTTTGGGAACCGCTTGCGTAGCCCCACACACCTGGGGGCTGCAGGCTTTCCTGCTGCCTTCAGCCTCAAAACCACCCTTTCCCACATGGCGCCACGCCAGGCCCAAAAATGGCCATATGTCTGGAGATTGGTCCCACGCCGAAAGAGACAGCAGGGAAAACTATGCCTTGTTCTAAAGCTCTTTGAGAACCTCTTGCATAGCCCCACACACCTGGGGGCTGCAGGCTTTCCTGCTGCCTTCAGCCTCAAAACCACCCTTTCCCACTTGGCCCCGCGCCAGGCCCAAAAATGGCCATATGTCTGGAGACTGGTCCCATGCCCAAAGAGCCAGCAGGGAAAACTATGCCTTGTTCTAAAGCTCTTTGGGAACCGCTTGCGTAGCCCCACACACCTGGGGGCTGCAGGCTTTCCTGCTGCCTTCAACCTCAAAAGCACCCTTTTTCACATGGCGTCACGCCAGGCACAAAAATGGCCATATGTCTGGAGACTGGTCCCACGCCCAAAGAGCCAGCAGGGAAAACTATGTCTTGTTCTAAAGCTCTTTGGGAACCGCTTGCGTAGCCCCACAGACATGGGGGCTGCAGGCTTTCCTGCTGCCTTCAGCCTCAAAACCACCCTTTCCCACTTGGCGCTGCGCCAGGCCCAAAAATGGCCATATGTCTGGAGCTTGTCCCACGCCCAAAGAGCCAGCAGGGAAAACTATTCCTTGTTCTAAAGCTCTTTGGGAACCGCTTGCGTAGCCCCACAGACCTGAGGGCTGCAGGCTTTCCTGCTGCCTTCAGCCTCAAAACCACCCTTTTCCACATGGTGCCACGCCAGGCACAAAAATGGCCATATGTCTGGAGGTTGGTCCCACGCCCAAAGAGCCAGCAGGGAAAACTATGCCCTGTTCTAAAGCTCTTTGGGAACCGCTTGCGTAGCCCCACACACCTGGGGGCTGCAGGCTTTCCTGCTGACTTCAGCCTCAAAACCACCCTTTCCCACTTGGTGCCTCTCCAGGCCCAAATTGGCCATATATCTGGAGACTGGTCCCTTTCCCAAAGAGCCAGCAGGGAAAACTATGCCTTGTTCCAAAGCTCTTTGGGAACCGCTTGCGCAGCCCCAGAGACGTGGGGGCTACAGTCTTTCCTGCTGCCTTCAGCCTCAAAACCACCCTTTCCCACATGGCGCCGTGCCAGGCACAAAAATGGCCATATATCTGGAGATTGGTTCCACGCCCAAAGAGCCAGCAGGGAAAACTATGCCTTGTTCTAAAGCTCTTTGGGAACCACTTGCGTAGCCCCACACACCTGGGGGCTGCAGGCTTTCCTGCTGCCTTCAGCCTCAAAACCACCCTTTCCCACTTGGCGTCACGCCAGGCCCAAAAATGGCCATATGTCTGGAGACTGGTCCCACGCCCAAAGAGCCAGCAGGGAAAACTATGCCTTGTTCTAAAGCTCTTTGGGAACTGCTTGCATAGCCCCACACACCTGGGGGCTGCAGGCTTTCCTGCTGCCTTCAGCCTCAAAACCACCCTTTCCCACTTGTCGCTGCGCCAGGCACAAAAATGGCCATTTGTCTGAAGATTGGTCCCACGCCCAAAGAGCCAGCAGGGAAAACTATGCCTTGTTCTAAAGCTCTTTGGGAACCGCTTGCGTAGCCCCACACACCTGGGGGCTGCAGGCTTTCCTGCTGCCTTCAGCCTCAAAACAACCCTTTCCCACTTGGCGCTGCGCCAGGCCCAAAAATGGCCATATGTCTGGAGAATGGTCTCACGCCCAAAGAGCCAGAAGGGAAAAATATGCCTTGTTCTAAAGCTCTTTGGGAACCGCTTGCGTAGCCCCACACACCTGGGGGCTGCAGGCTTTCCTGCTGCCTTCAGCCTCAAAACCACCCTTTCCCACATGGCGTCACGCCAGGCCCAAAAATGGCCATATGTCTGGAGATTGGTCCCACGCCGAAAGAGACAGCAGGGAAAACTATGCCTTGTTCTAAAGCTCTTTGAGAACCTCTTGCATAGCCCCACACACCTGGGGGCTGCAGGCTTTCCTGCTGCCTTCAGCCTCAAAACCACCCTTTCCCACTTGGCCCCGCGCCAGGCCCAAAAATGGCCATATGTCTGGAGACTGGTCCCATGCCCAAAGAGCCAGCAGGGAAAACTATGCCTTGTTCTAAAGCTCTTTGGGAACCGCTTGCGTAGCCCCACACACCTGGGGGCTGCAGGCTTTCCTGCTGCCTTCAACCTCAAAAGCACCCTTTTTCACATGGCGTCACGCCAGGCACAAAAATGGCCATATGTCTGGAGGCTGGTCCCACGCCCAAAGAGCCAGCAGGGAAAACTATGCCTTGTTCTAAAGCTCTTTGGGAACCGCTTGCGTAGCCCCACACACCTGGGGGCTGCAGGCTTTCCTGCTCTCTTCAGCCTCAAAACCACCCTTTCCCACTTGGCGCCATGCCAGGCCCAAAAATGGCCATATGTCTGGAGGTTGGTCCCACGCCTAAAGAGCCAGCAGGGAAAACTATGCCTTGTTCTAAAGCTCTTTGGGAACCGCTTGCGTAGCCCCACACACCTGGGGGCTGCAGGCTTTCCTGCTCTCTTCAGCCTCAAAACCACCCTTTCCCACTTGGCCCCGCGCCAGGCACAAAAATGGCCATATGTCTGGAGACTGGTCCCACGCCCAAAGAGCCAGCAGGGAAAACTATGCCTTGTTCTAAAGCTCTTTGGGAACCGCTTGCGTAGCCCCACACACCTGGGGGCTGCAGGCTTTCCTGCTGCCTTCAGCCTCAAAATCACCCTTTCCCACTTGGCGCTGCGCCAGGCCCAAAAATGGCCATATGTCTGGAGACTGGTCCCACGCCCAAAGAGCCAGCAGGGAAAACTATGCCTTGTTCTAAAGCTCTTTGGGAACCGCTTGCGTAGCCCCACACACCTGGGGGCTGCAGGCTTTCCTGCTGCCTTCAACCTCAAAAGAAACCTTTCGCCATTGGCGCCCCGCCAGGCCCAAAAATGGCCATATGTCTGAAGATTGGTCCCACGCCCAAAGAGCCAGCAGGGAAAACTATGCCTTGTTCTAAAGCTCTTTGGGAACGGCTTGCGTAGCCCCACACACCTGGGGGCTGCAGGCTTTCCTGCTGCCTTCAGACTCAAAACAACCCTTTCCCACTTGGCGCTGCGCCAGGCCCAAAAATGGCCATATATCTGGAGACTGGTCCCACGCCCAAAGAGCCAGCAGGGAAAACTATGCCTTGTTCTAAAGCTCTTTGGGAACCGCTTGCGTAGCCCCACACACCTGGGGGCTGCAGGCTTTCCTGCTGCCTTCAGCCTCAAAACCACCCTTTCCCACTTGGCGCCAAACCAGGCACAAAAATGGCCATATGTCTGGAGACTGGTCCCACGCCCAAAGAGCCAGCAGGGAAAACTATGCCTTGTTCTAAAGGTCTTTGGGAACCGCTTGCGTAGCCCCACACACCTGGGGGCTGCAGGCTTTCCTGCTGCCTTCAGACTCAAAACCACCCTTTCCCGCTTCGCATCGTGCCAGGCACAAAAATGGCCATATTTCTGGAGACTGGTCCCTTTCCCAAAGAGCCAGCAGGGAAAACTATGCCTTGTTCTAAAGCTCATTGGGAACCGCTTGCGTAGCCCCACACAAACTGGGGGCTGCAGGCTTTTCTCGCGCTTTCAGACTCAAAACCACCCTTTCCCACTTGGCGCTGCGCCAGGCCCAAAAATGGCCATATGTCTGGAGAATGGTCCCTTTCCCAAAGAGCCAGCAGGGAAAACTATGCCTTGTTCTAAAGCTCTTTGGGAACGGATTGCGTAGCCACACACACCTGGGGGCTGCAGGCTTTCCTGCTGCCTTCAACCTCAAAAGCACCCTTTTCCACATGGCGTCACGCCAGGCACAAAAATGGCCATATATCTGCAGACTGGTCCCACGCCCAAAGAGCCAGCAGGGAAAACTATGCCTTGTTCTAAAGCTCTTTGGGAACCGCTTGCGTAGCCCCACACAAACTGGGGGCTGCAGGCTTTTCTCGCGCTTTCAACCTCAAAACCACCCTTTCCCACTTGGTGCCTCTCCAGGCCAAAATTGGCCATATATCTCGAGACTGGTCCCTTTCCCAAACAGCCAGCAGGGAAAACTATGCCTTGTTCTAAAGCTCTTTGGGAACCGCTTGCGCAGCCCCAGAGACGTGGGGGCTACAGTCTTTCCTGCTGCCTTCAGCCTCAAAACCACCCTTTCCCACATGGCGCCGTGCCAGGCACAAAAATGGCCATATGTCTGGAGGTTGGTCCCACGCCCAAAGAGCCAGCAGGGAAAACTATGCCTTGTTCTAAAGCTCTTTGGGAACCGCTTGCGTAGCCCCACACACCTGGGGGCTGCAGGCTTTCCTGCTGCCTTCAGCCTCAAAACCACCCTTTCCCACATGGCGTCACGCCAGGCACAAAAATGGCCATATGTCTGGAGACTGGTCCCACGCCCAAAGAGCCAGCAGGGAAAACTATGCCTTGTTCTAAAGCTCTTTGGGAACCGCTTGCATAGCCCCACACACCTGGGGGCTGCAGGCTTTCCTGCTGCCTTCAGCCTCAAAACCACCCTTTCCCACTTGTCGCTGCGCCAGGCACAAAAATGGCCATTTGTCTGAAGATTGGTCCCACGCCCAAAGAGCCAGCAGGGAAAACTATGCCTTGTTCTAAAGCTCTTTGGGAAACGCTTGCGTAGCCCCACACACCTGGGGGCTGCAGGCTTTCCTGCTGCCTTCAGCCTCAAAACAACCCTTTCCCACTTGGCGCTGCGCCAGGCCCAAAAATGGCCATATGTCTGGAGAATGGTCCCACGCCCAAAGAGCCAGCAGGGAAAACTATGCCTTGTTCTAAAGCTCTTTGGGAACCGCTTGCGTAGCCCCACACACCTGGGGGCTGCAGGCTTTCCTGCTGCCTTCAGCCTCAAAACCACCCTTTTCCACATGGCGTCACGCCAGGCCCAAAAATGGCCATATGTCTGGAGATTGGTCCCACGCCGAAAGAGACAGCAGGGAAAACTATGCCTTGTTCTAAAGCTCTTTGAGAACCTCTTGCATAGCCCCACACACCTGGGGGCTGCAGGCTTTCCTGCTGCCTTCAGCCTCAAAACCACCCTTTCCCACTTGGCCCCGCGCCAGGCCCAAAAATGGCCATATGTCTGGAGACTGGTCCCATGCCCAAAGAGCCAGCAGGGAAAACTATGCCTTGTTCTAAAGCTCTTTGGGAACCGCTTGCGTAGCCCCACACACCTGGGGGCTGCAGGCTTTCCTGCTGCCTTCAACCTCAAAAGCACCCTTGTCCACATGGCGTCACGCCAGGCACAAAAATGGCCATATGTCTGGAGGCTGGTCCCACGCCCAAAGAGCCAGCAGGGAAAACTATGCCTTGTTCTAAAGCTCTTTGGGAACCGCTTGCGTAGCCCCACACACCTGGGGGCTGCAGGCTTTCCTGCTCTCTTCAGCCTCAAAACCACCCTTTCCCACTTGGTGCCTCTCCAGGCCCAAATTGGCCATATATCTGGAGACTGGTCCCTTTCCCAAACAGCCAGCAGGGAAAACTATGCCTTGTTCTAAAGCTCTTTGGGAACCGCTTGCGTAGCCCCAGACACCTGGGGGCTGCAGGCTTTCCTGCTGCCTTCAGCCTCAAAACCACCCTTTCCCACTTGGCGCCAAGCCAGGCCCAAAAATGGCCATATGTCTGGAGACTGGTCCCACGCCCAAAGAGCCAGCAGGGAAAACTATGCCTTGTTCTAAAGCTCTTTGGGAACGGCTTGCGTAGCCCCACACACCTGGGGGCTGCAGGCTTTCCTGCTGCCTTCAGCCTCAAAACCACCCTTTCCCACTTGGCGCTGCGCCAGGCCCAAAAATGGCCATATGTCTGGAGACTGGTCCCATGCCCAAAGAGCCAGCAGGGAAAACTATGCCTTGTTCTAAAGCTCTTTGGGAACGGCTTGCGTAGCCCCACATACCTGGGGGCTGCAGGCTTTCCTGCTGCCTTCAACCTCAAAAGTACACCCTTTTCCACATGGCGTCACGCCAGGCACAAAAATGGCCATATGTCTGGAGACTGGTCCCACGCCCAAAGAGCCAGCAGGGAAAACTATGCCTTGTTCTAAAGCTCTTTGGGAACCGCTTGCGTAGCCCCATACACCTGGGGGCTGCAGGCTTTCCTGCTGCCTTCAGCCTCAAAAGAAACCTTTCGCCATTGGCGCCCCGCCAGGCCCAAAAATGGCCATATGTCTGAAGATTGGTCCCACGCCCAAAGAGCCAGCAGGGAAAACTATGCCTTGTTCTAAAGCTCTTTGGGAACGGCTTGCGTAGCCCCACACACCTGGGGGCTGCAGGCTTTCCTGCTGCCTTCAGACTCAAAACAACCCTTTCCCACTTGGCGCTGCGCCAGGCCCAAAAATGGCCATATATCTGGAGACTGGTCCCACGCCCAAAGAGCCAGCAGGGAAAACTATGCCTTGTTCTAAAGCTCTTTGGGAACCGCTTGCGTAGCCCCACACACCTGGGGGCTGCAGGCTTTCCTGCTGCCTTCAGACTCAAAACCACCCTTTCCCACTTGGCGCCAAACCAGGCACAAAAATGGCCATATGTCTGGAGACTGGTCCCACGCCCAAAGAGCCAGCAGGGAAAACTATGCCTTGTTCTAAAGGTCTTTGGGAACCGCTTGCGTAGCCCCACACACCTGGGGGCTGCAGGCTTTCCTGCTGCCTTCAGCCTCAAAACCACCCTTTCCCACATGGCGCCGTGCCAGGCACAAAAATGGCCATATATCTGGAGATTGGTTCCACGCCCAAAGAGCCAGCAGGGAAAACTATGCCTTGTTCTAAAGCTCTTTGGGAACCGCTTGCGTAGCCCCACACACCTTAGGGCTGCAGGCTTTCCTGCTGCCTTCAGACTCAAAACCACCCTTTCCGGCTTCGCATCGTGCCAGGCACAAAAATGGCCATATTTCTGGAGACTGGTCCCTTTCCCAAAGAGCCAGCAGGGAAAACTATGCCTTGTTCTAAAGCTCATTGGGAACCCCTTGCGTAGCCCCACACAAACTGGGGGCTGCAGGCTTTTCTCGCGCTTTCAGACTCAAAACCACCCTTTCCCACTTGGCGCTGCGCCAGGCACAAAAATGGCCATATGTCTGGAGAATGGTCCCACGCCCAAAGAGCCAGCAGGGAAAAATATGCCTTGTTCTAAAGCTCTTTGGGAACCGCTTGCGTAGCCCCACACACCTGGGGGCTGCAGGCTTTCCTGCTGCCTTCAGCCTCAAAACCACCCTTTCCCACATGGCGCCACGCCAGGCCCAAAAATGGCCATATGTCTGGAGTTTGGTCCCACGCCCAAAGTGCCAGCAGGGAAAACTATGCCTTGTTCTAAAGCTCTTTGGGAACCACTTGCATAGCCCCACACACCTGGGGGCTGCAGGCTTTCCTGCTGCCTTCAGCCTCAAAACCACCCTTTCCCACTTGGCCCCGCGCCAGGCCCAAAAATGGCCATATGTCTGGAGACTGGTCCCTTTCCCAAAGAGCCAGCAGGGAAAACTATGCCTTGTTCTAAAGCTCTTTGGGAACCGCTTGCGTAGCCCCACACACCTGGGGGCTGCAGGCTTTCCTGCTGCCTTCAACCTCAAAAGCACCCTTTTTCACATGGCGTCACGCCAGGCACAAAAATGGCCATATATCTGCAGACTGGTCCCACGCCCAAAGAGCCAGCAGGGAAAACTATGCCTTGTTCTAAAGCTCTTTGGGAACCGCTTGCGTAGCCCCACACACCTGGGGCCTGCAGGCTTTCCTGCTGCCTTCAACATCAAAAGCACCCTTTTTCACATGGCGTCACGCCAGGCACAAAAATGGCCATATGTCTGGAGGCTGGTCCCACGCCCAAAGAGCCAGCAGGGAAAACTATGCCTTGTTCTAAAGCTCTTTGGGAACCGCTTGCGTAGCCCCACACACCTGGGGGCTGCAGGCTTTCCTGCTCTCTTCAGCCTCAAAACCACCCTTTCCAACTTGGCGCCATGCCAGGCCCAAAAATGGCCATATGTCTGGAGGTTGGTCCCACGCCTAAAGAGCCAGCAGGGAAAACTATGCCTTGTTCTAAAGCTCTTTGGGAACCTCTTGCGTAGCCCCACACACCTGGGGGCTGCAGGCTTTCCTGCTCTCTTCAGCCTCAAAACCACCCTTTTCCACTTGGCGCCAAGCCAGGCACAAAAATGGCCATATGTCTGGAGACTGGTCCCACGCCCAAAGAGCCAGCAGGGAAAACTATGCCTTGTTCTAAAGCTCTTTGGGAACCGCTTGCGTAGCCCCACACAAACTGGGGGCTGCAGGCTTTTCTCGCGCTTTCAACCTCAAAACCACCCTTTCCCACTTGGTGCCTCTCCAGGCCAAAATTGGCCATATATCTCGAGACTGGTCCCTTTCCCAAACAGCCAGCAGGGAAAACTATGCCTTGTTCTAAAGCTCTTTGGGAACCGCTTGCGCAGCCCCAGAGACGTGGGGGCTACAGTCTTTCCTGCTGCCTTCAGCCTCAAAACCACCCTTTCCCACATGGCGCCGTGCCAGGCACAAAAATGGCCATATGTCTGGAGGTTGGTCCCACGCCCAAAGAGCCAGCAGGGAAAACTATGCCTTGTTCTAAAGCTCTTTGGGAACCGCTTGCGTAGCCCCACACACCTGGGGGCTGCAGGCTTTCCTGCTGCCTTCAGCCTCAAAACCACCCTTTCCCACATGGCGTCACGCCAGGCACAAAAATGGCCATATGTCTGGAGACTGGTCCCACGCCCAAAGAGCCAGCAGGGAAAACTATGCCTTGTTCTAAAGCTCTTTGGGAACCGCTTGCATAGCCCCACACACCTGGGGGCTGCAGGCTTTCCTGCTGCCCTCAGCCTCAAAACCACCCTTTCCCACTTGTCGCTGCGCCAGGCACAAAAATGGCCATTTGTCTGAAGATTGGTCCCACGCCCAAAGAGCCAGCAGGGAAAACTATGCCTTGTTCTAAAGCTCTTTGGGAAACGCTTGCGTAGCCCCACACACCTGGGGGCTGCAGGCTTTCCTGCTGCCTTCAGCCTCAAAACAACCCTTTCCCACTTGGCGCTGCGCCAGGCCCAAAAATGGCCATATGTCTGGAGAATGGTCCCACGCCCAAAGAGCCAGCAGGGAAAACTATGCCTTGTTCTAAAGCTCTTTGGGAACCGCTTGCGTAGCCCCACACACCTGGGGGCTGCAGGCTTTCCTGCTGCCTTCAGCCTCAAAACCACCCTTTCCCACATGGCGCCACGCCAGGCCCAAAAATGGCCATATGTCTGGAGATTGGTCCCACGCCGAAAGAGACAGCAGGGAAAACTATGCCTTGTTCTAAAGCTCTTTGAGAACCTCTTGCATAGCCCCACACACGTGGGGGCTGCAGGCTTTCCTGCTGCCTTCAGCCTCAAAACCACCCTTTCCCACTTGGCCCCGCGCCAGGCCCAAAAATGGCCATATGTCTGGAGACTGGTCCCATGCCCAAAGAGCCAGCAGGGAAAACTATGCCTTGTTCTAAAGCTCTTTGGGAACCGCTTGCGTAGCCCCACACACCTGGGGGCTGCAGGCTTTCCTGCTGCCTTCAACCTCAAAAGCACCCTTGTCCACATGGCGTCACGCCAGGCACAAAAATGGCCATATGTCTGGAGGCTGGTCCCACGCCCAAAGAGCCAGCAGGGAAAACTATGCCTTGTTCTAAAGCTCTTTGGGAACCGCTTGCGTAGCCCCACACACCTGGGGGCTGCAGGCTTTCCTGCTCTCTTCAGCCTCAAAACCACCCTTTCCCACTTGGCGCCATGCCAGGCCCAAAAATGGCCATATGTCTGGAGGTTGGTCCCACGCCTAAAGAGCCAGCAGGGAAAACTATGCCTTGTTCTAAAGCTCTTTGGGAACCTCTTGCGTAGCCCCAGACACCTGGGGGCTGCAGGCTTTCCTGCTCTCTTCAGCCTCAAAACCACCCTTTCCCACTTGGCGCCAAGCCAGGCCCAAAAATGGCCATATGTCTGGAGACTGGTCCCACGCCCAAAGAGCCAGCAGGGAAAACTATGCCTTGTTCTAAAGCTCTTTGGGAACGGCTTGCGTAGCCCCACACACCTGGGGGCTGCAGGCTTTCCTGCTGCCTTCAGCCTCAAAACCACCCTTTCCCACTTGGCGCTGCGCCAGGCCCAAAAATGGCCATATGTCTGGAGACTGGTCCCATGCCCAAAGAGCCAGCAGGGAAAACTATGCCTTGTTCTAAAGCTCTTTGGGAACGGCTTGCGTAGCCCCACATACCTGGGGGCTGCAGGCTTTCCTGCTGCCTTCAACCTCAAAAGTACACCCTTTTCCACATGGCGTCACGCCAGGCACAAAAATGGCCATATGTCTGGAGACTGGTCCCACGCCCAAAGAGCCAGCAGGGAAAACTATGCCTTGTTCTAAAGCTCTTTGGGAACCGCTTGCGTAGCCCCATACACCTGGGGGCTGCAGGCTTTCCTGCTGCCTTCAGCCTCAAAAGAAACCTTTCGCCATTGGCGCCCCGCCAGGCCCAAAAATGGCCATATGTCTGAAGATTGGTCCCACGCCCAAAGAGCCAGCAGGGAAAACTATGCCTTGTTCTAAAGCTCTTTGGGAACGGCTTGCGTAGCCCCACACACCTGGGGGCTGCAGGCTTTCCTGCTGCCTTCAGACTCAAAACAACCCTTTCCCACTTGGCGCTGCGCCAGGCCCAAAAATGGCCATATATCTGGAGACTGGTCCCACGCCCAAAGAGCCAGCAGGGAAAACTATGCCTTGTTCTAAAGCTCTTTGGGAACCGCTTGCGTAGCCCCACACACCTGGGGGCTGCAGGCTTTCCTGCTGCCTTCAGACTCAAAACCACCCTTTCCCACTTGGCGCCAAACCAGGCACAAAAATGGCCATATGTCTGGAGACTGGTCCCACGCCCAAAGAGCCAGCAGGGAAAACTATGCCTTGTTCTAAAGGTCTTTGGGAACCGCTTGCGTAGCCCCACACACCTGGGGGCTGCAGGCTTTCCTGCTGCCTTCAGCCTCAAAACCACCCTTTCCCACATGGCGCCGTGCCAGGCACAAAAATGGCCATATATCTGGAGATTGGTTCCACGCCCAAAGAGCCAGCAGGGAAAACTATGCCTTGTTCTAAAGCTCTTTGGGAACCGCTTGCGTAGCCCCACACACCTTAGGGCTGCAGGCTTTCCTGCTGCCTTCAGACTCAAAACCACCCTTTCCGGCTTCGCATCGTGCCAGGCACAAAAATGGCCATATTTCTGGAGACTGGTCCCTTTCCCAAAGAGCCAGCAGGGAAAACTATGCCTTGTTCTAAAGCTCATTGGGAACCCCTTGCGTAGCCCCACACAAACTGGGGGCTGCAGGCTTTTCTCGCGCTTTCAGACTCAAAACCACCCTTTCCCACTTGGCGCTGCGCCAGGCACAAAAATGGCCATATGTCTGGAGAATGGTCCCACGCCCAAAGAGCCAGCAGGGAAAAATATGCCTTGTTCTAAAGCTCTTTGGGAACCGCTTGCGTAGCCCCACACACCTGGGGGCTGCAGGCTTTCCTGCTGCCTTCAGCCTCAAAACCACCCTTTCCCACATGGCGCCACGCCAGGCCCAAAAATGGCCATATGTCTGGAGTTTGGTCCCACGCCCAAAGTGCCAGCAGGGAAAACTATGCCTTGTTCTAAAGCTCTTTGGGAACCACTTGCATAGCCCCACACACCTGGGGGCTGCAGGCTTTCCTGCTGCCTTCAGCCTCAAAACCACCCTTTCCCACTTGGCCCCGCGCCAGGCCCAAAAATGGCCATATGTCTGGAGACTGGTCCCTTTCCCAAAGAGCCAGCAGGGAAAACTATGCCTTGTTCTAAAGCTCTTTGGGAACCGCTTGCGTAGCCCCACACACCTGGGGGCTGCAGGCTTTCCTGCTGCCTTCAACCTCAAAAGCACCCTTTTTCACATGGCGTCACGCCAGGCATAAAAATGGCCATATATCTGCAGACTGGTCCCACGCCCAAAGAGCCAGCAGGGAAAACTATGCCTTGTTCTAAAGCTCTTTGGGAACCGCTTGCGTAGCCCCACACACCTGGGGCCTGCAGGCTTTCCTGCTGCCTTCAACATCAAAAGCACCCTTTTTCACATGGCGTCACGCCAGGCACAAAAATGGCCATATGTCTGGAGGCTGGTCCCACGCCCAAAGAGCCAGCAGGGAAAACTATGCCTTGTTCTAAAGCTCTTTGGGAACCGCTTGCGTAGCCCCACACACCTGGGGGCTGCAGGCTTTCCTGCTCTCTTCAGCCTCAAAACCACCCTTTCCAACTTGGCGCCATGCCAGGCCCAAAAATGGCCATATGTCTGGAGGTTGGTCCCACGCCTAAAGAGCCAGCAGGGAAAACTATGCCTTGTTCTAAAGCTCTTTGGGAACCTCTTGCGTAGCCCCACACACCTGGGGGCTGCAGGCTTTCCTGCTCTCTTCAGCCTCAAAACCACCCTTTTCCACTTGGCGCCAAGCCAGGCACAAAAATGGCCATATGTCTGGAGACTGGTCCCACGCCCAAAGAGCCAGCAGGGAAAACTATGCCTTGTTCTAAAGCTCTTTGGGAACCTCTTGCGTAGCCCCACACACCTGGGGGCTGCAGGCTTTCCTGCTGCCTTCAGCCTCAAAACCACCCTTTCCCACTTGGCGCTGCGCCAGGCCCAAAAATGGCCATATGTCTGGAGACTGGTCCCATGCCCAAAGAGCCAGCAGGGAAAACTATGCCTTGTTCTAAAGCTCTTTGGGAACGGCTTGCGTAGCCCCACACACCTGGGGGCTGCAGGCTTTCCTGCTGCCTTCAACCTCAAAAGCACACCCTTTTCCACATGGCGTCACGCCAGGCACAAAAATGGCCATATGTCTGGAGACTGGTCCCACGCCCAAAGAGCCAGCAGGGAAAACTATGCCTTGTTCTAAAGCTCTTTGGGAAACGCTTGCGTAGCCCCACACACCTGGGGGCTGCAGGCTTTCCTGCTGCCTTCAGCCTCAAAAGAAACCTTTCGCCATTGGCGCCCCGCCAGGCCCAAAAATGGCCATATGTCTGAAGATTGGTCCCACGCTCAAAGAGCCAGCAGGGAAAACTATGCCTTGTTCTAAAGCTCTTTGGGAACCGCTTGCGTAGCCCCACACACGTGGGGGCTGCAGGCTTTCCTGCTGCCTTCAGACTCAAAACAACGCTTTCCCACTTGGCATCGCGCCAGGCCCAAAAATGGCCATATATCTGGAGACTGGTCCCACGCCCAAAGAGCCAGCAGGGAAAACTATGCCTTGTTCTAAAGCTCTTTGGGAACCGCTTGCGTAGCCCCACACACCTGGGGGCTGCAGGCTTTCCTGCTGCCTTCAGCCTCAAAACCACCCTTTCCCACTTGGCGCCAAACCAGGCACAAAAATGGCCATATGTCTGGAGACTCGTCCCACGCCCAAAGAGCCAGCAGGGAAAACTATGCCTTGTTCTAAAGCTCTTTGGGAACCGCTTGCGTAGCCCCACACACCTGGGGGCTGCAGGCTTTCCTGCTGCCTTCAGCCTCAAAACCACCCTTTCCCACTTGGCGCCGTGCCAGGCACAAAAATGGCCATATATCTGGAGATTGGTTCCACGCCCAAAGAGCCAGCAGGGAAAACTATGCCTTGTTCTAAAGCTCTTTGGGAACGGCTTGCGTAGCCCCACACACCTGGGGGCTGCAGGCTTTCCTGCTGCCTTCAGACTCAAAACCACCCTTTCCCGCTTCGCATCGTGCCAGGCACAAAAATGGCCATATTTCTGGAGACTGGTCCCTTTCCCAAAGAGCCAGCAGGGAAAACTATGCCTTGTTCTAAAGCTCTTTGGGAACCGCTTGCGTGGCCCCACACACCTGGGGGCTGCAGGCTTTCCTGCTGCCTTCAGCCTCAAAACCACCCTTTCCCTCTTGGCCCCGCGCCAGGCCCAAAAATGGCCATATGTCTGGAGACTGGTCCCACGCCCAAAGAGCCAGCAGGGAAAACTATGCCTTGTTCTAAAGCTCTTTGGGAACCGCTTGCGTAGCCCCACACACCTGGGGGCTGCAGGCTTTCCTGCTGCCTTCAGCCTCAAAACCACCCTTTTCCACATGGCGTCACGCCAGGCACAAAAATGGCCATATGTCTGGAGACTGGTCCCACGCTCAAAGAGCCAGCAGGGAAAACTATGCCTTGTTCTAAAGCTCTTTGGGAACCGCTTGCGTAGCCCCACATACCTGGGAGCTGCAGGCTTTCCTGCTCTCCCTCAGCCTCAAAAGCACGCTTTCCCACTTGGCGCCGCGCCAGGCCCAAAAATGGCCATATGTCTGGAGACTGGTCCCACGCCCAAAGAGCCAGCAGGGAAAACTATGTCTTGTTCTAAAGCTCTTTGGGAACCGCTTGCGTAGCCCCACACACCTGCGGGCTGCAGGCTTTCCTGCTGCCTTCAGCCTCAAAACCACCCTTTCCCACTTGGCATAACGCCAGGCCCAAAAATGGCCATATGTCTGAAGATTGGTCCCACGCCCAAAGAGCCAGCAGGGAAAACTATGCCTTGTTCTAAAGCTCTTTGGGAACCGCTTGCGTAGCCCCACACACCTGGGGGCTGCAGGCTTTCCTGCTGCCTTCAGCCTCAAAACAACCCTTTCCCACTTGGCGCTGCGCCAGGCCCAAAAATGGCCATATGTCTGGAGACTGGTCCCACGCCCAAAGAGCCAGCAGGGAAAACTATGCCTTGTTCTAAAGCTCTTTGGGAACCGCTTGCGTAGCCCCACACACCTGGGGGCTGCAGGCTTTCCTGCTGCCTTCAGCCTCAAAACCACCCTTTTCCACATGGCGCCACGCCAGGCACAAAAATGGCCATATGTCTGGAGGTTGGTGCCACGCCCAAAGAGCCAGCAGGGAAAACTATGCCTTGTTCTAAAGCTCTTTGGGAACCGCTTGCGTAGCCCCACACACCTGGGGGCTGCAGGCTTTCCTGCTGCCTTCAGCCTCAAAACCACCCTTTCCCACTTGGTGCCTCTCCAGGCCCAAATTGGCCATATATCTGGAGACTGGTCCCTTTCCCAAACAGCCAGCAGGGAAAACTATGCCTTGTTCTAAAGCTCTTTGGGAACGGCTTGCGTAGCCCCACACACCTGGGGGCTGCAGGCTTTCCTGCTGCCTTCAGCCTCAAAACCACCCTTTCCCACATGGCGCCGTGCCATGCACAAAAATGGCCATATATCTGGAGATTGGTTCCACGCCCAAAGAGCCAGCAGGGAAAACTATGCCTTGTTCTAAAGCTCTTTGGGAACCGCTTGCGTAGCCCCACACACCTGGGGGCTGCAGGCTTTCCTGGTGCCTTCAGCCTCAAAACAACCCTTTCCAACTTGGCCCCGCGCCAGGCCCAAAAAAGGCCATATGTCTGGAGAATGGTCCCACGCCCAAAGAGCCAGCAGGGAAAACTATGCCTTGTTCTAAAGCTCTTTGGGAACCGCTTGCGTAGCCCCACACACCTGGGGGCTGCAGGCTTTCCTGCTGCCTTCAGCCTCAAAACCACCCTTTCCCACTTGGCCCCGCGCCAGGCCCAAAAATGGCCATATGTCTGGAGACTGGTCCCTTTCCCAAAGAGCCAGCAGGGAAAATTATGCCTTGTTCTAAAGCTCTTTGGGAACCGCTTGCGTAGCCCCACACACCTGGGGGCTGCAGGCTTTCCTGCTGCCTTCAACCTCAAAAGCACCCTTTTCCACATGGCGTCTCGCCAGGCACAAAAATGGCCATATATCTGCAGACTGGTCCCACGCCCAAAGAGCCAGCAGGGAAAACTATGCCTTGTTCTAAAGCTCTTTGGGAACCGCTTGCGTAGCCCCACACACCTGGGGGCTGCAGGCTTTCCTGCTGCCTTCAACATCAAAAGCACCCTTTTTCACATGGCGTAACGCCAGGCACAAAAATGGCCATATGTCTGAAGATTGGTCCCACGCCCAAAGAGCCAGCAGGGAAAACTATGCCTTGTTCTAAAGCTCTTTGGGAACCGCTTGCGTAGCCCCACACACCTGGGGGCTGCAGGCTTTCCTGCTGCCTTCAGACTCAAAACAACGCTTTCCCACTTGGCGCTGCGCCAGGCCCAAAAATGGCCATATCTCTGGAGACTGGTCCCACGCCCAAAGAGCCAGCAGGGAAAACTATGCCTTGTTCTAAAGCTCTTTGGGAACCGCTTGCGTAGCCCCACACACCTGGGGGCTGCAGGCTTTCCTGCTGCCTTCAGCCTCAAAACCACCCTTTCCCACTTGGCGCCAAACCAGGCACAAAAATGGCCATATGTCTGGAGACTGGTCCCACGCCCAAAGAGCCAGCAGGGAAAACTATGCCTTGTTCTAAAGCTCTTTGGGAACCGCTTGCGTAGCCCCACACACCTGGGGGCTGCAGGCTTTCCTGCTGCCTTCAGCCTCAAAACCACCCTTTCCCACTTGGCGCCATGCCAGGCCCAAAAATGGCCATATGTCTGGAGACTGGTCCCACGCCCAAAGAGCCAGCAGGGAAAACTATGCCTTGTTCTAAAGCTCTTTGGGAACCGCTTGCGTTGCCCCACACACCTGGGGGCTGCAGGCTTTCCTGCTCTCTTCAGCCTCAAAACCACCCTTTTCCACTTGGCGCTGCGCCAGGCCCAAAAATGGCCATATGTCTGGAGACTGGTCCCACGCCCAAAGAGCCAGCAGGGAAAACTATGCCTTGTTCTAAAGCTCTTTGGGAACCGCTTGCGTAGCCCCACATACCTGGGAGCTGCAGGCTTTCCTGCTCTCCCTCAGCCTCAAAAGCACGCTTTCCCACTTGGCGCCGCGCCAGGCACAAAAATGGCCATATGTCTGGAGATTGGTCCCACGCCCAAAGAGCCAGCAGGGAAAACTATGCCTTGTTCTAAAGCTCTTTGGGAACCGCTTGCGTAGCCCCACACACCTGCGGGCTGCAGGCTTTCCTGCTGCCTTCAGCCTCAAAACCACCCTTTCCCACTTGGCATCACGCCAGGCCCAAAAATGGCCATATGTCTGAAGATTGGTCCCACGCCCAAAGAGCCAGCAGGGAAAACTATGCCTTGTTCTAAAGCTCTTTGGGAACCGCTTGCGTAGCCCCACACACCTTAGGGCTGCAGGCTTTCCTGCTGCCTTCAGCCTCAAAACAACCCTTTCCCACTTGGCGCTGCGCCAGGCCCAAAAATGGCCATATGTCTGGAGACTGGTCCCACGCCCAAAGAGCCAGCAGGGAAAACTATGCCTTGTTCTAAAGCTCTTTGGGAACCGCTTGCGTAGCCCCACACACCTGGGGGCTGCAGGCTTTCCTGCTGCCTTCAGCCTCAAAACCACCCTTTTCCACATGGTGCCACGCCAGGCACAAAAATGGCCATATGTCTGGAGGTTGGTGCCACGCCCAAAGAGCCAGCAGGGAAAACTATGCCTTGTTCTAAAGCTCTTTGGGAACCGCTTGCGTAGCCCCACACACCTGGGGGCTGCAGGCTTTCCTGCTGCCTTCAGCCTCAAAACCACCCTTTCCCACTTGGTGCCTCTCCAGGCCCAAATTGGCCATATATCTGGAGACTGGTCCCTTTCCCAAACAGCCAGCAGGGAAAACTATGCCTTGTTCTAAAGCTCTTTGGGAACCGCTTGCGTAGCCCCACACACCTGGGGGCTGCAGGCTTTCCTGCTGCCTTCAGCCTCAAAACCACCCTTTTCCACATGGTGCCACGCCAGGCACAAAAATGGCCATATGTCTGGAGGTTGGTGCCACGCCCAAAGAGCCAGCAGGGAAAACTATGCCTTGTTCTAAAGCTCTTTGGGAACCGCTTGCGTAGCCCCACACACCTGGGGGCTGCAGGCTTTCCTGCTGCCTTCAGCCTCAAAACCACCCTTTCCCACTTGGTGCCTCTCCAGGCCCAAATTGGCCATATATCTGGAGACTGGTCCCTTTCCCAAACAGCCAGCAGGGAAAACTATGCCTTGTTCTAAAGCTCTTTGGGAACCGCTTGCGTAGCCCCACACACCTGGGGGCTGCAGGCTTTCCTGCTGCCTTCAGCCTCAAAACCACCCTTTCCCACTTGGCATCACGCCAGGCCCAAAAATGGCCATATGTCTGCAGATTGGTACCACGCCCAAAGAGCCAGCAGGGAAAACTATGCCTTGTTCTAAAGCTCTTTGGGAACCGCTTGCGTAGCCCCAGAGACGTGGGGGCTGCAGGCTTTCCTGCTGCCTTCAGCCTCAAAACCACCCTTTCCCACATGGCGCCGTGCCATGCACAAAAATGGCCATATATCTGGAGATTGGTTCCACGCCCAAAGAGCCAGCAGGGAAAACTATGCCTTGTTCTAAAGCTCTTTGGGAACCGCTTGCGTAGCCCCACACACGTGGGGGCTGCAGGCTTTCCTGGTGCCTTCAGCCTCAAAACAACCCTTTCCAACTTGGCCCCGCGCCAGGCCCAAAAAAGGCCATATGTCTGGAGACTGGTCCCACGCCCAAAGAGCCAGCAGGGAAAACTATGCCTTGTTCTAAAGCTCTTTGGGAACCGCTTGCGTAGCCCCACACACCTGGGGGCTGCAGGCTTTCCTGCTGCCTTCAGCCTCAAAACCACCCTTTCCCACTTGGCCCCGCGCCAGGCCCAAAAATGGCCATATGTCTGGAGACTGGTCCCTTTCCCAAAGAGCCAGCAGGGAAAACTATGCCTTGTTCTAAAGCTCTTTGGGAACCGCTTGCGTAGCCCCACACACCTGGGGGCTGCAGGCTTTCCTGCTGCCTTCAACCTCAAAAGCACCCTTTTCCACATGGCGTCTCGCCAGGCCCAAAAATGGCCATATATCTGCAGACTGGTCCCACGCCCAAAGAGCCAGCAGGGAAAACTATGCCTTGTTCTAAAGCTCTTTGGGAACCGCTTGCGTAGCCCCACACACCTGGGGGCTGCAGGCTTTCCTGCTGCCTTCAGCCTCAAAACCACCCTTTCCCACTTGGCGCCATGCCAGGCCCAAAAATGGCCATATGTCTGGAGGTTGGTCCCACGCCCAAAGAGCCAGCAGGGAAAACTATGCCTTGTTCTAAAGCTCTTTGGGAACCGCTTGCGTAGCCCCACACACCTGGGGGCTGCAGGCTTTCCTGCTCTCTTCAGCCTCAAAACCACCCTTTTCCACTTGGCGCTGCGCCAGGCCCAAAAATGGCCATATGTCTGGAGACTGGTCCCACGCCCAAAGAGCCAGCAGGGAAAACTATGCCTTGTTCTAAAGCTCTTTGGGAACCGCTTGCGTAGCCCCACACACCTGGGGGCTGCAGGCTTTCCTGCTGCCTTCAGCCTCAAAACCACCCTTTCCCACTTGGCGCTGCGCCAGGCCCAAAAATGGCCATATGTCTGGAGACTGGTCCCATGCCCAAAGAGCCAGCAGGGAAAACTATGCCTTGTTCTAAAGCTCTTTGGGAACGGCTTGCGTAGCCCCACACACCTGGGGGCTGCAGGCTTTCCTGCTGCCTTCAACCTCAAAAACACACCCTTTTCCACATGGCGTCACGCCAGGCACAAAAATGGCCATATGTCTGGAGACTGGTCCCACGCCCAAAGAGCCAGCAGGGAAAACTATGCCTTGTTCTAAAGCTCTTTGGGAAACGCTTGCGTAGCCCCACACACCTGGGGGCTGCAGGCTTTCCTGCTGCCTTCAGCCTCAAAAGAAACCTTTCGCCATTGGCGCCCCGCCAGGCCCAAAAATGGCCATATGTCTGAAGATTGGTCCCACGCCCAAAGAGCCAGCAGGGAAAACTATGCCTTGTTCTAAAGCTCTTTGGGAACCGCTTGCGTAGCCCCACACACGTGGGGGCTGCAGGCTTTCCTGCTGCCTTCAGACTCAAAACAACGCTTTCCCACTTGGCGCTGCGCCAGGCCCAAAAATGGCCATATCTCTGGAGACTGGTCCCACGCCCAAAGAGCCAGCAGGGAAAACTATGCCTTGTTCTAAAGCTCTTTGGGAACCGCTTGCGTAGCCCCACACACCTGGGGGCTGCAGGCTTTCCTGCTGCCTTCAGCCTCAAAACCACCCTTTCCCACTTGGCGCCAAACCAGGCACAAAAATGGCCATATGTCTGGAGACTGGTCCCACGCCCAAAGAGCCAGCAGGGAAAACTATGCCTTGTTCTAAAGCTCTTTGGGAACCGCTTGCGTAGCCCCACACACCTGGGGGCTGCAGGCTTTCCTGCTGCCTTCAGCCTCAAAACCACCCTTTCCCACTTGGCGCCATGCCAGGCCCAAAAAGGGCCATATGTCTGGAGGTTGGTCCCACGCCCAAAGAGCCAGCAGGGAAAACTATGCCTTGTTCTAAAGCTCTTTGGGAACCGCTTGCGTAGCCCCACACACCTGGGGGCTGCAGGCTTTCCTGCTCTCTTCAGCCTCAAAACCACCCTTTTCCACTTGGCGCTGCGCCAGGCCCAAAAATGGCCATATGTCTGGAGACTGATCCCACGCCCAAAGAGCCAGCAGGGAAAACTATGCCTTGTTCTAAAGCTCTTTGGGAACCGCTTGCGTAGCCCCACACACCTGGGGGCTGCAGGCTTTCCTGCTGCCTTCAGCCTCAAAACCACCCTTTCCCACTTGGCGCTGCGCCAGGCCCAAAAATGGCCATATGTCTGGAGACTGGTCCCATGCCCAAAGAGCCAGCAGGGAAAACTATGCCTTGTTCTAAAGCTCTTTGGGAACGGCTTGCGTAGCCCCACACACCTGGGGGCTGCAGGCTTTCCTGCTGCCTTCAGACTCAAAACCACCCTTTCCCGCTTCGCATCGTGCCAGGCACAAAAATGGCCATATTTCTGGAGACTGGTCCCTTTCCCAAAGAGCCAGCAGGGAAAACTATGCCTTGTTCTAAAGCTCTTTGGGAACCGCTTGCGTGGCCCCACACACCTGGGGGCTGCAGGCTTTCCTGCTGCCTTCAGCCTCAAAACCACCCTTTTCCACATGGCGTCACGCCAGGCACAAAAATGGCCATATGTCTGGAGACTGGTCCCACGCTCAAAGAGCCAGCAGGGAAAACTATGCCTTGTTCTAAAGCTCTTTGGGAACCGCTTGCGTAGCCCCACATACCTGGGAGCTGCAGGCTTTCCTGCTCTCCCTCAGCCTCAAAAGCACGCTTTCCCACTTGGCGCCGCGCCAGGCCCAAAAATGGCCATATGTCTGGAGACTGGTCCCACGCCCAAAGAGCCAGCAGGGAAAACTATGTCTTGTTCTAAAGCTCTTTGGGAACCGCTTGCGTAGCCCCACACACCTGCGGGCTGCAGGCTTTCCTGCTGCCTTCAGCCTCAAAACCACCCTTTCCGACTTGGCATAACGCCAGGCCCAAAAATGGCCATATGTCTGAAGATTGGTCCCACGCCCAAAGAGCCAGCAGGGAAAACTATGCCTTGTTCTAAAGCTCTTTGGGAACCGCTTGCGTAGCCCCACACACCTGGGGGCTGCAGGCTTTCCTGCTGCCTTCAGCCTCAAAACAACCCTTTCCCACTTGGCGCTGCGCCAGGCCCAAAAATGGCCATATGTCTGGAGACTGGTCCCACGCCCAAAGAGCCAGCAGGGAAAACTATGCCTTGTTCTAAAGCTCTTTGGGAACCGCTTGCGTAGCCCCACACACCTGGGGGCTGCAGGCTTTCCTGCTGCCTTCAGCCTCAAAACCACCCTTTTCCACATGGCGCCACGCCAGGCACAAAAATGGCCATATGTCTGGAGGTTGGTGCCACGCCCAAAGAGCCAGCAGGGAAAACTATGCCTTGTTCTAAAGCTCTTTGGGAACCGCTTGCGTAGCCCCACAGACCTGGGGGCTGCAGGCTTTCCTGCTGCCTTCAGCCTCAAAACCACCCTTTCCCACTTGGTGCCTCTCCAGGCCCAAATTGGCCATATATCTGGAGACTGGTCCCTTTCCCAAACAGCCAGCAGGGAAAACTATGCCTTGTTCTAAAGCTCTTTGGGAACCGCTTGCGTAGCCCCACAGACCTGGGGGCTGCAGGCTTTCCTGCTGCCTTCAGCCTCAAAACCACCCTTTCCCACTTGGCCCCGCGCCAGGCCCAAAAATGGCCATATGTCTGGAGACTGGTCCCTTTCCCAAAGAGCCAGCAGGGAAAATTATGCCTTGTTCTAAAGCTCTTTGGGAACCGCTTGCGTAGCCCCACACACCTGGGGGCTGCAGGCTTTCCTGCTGCCTTCAACCTCAAAAGCACCCTTTTCCACATGGCGTCTCGCCAGGCACAAAAATGGCCATATATCTGCAGACTGGTCCCACGCCCAAAGAGCCAGCAGGGAAAACTATGCCTTGTTCTAAAGCTCTTTGGGAACCGCTTGCGTAGCCCCACACACCTGGGGGCTGCAGGCTTTCCTGCTGCCTTCAACATCAAAAGCACCCTTTTTCACATGGCGTAACGCCAGGCACAAAAATGGCCATATGTCTGAAGATTGGTCCCACGCCCAAAGAGCCAGCAGGGAAAACTATGCCTTGTTCTAAAGCTCTTTGGGAACCGCTTGCGTAGCCCCACACACCTGGGGGCTGCAGGCTTTCCTGCTGCCTTCAGACTCAAAACAACGCTTTCCCACTTGGCGCTGCGCCAGGCCCAAAAATGGCCATATCTCTGGAGACTGGTCCCACGCCCAAAGAGCCAGCAGGGAAAACTATGCCTTGTTCTAAAGCTCTTTGGGAACCGCTTGCGTAGCCCCACACACCTGGGGGCTGCAGGCTTTCCTGCTGCCTTCAGCCTCAAAACCACCCTTTCCCACTTGGCGCCAAACCAGGCACAAAAATGGCCATATGTCTGGAGACTGGTCCCACGCCCAAAGAGCCAGCAGGGAAAACTATGCCTTGTTCTAAAGCTCTTTGGGAACCGCTTGCGTAGCCCCACACACCTGGGGGCTGCAGGCTTTCCTGCTGCCTTCAGCCTCAAAACCACCCTTTCCCACTTGGCGCCATGCCAGGCCCAAAAATGGCCATATGTCTGGAGGTTGGTCCCACGCCCAAAGAGCCAGCAGGGAAAACTATGCCTTGTTCTAAAGCTCTTTGGGAACCGCTTGCGTTGCCCCACACACCTGGGGGCTGCAGGCTTTCCTGCTCTCTTCAGCCTCAAAACCACCCTTTTCCACTTGGCGCTGCGCCAGGCCCAAAAATGGCCATATGTCTGGAGACTGGTCCCACGCCCAAAGAGCCAGCAGGGAAAACTATGCCTTGTTCTAAAGCTCTTTGGGAACCGCTTGCGTAGCCCCACATACCTGGGAGCTGCAGGCTTTCCTGCTCTCCCTCAGCCTCAAAAGCACGCTTTCCCACTTGGCGCCGCGCCAGGCACAAAAATGGCCATATGTCTGGAGATTGGTCCCACGCCCAAAGAGCCTGCAGGGAAAACTATGTCTTGTTCTAAAGCTCTTTGGGAACCGCTTGCGTAGCCCCACACACCTGCGGGCTGCAGGCTTTCCTGCTGCCTTCAGCCTCAAAACCACCCTTTCCCACTTGGCATCACGCCAGGCCCAAAAATGGCCATATGTCTGAAGATTGGTCCCACGCCCAAAGAGCCAGCAGGGAAAACTATGCCTTGTTCTAAAGCTCTTTGGGAACCGCTTGCGTAGCCCCACACACCTGGGGGCTGCAGGCTTTCCTGCTGCCTTCAGCCTCAAAACAACCCTTTCCCACTTGGCGCTGCGCCAGGCCCAAAAATGGCCATATGTCTGGAGACTGGTCCCACGCCCAAAGAGCCAGCAGGGAAAACTATGCCTTGTTCTAAAGCTCTTTGGGAACCGCTTGCGTAGCCCCACACACCTGGGGGCTGCAGGCTTTCCTGCTGCCTTCAGCCTCAAAACCACCCTTTTCCACATGGTGCCACGCCAGGCACAAAAATGGCCATATGTCTGGAGGTTGGTGCCACGCCCAAAGAGCCAGCAGGGAAAACTATGCCTTGTTCTAAAGCTCTTTGGGAACCGCTTGCGTAGCCCCACAGACCTGGGGGCTGCAGGCTTTCCTGCTGCCTTCAGCCTCAAAACCACCCTTTCCCACTTGGTGCCTCTCCAGGCCCAAATTGGCCATATATCTGGAGACTGGTCCCTTTCCCAAACAGCCAGCAGGGAAAACTATGCCTTGTTCTAAAGCTCTTTGGGAACCGCTTGCGTAGCCCCACACACCTGGGGGCTGCAGGCTTTCCTGCTGCCTTCAGCCTCAAAACCACCCTTTCCCACTTGGCATCACGCCAGGCCCAAAAATGGCCATATGTCTGCAGATTGGTACCACGCCCAAAGAGCCAGCAGGGAAAACTATGCCTTGTTCTAAAGCTCTTTGGGAACCGCTTGCGTAGCCCCAGAGACGTGGGGGCTGCAGGCTTTCCTGCTGCCTTCAGCCTCAAAACCACCCTTTCCCACATGGCGCCGTGCCATGCACAAAAATGGCCATATATCTGGAGATTGGTTCCACGCCCAAAGAGCCAGCAGGGAAAACTATGCCTTGTTCTAAAGCTCTTTGGGAACCGCTTGCGTAGCCCCACACACGTGGGGGCTGCAGGCTTTCCTGGTGCCTTCAGCCTCAAAACAACCCTTTCCAACTTGGCCCCGCGCCAGGCCCAAAAAAGGCCATATGTCTGGAGACTGGTCCCACGCCCAAAGAGCCAGCAGGGAAAACTATGCCTTGTTCTAAAGCTATTTGGGAACCGCTTGCGTAGCCCCACACACCTGGGGGCTGCAGGCTTTCCTGCTGCCTTCAGCCTCAAAACCACCCTTTCCCACTTGGCCCCGCGCCAGGCCCAAAAATGGCCATATGTCTGGAGACTGGTCCCTTTCCCAAAGAGCCAGCAGGGAAAACTATGCCTTGTTCTAAAGCTCTTTGGGAACCGCTTGCGTAGCCCCACACACCTGGGGGCTGCAGGCTTTCCTGCTGCCTTCAACCTCAAAAGCACCCTTTTCCACATGGCGTCTCGCCAGGCCCAAAAATGGCCATATATCTGCAGACTGGTCCCACGCCCAAAGAGCCAGCAGGGAAAACTATGCCTTGTTCTAAAGCTCTTTGGGAACCGCTTGCGTAGCCCCACACACCTGGGGGCTGCAGGCTTTCCTGCTGCCTTCAACATCAAAAGCACCCTTTTTCACATGGCGTAACGCCAGGCACAAAAATGGCCATATGTCTGAAGATTGGTCCCACGCCCAAAGAGCCAGCAGGGAAAACTATGCCTTGTTCTAAAGCTCTTTGGGAACCGCTTGCGTAGCCCCACACACGTGGGGACTGCAGGCTTTCCTGCTGCCTTCAGACTCAAAACAACGCTTTCCCACTTGGCGCTGCGCCAGGCCCAAAAATGGCCATATCTCTGGAGACTGGTCCCACGCCCAAAGAGCCAGCAGGGAAAACTATGCCTTGTTCTAAAGCTCTTTGGGAACCGCTTGCGTAGCCCCACACACCTGGGGGCTGCAGGCTTTCCTGCTGCCTTCAGCCTCAAAACCACCCTTTCCCACTTGGCGCCAAACCAGGCACAAAAATGGCCATATGTCTGGAGACTGGTCCCACGCCCAAAGAGCCAGCAGGGAAAACTATGCCTTGTTCTAAAGCTCTTTGGGAACCGCTTGCGTAGCCCCACACACCTGGGGGCTGCAGGCTTTCCTGCTGCCTTCAGACTCAAAACCACCCTTTCCCACTTGGCGCCATGCCAGGCCCAAAAATGGCCATATGTCTGGAGGTTGGTCCCACGCCCAAAGAGCCAGCAGGGAAAACTATGCCTTGTTCTAAAGCTCTTTGGGAACCGCTTGCGTAGCCCCACACACCTGGGGGCTGCAGGCTTTCCTGCTCTCTTCAGCCTCAAAACCACCCTTTTCCACTTGGCGCTGTGCCAGGCCCAAAAATGGCCATATGTCTGGAGACTGGTCCCACGCCCAAAGAGCCAGCAGGGAAAACTATGCCTTGTTCTAAAGCTCTTTGGGAACCGCTTGCGTAGCCCCACACACCTGGGGGCTGCAGGCTTTCCTGCTGCCTTCAGCCTCAAAACCACCCTTTCCCACTTGGCGCTGCGCCAGGCCCAAAAATGGCCATATGTCTGGAGACTGGTCCCATGCCCAAAGAGCCAGCAGGGAAAACTATGCCTTGTTCTAAAGCTCTTTGGGAACGGCTTGCGTAGCCCCACACACCTGGGGGCTGCAGGCTTTCCTGCTGCCTTCCACCTCAAAAACACACCCTTTTCCACATGGCGTCACGCCAGGCACAAAAATGGCCATATGTCTGGAGACTGGTCCCACGCCCAAAGAGCCAGCAGGGAAAACTATGCCTTGTTCTAAAGCTCTTTGGGAAACGCTTGCGTAGCCCCACACACCTGGGGGCTGCAGGCTTTCCTGCTGCCTTCAGCCTCAAAAGAAACCTTTCGCCATTGGCGCCCCGCCAGGACCAAAAATGGCCATATGTCTGAAGATTGGTCCCACGCCCAAAGAGCCAGCAGGGAAAACTATGCCTTGTTCTAAAGCTCTTTGGGAACCGCTTGCGTAGCCCCACACACCTGGGGGCTGCAGGCTTTCCTGCTGCCTTCAGACTCAAAACAACGCTTTCCCACTTGGCGCTGCGCCAGGCCCAAAAATGGCCATATCTCTGGAGACTGGTCCCACGCCCAAAGAGCCAGCAGGGAAAACTATGCCTTGTTCTAAAGCTCTTTGGGAACCGCTTGCGTAGCCCCACACACCTGGGGGCTGCAGGCTTTCCTGCTGCCTTCAGCCTCAAAACCACCCTTTCCCACTTGGCGCCAAACCAGGCACAAAAATGGCCATATGTCTGGAGACTGGTCCCACGCCCAAAGAGCCAGCAGGGAAAACTATGCCTTGTTCTAAAGCTCTTTGGGAACCGCTTGCGTAGCCCCACACACCTGGGGGCTGCAGGCTTTCCTGCTGCCTTCAGCCTCAAAACCACCCTTTCCCACTTGGCGCCATGCCAGGCCCAAAAAGGGCCATATGTCTGGAGGTTGGTCCCACGCCCAAAGAGCCAGCAGGGAAAACTATGCCTTGTTCTAAAGCTCTTTGGGAACCGCTTGCGTAGCCCCACACACCTGGGGGCTGCAGGCTTTCCTGCTCTCTTCAGCCTCAAAACCACCCTTTTCCACTTGGCGCTGCGCCAGGCCCAAAAATGGCCATATGTCTGGAGACTGATCCCACGCCCAAAGAGCCAGCAGGGAAAACTATGCCTTGTTCTAAAGCTCTTTGGGAACCGCTTGCGTAGCCCCACACACCTGGGGGCTGCAGGCTTTCCTGCTGCCTTCAGCCTCAAAACCACCCTTTCCCACTTGGCGCTGCGCCAGGCCCAAAAATGGCCATATGTCTGGAGACTGGTCCCATGCCCAAAGAGCCAGCAGGGAAAACTATGCCTTGTTCTAAAGCTCTTTGGGAACGGCTTGCGTAGCCCCACACACCTGGGGGCTGCAGGCTTTCCTGCTGCCTTCAACCTCAAAAACACACCCTTTTCCACATGGCGTCACGCCAGGCACAAAAATGGCCATATGTCTGGAGACTGGTCCCACGCCCAAAGAGCCAGCAGGGAAAACTATGCCTTGTTCTAAAGCTCTTTGGGAAACGCTTGCGTAGCCCCACAGACCTGGGGGCTGCAGGCTTTCCTGCTGCCTTCAGCGTCAAAAGAAACCTTTCGCCATTGGCGCCCCGCCAGGCCCAAAAATGGCCATATGTCTGAAGATTGGTCCCACGCCCAAAGAGCCAGCAGGGAAAACTATGCCTTGTTCTAAAGCTCTTTGGGAACCGCTTGCGTAGCCCCACACACCTGGGGGCTGCAGGCTTTCCTGCTGCCTTCAGACTCAAAACAACGCTTTCCCACTTGGCGCTGCGCCAGGCCCAAAAATGGCCATATGTCTGGAGACTGGTCCCACGCCCAAAGAGCCAGCAGGGAAAACTATGCCTTGTTCTAAAGCTCTTTGGGAACCGCTTGCGTAGCCCCACACACCTGGGGGCTGCAGGCTTTCCTGCTGCCTTCAGCCTCAAAACCACCCTTTCCCACTTGGCGCCAAACCAGGCACAAAAATGGCCATATGTCTGGAGACTGGTCCCACGCCCAAAGAGCCAGCAGGGAAAACTATGCCTTGTTCTAAAGCTCTTTGGGAACCGCTTGCGTAGCCCCACACACCTGGGGGCTGCAGGCTTTCCTGCTGCCTTCAGCCTCAAAACCACCCTTTCCCACTTGGCGCCATGCCAGGCCCAAAAATGGCCATATGTCTGGAGACTGGTCCCACGCCCAAAGAGCCAGCAGGGAAAACTATGCCTTGTTCTAAAGCTCTTTTGGAACCGCTTGCGTAGCCCCACACACCTGGGGGGTGCAGGCTTTCCTGCTCTCTTCAGCCTCAAAACCACCCTTTCCCACATGGCGTCACGCCAGGCACAAAAATGGCCATATGTCAGGAGACTGGTCCCACGCCCAAAGAGCCAGCAGGGAAAACTATGCCTTGTTCTAAAGCTCTTTGGGAACCGCTTGCGTAGCCCCACATACCTGGGAGCTGCAGGCTTTCCTGCTCTCCCTCAGCCTCAAAAGCACGCTTTACCACTTGGCGCCGCGCCAGGCCCATAAATGGCCATATGTCAGGAGACTGGTCCCACGCCCAAAGAGCCAGCAGGGAAAACTATGTCTTGTTCTAAAGCTCTTTGGGAACCGCTGGCGTAGCCCCACACACCTGGGGGCTGCAGGCTTTCCTGCTGCCTTCAGCCTCAAAACCACCCTTTCCCACTTGGCGCTGCGCCAGGCCCAAAAATGGCCATATGTCTGGAGACTGGTCCCATGCCCAAAGAGCCAGCAGGGAAAACTATGCCTTGTTCTAAAGCTCTTTGGGAACGGCTTGCGTAGCCCCACACACCTGGGGGCTGCAGGCTTTCCTGCTGCCTTCAACCTCAAAAACACACCCTTTTCCACATGGCGTCACGCCAGGCACAAAAATGGCCATATGTCTGGAGACTGGTCCCACGCCCAAAGAGCCAGCAGGGAAAACTATGCCTTGTTCTAAAGCTCTTTGGGAAACGCTTGCGTAGCCCCACAGACCTGGGGGCTGCAGGCTTTCCTGCTGCCTTCAGCGTCAAAAGAAACCTTTCGCCATTGGCGCCCCGCCAGGCCCAAAAATGGCCATATGTCTGAAGATTGGTCCCACGCCCAAAGAGCCAGCAGGGAAAACTATGCCTTGTTCTAAAGCTCTTTGGGAACCGCTTGCGTAGCCCCACACACCTGGGGGCTGCAGGCTTTCCTGCTGCCTTCAGACTCAAAACAACGCTTTCCCACTTGGCGCTGCGCCAGGCCCAAAAATGGCCATATGTCTGGAGACTGGTCCCACGCCCAAAGAGCCAGCAGGGAAAACTATGCCTTGTTCTAAAGCTCTTTGGGAACCGCTTGCGTAGCCCCACACACCTGGGGGCTGCAGGCTTTCCTGCTGCCTTCAGCCTCAAAACCACCCTTTCCCACTTGGCGCCAAACCAGGCACAAAAATGGCCATATGTCTGGAGACTGGTCCCACGCCCAAAGAGCCAGCAGGGAAAACTATGCCTTGTTCTAAAGCTCTTTGGGAACCGCTTGCGTAGCCCCACACACCTGGGGGCTGCAGGCTTTCCTGCTGCCTTCAGCCTCAAAACCACCCTTTCCCACTTGGCGCCATGCCAGGCCCAAAAATGGCCATATGTCTGGAGACTGGTCCCACGCCCAAAGAGCCAGCAGGGAAAACTATGCCTTGTTCTAAAGCTCTTTTGGAACCGCTTGCGTAGCCCCACACACCTGGGGGGTGCAGGCTTTCCTGCTCTCTTCAGCCTCAAAACCACCCTTTCCCACATGGCGTCACGCCAGGCACAAAAATGGCCATATGTCTGAAGATTGGTCCCACGCCCAAAGAGCCAGCAGGGAAAACTATGCCTTGTTCTAAAGCTCTTTGGGAACCGCTTGCGTAGCCCCACATACCTGGGAGCTGCAGGCTTTCCTGCTCTCCCTCAGCCTCAAAAGCACGCTTTACCACTTGGCGCCGCGCCAGGCCCATAAATGGCCATATGTCAGGAGACTGGTCCCACGCCCAAAGAGCCAGCAGGGAAAACTATGTCTTGTTCTAAAGCTCTTTGGGAACCGCTGGCGTAGCCCCACACACCTGGGGGCTGCAGGCTTTCCTGCTGCCTTCAGCCTCAAAACCACCCTTTCCCACTTGGCATCACGCCAGGCCCAAAAATGGCCATATGTCTGAAGATTGGTCCCACGCCCAAAGAGCCAGCAGTGAAAACTATGCCTTGTTCTAAAGCTCTTTGGGAACCGCTTGCGTAGCCCCACACACCTGGGGGCTGCAGGCTTTCCTGCTCTCTTCAGCCTCAAAACAACCCTTTCCCACTTGGCGCTGCGCCAGGCCCAAAAATGGCCATATGTCTGGAGACTGGTCCCACGCACAAAGAGCCAGCAGGGAAAACTATGCCTTGTTCTAAAGCTCTTTGGGAACCGCTTGCGTAGCCCCACACACCTGGGGGCTGCAGGCTTTCCTGCTGCCTTCAGCCTCAAAACCACCCTTTTCCACATGGCGCCACGCCAGGCACAAAAATGGCCATATGTCTGGAGGTTGGTGCCACGCCCAAAGAGCCAGCAGGGAAAACTATGCCTTGTTCTAAAGCTCTTTGGGAACCGCTTGCGTAGCCCCACACACCTGGGGGCTGCAGGCTTTCCTGCTGCCTTCAGCCTCAAAACCACCCTTTCCCACTTGGTGCCTCTCCAGGCCCAAATTGGCCATATATCTGGAGACTGGTCCCTTTCCCAAACAGCCAGCAGGGAAAACTATGCCTTGTTCTAAAGCTCTTTGGGAACCGCTTGCGTAGCCCCACACACCTGGGGGCTGCAGGCTTTCCTGCTGCCTTCAGACTCAAAACAACGCTTTCCCACTTGGCGCTGCGCCAGGCCCAAAAATGGCCATATCTCTGGAGACTGGTCCCACGCCCAAAGAGCCAGCAGGGAAAACTATGCCTTGTTCTAAAGCTCTTTGGGAACCGCTTGCGTAGCCCCACACACCTGGGGGCTGCAGGCTTTCCTGCTGCCTTCAGCCTCAAAACCACCCTTTCCCACTTGGCGCCATGCCAGGCCCAAAAAGGGCCATATGTCTGGAGGTTGGTCCCACGCCCAAAGAGCCAGCAGGGAAAACTATGCCTTGTTCTAAAGCTCTTTGGGAACCGCTTGCGTAGCCCCACACACCTGGGGGCTGCAGGCTTTCCTGCTCTCTTCAGCCTCAAAACCACCCTTTTCCACTTGGCGCTGCGCCAGGCCCAAAAATGGCCATATGTCTGGAGACTGGTCCCACGCCCAAAGAGCCAGCAGGGAAAACTATGCCTTGTTCTAAAGCTCTTTGGGAACCGCTTGCGTAGCCCCACACACCTGGGGGCTGCAGGCTTTCCTGCTGCCTTCAGCCTCAAAACCACCCTTTCCCACTTGGCGCTGCGCCAGGCCCAAAAATGGCCATATGTCTGGAGACTGGTCCCATGCCCAAAGAGCCAGCAGGGAAAACTATGCCTTGTTCTAAAGCTCTTTGGGAACGGCTTGCGTAGCCCCACACACCTGGGGGCTGCAGGCTTTCCTGCTGCCTTCAACCTCAAAAACACACCCTTTTCCACATGGCGTCACGCCAGGCACAAAAATGGCCATATGTCTGGAGACTGGTCCCACGCCCAAAGAGCCAGCAGGGAAAACTATGCCTTGTTCTAAAGCTCTTTGGGAAACGCTTGCGTAGCCCCACAGACCTGGGGGCTGCAGGCTTTCCTGCTGCCTTCAGCGTCAAAAGAAACCTTTCGCCATTGGCGCCCCGCCAGGCCCAAAAATGGCCATATGTCTGAAGATTGGTCCCACGCCCAAAGAGCCAGCAGGGAAAACTATGCCTTGTTCTAAAGCTCTTTGGGAACCGCTTGCGTAGCCCCACACACCTGGGGGCTGCAGGCTTTCCTGCTGCCTTCAGACTCAAAACAACGCTTTCCCACTTGGCGCTGCGCCAGGCCCAAAAATGGCCATATCTCTGGAGACTGGTCCCACGCCCAAAGAGCCAGCAGGGAAAACTATGCCTTGTTCTAAAGCTCTTTGGGAACCGCTTGCGTAGCCCCACACACCTGGGGGCTGCAGGCTTTCCTGCTGCCTTCAGCCTCAAAACCACCCTTTCCCACTTGGCGCCAAACCAGGCACAAAAATGGCCATATGTCTGGAGACTGGTCCCACGCCCAAAGAGCCAGCAGGGAAAACTATGCCTTGTTCTAAAGCTCTTTGGGAACCGCTTGCGTAGCCCCACACACCTGGGGGCTGCAGGCTTTCCTGCTGCCTTCAGCCTCAAAACCACCCTTTCCCACTTGGCGCCATGCCAGGCCCAAAAATGGCCATATGTCTGGAGACTGGTCCCACGCCCAAAGAGCCAGCAGGGAAAACTATGCCTTGTTCTAAAGCTCTTTGGGAACCGCTTGCGTAGCCCCACACACCTGGGGGCTGCAGGCTTTCCTGCTCTCTTCAGCCTCAAAACAACCCTTTCCCACTTGGCGCTGCGCCAGGCCCAAAAATGGCCATATGTCTGGAGACTGGTCCCACGCACAAAGAGCCAGCAGGGAAAACTATGCCTTGTTCTAAAGCTCTTTGGGAACCGCTTGCGTAGCCCCACACACCTGGGGGCTGCAGGCTTTCCTGCTGCCTTCAGCCTCAAAACCACCCTTTTCCACATGGCGCCACGCCAGGCACAAAAATGGCCATATGTCTGGAGGTTGGTGCCACGCCCAAAGAGCCAGCAGGGAAAACTATGCCTTGTTCTAAAGCTCTTTGGGAACCGCTTGCGTAGCCCCACACACCTGGGGGCTGCAGGCTTTCCTGCTGCCTTCAGCCTCAAAACCACCCTTTCCCACTTGGTGCCTCTCCAGGCCCAAATTGGCCATATATCTGGAGACTGGTCCCTTTCCCAAACAGCCAGCAGGGAAAACTATGCCTTGTTCTAAAGCTCTTTGGGAACGGCTTGCGTAGCCCCACAGACCTGGGGGCTGCAGGCTTTCCTGCTGCCTTCAGCCTCAAAACCACCCTTTCCCACTTGGCATCACGCCAGGCCCAAAAATGGCCATATGTCTGAAGATTGGTCCCACGCCCAAAGAGCCAGCAGGGAAAACTATGCCTTGTTCTAAAGCTCTTTGGGAACCTCTTGCGTAGGCACACACACCTGGGGGCTGCAGGCTTTCCTGCTGCCTTCAGCCTCAAAACCACCCTTTCCCACATTGCGCCGTGCCAGGCACAAAAATCACCATATATCTGGAGATTGGTTCCACGCCCAAAGAGCCAGCAGGGAAAACTATGCCTTGTTCTAAAGCTCTTTGGGAACCGCTTGCGTAGCCCCACACACGTGGGGGCTGCAGGCTTTCCTGGTGCCTTCAGCCTCAAAACAACCCTTTCCAACTTGGCCCCGCGCCAGGCCCAAAAAAGGCCATATGTCTGGAGACTGGTCCCACGCCCAAAGAGCCAGCAGGGAAAACTATGCCTTGTTCTAAAGCTCTTTGGGAACCGCTTGCGTAGCCCCACACACCTGGGGGCTGCAGGCTTTCCTGCTGCCTTCAGCCTCAAAACCACCCTTTCCCACTTGGCGCCAAACCAGGCACAAAAATGGCCATATGTCTGGAGACTGGTCCCACGCCGAAAGAGCCAGCAGGGAAAACTATGCCTTGTTCTAAAGCTCTTTGGGAATCGCTTGCGTAGCCCCACACACCTGGGGGCTGCAGGCTTTCCTGCTGCCTTCAGCCTCAAAACCACCCTTTCCCACTTGGCGCCGTGCCAGGCACAAAAATGGCCATATATCTGGAGATTGGTTCCACGCCCAAAGAGCCAGCAGGGAAAACTATGCCTTGTTCTAAAGCTCTTTGGGAACGGCTTGCGTAGCCCCACACACCTGGGGGCTGCAGGCTTTCCTGCTGCCTTCAGACTCAAACCCACCTTTCCCACATGGCGTCACGCCAGGCACAAAAATGGCCATATTTCTGGAGACTGGTCCCTTTCCCAAAGAGCCAGCAGGGAAAACTATGCCTTGTTCTAAATCTCTTTGGGAACCGCTTGCATAGCCCCACACACCTGGGGGCTGCAGGCTTTCCTGCTGCCTTCAGCCTCAAAACCACCCTTTCCCACTTGGCCCCGCGCCAGGCACAAAAATGGCCATATGTCTGGAGACTGGTCCCACGCCCAAAGAGCCAGCAGGGAAAACTATGCCTTGTTCTAAAGCTCTTTGGGAACCGCTTGCGTAGCCCCACATACCTGGGAGCTGCAGGCTTTCCTGCTCTCCCTCAGCCTCAAAAGCACGCTTTCCCACTTGGCGCCGCGCCAGGCCCAAAAATGGCCATATGTCTGGAGACTGGTCCCACGCCTAAAGAGCCAGCAGGGAAAACTATGTCTTGTTCTAAAGCTCTTTGGGAACCGCTTGCGTAGCCCCACACACCTGGGGGCTGCAGGCTTTCCTGCTGCCTTCAGCCTCAAAACAACCCTTTCCCACTTGGCATCACGCCAGGCCCAAAAATGGCCATATGTCTGAAGATGGGTCCCACGCCCAAAGAGCCAGCAGTGAAAACTATGCCTTGTTCTAAAGCTCTTTGGGAACCGCTTGCGTAGCCCCACACACCTGGGGGCTGCAGGCTTTCCTGCTCTCTTCAGCCTCAAAACAACCCTTTCCCACTTGGCGCTGCGCCTGGCCCAAAAATGGCCATAATTCTGGAGACTGGTCCCACGCCCAAAGAGCCAGCAGGGAAAACTATGCCTTGTTCTAAAGCTCTTTGGGAACCGCTTGCGTAGCCCCACACACCTGGGGGCTGCAGGCTTTCCTGCTGCCTTCAGCCTCAAAACCCCCCTTTCCCACTTGGCGTCACGCCAGGCCCAAAAATGGCCATATGTCTGGATGTTGGTGCCACGCCCAAAGAGCCAGCAGGGAAAACTATGCCTTGTTCTAAAGCTCTTTGGGAACCGCTTGCGTAGCCCCACACACCTGGGGGCTGCAGGCTTTCCTGCTGCCTTCAGCCTCAAAACCACCCTTTCCCACATGGCGCCGTGCCAGGCACAAAAATGGCCATATGTCTGGAGATTGGTTCCACGCCCAAAGAGGCAGCAGGGAAAACTATGCCTTGTTCTAAAGCTCTTTGGGAACCGCTTGCGTAGCCCCACACACCTGGGGGCTGCAGGCTTTCCTGCTCTCTTCAGCCTCAAAACCACCCTTTCCCACTTGGCGCCAAGCCAGGCCCAAAAATGGCCATATGTCTGAAGATGGGTCCCACGCCCAAAGAGCCAGCAGTGAAAACTATGCCTTGTTCTAAAGCTCTTTGGGAACCGCTTGCGTAGCCCCACACACCTGGGGGCTGCAGGCTTTCCTGCTCTCTTCAGCCTCAAAACAACCCTTTCCCACTTGGCGCTGCGCCTGGCCCAAAAATGGCCATAATTCTGGAGACTGGTCCCACGCCCAAAGAGCCAGCAGGGAAAACTATGCCTTGTTCTAAAGCTCTTTGGGAACCGCTTGCGTAGCCCCACACACCTGGGGGCTGCAGGCTTTCCTGCTGCCTTCAGCCTCAAAACCCCCCTTTCCCACTTGGCGTCACGCCAGGCCCAAAAATGGCCATATGTCTGGATGTTGGTGCCACGCCCAAAGAGCCAGCAGGGAAAACTATGCCTTGTTCTAAAGCTCTTTGGGAACCGCTTGCGTAGCCCCACACACCTGGGGGCTGCAGGCTTTCCTGCTGCCTTCAGCCTCAAAACCACCCTTTCCCACATGGCGCCGTGCCAGGCACAAAAATGGCCATATGTCTGGAGATTGGTTCCACGCCCAAAGAGGCAGCAGGGAAAACTATGCCTTGTTCTAAAGCTCTTTGGGAACCGCTTGCGTAGCCCCACACACCTGGGGGCTGCAGGCTTTCCTGCTCTCTTCAGCCTCAAAACCACCCTTTCCCACTTGGCGCCAAGCCAGGCCCAAAAATGGCCATATGTCTGGAGACTGGTCCCACGCCTAAAGAGCCAGCAGGGAAAACTATGCCTTGTTCTAAAGCTCTTTGGGAACCGCTTGCGTAGCCCCACACACCTGGGGGCTGCAGGCTTTCCTGCTGCCTTCAGCCTCAAAACCACCCTTTCCCACTTGGTGCCTCTCCAGGCCCAAATTGGCCATATATCTGGAGACTGGTCCCTTTCCCAAACAGCCAGCAGGGAAAACTATGCCTTGTTCTAAAGCTCTTTGGGAACCGCTTGCGTAGCCCCACACACCTGGGGGCTGCAGGCTTTCCTGCTGCCTTCAGCCTCAAAACCACCCTTTCCCACTTGGCATCACGCCAGGCCCAAAAATGGCCATATGTCTGAAGATTGGTCCCACGCCCAAAGAGCCAGCAGGGAAAACTATGCCTTGTTCTAAAGCTCTTTGGGAACCGCTTGCGTAGCCCCACAGACCTGGGGGCTGCAGGCTTTCCTGCTGCCTTCAGCCTCAAAACCACCCTTTCCCACATGGCGCCGTGCCAGGCACAAAAATGGCCATATATCTGGAGATTGGTTCCACGCCCAAAGAGCCAGCAGGGAAAACTATGCCTTGTTCTAAAGCTCTTTGGGAACCGCTTGCGTAGCCCCACACACCTGGGGGCTGCAGGCTTTCCTGGTGCCTTCAGCCTCAAAACAACCCTTTCCAAATTGGCCCCGCGCCAGGCCCAAAAAAGGCCATATGTCTGGAGACTGGTCCCACGCCCAAAGAGCCAGCAGGGAAAACTATGCCTTGTTCTAAAGCTCTTTGGGAACCGCTTGCGTAGCCCCACACACCTGGGGGCTGCAGGCTTTCCTGCTGCCTTCAGCCTCAAAACCACCCTTTCCCACATGGCACTCCGCCAGGCACAAAAATGGCCATATGTCTGGAGACTGGTCCCACGCCCAAAGAGCCAGCAGGGAAAACTATGCCTTGTTCTAAAGCTCTTTGGGAACCGCTTGCGTAGCCCCACACACCTGGGGGCTGAAGGCTTTCCTGCTGCCTTCAGCCTCAAAAGAAACCTTTCGCAATTGGCGCCGCGCCAGGCACAAAAATGGCCATATGTCTGGAGGTTGGTCCCATTCCCAAAGAGCCAGCAGGGAAAACTATGCCTTGTTCTAAAGCTCTTTGGGAACCGCTTGCGTAGCCCCACACACCTGGGGGCTGCAGTCTTTCCTGCTGCCTTCAGCCTCAAAACAACCCTTTCCCACTTGGCGTCACGCCAGGCCCAAAAATGGCCATATGTCTGGAGGTTGGTGCCACGCCCAAAGAGCCAGCAGGGAAAACTATGCCTTGTTCTAAAGCTCTTTGGGAACCGCTTGCGTAGCCCCACACACCTGGGGGCTGCAGGCTTTCCTGCTGCCTTCAGCCTCAAAACCACCCTTTCCCACATGGCGCCGTGCCAGGCACAAAAATGGCCATATGTCTGGAGATTGGTTCCACGCCCAAAGAGGCAGCAGGGAAAACTATGCCTTGTTCTAAAGCTCTTTGGGAATCGCTTGCGTAGCCCCACACACCTGGGGGCTGCAGGCTTTCCTGCTGACTTCAGCCTCAAAACCACCCTTTTCCACATGGTGCCACGCCAGGCACAAAAATGGCCATATGTCTGGAGGTTGCTCCCACGCCCAAAGAGTCAGCAGGGAAAACTATGCCTTGTTCTAAAGCTCTTTGGGAACCGCTTGCGTAGCCCCACACACGTGGGGGCTGCAGGCTTTCCTGCTGCCTTCAGCCTCAAAACCACCCTTTCCCACATGGCGCCGTGCCATGCACAAAAATGGCCATATATCTGGAGACTGGTCCCACGCCCAAAGAGCCAGCAGGGAAAACTATGCCTTGTTCTAAAGCTCTTTGGGAACCGCTTGCGTAGCCCCACACACCTGGGGGCTGCAGGCTTTCCTGCTGCCTTCAGCCTCAAAACCACCCTTTCCCACTTGGCGCCAAGCCAGGCCCAAAAATGGCCATATGTCTGGAGACTGGTCCCATGCCCAAAGAGCCAGCAGGGAAAACTATGCCTTGTTCTAAAGCTCTTTGGGAACCGCTTGCGTAGCCCCACACACCTGGGGGCTGCAGGCTTTCCTGCTGACTTCAGCGTCAAAACCACCCTTTCCCACTTAGTGCCTCTCCAGGCCCAAAATGGCCATATGTCTGGAGACTGGTCCCACGCCCAAAGAGCCAGCAGGGAAAACTATGCCTTGTTCTAAAGCTCTTTGGGAACCGCTTGCGTAGCCCCACACACCTGGGGGCTGCAGGCTTTCCTGCTGCCTTCAGCCTCAAAACCACCCTTTCCCACATGGCGCCGTGCCATGCACAAAAATGGCCATATATCTGGAGACTGGTCCCACGCCCAAAGAGCCAGCAGGGAAAACTATGCCTTGTTCTAAAGCTCTTTGGGAACCGCTTGCGTAGCCCCACACACCTGGGGGCTGCAGGCTTTCCTGCTGACTTCAGCGTCAAAACCACCCTTTCCCACTTGGTGCCTCTCCAGGCCCAAAATGGCCATATGTCTGGAGACTGGTCCCACGCCCAAAGAGCCAGCAGGGAAAACTATGCCTTGTTCTAAAGCTCTTTGGGAACCGCTTGGGTAGCCCCACAGACCTGGGGGCTGCAGGCTTTCCTACTCTCTTCAGCCTCAAAACAACCCTTTCCCACTTGGCGCTGCGCCAGGCCCAAAAATGGCCATATGTCTGGAGACTGGTCCCACGCCCAAAGAGCCAGCAGGGAAAACTATGCCTTGTTCTAAAGCTCTTTGGGAACCGCTTGCGTAGCCCCACACACCTGGGGGCTGCAGGCTTTCCTGCTGCCTTCAGCCTCAAAACCACCCTTTCCCACATTGCGCCGTGCCAGGCACAAAAATGGCCATATATCTGGAGATTGGTTCCAAGCCCAAAGAGCCAGCAGGGAAAAAAATGCCTTGTTCTAAAGCTCTTTGGGAACCGCTTGCGTAGCCCCACACACCTGGGGGCTGCAGGCTTTCCTGCTGCCTTCAGCCTCAAAACCACCCTTTCCCACATGGCGCCGTGCCAGGCACAAAAATGGCCATATATCTGGAGAATGGTTCCACGCCCAAAGAGCCAGCAGGGAAAACTATGCCTTGTTCTAAAGCTCTTTGGGAACCGCTTGCGTAGCCCCACACACCTGGGGGCTGCAGGCTTTAATGCTGCCTTCAGCCTCAAAACCACCCTTTCCCACTTGGCCCCGCGCCAGGCCCAAAAATGGCCGTATGTCTGGAGACTGGTCCCACGCCCAAAGAGCCAGCAGGGAAAACTATGCCTTGTTCTAAAGCTCTTTGGGAACCGCTTGCGTAGCCGCACACACCTGGGGGCTGCAGGCTTTCATGCTGCCTTCAGCCTCAAAACCACCCTTTCCCACATGGCACTCCGCCAGGCACAAAAATGGCCATATGTCTGCAAGTTGGTCCCACGCCCACAGAGCCAGCAGGGAAAACTATGCCTTGTTCTAAAGCTCTTTGGGAACTGCTTGCATAGCCCCACACACCTGGGGGCTGCAGGCTTTCCTGCTGCCTTCAGCCTCAAAACCACCCTTTCCCATATGGCACTCCGCCAGGCACAAAAATGGCCATATGTCTGGAGACTGGTCCCACGCCCAAAGAGCCAGCAGGGAAAACTATGCCTTGTTCTAAAGCTCTTTGGGAACCGCTTGCGTAGCCCCACACACCTGGGGGCTGAAGGCTTTCCTGCTGCCTTCAGCCTCAAAAGAAACCTTTCGCAATTGGCGCTGCGCCAGGCCCAAAAATGGCCATATGTCTGGGGGTTGGTCCTATTCCCAAAGAGCCAGCAGGGAAAACTATGCCTTGTTCTAAAGCTCTTTGGGAACCGCTTGCGTAGCCCCACACACCTGGGGGCTGCAGTCTTTCCTGCTGCCTTCAGCCTCAAAACCACCCTTTCCCACTTGGCGCTGAGCCAGGCCCAAAAATGGCCATTAGTCTGGAGACTGGTCCCACGCCCAAAGAGCCAGCAGGGAAAACTATGCCTTGTTCTAAAGCTCTTTGGGAACCGCTTGCGTAGCCCCACACACCTGGGGGCTGCAGGCTTTCCTGCTGCCTTCAGCCTCAAAACCACCCTTTCCCACATGGCGCCGTGCCAGGCACAAAAATGGCCATATGTCTGGAGATTGGTTCCACGCCCAAAGAGCCAGCAGGGAAAACTATGCCTTGTTCTAAAGCTCTTTGGGAACCGCTTGCGTAGCCCCACACACGTGGGGGCTGCAGGCTTTCCTGCTGACTTCAGCGTCAAAACCACCCTTTCCCACTTGGTGCCTCTCCAGGCCCAAAAATGGCCATATGTCTGGAGACTGGTCCCACGCCCAAAGAGCCAGCAGGGAAAACTATGCCTTGTTCTAAAGCTCTTTGGGAACCGCTTGCGTAGCCCCACACACCTGGGGGCTGCAGGCTTTCCTGCTGCCTTCAGCCTCAAAACCACCCTTTCCCACTTGGCCCCGCGCCAGGCACAAAAATTGCCATATATCTGGAAATTGGTTCCACGCCCAAAGAGCCAGCAGGGAAAACTATGCCTTGTTCTATAGCTCTTTGGGAACCGCTTGCGTAGCCCCACACACCTGGGGGCTGCAGGCTTTCCTGCTGCCTTCAGACTCAAAACCACCCTTTCCAACTTGGCCCCGCGCCAGGCCCAAAAATGGCCATATGTCTGGAGACTGGTCCCACGCCCAAAGAGCCAGCAGGGAAAACTATGCCTTGTTCTAAAGCTCTTTGGGAACCGCTTGCGTAGCCACACACACCTGGGGGCTGCAGGCTTTCCTGCTGCCTTCAGCCTCAAAACCACCCTTTCCCACTTGGCCCCGCGCCAGGCCCAAAAATGGCCATATGTCTGGAGACTGGTCCCACGCCCAAAGAGCCAGCAGGGAAAACTATGCCTTGTTCTAAAGCTCTTTGGGAACCGCTTGCGTAGCCCCACACACCTGGGGGCTGCAGGCTTTCATGCTGCCTTCAGCCTCAAAACCACCCTTTCCCACATGGCACTCCGCCAGGCACAAAAATGGCCATATGTCTGCAAGTTGGTCCCACGCCCACAGAGCCAGCAGGGAAAACTATGCCTTGTTCTAAAGCTCTTTGGGAACCGCTTGCGTAGCCCCACACACCTGGGGGCTGCAGGCTTTCCTGCTGCCTTCAGCCTCAAAACCACCCTTTCCCACATGGCACTCCGCCAGGCACAAAAATGGCCATATGTCTGGAGACTGGTCCCACGCCCAAAGAGCCAGCAGGGAAAACTATGCCTTGTTCTAAAGCTCTTTGGGAACGGCTTGCGTAGCCCCACACACCTGGGGGCTGAAGGCTTTCCTGCTGCCTTCAGCCTCAAAAGAAACCTTTCGCAATTGGCGCTGCGCCAGGCCCAAAAATGGCCATATGTCTGGAGGTTGGTCCTATTCCCAAAGAGCCAGCAGGGAAAACTATGCCTTGTTCTAAAGCTCTTTGGGAACGGCTTGCGTAGCCCCACAGACCTGGGGGCTGCAGGCTTTCCTGCTGCCTTCAGCCTCAAAACCACCCTTTTCCACATGGCGCCACGCCAGGCACAAAAATGGCCATATGTCTGGAGGGTGGTCCCACGCCCAAAGAGCCAGCAGGGAAAACTATGCCTTGTTCTAAAGCTCTTTGGGAACCGCTTGCGTAGCCCCACACACCTGGGGGCTGCAGGCTTTCCTGCTGCCTTCAGCCTCAAAACCACCCTTTCCCACATGGCGCCGTGCCAGGCACAAAAATGGCCATATGTCTGGAGACTGGTCCCACGCCCAAAGAGCCAGCAGGGAAAAATATGCCTTGTTCTAAAGCTCTTTGGGAACCGCTTGCGTAGCCCCACACACCTGGGGGCTGCAGGCTTTCCTGCTGCCTTCAGCCTCAAAACAACCCTTTCCCACTTGGTGCTGCGCACGGCCCAAAAATGGCCATATGTCTGGAGAATGGTCCCACGCCCAAAGAGCCAGCAGGGAAAACTATGCCTTGTTCTAAAGCTCTTTGGGAACCGCTTGCGTAGCCCCACACACCTGGGGGCTGCAGGCTTTCCTGCTGCCTTCAGCCTCAAAACCACCCTTTTCCACATGGCGCAACGCCAGGCACAAAAATGGCCATATGTCTGGAGGTTGGTGCCACGCCCAAAGAGCCAGCAGGGAAAACTATGCCTTGTTCTAAAGCTCTTTGGGAACCACTTGCGTAGCCCCACAGACCTGGGGGCTGCAGGCTTTCCTGCTGACTTCAGCGTCAAAAACACCCTTTCCCACTTGGTGCCTCTCCAGGCCCAAAATGGCCATATGTCTGGAGACTGGTCCCACGCCCAAAGAGCCAGCAGGGAAAACTATGCCTTGTTCTAAAGCTCTTTGGGAACCGCTTGCGTAGCCCCACACACCTGGGGGCTGCAGGCTTTCCTGCTGCCTTCAGCCTCAAAACCACCCTTTCCCACTTGGCGCTGCGCCTGGCCCAAAAATGGCCATATGTCTGGAGACTGGTCCCACGCCCAAAGAGCCAGCAGGGAAAACTATGCCTTGTTCTAAAGCTCTTTGGGAACCGCTTGCGTAGCCCCACACACCTGGGGGCTGCAGGCTTTCCTGCTGCCTTCAGCCTCAAAACCACCCTTTCCCACATGGCGTCACGCCAGGCCCAAAAATGGCCATATGTCTGGAGACTGGTCCCACGCCCAAAGAGCCAGCTGGGAAAACTATGCCTTGTTCTAAAGCTCTTTGGGAACCGCTTGCGTAGCCCCACACACCTGGGGGCTGCAGGCTTTCCTGCTGCCTTCAGCCTCAAAACAACCCTTTCCCACTTGGTGCTGCGCACGGCCCAAAAATGGCCATATGTCTGGAGAATGGTCCCACGCCCAAAGAGCCAGCAGGGAAAACTATGCCTTGTTCTAAAGCTCTTTGGGAACCGCTTGCGTAGCCCCACACACCTGGGGGCTGCAGGCTTTCCTGCTGCCTTCAGCCTCAAAACCACCCTTTTCCACATGGCGCAACGCCAGGCACAAAAATGGCCATATGTCTGGAGGTTGGTGCCACGCCCAAAGAGCCAGCAGGGAAAACTATGCCTTGTTCTAAAGCTCTTTGGGAACCACTTGCGTAGCCCCACAGACCTGGGGGCTGCAGGCTTTCCTGCTGACTTCAGCGTCAAAAACACCCTTTCCCACTTGGTGCCTCTCCAGGCCCAAAATGGCCATATGTCTGGAGACTGGTCCCACGCCCAAAGAGCCAGCAGGGAAAACTATGCCTTGTTCTAAAGCTCTTTGGGAACCGCTTGCGTAGCCCCACACACCTGGGGGCTGCAGGCTTTCCTGCTGCCTTCAGCCTCAAAACCACCCTTTCCCACTTGGCGCTGCGCCTGGCCCAAAAATGGCCATATGTCTGGAGACTGGTCCCACGCCCAAAGAGCCAGCAGGGAAAACTATGCCTTGTTCTAAAGCTCTTTGGGAACCGCTTGCGTAGCCCCACACACCTGGGGGCTGCAGGCTTTCCTGCTGCCTTCAGCCTCAAAACCACCCTTTCCCACATGGCGTCACGCCAGGCCCAAAAATGGCCATATGTCTGGAGACTGGTCCCACGCCCAAAGAGCCAGCTGGGAAAACTATGCCTTGTTCTAAAGCTCTTTGGGAACCACTTGCGTAGCCCCACACACCTGGGGGCTGCAGGCTTTCCTGCTGCCTTCAGCCTCAAAACCACCCTTTCCCACTTGGCGCCACGCCAGGCACAAAAATGGCCATATGTCTGGAGGTTGGTCCCACGCCCAAAGAGCCAGCAGGGAAAACTATGCCTTGTTCTAAAGCTCTTTGGGAACCGCTTGCGTAGCCCCACACACCTGGGGGCTGCAGGCTTTCCTGCTGCCTTCAGCCTCAAAACCACCCTTTCCCACATGGCGCCGTGCCAGGCACAAAAATGGCAATATGTCTGGAGATTGGTCCCACGCCCAAAGAGCCAGCAGGGAAAACTATGCCTTGTTCTAAAGCTCTTTGGGAATCGCTTGCGTAGCCCCACACACCTGGGGGCTGCAGGCTTTCCTGCTGCCGTCAACCTCAAAACCACCCTTTCCCACTTGGTGCCTCTCCAGGCCCAAAATGGCCATATGTCTGGAGACTGGTCCCACGCCCAAAGAGCCAGCAGGGAAAACTATGCCTTGTTCTAAAGCTCTTTGGGAACCGCTTGCGTAGCCCCACACACCTGGGGGCTGCAGGCTTTCCTGCTGCCTTCAGCCTCAAAACAACCCTTTCCCACTTAGCGCTGCGCACGGCCCAAAAATGGCCATATGTCTGGAGAATGGTCCCACGCCCAAAGAGCCAGCAGGGAAAACTATGCCTTGTTCTAAAGCTCTTTGGGAACCGCTTGCGTAGCCCCACAGACCTGGGGGCTGCATTCTTTCCTGCTGCCTTCAGCCTCAAAACCACCCTTTTCCACATGGCGCCACGCCAGGCCCAAAAATGGCCATATGTCTGGAGGTTGGTCCCACGCCCAAAGAGCCAGCAGGGAAAACTATGCCTTGCTCTAAAGCTCTTTGGGAACCACTTGCGTAGCCCCACAGACCTGGGGGCTGCAGGCTTTCCTGCTGCCTTCAGCCTCAAAACCACCCTTTTCCACATGGCGCCACGCCAGGCACAGGCGCCAGGTGTGTGGGGCTACGCAAGCCGTTCCCAAAGAGCTTTAGAACAAGGCATAGTTTTCCCTGCTGGCTCTTTGGGCGTGGGACCAATCTCCAGACATATGGCCATTTTTGGGCCTGGTGCGTCGCCAAGTCGGAAAGGGATCTTTTGAGGCTGAAGAGAGCAGGAAAGCCTGCAGCCCCCAGGTGTGTGGGGCTACGCAAGCGGTTCCCAAAGAGCTTTAGAACAAGGCATAGTTTTCCCTGCTGGCTCTTTGGGCGTGGGACCAGTCTCCAGACATATGGCCCTTTTTGGGCCTGGCGAGGCGCCAAGTGGGAAAGGGTGGTTTTGAGGCTGAAGGCAGCAGGAAAGCCTGCAGCCCTCAGCTGTGTGGGGCTACGCAAGCGGTTCCCAAAGAGCTTTAGAACAAGGCATAGTTTTCCCTGCTGGCTCTTTGGGCGTGGGACCAAACTCCAGACATATGGCCATTTTTGTACCTGGCGTGGCGCCATGTTGAAAAGGGTGGTTTTGAGGCTGAAAGCGAGAGAAAAGCCTGCAGCCCCCAGGTGTGTGGGGCTACGCAAGCGGTTCCCAAAGAGCTTTAGAACAAGGCATAGTTTTCCCTGCTGGCTCTTTGGGCGTGGGACCAACCTCCAGACATATGGCCATTTTTGGGCCTGGCGCAGCGCCAAGTGGGAAAGGGTTGTTTTGAGGCTGAAGGCAGCAGGAAAGCCTGCAGCCCCCAGGTGTGTGGGGCTACGCAAGCCGTTCCCAAAGAGCTTTAGAACAAGGCATAGTTTTCCCTGCTGGCTCTTTGGGCGTGGGACCAACCTCCAGACATATGGCCATTTTTGTGCCTGGCGTGACGCCATGTCGAAAAGGGTGCTTTTGAGGCTGAAGGCAGCAGGAAAGCCTGCAGATCCCAGGTCTGTGGGGTTACGCAAGCGGTTCCCAAAGAGCTTTAGAACAAGGCATAGTTTTCCCTGCTAGCTCTTTGGGCGTGGGACCAACCTCCAGACATATGGCCATTTTCGGGCCTGGCTTGGCGCCAAGTGGGAAAGGGTGGTTTTGAGGCTGAAAGCGCGAGAAAAGCCTGCAGCCCCCAGTTTCTGTGGGGCTACGCAAGCGGTTCCCAAATAGCTTTAGAACAAGGCATAGTTTTCCCTGCTGGCTCTTTGGGCGTGGTACCAGTCTCCAGACATATGGCCATTTTTGGGCCTGGCGCGGCGCCAAGTGGGAAAGCGTGCTTTTGAGGCTGAAGAGAGCAGGAAAGCCTGCAGCCCCCAGGTGTGTGGGGCTACGCAAGCGGTTCCCAAAGAGCTTTAGAACAAGGCATAGTTTTCCCTGCTGGCTCTTTGGGCGTGGGACCAATCTTCAGACATATGGCCATTTTTGGTCCTGGCGCGGCGCCAAGTGGGAAAGGGTTCTTTTGAGGCTGAAGGCAGCAGGAAAGCCTGCAGCCCCCAGGTGTGTGGGGCTACGCAAGCGTTTCCCAAAGAGCTTTAGAACAAGGCATAGTTTTCCCTGCTGGCTCTTTGGGCGTGGGACCAACCTCCAGACATATGGCCATTTTTGTGCCTGGCGTGACGCCATGTGGGAAAGGTGGTTTTGAGGCTGACGGCAGCAGGAAAGCCTGCAGCCCCCAGGTGTGTGGGGCCACGCAAGCGGTTCCCAAAGAGCTTTAGAACAAGGCATAGTTTTCCCTGCTGGCTCTTTGGGAAAGGGACCAGTCTCCAGAAATATGGCCATTTTTGGGCCTGTCACGATGGCAAGTGGGAAAGGGTGGGTTTGAGGCTGAAGGCAGCAGGAAAGCCTGCAGCCCGCAGGTCTGTGGGGCCACGCAAGCGGTTCCCAAAGAGCTTTAGAACAAGGCATAGTTTTCCCTGCTGGCTCTTTGGGCGTGGGACCAGTCTCCAGACATATGGCCATTTTTGGGCCTGGCGCAGCGCCAAGTGGGAAAGGGTGGTTTTGAGGCTGAAACCGCGAGAAAAGCCTGCAGCCCCCAGTTTGTCTGGGTCTACGCAAGCGGTTCCCAAAGAGCTTTAGAACAAGGCATAGTTTTCCCTGCTGGCTCTTTGGGCGTTGGAGCGGTCTCCAGAGATATGGCCATTTTTGTGCCTGGCGTGGGGCCAAGTGGGAAAGGGTGGTTTTGAGGCTGAAGGCAGCAGGAAAGCCTGCAGCCCCCAGGTGTGTGGGGCTACGCAAGCGGTTCCCAAAGAGCTTTAGAACAAGGCATAGTTTTCCCTGCTGGCTCTTTGGGCGTGGGACCAGTCTCCAGACATATGGCCATTTTTGTTCCTGGCGTGGCGCCATGTTGAAAAGGGTGGTTTTGAGGCTGAAAGAGAGAGAAAAGCCTGCAGCCCCCAGGTGTGTGGGGCTACGCAAGCCGTTCCCAAAGAGCTTTAGAACAAGGCATAGTTTTCCCTGCTGGCTCTTTGGGCGTGGGACCAGTCTCCAGACATATGGCCATTTTTGGGCCTGGCGCAGCGCCAAGTGGGAAAGGGTTGTTTTGAGGCTGAAGGCAGCAGGAAAGCCTGCAGCCCCCAGGTGTGTGGGGCTACGCAAGCCGTTCCCAAAGAGCTTTAGAACAAGGCATAGTTTTCCCTGCTGGCTCTTTGGGCGTGGGACCAGTCTCCAGACATATGGCCATTTTTGGGCCTGGCGCGATGCCAAGTGGGAAAGGGTTCTTTTGAGGCTGAAGGCAGCAGGAAAGCCTGCAGCCCCCAGGTGTGTGGGGCTACGCAAGCGGTTCCCAAAGAGCTTTAGAACAAGACATAGTTTTCCCTGCTGGCTCTTTGGGCGTGGGACCAACCTCCAGACATATGGCCATTTTTGTGCCTGGCGTGACGCCATGTGGAAAAGGGTGCTTCTGAGGTTGGAGGCAGCAGGAAAGCGTGCAGCCCCCAGGTCTGTGGGGCTACGCAAGCGGTTCCCAAAGAGCTTTAGAACAAGGCATAGTTTTCCCTGCTGGCTCTTTGGGCGTGGGACCAACCTCCAGACATATGGCCATTTTTGGGCCTGGCGTGACGCCATGTGGAAAAGGGTGCTTTTGAGGCTGAAGGCAGCAGGAAAGCCTGCAGATCACAGGTCTGTGGGGTTACGCAAGCGGTTCCCAAAGAGCTTTAGAACAAGGCATAGTTTTCCCTGCTAGCTCTTTGGGCGTGGGACCAACCTCCAGACATATGGCCATTTTCGGGCCTGGCGCAGCGCCAAGTGGGAAAGGGTGGTTTTGAGGCTGAAAGCGCGAGAAAAGCCTGCAGCCCCCAGTTTCTGTGGGGCTACGCAAGCGGTTCCCAAATAGCTTTAGAACAAGGCATAGTTTTCCCTGCTGGCTCTTTGGGCGTGGTACCAGTCTCCAGACATATGGCCATTTTTGGGCCTGGCGCGGCGCCAAGTGGGAAAGGGTGTTTTTGAGGCTGAAGAGAGCAGGAAAGCCTGCAGCCCCCAGGTGTGTGGGGCTACGCAAGTGGTTCCCAAAGACCTTTAGAACAAGGCATAGTTTTCCCTGCTGGCTCTTTGGGCGTGGGACCAATCTTCAGACATATGGCCATTTTTGGGCCTGGCGCGGCGCCAAGTGGGAAAGGGTTCTTTTGAGGCTGAAGGCAGCAGGAAAGCCTGCAGCCCCCAGGTGTGTGGGGCTACGCAAGCGTTTCCCAAAGAGCTTTAGAACAAGGCATAGTTTTCCCTGCTGGCTCTTTGGGCGTGGGACCAACCTCCAGACATATGGCCATTTTTGTGCCTGGCGTGACGCCATGTGGGAAAGGTGGTTTTGAGGCTGAAGGCAGCAGGAAAGCCTGCAGCCCCCAGGTGTGTGGGGCCACGCAAGCGGTTCCCAAAGAGCTTTAGAACAAGGCATAGTTTTCCCTGCTGGCTCTTTGGGCGTGGGACCAGTCTCCAGACATATGGCCATTTTTGGGCCTGGCGCAGCGCCAAGTGGGAAAGGGTGGTTTTGAGGCTGAAACCGCGAGAAAAGCCTGCAGCCCCCAGTTTGTGTGGGGCTACGCAAGCGGTTCCCAAAGAGCTTTAGAACAAGGCATAGTTTTCCCTGCTGGCTCTTTGGGCGTTGGAGCGGTCTCCAGAGATATGGCCATTTTTGTGCCTGGCGTGGCGCCATGTTGAAAAGGGTGGTTTTGAGGCTGAAAGCGAGAGAAAAGCCTGCAGCCCCCAGGTGTGTGGGGCTACGCAAGCCGTTCCCAAAGAGCTTTAGAACAAGGCATAGTTTTCCCTGCTGGCTCTTTGGGCGTGGGACCAACCTCCAGACATATGGCCATTTTTGGGCCTGGCGCAGCGCCAAGTGGGAAAGGGTTGTTTTGAGGCTGAAGGCAGCAGGAAAGCCTGCAGCCCCCAGTTGTGTGGGGCTACGCAAGCGGTTCCCAAAGAGCTTTAGAACAAGGCATAGTTTTCCCTGCTGGCTCTTTGGGCGTGGGACCAGTCTCCAGACATATGGCCATTTTTGGGCCTGGCGCGATGCCAAGTGGGAAAGGGTGGTTTTGAGGCTGAAGGCAGCAGGAAAGCCTGCAGCCCCCAGGTGTGTGGGGCTACGCAAGCGGTTCCCAAAGAGCTTTAGAACAAGGCATAGTTTTCCCTGCTGTCTCTTTGGGCGTGGGACCAACCTCCAGACATATGGCCATTTTTGTGCCTGGCGTGACGCCATGTGGAAAAGGGTGCTTCTGAGGTTGGAGGCAGCAGGAAAGCGTGCAGCCCCCAGGTGTGTGGGGCTACGCAAGCGGTTCCCAAAGAGCTTTAGAACAAGGCATAGTTTTCCCTGCTGGCTCTTTGGGCGTGGGACCAACCTCCAGACATATGGCCATTTTTGTGCCTGGCGTGACGCCATGTGAAAAAGGGTGCTTTTGAGGCTGAAGGCAGCAGGAAAGCCTGCAGATCCCAGGTCTGTGGGGTTACGCAAGCGGTTCCCAAAGAGCTTTAGAACAAGGCATAGTTTTCCCTGCTAGCTCTTTGGGCGTGGTTCCAACCTCCAGACATATGGCCATTTTCGGGCCTGGCGCAGCACCAAGTGGGAAAGGGTGGTTTTGAGGCTGAAAGCGCGAGAAAAGCCTGCAGCCCCCAGTTTCTGTGGGGCTACGCAAGCGGTTCCCAAATAGCTTTAGAACAAGGCATAGTTTTCCCTGCTGGCTCTTTGGGCGTGGTACCAGTCTCCAGACATATGGCCATTTTTGGGCCTGGCGCGGTGCCAAGTGGGAAAGCGTGCTTTTGAGGCTGAAGAGAGCAGGAAAGCCTGCAGCCCCCAGGTGTGTGGGGCTACGCAAGTGGTTCCCAAAGACCTTTAGAACAAGGCATAGTTTTCCCTGCTGGCTCTTTGGGCGTGGGACCAATCTTCAGACATATGGCCATTTTTGGGCCTGGCGCGGCGCCAAGTGGGAAAGGGTTCTTTTGAGGCTGAAGGCAGCAGGAAAGCCTGCAGCCCCCAGGTGTCTGGGGCTACGCAAGCGTTTCCCAAAGAGCTTTAGAACAAGGCATAGTTTTCCCTGCTGGCTCTTTGGGCGTGGGACCAACCTCCAGACATATGGCCATTTTTGTGCCTGGCGTGACGCCATGTGGAAAAGGGTGCTTCTGAGGTTGGAGGCAGCAGGAAAGCGTGCAGCCCCCAGGTCTGTGGGGCTACGCAAGCGGTTCCCAAAGAGCTTTAGAACAAGGCATAGTTTTCCCTGCTGGCTCTTTGGGCGTGGGACCAGTCTCCAGACATATGGCCATTTTTGGGCCTGGCGCGATGCCAAGTGGGAAAGGGTTCTTTTGAGGCTGAAGGCAGCAGGAAAGCCTGCAGCCCCCAGGTGTGTGGGGCTACGCAAGCGGTTCCCAAAGAGCTTTAGAACAAGGCATAGTTTTCCCTGCTGGCTCTTTGGGCGTGGGACCAACCTCCAGACATATGGCCATTTTTGTGCCTGGCGTGACGCCATGTGGAAAAGGGTGGTTTTGAGGCTGAAGGCAGCAGGAAAGCCTGCAGCCCCCAGGTGTGTGGGGCTACGCAAGCGATTCCCAAAGAGCTTTAGAACAAGGCATAGTTTTCCCTGCTGCCTCTTTATGCGTGGGACCAATTTCCATTCATATGGCCAGTTTTATGCCTGGCGGAGCGCCAAGTAGGAAAGGGTGGTTTTGAGGCTGAAGGCAGCAGGAAAGCCTGCAGCCCCCAGGTGTGTGGGGCTACGCAAGCGATTCCCAAAGAGCTTTAGAACAAGGCATAGTTTTCCCTGCTGGCTCTTTGGGCGTGGGACCAGTCTCCAGACATATGGCCATTTTTGGGCCTGGCGCGGCGCCAAGTGGGAAAGCGTGCTTTTGAGGCTGAAGAGAGCAGGAAAGCCTGCAGCCCCCAGGTGTGTGGGGCTACGCAAGCGGTTCCCAAAGAGCTTTAGAACAAGGCATAGTTTTCCCTGCTGGCTCTTTGGGCGTGGGACCAATCTTCAGACATATGGCCATTTTTGGGCCTGGTGCGGCGCCAAGTGGGAAAGGGTTCTTTTGAGGCTGAAGGCAGCAGGAAAGCCTGCAGCCCCCAGGTGTGTGGGGCTACGCAAGAGGTTCCCAAAGAGCTTTAGAACAAGGAATAGTTTTCCCTGCTGGCTCTTTGGGCGTGGGACCAACCTCCAGACATATGGCCATTTTTGTGCCTGGCGTGACGCCATGTGGGAAAGGTGGGTTTGAGGCTGAAGGCAGCAGGAAAGCCTGCAGCCCCCAGGTGTGTGGGGCCACGCAAGCGGTTCCCAAAGAGCTTTAGAACAAGGCATAGTTTTCCCTGCTGGCTCTTTGGGAAAGGGACCAGTCTCCAGAAATATGGCCATTTTTGGGCCTGTCACGATGCCAAGTGGGAAATGGTGGTTTTGAGGCTGAAGGCAGCAGGAAAGCCTGCAGCCCCCAGGTGTGTGGGGCTACGCAAGCCGTTCCCAAAGAGCTATAGAACAAGGCATAGTTTTCCCTGCTGGCTCTTTGGGCGTGGGACCAACTTCCAGACATATGGCCATTTTTGTGCCTGGCTTGGCGCCAAGTGGGAAAGGGTGGTTTTGAGGCTGAAGGCAGCAGGAAAGCCTGCAGCCCCCAGGTGTGTGGGGCTACGCAAGAGGTTCCCAAAGAGCTTTAGAACAAGGCATAGTTTTCCCTGCTGGCTCTTTGGGCGTGGGACCAGTCTCCAGACATATGGCCATTTTTGGGCCTGGCGAGGCGCCAAGTGGGAAAGGGTGGTTTTGAGGCTGAAGGCAGCAGGAAAGCCTGCAGCCCCCAGGTGTGTGGGGCTACGCAAGCGGTTCCCAAAGAGCTTTAGAACAAGGCATAGTTTTCCCTGCTGGCTCTTTGGGCGTGGGACCAAACTCCAGACATATGGCCATTTTTGTACCTGGCGTGGCGCCATGTTGAAAAGGGTGGTTTTGAGGCTGAAAGCGAGAGAAAAGCATGCAGCCCCCAGGTGTGTGGGGCTACGCAAGCGGTTCCCAAAGAGCTTTAGAACAAGGCATAGTTTTCCCTGCTGGCTCTTTGGGCGTGGGACCAACCTCCAGACATATGGCCATTTTTGGGCCTGGCGCAGCGCCAAGTGGGAAAGGGTTGTTTTGAGGCTGAAGAGAGCAGGAAAGCCTGCAGCCCCCAGGTGTGTGGGGCTACGCAAGCGGTTCCCAAAGAGCTTTAGAACAAGGCATAGTTTTCCCTGCTGGCTCTTTCGGCGTGGGACCAATCTCCAGACATATGGCCATTTCTGGGCCTGGCGCGATGCCAAGTGGGAAAGCGTGCTTTTGAGGCTGAAGAGAGCAGGAAAGCCTGCAGCCCCCAGGTGTGTGGGGCTACGCAAGCGGTTCCCAAAGAGCTTTAGAACAAGGCATAGTTTTCCCTGCTGGCTCTTTGGGCGTGGGACCAACCTCCAGACATATGGCCATTTTTGTGCCTGGCGTGACGCCATGTGGAAAAGGGTGCTTCTGAGGTTGGAGGCAGCAGGAAAGCGTGCAGCCCCCAGGTCTGTGGGGCTACGCAAGCGGTTCCCAAAGAGCTTTAGAACAAGGCATAGTTTTCCCTGCTGGCTCTTTGGGCGTGGGACCAGTCTCCAGACATATGGCCATTTTTGGGCCTGGCGCGATGCCAAGTGGGAAAGGGTTCTTTTGAGTCTGAAGGCAGCAGGAAAGCCTGCAGCCCCCAGGTGTGTGGGGCTACGCAAGCGGTTCCCAAAGAGCTTTAGAACAAGGCATAGTTTTCCCTGCTGGCTCTTTGGGCGTGGGACCAGTCTCCAGACATATGGCCATTTTTGGGCCTGGCGCAGCGCCAAGTGGGAAAGGGTTGTTTTGAGGCTGAAGGCAGCAGGAAAGCCTGCAGCCCCCAGGTGTGTGGGGCTACGCAAGCGGTTCCCAAAGAGCTTTAGAACAAGGCATAGTTTTCCCTGCTGGCTCTTTGGGCGTGGGACCAGTCTCCAGACATATGGCCATTTTTGGGCCTGGCGCGATGCCAAGTGGGAAAGGGTTCTTTTGAGGCTGAAGGCAGCAGGAAAGCCTGCAGCCCCCAGGTGTGTGGGGCTACGCAAGCGGTTCCCAAAGAGCTTTAGAACAAGACATAGTTTTCCCTGCTGGCTCTTTGGGCGTGGGACCAACCTCCAGACATATGGCCATTTTTGTGCCTGGCGTGACGCCATGTGGAAAAGGGTGCTTCTGAGGTTGGAGGCAGCAGGAAAGCGTGCAGCCCCCAGGTCTGTGGGGCTACGCAAGCGGTTCCCAAAGAGCTTTAGAACAAGGCATAGTTTTCCCTGCTGGCTCTTTGGGCGTGGGACCAACCTCCAGACATATGGCCATTTTTGGGCCTGGCGTGACGCCATGTGGAAAAGGGTGCTTTTGAGGCTGAAGGCAGCAGGAAAGCCTGCAGATCCCAGGTCTGTGGGGTTACGCAAGCGGTTCCCAAAGAGCTTTAGAACAAGGCATAGTTTTCCCTGCTAGCTCTTTGGGCGTGGGACCAACCTCCAGACATATGGCCATTTTCGGGCCTGGCGCAGCGCCAAGTGGGAAAGGGTGGTTTTGAGGCTGAAAGCGCGAGAAAAGCCTGCAGCCCCCAGTTTCTGTGGGGCTACGCAAGCGGTTCCCAAATAGCTTTAGAACAAGGCATAGTTTTCCCTGCTGGCTCTTTGGGCGTGGTACCAGTCTCCAGACATATGGCCATTTTTGGGCCTGGCGCGGCGCCAAGTGGGAAAGGGTGTTTTTGAGGCTGAAGAGAGCAGGAAAGCCTGCAGCCCCCAGGTGTGTGGGGCTACGCAAGTGGTTCCCAAAGACCTTTAGAACAAGGCATAGTTTTCCCTGCTGGCTCTTTGGGCGTGGGACCAATCTTCAGACATATGGCCATTTTTGGGCCTGGCGCGGCGCCAAGTGGGAAAGGGTTCTTTTGAGGCTGAAGGCAGCAGGAAAGCCTGCAGCCCCCAGGTGTGTGGGGCTACGCAAGCGTTTCCCAAAGAGCTTTAGAACAAGGCATAGTTTTCCCTGCTGGCTCTTTGGGCGTGGGACCAACCTCCAGACATATGGCCATTTTTGTGCCTGGCGTGACGCCATGTGGGAAAGGTGGTTTTGAGGCTGAAGGCAGCAGGAAAGCCTGCAGCCCCCAGGTGTGTGGGGCCACGCAAGCGTTTCCCAAAGAGCTTTAGAACAAGGCATAGTTTTCCCTGCTGGCTCTTTGGGCGTGGGACCAGTCTCCAGACATATGGCCATTTTTGGGCCTGGCGTGACGCCATGTGGGAAAGGTGGTTTTGAGGCTGAAGGCAGCAGGAAAGCCTGCAGCCCCCAGTTTGTGTGGGGCTACGCAAGCGGTTCCCAAAGAGCTTTAGAACAAGGCATAGTTTTCCCTGCTGGCTCTTTGGGCGTTGGAGCGGTCTCCAGAGATATGGCCATTTTTGTGCCTGGCGTGGCGCCATGTTGAAAAGGGTGGTTTTGAGGCTGAAAGCGAGAGAAAAGCCTGCAGCCCCCAGGTGTGTGGGGCTACGCAAGCCGTTCCCAAAGAGCTTTAGAACAAGGCATAGTTTTCCCTGCTGGCTCTTTGGGCGTGGGACCAACCTCCAGACATATGGCCATTTTTGGGCCTGGCGCAGCGCCAAGTGGGAAAGGGTTGTTTTGAGGCTGAAGGCAGCAGGAAAGCCTGCAGCCCCCAGTTGTGTGGGGCTACGCAAGCGGTTCCCAAAGAGCTTTAGAACAAGGCATAGTTTTCCCTGCTGGCTCTTTGGGCGTGGGACCAGTCTCCAGACATATGGCCATTTTTGTGCCTGGCGTGACGCCATGTGGAAAAGGGTGCTTCTGAGGTTGGAGGCAGCAGGAAAGCGTGCAGCCCCCAGGTGTGTGGGGCTACGCAAGCGGTTCCCAAAGAGCTTTAGAACAAGGCATAGTTTTCCCTGCTGGCTCTTTGGGCGTGGGACCAACCTCCAGACATATGGCCATTTTTGGGCCTGGCGTGACGCCATGTGGAAAAGGGTGGTTTTGAGGCTGAAGGCAGCAGGAAAGCCTGCAGCCCCCAGGTGTGTGGGGCTACGCAAGCGATTCCCAAAGAGCTTTAGAACAAGGCATAGTTTTCCCTGCTGCCTCTTTATGCGTGGGACCAATTTCCATTCATATGGCCAGTTTTATGCCTGGCGGAGCGCCAAGTAGGAAAGGGTGGTTTTGAGGCTGAAGGCAGCAGGAAAGCCTGCAGCCCCCAGGTGTGTGGGGCTACGCAAGCGATTCCCAAAGAGCTTTAGAACAAGGCGTAGTTTTCCCTGCTGGCTCTTTGGGCGTGGGACCAGTCTCCAGACATATGGCCATTTTTGGGCCTGGCGCGGCGCCAAGTGGGAAAGCGTGCTTTTGAGGCTGAAGAGAGCAGGAAAGCCTGCAGCCCCCAGGTGTGTGGGGCTACGCAAGCGGTTCCCAAAGAGCTTTAGAACAAGGCATAGTTTTCCCTGCTGGCTCTTTGGGCGTGGGACCAATCTTCAGACATATGGCCATTTTTGGGCCTGGTGCGGCGCCAAGTGGGAAAGGGTTCTTTTGAGGCTGAAGGCAGCAGGAAAGCCTGCAGCCCCCAGGTGTGTGGGGCTACGCAAGAGGTTCCCAAAGAGCTTTAGAACAAGGAATAGTTTTCCCTGCTGGCTCTTTGGGCGTGGGACCAACCTCCAGACATATGGCCATTTTTGTGCCTGGCGTGACGCCATGTGGGAAAGGTGGGTTTGAGGCTGAAGGCAGCAGGAAAGCCTGCAGCCCCCAGGTGTGTGGGGCCACGCAAGCGGTTCCCAAAGAGCTTTAGAACAAGGCATAGTTTTCCCTGCTGGCTCTTTGGGAAAGGGACCAGTCTCCAGAAATATGGCCATTTTTGGGCCTGTCACGATGCCAAGTGGGAAAGGGTGGTTTTGAGGCTGAAGGCAGCAGGAAAGCCTGCAGCCCCCAGGTGTGTGGGGCTACGCAAGCCGTTCCCAAAGAGCTATAGAACAAGGCATAGTTTTCCCTGCTGGCTCTTTGGGCGTGGGACCAACTTCCAGACATATGGCCATTTTTGTGCCTGGCTTGGCGCCAAGTGGGAAAGGGTGGTTTTGAGGCTGAAGGCAGCAGGAAAGCCTGCAGCCCCCAGGTGTGTGGGGCTACGCAAGAGGTTCCCAAAGAGCTTTAGAACAAGGCATAGTTTTCCCTGCTGGCTCTTTGGGCGTGGGACCAGTCTCCAGACATACGGCCATTTTTGGGCCTGGCGAGGCGCCAAGTGGGAAAGGGTGGTTTTGAGGCTGAAGGCAGCAGGAAAGCCTGCAGCCCTCAGGTGTGTGGGGCTACGCAAGCGGTTCCCAAAGAGCTTTAGAACAAGGCATAGTTTTCCCTGCTGGCTCTTTGGGCGTGGGACCAAACTCCAGACATATGGCCATTTTTGTACCTGGCGTGGCGCCATGTTGAAAAGGGTGGTTTTGAGGCTGAAAGCGAGAGAAAAGCATGCAGCCCCCAGGTGTGTGGGGCTACGCAAGCGGTTCCCAAAGAGCTTTAGAACAAGGCATAGTTTTCCCTGCTGGCTCTTTGGGCGTGGGACGAGTCTCCAGACATATGGCCATTTTTGGGCCTGGCGCGGGGCCAAGTGGGAAAGGATGGTTTTGAGGCTGAAGGCAGCAGGAAAGCCTGCAGCCCCCAGGTGTGTGGGGCTACGCAAGCGGTTCCCAAAGAGCTTTAGAACAAGGCATAGTTTTCCCTGCTGGCTCTTTGGGCGTGGGACCAGTCTCCAGACATATGGCCATTTTTGTGCCCGGCACGGGGCCAAGTAGGAAAGGGTGGTTTTGAGGCTGAAGGCAGCAGGAAAGCCTGCAGCCCCCAGGTGTGTGGGGCTACGCAAGCGGTTCCCAAAGAGCTTTAGAACAAGGCATAGTTTTCCCTGCTGGCTCTTTGGGCGTGGGACCAACCTCCAGACATATGGCCATTTTTGTGCCTGGCGTGACGCCATGTGGAAAAGGGTGCTTCTGAGGTTGGAGGCAGCAGGAAAGCGTGCAGCCCCCAGGTCTGTGGGGCTACGCAAGCGGTTCCCAAAGAGCTTTAGAACAAGGCATAGTTTTCCCTGCTGGCTCTTTGGGCGTGGGACCAGTCTCCAGACATATGGCCATTTTTGGGCCTGGCGCGATGCCAAGTGGGAAAGGGTTCTTTTGAGTCTGAAGGCAGCAGGAAAGCCTGCAGCCCCCAGGTGTGTGGGGCTACGCAAGCGGTTCCCAAAGAGCTTTAGAACAAGGCATAGTTTTCCCTGCTGGCTCTTTGGGCGTGGGACCAACCTCCAGACATATGGCCATTTTTGTGCCTGGCGTGACGCCATGTGGAAAAGGGTGGTTTTGAGGCTGAAGGCAGCAGGAAAGCCTGCAGCCCCCAGGTGTGTGGGGCTACGCAAGCGATTCCCAAAGAGCTTTAGAACAAGGCATAGTTTTCCCTGCTGCCTCTTTATGCGTGGGACCAATTTCCAGACATATGGCCAGTTTTATGCCTGGCGGATCGCCAAGTAGGAAAGGGTGGTTTTGAGGCTGAAGGCAGCAGGAAAGCCTGCAGCCCCCAGGTGTGTGGGGCTACGCAAGCGATTCCCAAAGAGCTTTAGAACAAGGCATAGTTTTCCCTGCTGGCTCTTTGGGCGTGGGACCAGTCTCCAGACATATGGCCATTTTTGGGCCTGGCGCGGCGCCAAGTGGGAAAGCGTGCTTTTGAGGCTGAAGAGAGCAGGAAAGCCTGCAGCCCCCAGGTGTGTGGGGCTACGCAAGCGGTTCCCAAAGAGCTTTAGAACAAGGCATAGTTTTCCCTGCTGGCTCTTTGGGCGTGGGACCAATCTTCAGACATATGGCCATTTTTGGGCCTGGTGCGGCGCCAAGTGGGAAAGGGTTCTTTTGAGGCTGAAGGCAGCAGGAAAGCCTGCAGCCCCCAGGTGTGTGGGGCTACGCAAGAGGTTCCCAAAGAGCTTTAGAACAAGGAATAGTTTTCCCTGCTGGCTCTTTGGGCGTGGGACCAACCTCCAGACATATGGCCATTTTTGTGCCTGGCGTGACGCCATGTGGGAAAGGTGGGTTTGAGGCTGAAGGCAGCAGGAAAGCCTGCAGCCCCCAGGTGTGTGGGGCCACGCAAGCGGTTCCCAAAGAGCTTTAGAACAAGGCATAGTTTTCCCTGCTGGCTCTTTGGGAAAGGGACCAGTCTCCAGAAATATGGCCATTTTTGGGCCTGTCACGATGCCAAGTGGGAAAGGGTGGTTTTGAGGCTGAAGGCAGCAGGAAAGCCTGCAGCCCCCAGGTGTGTGGGGCTACGCAAGCCGTTCCCAAAGAGCTATAGAACAAGGCATAGTTTTCCCTGCTGGCTCTTTGGGCGTGGGACCAGTCTCCAGACATATGGCCATTTTTGTGCCTGGCTTGGCGCCAAGTGGGAAAGGGTGGTTTTGAGGCTGAAGGCAGCAGGAAAGCCTGCAGCCCCCAGGTGTGTGGGGCTACGCAAGAGGTTCCCAAAGAGCTTTAGAACAAGGCATAGTTTTCCCTGCTGGCTCTTTGGGCGTGGGACCAGTCTCCAGACATATGGCCATTTTTGGGCCTGGCGAGGCGCCAAGTGGGAAAGGGTGGTTTTGAGGCTGAAGGCAGCAGGAAAGCCTGCAGCCCTCAGGTGTGTGGGGCTACGCAAGCGGTTCCCAAAGAGCTTTAGAACAAGGCATAGTTTTCCCTGCTGGCTCTTTGGGCGTGGGACCAAACTCCAGACATATGGCCATTTTTGTACCTGGCGTGGCGCCATGTTGAAAAGGGTGGTTTTGAGGCTGAAAGCGAGAGAAAAGCATGCAGCCCCCAGGTGTGTGGGGCTACGCAAGCGGTTCCCAAAGAGCTTTAGAACAAGGCATAGTTTTCCCTGCTGGCTCTTTGGGCGTGGGACCAACCTCCAGACATATGGCCATTTTTGGGCCTGGCGCAGCGCCAAGTGGGAAAGGGTTGTTTTGAGGCTGAAGGCAGCAGGAAAGCCTGCAGCCCCCAGGTGTGTGGGGCTACGCAAGCGGTTCCCAAAGAGCTTTAGAACAAGGCATAGTTTTCCCTGCTGGCTCTTTCGGCGTGGGACCAATCTCCAGACATATGGCCATTTCTGGGCCTGGCGCGATGCCAAGTGGGAAAGGGTGCTTTTGAGGCTGAAGAGAGCAGGAAAGCCTGCAGCCCCCAGGTGTGTGGGGCTACGCAAGCGGTTCCCAAAGAGCTTTAGAACAAGGCATAGTTTTCCCTGCTGTCTCTTTTGGCGTGGGACCAACCTCCAGACATATGGCCATTTTTGTGCCTGGCGTGACGCTATGTGGAAAAGGGTGCTTCTGAGGTTGGAGGCAGCAGGAAAGCGTGCAGCCCCCAGGTGTGTGGGGCTACGCAAGCGGTTCCCAAAGAGCTTTAGAACAAGGCATAGTTTTCCCTGCTGGCTCTTTGGGCGTGGGACCAACCTCCAGACATATGGCCATTTTTGTGCCTGGCGTGACGCCATGTGGAAAAGGGTGCTTTTGAGGCTGAAGGCAGTAGGAAAGCCTGCAGCCCCCAGGTCTGTGGGGTTACGCAAGGGGTTCCCAAAGAGCTTTAGAACAAGGCATAGTTTTCCCTGCTGGCTCTTGGGGCGTGGGACCAGTCTCCAGATATATGGCCATGTTTTGGCCTGTTGTGACACCATGTGGGAAAGGGTGGTTTTGAGGCTGAAGGCAGCATGAAAGCCTGCAGCACCCAGGTGTGTGGGGCTATGCAAGCGGTTCCCAAAGAGCTTTAGAACAAGGCATAGTTTTCCCTGCTAGCTCTTTGGGCGTGGTTCCAACCTCCAGACATATGGCCATTTTCGGGCCTGGCGCAGCGCCAAGTGGGAAAGGGTGGTTTTGAGGCTGAAAGCGCGAGAAAAGCCTGCAGCCCCCAGGTGTGTGGGGCTACGCAAGCGGTTCCCAAATAGCTTTAGAACAAGGCATATTTTTCCCTGCTGGCTCTTTGGGCGTGGGACCATTCTCCAGACATATGGCCATTTTTGGGCCTGGCGTGGCGCCAAGTGGGAAAGGGTGCTTTTGAGGTTGAAGGCAGCAGGAAAGCCTGCAGCCCCCAGGTGTGTGGGGCTACGCAAGCGGTTCCCAAAGAGCTTTAGAACAAGGCATAGTTTTCCCTGCTGGCTCTTTGGGAAAGGGACCAGTCTCCAGAAATATGGCCATTTTTGGGCCTGTCACGATGGCAAGTGGGAAAGGGTGGGTTTGAGGCTGAAACCGCGAGAAAAGCCTGCAGCCCCCCGTTTGTGTGGGGCTACGCAAGCGGTTCCCAAAGAGCTTTAGAACAAGGCATAGTTTTCCCTGCTGCCTCTTTAGGCGTGGGACCAATTTCCAGACATATGGCCAGTTTTATGCCTGGCGGAGCGCCAAATAGGTAAGGGTGGTTTTGAGGCTGAAGGCAGCAGGAAAGCCTGCAGCCCCCAGGTGTGTGGGGCTACGCAAGCGATTCCCAAAGAGCTTTAGAACAAGGCATAGTTTTCCCTGCTGGCTCTTTGGGCGTGGGACCAGTCTCCTGACATATGGCCATTTTTGGGCCTGGCGCGGCGCCAAGTGGGAAAGCGTGCTTTTGAGGCTGAAGAGAGCAGGAAAGCCTGCAGCCCCCAGGTGTGTGGGGCTACGCAAGCGGTTCCCAAAGAGCTTTAGAACAAGGCATAGTTTTCCCTGCTGGCTCTTTGGGCATGGGACCAGTCTGCAGACATATGGCCATTTTTGTGCCTGGCGCAGCGCCAAGTGGGAAAGGGTTGTTTTGAGGCTGAAGGCAGCAGGAAAGCCTGCAGCCCCCAGGTGTGTGGGGCTACGCAAGCGGTTCCCAAAGAGCTTTAGAACAAGGCATAGTTTTCCCTGCTGGCTCTTTGGGCGTGGGACCAATCTTCAGACAAATGGCCATTTTTGGGCCTGGCGCGGGGCCAAGTGGGAAAGGGTGGTTTTGAGTCTGAAGGCAGCAGGAAAGCCTGCAGCCCGCAGGTGTGTGAGGCTACGCAAGCGGTTCCAAAAGAGCTGTAGAACAAGACATAGTTTTCCCTGCTGGCTCTTTGGGCGTGGGACCAACCTCCTGACATATGCCCATTTTTGTGCCTGGCGCAGCGCCAAGTGGGAAAGGGTGGTTTTGAGGTTGAAGGCAGCAGGAAAGCCTGCAGCCCCCAGGTGTGTGGGGCTATGCAAGCGGTTCCCAAAGAGCTTTAGAACAAGGCATAGTTTTCCCTGCTGGCTCTTTGGGCGTGGGACCAGTCTCCAGATATATGGCCATTTTTGTGCCAGGCACGGCGCCATGTGGGAAAGGGTTGTTTTGAGGCTGAAGGCAGCAGGAAAGCCTGCAGCCCCCAGGTGTGTGGGGCTACGCAAGCGGTTCCCAAAGAGCTTTAGAACAAGGCATAGTTTTCCCTGCTGGCTCTTTGGGCGTGGGACCAATCTTCAGACAAATGGCCATTTTTGGGCCTGGCGCGGGGCCAAGTGGGAAAGGGTGGTTTTGAGTCTGAAGGCAGCAGGAAAGCCTGCAGCCCGCAGGTGTGTGAGGCTACGCAAGCGGTTCCAAAAGAGCTTTAGAACAAGACATAATTTTCCCTGCTGGCTCTTTGGGCGTGGGACCAACCTCCTGACATATGCCCATTTTTGTGCCTGGCGCAGCGCCAAGTGGGAAAGGGTGGTTTTGAGGTTGAAGGCAGCAGGAAAGCCTGCAGCCCCCAGGTGTGTGGGGCTATGCAAGCGGTTCCCAAAGAGCTTTAGAACAAGGCATAGTTTTCACTGCTGGCTCTTTGGGCGTGGGACCAGTCTCCAGACATATGGCCATTTTTGTGCCTGGCGTGACGCCATGTGGGAAAGGGTGGTTTTGAGGTTGAAGGCAGCAGGAAAGCCTGCAGCCCCCAGGTCTGTGGGGCTACGCAAGCGGTTCCCAAAGAGCTTTAGAACAAGGCATAGTTTTCCCTGCTGCCTCTTTGGGCGTGGAACCAATCTCCAGATATATGGCCATTTTTGTGCCAGGCACGGAGCCATGTGGGAAAGGGTGGTTTTGAGGCTGAAGGCAGCAGGAAAGCCTGCAGCCCCCACGTCTCTGGGGCTACGCAAGCGGTTCCCAAAGAGCTTTAGAACAAGGCATAGTTTTCCCTGCTGGGTGTTTGGGAAAGGGACCAGTCTCCTGATATATGGCCAATTTGAGCCTGGAGAGGCACCAAGTGGGAAAGGGTGGTTTTGAGGCTGAAGTCAGCAGGAAAGCCTGCAGCCCCCAGGTCTGTGGGGCTACGCAAGCGGTTCCCAAAGAGCTTTAGAACAGGGCATAGTTTTCCCTGCTGGCTCTTTGGGCGTGGGACCAGTCTCCAGACATATGGCCATTTTTGTGCCTGGCGTGGCACCATGTGGAAAAGGGTGGTTTTGAGGCTGAAGGCAGCAGGAAAGCCTGCAGCCCCCAGTTTGTGTGGGGCTACGCAAGCGGTTCCCAAAGAGCTTTAGAACAAGGCATAGTTTTCCCTGCTGGCTCTTTGGGCGTGGGACCAGTCTCCAGACATATGGCCATTTTTGGGCCTGGCGCGGCGCCAAGTGGGAAAGCGTGCTTTTGAGGCTGAGGGAGAGCAGGAAAGCCTGCAGCTCCCAGGTGTGTGGGGCTACGCAAGCGGTTCCCAAAGAGCTTTAGAACAAGGCATAGTTTTCCCTGCTGGCTCTTTGGGCGTGGGACCAGTCTCCAGACATATGGCCATTTTTGGGCCTGGCGCAGCGCCAAGTGGGAAAGGGTTGTTTTGAGGCTGAAGGCAGCAGGAAAGACTGCAGCCCCCAGGTGTGTGGGGCTACACAAGCGGTTCCCAAAGAGCTTTAGAACAAGGCATAGTTTTCGCTGCTGGCTCTTTGGGCATGGGACCAGCCTCTAGATATATGGCCATTTTTGTGCCTGGCGCGGCGCCAATTGCGAAAGGTTTCTTTTGAGGCTGAAGGCAGCAGGAAAGCCTTCAGCCCCCAGGTGTGTGGGGCTATGCAAGTGGTTCCCAAAGAGCTTTAGAACAAGGCATAGTTTTCCCTGCTGGCTCTTTGGGCGTGGGACCAACTTGCAGACATATGGCCATTTTTGGGCCTGGCGTGGCGCCATTTGGGAAAGGGTGGTTTTGAGGCTGAAGGCAGCAGGAAAGCCTGCAGCCCCCAGGTGTGTGGGGCTACGTAAGCGGTTCCCAAAGAGCTTTAGAACAAGGCATAGTTTTCCCTGCTGGCTCTTTGGGCGTGGGACCAGTCTCCAGACATATGGCCATTTTTGGGCCTGGCGCGGGGCCAAGTGGGAAAGGGTGGTTTTGAGGCTGAAGGCAGCAGGAAAGCCTGCAGCCCCCAGGTGTGTGAGGCTACGCAAGCGGTTCCCAAAGAGCTTTAGAACAAGGCATAGTTTTCCCTGCTGGCTCTTTGGGCGTGGGACCAACCTCCTGACATATGCCCATTTTTGTGCCTGGCGCAGCGCCAAGTGGGAAAGGGTGGTTTTCAGGCTGAAGTCAGCAGGAAAGCCTGCAGCCCCCAGGTCTGTGGGGCTACGCAAGCGGTTCCCAAAGAGCTTTAGAACAAGGCATAATTTTTCCTGCTGGCTGTTTGGGAAAGGGACCAGTCTCCAGACATATGGCCATTTTTGGGCCTGGCGCAGCGCCAAGTGGGAAAGGGTTGTTTTGAGGCTGAAGGCAGCAGGAAAGCCTGCAGCCCCCAGGTGTGTGGGGCTACGCAAGCGGTTCCCAAAGAGCTTTAGAACAAGGCATAGTTTTCCCTGCTGGCTCTTTGGGCGTGGGACCAATCTCCAGACATATGGCCATTTTTGTGCCTGGCGCGTCGCCAAGTCGGAAAGGGTTCTTTTGAGGCTGAAGAGAGCAGGAAAGCCTGCAGCCCCCAGGTGTGTGGGGCTACGCAAGCGGTTCCCAAAGAGCTTTAGAACAAGGCATAGTTTTCCCTGCTGGCTCTTTGGGCGTGGGACCAACCTCCAGACATATGGCCATTTTTATGCCTGGCGGAGCGCCAAGTAGGAAAGGGTGGTTTTGAGGCTGAAGGCAGTAGGAAAGCCTGCAGCCCCCAGGTGTGTGGGGCTACGCAAGCGGTTCCCAAAGAGCTTTAGAACAAGGCATAGTTTTTCCTGCTGGCTCTTTGGGCGTGGGACCAGTCTCCAGACATATGGCCATTTTTGGGCCTGGCGCGGCGCCAAGTGGGAAAGCGTGCTTTTGAGGCTGAAGAGAGCAGGAAAGCCTGCAGCCCCCAGGTGTGTGGGGCTACGCAAGTGGTTCCCAAAGACCTTTAGAACAAGGCATAGTTTTCCCTGCTGGCTCTTTGGGCGTGGGACCAATCTTCAGACATATGGTCATTTTTGGGCCTGGCGCGGCGCCAAGTGGGAAAGGGTTCTTTTGAGGCTGAAGGCAGCAGGAAAGCCTGCAGCCCCCAGGTCTGTGGGGCTACGCAAGCGGTTCCCAAAGAGCTTTAGAACAAGGCATAGTTTTCCCTGCTGGCTCTTTGAGCGTGGGACCAGCCTCCAGACATATGGTCATTTTTGTGCCTGGCGTGACGCCATGTGAAAAAGGGTGCTTTTGAGGTTGAAGGCAGCAGGAAAGCCTGCAGCCCCCAGGTGTGTGGGGCTACGCAAGCGGTTCCCAAAGAGCTTTAGAACAAGGCATAGTTTTCCCTGCTGGCTCTTTGGGCATGGGACCAGTCTCCAGACATATGGCCATTTTTGGGCCTGGCGCGGGGCCAAGTGGGAAAGGGTGGTTTTGAGGCTGAAGGCAGCAGGAAAGCCTGCAGCCCCCAGGTGTGTGAGGCTACGCAAGCGGTTCCCAAAGAGCTTTAGAACAAGGCATAGTTTTCCCTGCTGGCTCTTTGGGCGTGGGACCAACCTCCTGACATATGCCCATTTTTGTGCCTGGCGCAGCGCCAAGTGGGAAAGGGTGGTTTTCAGGCTGAAGTCAGCAGGAAAGCCTGCAGCCCCCAGGTCTGTGGGGCTACGCAAGCGGTTCCCAAAGAGCTTTAGAACAGGGCATAGTTTTCCCTGCTGGCTCTTTGGGCGTGGGACCAGTCTCCAGACATATGGCCATTTTTGTGCCTGGCGTGGGACCATGTGGAAAAGGGTGGTTTTGAGGCTGAAGGCAGCAGGAAAGACTGCAGCCCCCAGGTGTGTGGGGCTACACAAGCGGTTCCCAAAGAGCTTTAGAACAAGGCATAGTTTTCGCTGCTGGCTCTTTGGGAATGGGACCAACCTCCAGATATATGGCCATTTTTGTGCCTGGCGCGGCGCCAATTGCGAAAGGTTTCTTTTGAGGCTGAAGGCAGCAGGAAAGCCTTCAGCCCCCAGGTGTGTGGGGCTACGCAAGCGGTTCCCAAAGAGCTTTAGAACAAGGCATAGTTTTCCCTGCTGGCTCTTTGGGCGTGGGACCAACCTCCTGACATATGCCCATTTTTGTGCCTGGCGCAGCGCCAAGTGGGAAAGGGTGGTTTTCAGGCTGAAGGCAGCAGGAAAGCCTGCAGCCCCCAGGTCTGTGGGGCTACGCAAGCGGTTCCCAAAGAGCTTTAGAACAAGGCATAGTTTTTCCTGCTGGCTGTTTGGGAAAGGGACCAGTCTCCAGACATATGGCCATTTTTGGGCCTGGCGCAGCGCCAAGTGGGAAAGGGTTGTTTTGAGGCTGAAGGCAGCAGGAAAGCCTGCAGCCCCCAGGTGTGTGGGGCTACGCAAGCCGTTCCCAAAGAGCTTTAGAACAAGGCATAGTTTTCCCTGCTGGCTCTTTGGGCATGGGACCAGTCTCCAGACATATGGCCATTTTTGGGCCTGGCGCGGGGCCAAGTGGGAAAGGGTGGTTTTGAGGCTGAAGGCAGCAGGAAAGCCTGCAGCCCCCAGGTGTGTGAGGCTACGCAAGCGGTTCCCAAAGAGCTTTAGAACAAGGCATAGTTTTCCCTGCTGGCTCTTTGGGCGTGGGACCAACCTCCTGACATATGCCCATTTTTGTGCCTGGCGCAGCGCCAAGTGGGAAAGGGTGGTTTTGAGGCTGAAGTCAGCAGGAAAGCCTGCAGCCCCCAGGTCTGTGGGGCTACGCAAGCGGTTCCCAAAGAGCTTTAGAACAGGGCATAGTTTTCCCTGCTGGCTCTTTGGGCGTGGGACCAGTCTCCAGACATATGGCCATTTTTGTGCCTGGCGTGGGACCATGTGGAAAAGGGTGGTTTTGAGGCTGAAGGCAGCAGGAAAGACTGCAGCCCCCAGGTGTGTGGGGCTACACAAGCGGTTCCCAAAGAGCTTTAGAACAAGGCATAGTTTTCGCTGCTGGCTCTTTGGGAATGGGACCAACCTCCAGATATATGGCCATTTTTGTGCCTGGCGCGGCGCCAATTGCGAAAGGTTTCTTTTGAGGCTGAAGGCAGCAGGAAAGCCTTCAGCCCCCAGGTGTGTGGGGCTACGCAAGCGGTTCCCAAAGAGCTTTAGAACAAGGCATAGTTTTCCCTGCTGGCTCTTTGGGCGTGGGACCAACCTCCTGACATATGCCCATTTTTGTGCCTGGCGCAGCGCCAAGTGGGAAAGGGTGGTTTTCAGGCTGAAGGCAGCAGGAAAGCCTGCAGCCCCCAGGTCTGTGGGGCTACGCAAGCGGTTCCCAAAGAGCTTTAGAACAAGGCATAGTTTTTCCTGCTGGCTGTTTGGGAAAGGGACCAGTCTCCAGACATATGGCCATTTTTGGGCCTGGCGCAGCGCCAAGTGGGAAAGGGTTGTTTTGAGGCTGAAGGCAGCAGGAAAGCCTGCAGCCCCCAGGTGTGTGGGGCTACGCAAGCGGTTCCCAAAGAGCTTTAGAACAAGGCATAGTTTTCCCTGCTGGCTCTTTGGGCGTGGGACCAATCTCCAGACATATGGCCATTTTTGTGCCTGGCGCGTCGCCAAGTCGGAAAGGGTTCTTTTGAGGCTGAAGAGAGCAGGAAAGCCTGCAGCCCCCAGGTGTGTGGGGCTACGCAAGCGGTTCCCAAAGAGCTTTAGAACAAGGCATAGTTTTCCCTGCTGGCTCTTTGGGCGTGGGACCAACCTCCAGACATATGGCCATTTTTATGCCTGGCGGAGCGCCAAGTAGGAAAGGGTGGTTTTGAGGCTGAAGGCAGTAGGAAAGCCTGCAGCCCCCAGGTGTGTGGGGCTACGCAAGCGGTTCCCAAAGAGCTTTAGAACAAGGCATAGTTTTTCCTGCTGGCTCTTTGGGCGTGGGACCAGTCTCCAGACATATGGCCATTTTTGGGCCTGGCGCGGCGCCAAGTGGGAAAGCGTGCTTTTGAGGCTGAAGAGAGCAGGAAAGCCTGCAGCCCCCAGGTGTGTGGGGCTACGCAAGTGGTTCCCAAAGACCTTTAGAACAAGGCATAGTTTTCCCTGCTGGCTCTTTGGGCGTGGGACCAATCTTCAGACATATGGTCATTTTTGGGCCTGGCGCGGCGCCAAGTGGGAAAGGGTTCTTTTGAGGCTGAAGGCAGCAGGAAAGCCTGCAGCCCCCAGGTCTGTGGGGCTACGCAAGCGGTTCCCAAAGAGCTTTAGAACAAGGCATAGTTTTCCCTGCTGGCTCTTTGAGCGTGGGACCAGCCTCCAGACATATGGTCATTTTTGTGCCTGGCGTGACGCCATGTGAAAAAGGGCGCTTTTGAGGTTGAAGGCAGCAGGAAAGCCTGCAGCCCCCAGGTGTGTGGGGCTACGCAAGTGGTTCCCAAAGAGCTTTAGAACAAGGCATAGTTTTCCCTGCTGGCTCTTTGGGCATGGGACCAGTCTCCAGACATATGGCCATTTTTGGGCCTGGCGCGGGGCCAAGTGGGAAAGGGTGGTTTTGAGGCTGAAGGCAGCAGGAAAGCCTGCAGCCCCCAGGTGTGTGAGGCTACGCAAGCGGTTCCCAAAGAGCTTTAGAACAAGGCATAGTTTTCCCTGCTGGCTCTTTGGGCGTGGGACCAACCTCCTGACATATGCCCATTTTTGTGCCTGGCGCAGCGCCATGTGGGAAAGGGTGGTTTTCAGGCTGAAGTCAGCAGGAAAGCCTGCAGCCCCCAGGTCTGTGGGGCTACGCAAGCGGTTCCCAAAGAGCTTTAGAACAGGGCATAGTTTTCCCTGCTGGCTCTTTGGGCGTGGGACCAGTCTCCAGACATATGGCCATTTTTGTGCCTGGCGTGGGACCATGTGGAAAAGGGTGGTTTTGAGGCTGAAGGCAGCAGGAAAGACTGCAGCCCCCAGGTGTGTGGGGCTACACAAGCGGTTCCCAAAGAGCTTTAGAACAAGGCATAGTTTTCGCTGCTGGCTCTTTGGGAATGGGACCAACCTCCAGATATATGGCCATTTTTGTGCCTGGCGCGGCGCCAATTGCGAAAGGTTTCTTTTGAGGCTGAAGGCAGCAGGAAAGCCTTCATCCCCCAGGTGTGTGGGGCTACGCAAGCGGTTCCCAAAGAGCTTTAGAACAAGGCATATTTTTCCCTGCTGGCTCTTTGGGCGTGGGACCAGTCTCCAGAGATTTGGCCATTTTTGTGCCTGGCGGAGTGCCATGTGGGAAAGGGTGGTTTTGAGGCTGAAGGCAGCAGGAAAGCCTGCAGCCCCCAGGTGTGTGGGGCTACGTAAGCGGTTCCCAAAGAGCTTTAGAACAAGGCATAGTTTTCCCTGCTGGCTATTTGGGCATGGGACCAGTCTGCAGACATATGGCCATTTTTGGGCCTGGCGCGGGGCCAAGTTGGAAAGGTTTCTTTTGAGGCTGAAGGCAGCAGGAAGGCCTGCAGCCCCCAGGTGTGTGGGGCTACGCAAGCGGTTCCCAAAGAGCTTTAGAACAGGGCATAGTTTTCCCTGCTGGCTCTTTGGGCGTGGGACCAACCTCCAGACATATGGCCATATTTGTGCCTGGCGGAGTGCCATGTGGGAAAGGGTGGTTTTGAGGCTGAAGGCAGCAGGAAAGCCTGCAGCCCCCAGGTGTGTGGGGCTACGCAAGTGGTTCCCAAAGAGCTTTAGAACAAGGCATAGTTTTTCCTGCTGGCTGTTTGGGAAAGGGACCAGTCTCCAGATATATGGCCAATTTGGGCCTGGAGAGGCACCAAGTGGGAAAGGGTGGTTTTGAGGCTGAAAGCGCGAGAAAAGCCTGCAGCCCCCACTTTGTGTGGGGCTACGCAAGCGGTTCCCAAAGAGCTTTAGAACAAGGCATAGTTTTCCCTGCTGGCTCTTTGGGCGTGGGACCAACCTCCAGACATATGGCCATTTTTATGCCTGGCGGAGCGCCAAGTGGGAAAGGGTGGTTTTGCGGCTGAAGGCAGCAGGAAAGCCTGCAGCCCCCAGGTGTGTGGGGCTACGCAAGCGATTCCCAAAGAGCTTTAGAACAAGGCATATGTTTTCCTGCTGGCTCTTTGGGTGTGGGACCAGTCTCCAGACATATGGCCATTTTTGGGCCTGGCGCGGCGCCAAGTGGGAAAGCGTGCTTTTGAGGCTGAAGAGAGCAGGAAAGCCTGCAGCCCCCAGGTGTGTGGGGCTACGCAAGTGGTTCCCAAAGACCTTTAGAACAAGGCATATTTTTCCCTGCTGTCTCTTTCGGCGTGGGACCAATCTTCAGACATATGGCCATTTTTGGGCCTGGCGCGGCGCCAAGTGGGAAAGGGTTCTTTTGAGGCTGAAGGCAGCAGGAAAGCCTGCAGCCCGTAGGTGTGTGGGGCTACGCAAGCGTTTCCCAAAGAGCTTTAGAACAAGGCATAGTTTTCCCTGCTGGCTCTTTGGGCGTGGGACCAACCTCCAGACATATGGCCATTTTTGTGCCTGGCGTGACGCCATGTGGGAAAGGTGGTTTTGAGGCTGACGGCAGCAGGAAAGCCTGCAGCCCCCAGGTGTGTGGGGCCACGCAAGCGGTTCCCAAAGAGCTTTAGAACAAGGCATAGTTTTCCCTGCTGGCTCTTTGGGAAAGGGACCAGTCTCCAGAAATATGGCCATTTTTGGGCCTGTCACGATGGCAAGTGGGAAAGGGTGGGTTTGAGGCTGAAGGCAGCAGGAAAGCCTGCAGCCCGCTAGGCTGTGGGGCCACGCAAGCGGTTCCCAAAGAGCTTTAGAACAAGGCATAGTTTTCCCTGCTGGCTCTTTGGGCGTGGGACCAACCTCCAGACATATGGCCATTTTTGTGCCTGGCGTGACGCCATGTGGAAAAGGGTGCTTTTGAGGCTGAAGGCAGCAGGAAAGCCTGCAGCCCCCAGGTGTGTGGGCCTACGCAAGCGGTTCCCAAAGAGCTTTAGAACAAGGCATAGTTTTCCCTGCTGGCTCTTTGGGCGTGGGACCAGTCTCCAGACATATGGCCATTTTTGTGCCTGGCGTGACGCCATGTGGAAAAGGGTGTGCTTTTGAGGTTGAAGGCAGCAGGAAAGCCTGCAGCCCCCAGGTGTGTGGGGCTACGCAATCCGTTCCCAAAGAGCTTTAGAACAAGGCATAGTTTTCCCTGCTGGCTCTTTGGGCATGGGACCAGTCTCCAGACATATGGCCATTTTTGGGCCTGGCGCGGGGCCAAGTGGGAAAGGGTGGTTTTGAGGCTGAAGGCAGCAGGAAAGCCTGCAGCCCCCAGGTGTGTGGGGCTACGCAAGCGGTTCCCAAAGAGCTTTAGAACAAGGCATAGTTTTCCCTGCTGGCTCTTTGGGCGTGGGACCAGTCTCCAGACATATGGCCATTTTTGTGCCCGGCACGGGGCCAAGTGGGAAAGGGTGGTTTTGAGGCTGAAGAGAGCAGGAAAGCCTGCAGCCCCCAGGTGTGTGGGGCTACACAAGATGTTCCCAAAGAGCTTTAGAACAAGGCATAGTTTTCCCTGCTGGCTCTTTAGGCGTGGGACCAACCTCCAGACATATGGCCATTTTTGGGCCTGGCATGGCGCCAAGTGGGAAAGGGTGGTTTTGAGGCTGAAGAGAGCAGGAAAGCCTGCAGCCCCCAGGTGTGTGGGGCTACGCAAGCGGTTCCCAAAGAGCTTTAGAACAAGGCATAGTTTTCCCTGCTGGCTCTTTGGGCGTGGGACCAGCCTCCAGACATATGGCCATTTTTGTGCCTGGCGTGACGCCATGTGAAAAAGGGTGCTTTTGAGGTTGAAGGCAGCAGGAAAGCCTGCAGCCCCCAGGTGTGTGGGGCTACGCAAGCGGTTCCCAAAGAGCTTTAGAACAAGGCATAGTTTTCCCTGCTGGCTCTTTGGGCATGGGACCAGTCTCCAGACATATGGCCATTTTTGGGCCTGGCGTGACGCCAAGTGGGAAAGGGTGGTTTTGAGGCTGAAGGCAGCAGGAAAGCCTGCAGCCCCCAGGTGTGTGGGGCTATGCAAGAGGTTCCCAAAGAGCTTTAGAACAAGGCATAGTTTTCCCTGCTGTCTCTTTCGGCGTGGGACCAATCTCCAGACATATGGCCATTTTTGGGCCTGGCGGAGTGCCATGTGGGAAAGGGTGGTTTTGAGGCTGGAGGCAGCAGGAAAGCCTGCAGCCCCCAGGTGTGTGGGGCTACGCAAGCGGTTCCCAAAGAGCTTTAGAACAAGGCATAGTTTTCCCTGCTGGCTCTTTGGGAAAGGGACCAGTCTCCAGACATATGGCCATTTTTGGGCCTGGCGCAGCGCCAAGTGGGAAAGGGTTGTTTTGAGGCTGAAGGCAGCAGGAAAGCCTGCAGCCCCCAGGTGTGTGGGGCTACGCAAGCGTTTCCCAAAGAGCTTTAGAACAAGGCATAGTTTTCCCTGCTGGCTCTTTGGGCGTGGGACCAATCTTCAGACAAATGGCCATTTTTGGGCCTGGCGCGGGGCCAAGTGGGAAAGGGTGGTTTTGAGGCTGAAGGCAGCAGGAAAGCCTGCAGCCCGCAGGTGTGTGAGGCTACGCAAGCGGTTCCAAAAGAGCTTTAGAACAAGACATAGTTTTCCCTGCTGGCTCTTTGGGCGTGGGACTAACCTCCTGACATATGCCCATTTTTGTGCCTGGCGCAGCGCCAAGTGGGAAAGGGTGGTTTTGAGGTTGAAGGCAGCAGGAAAGCCTGCAGCCCCCAGGTGTGTGGGGCTATGCAAGCGGTTCCCAAAGAGCTTTAGAACAAGGCATAGTTTTCGCTGCTGGCTCTTTGGGCGTGGGACCAACCTCCAGATATATGGCCATTTTTGTGCCTGGCGCGGCGCCAATTGCGAAAGGTTTCTTTTGAGGCTGAAGGCAGCAGGAAAGCCTTCAGCCCCCAGGTGTGTGGGGCTACGCAAGTGGTTCCCAAAGAGCTTTAGAACAAGGCATAGTTTTCCCTGCTGGCTCTTTGGGCGTGGGACCAGTCTCCAGAGATATGGCCATTTTTGTGCCTGGCGGAGTGCCATGTGGGAAAGGGTGGTTTTGAGGCTGAAGGCAGCAGGAAAGCCTGCAGCCCCCAGGTGTGTGGGGCTACGTAAGCGGTTCCCAAAGAGCTTTAGAACAAGGCATAGTTTTCCCTGCTGGCTCTTTGGGCGTGGGACCAGTCTCCAGACATATGGCCATTTTTGGGCCTGGCGCGGGGCCAAGTTGGAAAGGGTTGTTTTGAGGCTGAAGGCAGCAGGAAAGCCTGCAGCCCCCAGGTGTGTGGGGCTACGCAAGCGGTTCCCAAAGAGCTTTAGAACAAGGCATAGTTTTCCCTGCTGGCTCTTTGGGCGTGGGACCAACTTCCAGACATATGGCCATATTTGTGCCTTACGGAGTGCCATGTGGGAAAGGGTGGTTTTGAGGCTGAAGGCAGCAGGAAAGCCTGCAGCCCCCAGGTGTGTGGGGCTACGCAAGCGGTTCCCAAAGAGCTTTAGAACAAGGCATAGTTTTCCCTGCTGGCTCTTTGGGCGTGCAACCAATCTCCAGATATATGGCCATTTTTGTGCCTGGCACGGCGCCAAGTGGGAAAGGGTGGTTTTGAGGCGGAAGGCAGCAGGAAAGCCTGCAGCCCCCAGGTGTGTGGGGCTACGCAAGCGGTTCCCAAAGAGCTTTAGAACAAGGCATAGTTTTTCCTGCTGGCTGTTTGGGAAAAGGACCAGTCTCCAGATATATGGCCAATTTGGGCCTGGAGAGGCACCAAGTGGGAAAGGGTGGTTTTGAGGCTGAAAGCGCGAGAAAAGCCTGCAGCCCCCACTTTGTGTGGGGCTACGCAAGCGGTTCCCAGAGAGCTTTAGAACAAGGCATAGTTTTCCCTGCTGGCTCTTTGGGCGTGGGACCAGTCTCCAGACATATGGCCATTTTTGGGCCTGGCGCAGCGCCAAGTGGGAAAGGGTTGTTTTGAGGCTGAAGAGAGCAGGAAAGCCTGCAGCCCCCAGGTGTGTGGGGCTACGCAAGCGGTTCCCAAAGAGCTTTAGAACAAGGCATAGTTTTCCCTGCTGGCTCTTTGGGCGTGGGACCAACTTCCAGACATATGGCCATTTTTATGCCTGGCGGAGTGCCATGTGGGAAAGGGTGGTTTTGAGGCTGAAGGCAGCAGGAAAGCCTGCAGCCCCCAGGTGTGTGGGGCTACGCAAGCGGTTCCCAAAGAGCTTTAGAACAAGGCATAGTTTTCCCTGCTGGCTCTTTGGCCGTGGGACCAACTTCCAGACATATGGCCATTTTTGTGCCTGGCACGGCGCCAAGTGGGAAAGGGTGGTTTTGAGGCGGAAGGCAGCAGGAAAGCCTGCAGCCCCCAGGTGTGTGGGGCTACGCAAGCGGTTCCCAAAGAGCTTTAGAACAAGGCATAGTTTTTCCTGCTGGCTGTTTGGGAAAGGGACCAGTCTCCAGATATATGGCCAATTTGGGCCTGGAGAGGCACCAAGTGGGAAAGGGTGGTTTTGAGGCTGAAAGCGCGAGAAAAGCCTGCAGCCCCCACTTTGTGTTGGGCTACGCAAGCGGTTCCCAAAGAGCTTTAGAACAAGGCATAGTTTTCCCTGCTGGCTCTTTCGGCATGGGACCAGTCTCCAGACATATGGTCATTTTTGGGCCTGGCGCAGCGCCAAGTGGGAAAGGGTTGTTTTGAGGCTGAAGAGAGCAGGAAAGCCTGCAGCCCCCAGGTGTGTGGGGCTACGCAAGCGGTTCCCAAAGAGCTTTAGAACAAGGCATAGTTTTCCCTGCTGGCTCTTTGGGCGTGGAACCAACTTCCAGACATATGGCCATTTTTATGCCTGGCGGAGTGCCATGTGGGAAAGGGTGGTTTTGAGGCTGAAGGCAGCAGGAAAGCCTGCAGCCCCCAGGTGTGTGGGGCTACGCAAGCCGTTCCCAAATAGCTTTAGAACAAGGCATAGTTTTCCCTGCTGGCTCTTTGGGAAAGGGACCAGTCTCCAGACATATGGCCATTTTTGGACCTGGTGCGGGGCCAAGTGGGAAAGGGTGGTTTTGAGGCTGAAGGCAGCAGGAAAGCCTGCAGCCCCCAGGTGTGTGGGGCTACGCAAGAGGTTCCCAAAGAGCTTTAGAACAAGGCATAGTTTTCCCTGCTGGCTCTTTGGGCGTGGGACCAAACTCCAGACATATGGCCATTTTTGTGCCTGGCGTGGCGCCATGTGGGAAAGGGTGGTTTTGAGGCTGAAGGCAGCAGGAAAGCCTGCAGCCCCCAGGTGTGTGGGGCTACGCAAGCGTTTCCCAAAGAGCTTTAGAACAAGGCATAGTTTTCCCTGCTGCCTCTTTGGGCGTGGGACCAATCTTCAGACATATGGCCATTTTTGGGCCTGGCGTGATGCCAAGTGGGAAAGGGTGTTTTTGAGGCTGAAGGCAGCAGGAAAGCCTGCAGCCCCCAGGTGTGTGGGGCTACGCAAGCGTTTCCCAAAGAGCTTTAGAACAAGGCATAGTTTTCCCTGCTGGCTCTTTGGGCGTGGGACCAACCTCCAGACATATGGCCATTTTTGGGCCTGGCGTGACGCCATGTGGGAAAGGTGGGTTTGAGGCGGAAGGCAGCAGGAAAGCTTGCAGCCCCCAGGTGTGTGGGGCCACGCAAGCGGTTCCCAAAGAGCTTTAGAACAAGGCATAGTTTTCCCTGCTGGCTCTTTGTGAAAGGGACCAGTCTCCAGAAATATGGCCATTTTTGTGCCTGTCACGATGCCAAGTGGGAAAGGGTGGTTTTGAGTCTGAAGGCAGCAGGAAAGCCTGCAGCGCCCAGGTGTGTGGGGCTACGCAAGCCGTTCCCAAAGAGCTTTAGAACAAGGCATAGTTTTCCCTGCTGGCTCTTTGGTCGGGGACCAGTCTCCAGACATATGGCCATTTTTGGGCCTGGCTTGGCGCCATGTGAGAAAGGGTGGTTTGGAGGCTGAAGGCAGCAGGAAAGCCTACAGCCCCCAGGTCTGTGGGGCTACGCAAGCAGTTCCCAAAGAGCTTTAGAACAAGGCATAGTTTTCCCTGCTGGCTCTTTGGGCGTGGGACCAACCTCCAGACATATGGCCATTTTTGTGCCTGGCGTGACGCCAAGTGGGAAAGGGTGGTTTTGAGGCTGAAGGCAGCAGGAAAGCCTGCAGCCCCCAGGTCTGTGGGGCTACGCAAGCGGTTCCCAAAGAGCTTTAGAAGAAGACATAGTATTCCCTGCTGGCTCTTTGGGCGTGGGACCAACCTCCAGACATATGGCCATATTTGGGCCTGGCGTGACGCCATGTGGAAAAGGGTGCTTTTGAGGTTGAAGGCAGCAGGAAAGCCTGCAGCCCCCAGGTGTGTGGGGCTACGCAAGTGGTTCCCAAAGAGCTTTAGAACAAGGCATAGTTTTCCCTGCTGCCTCTTTAGGCTTGGGACCAATTTCCAGACATATGGCCATTTTTATGCCTGGCGGAGAGCCAAGTAGGAAAGGGTGGTTTTGAGGCTGAAGGCAGCAGGAAAGTCTGCAGCCCCCAGGTGTGTGGGGCTACGCAAGCGATTCCCAAAGAGCTTTAGAACAAGGCATAGTTTTCCCTGCTGGCTCTTTGGGCGTGGGACCAGTCTCCAGACATATGGCCATTTTTGGGCCTGGCGCAGGGCCAAGTGGGAAAGCGTGCTTTTGAGGCTGAAGAGAGCAGGAAAGCCTGCAGCCCCCAGGTGTGTGGGGCTACGCAAGCGGTTCCCAAAGAGCTTTAGAACAAGGCATATTTTTCCCTGCTGGCTCTTTGGGCGTGGGACCAACCTCCAGACATATGGCCATTTTTGTGCCTGGCGTGACGCCATGTGGGAAAGGTGGATTTGAGGCTGAAGGCAGCAGGAAAGCCTGCAGCCCCCAGGTGTGTGGGGCCACGCAAGTGGTTCCCAAAGAGCTTTAGAACAAGGCATAGTTTTCCCTGCTGGCTCTTTGGGAAAAGGACCAGTCTCCAGAAATATGGCCATTTTTGGGCCTGTCACGATGCCAAGTGGGAAAGGGTGGTTTTGAGTCTGAAGGCAGCAGGAAAGCCTGCAGCCCCCAGGTGTGTGGGGCTACGCAAGCGGTTCCCAAAGAGCTTTAGAACAAGGCATAGTTTTCCCTGCTGGCTCTTTGGGCGTGGGACCAACTTCCAGACATATGGCCATTTTTGTGCCTGGCGGAGCGCCAAGTGGGAAAGGGTGGTTTTGAGGCTGAAGGCAGCAGGAAAGCCTGCAGCCCCCAGGTGTGTGGGGCTACGCAAGCCGTTCCCAAAGAGCTTTAGAACAAGGCATAGTTTTCCCTGCTGGCTCTTTGGGCGTGGGACCAGTCTCCAGACATATGGCCATTTTTGGGCCTGGCGTGACGCCATGTGGGAAAGGTGGGTTTGAGGCTGAAGGCAGGAGGAAAGCCTGCAGCCCCCAGGTGTTTGGGGCCACGCAAGCGGTTCCCAAAGAGCTTTAGAACAAGGCATAGTTTTCCCTGCTGGGTCTTTGGGAAAGGGACCAGTCTCCAGAAATACGGCCATTTTTGGGGCTGTCACGATGCCAAGTGGGAAAGGGTGGTTTTGAGTCTGAAGGCAGCAGGAAAGCCTGCAGCCCCCAGGTGTGTGGGGCTACGCAAGCCGTTCCCAAATAGCTTTAGAACAAGGCATAGTTTTCCCTGTTGGCTCTTTGGCCGTGGGACCAACTTCCAGACATATGGCCATTTTTGTGCCTGGCGGAGCGCCAAGTGGGAAAGGGTGGTTTTGAGGCTGAAGGCAGCAGGAAAGCCTGCAGCCCCCAGGTGTGTGGGGCTACGCAAGCCGTTCCCAAAGAGCTTTAGAACAAGGCATAGTTTTCCCTGCTGGCTCTTTGGGCGTGGGACCAGTCTCCAGACATATGGCCATTTTTGGGCCTGGCGCGGCGCCAAGTGGGAAAGGGTGCTTTTGAGGCTGAAGAGAGCAGGAAAGCCTGCAGCCCCCAGGTGTGTGGGGCTACGCAATCCGTTCCCAAAGAGCTTTAGAACAAGGCATAGTTTTCCCTGCTGGCTCTTTGGGCGTGGGACCAACCTCCATATATATGGCCATTTTTGTGCCTGGCGTGACGCCATGTGGGAAAGGTGGGCTTGAGGCTGAAGGCAGCAGGAAAGCCTGCAGCCCGCAGGTCTGTGGGGCCACGCAAGTGGTTCCCAAAGAGCTATAGAACAAGGCATAGTTTTCCCTGCTGGCTCTTTGGACGTGGGACCAGTCTCCAGACATATGGCCATTTTTGGGCCTGGCGCAGCGCCAAGTGGGAAAGGGTGGTTTTGAGGCTGAAACCGCGAGAAAAGCCTGCAGCCCCCAGTTTGTGTGGGGCTACGCAAGCGGTTCCCAAAGAGCTTTAGAACAAGGCATAGTTTTCCCTGCTGGCTCTTTGGGCGTGGGACCAGTCTCCAGACATATGGCCATTTTTGGGCCTGGCGTGGCGCCATGTTGAAAAGGGTGGTTTTGAGGATGAAAGCGAGAGAAAAGCCTGCAGCCCCCAGGTGTGTGGGGCTACGCAAGCGGTTCCCAAAGAGCTTTAGAACAAGGCATAGTTTTCCCTGCTGGCTCTTTGGGCGTGGGACCAACCTCCAGACATATGGCCATTTTTGGGCCTGGCACAGCGCCAAGTGGGAAAGGGTTGTCTTGAGGCTGAAGGCAGCAGGAAAGCCTGCAGCCCCCAGGTCTGTGGGGCTACGCAAGCGGTTCCCAAAGAGCTTTAGAACAAGGCATAGTTTTCCCTGCTGGCTCTTTAGGCTTGGGACCAATTTCCAGACATATTGCCATTTTTATGCCTGGCGCAGCGCCAAGTAGGAAAGGGTGGTTTTGAGGCTGAAGGCAGCAGGAAAGTCTGCAGCCCCCAGGTGTGTGGCGCTACGCAAGCGATTCCCAAAGAGCTTTAGAACAAGGCATAGTTTTCCCTGCTGGCTCTTTGGGCGTGGGACCAACCTCCATACATATGGCCATTTTTGGGCCTGGCGCGGGGCCAAGTGGGAAAGGGTGGTTTTGAGGCTGAAGGCAGCAGGAAAGCCTGCAGCCCCCAGGTCTGTGGGGCTACGCAAGCGGTTCCCAAAGAGCTTTAGAACAAGGCATAGTTTTCCCTGCTGGCTCTTTGGGAAAGGGACCAGTCTCCAGAAATATGGCCATTTTTGTGCCTGGCACGATGCCAAGTGGGAAAGGGTGGTTTTGAGTCTGAAGGGAGCAGGAAAGCCTGCAGCCCCCAGGTGTGTGGGGCTACGCAAGCGGTTCCCAAAGAGCTTTAGAACAAGGCATAGTTTTCCCTGCTGCCTCTTTAGGCTTGAGACCAATTTCCAGACATATGGCCATTTTTATGCCTGGCGTAGCGCCAAGTGGGAAAGGGTGGTTTTGAGGCTGAAGGCAGCAGGAAAGTCTGCAGCCCCCATGTGTGTGGGGCTACGCAAGCGATTCCCAAAGAGCTTTAGAACAAGGCATAGTTTTCCCTGCTGGCTCTTTGGGCGTGGGACCAGTCTCCAGACATATGGCCATTTTTGGGCCTGGCGTGTCGCCAAGTGGGAAAGGGTGGTTTTGAGGCGGAAGGCAGCAGGAAAGCCTGCAGCCCCCAGGTGTGTGGGGCTACGCAAGCCGTTCCCAAAGAGCTTTAGAACAAGGCATAGTTTTCCCTGCTGGCTCTTTGGGCGTGGGACAATCTTCAGACATATGGCCATTTTTGGGCCTGGCTTGGCGCCATGTGGGAAAGGGTGGTTTTGAGGCTGAAGGCAGCAGGAAAGCATGCAGCCCACAGGTCTGTGGGGCTACGCAAGCGGTTCCCAAAGAGCTTTAGAACAAGGCATAGTTTTCCCTGCTGGCTCTTTGGGCGTGGGACCAATCTTCAGACATATGGCCATTTTTGTGCCTGGCGCAGGGCCAAGTGGGAAAGGGTGGTTTTGAGGCTGAAGGCAGCAGGAAAGCCTGCAGCCCCCAGGTGTGTGGGGCTACGCAAGCGGTTCCCAAAGAGCTTTAGAACAAGGCATAGTTTTCCCTGCTGGCTCTTTGGGCGTGGGACCAGTCTCCAGACATATGGCCATTTTTGTGCCTGGCGTGACGCCATGTGGGAAAGGTGGGTTTGAGGCTGAAGGCAGCAGGAAAGCCTGCAGCCCCCAGGTGTGTGGGGCTACGCAAGCGGTTCCCAAAGAGCTTTAGAACAAGGCATAGTTTTCCCTGCTGGCTCTTTGGGCGTGGGACCATTCTCCAGACATATGGCCATTTTTGGGCCTGGCGCGGGGCCAAGTTGGAAAGGGTGGTTTTGAGGCTGAAGGCAGCAGGAAAGCCTGCAGCCCCCAGGTGTGTGGGGCTACGCAAGTGGTTCCCAAAGAGCTTTAGAACAAGGCATAGTTTTCCCTGCTGGCTCTTTGGGCGTGGGACCAATCTTCAGACATATGGCCATTTTTGTGCCTGGCGCGGCGCCAAGTGGGAAAGGGTGGTTTTGAGGCTGAAGGCAGCAGGAAAGCCTGCAGCCCCCAGGTGTGTGGGGCTACGCAAGCGGTTCCCAAAGAGCTTTAGAACAAGGCATAGTTTTCCCTGCTGGCTCTTTGGCCGTGGGACCAGTCTCCAGACATATGGCCATTTTTGGGCCTGGCGTGACGCCATGTGGGAAAGGTGGTTTTGAGGCTGAAGGCAGCAGGAAAGCCTGCAGCCCCCAGGTGTTTGGGGCCACGCAAGCGGTTCCCAAAGAGCTTTAGAACAAGGCATAGTTTTCCCTGCTGGCTCTTTGGGAAAGGGACCAGTCTCCAGAAATATGGCCATTTTTGGGGCTGTCACGATGCCAAGTGGGAAAGGGTGGTTTTGAGTCTGAAGGCAGCAGGAAAGCCTGCAGCCCCCAGGTGTGTGGGGCTACGCAAGCCGTTCCCAAAGAGCTTTAGAACAAGGCATAGTTTTCCCTGCTGGCTCTTTGGCCGTGGGACCAACTTCCAGACATATGGCCATTTTTGTGCCTGGCGGAGCGCCAAGTGGGAAAGGGTGGTTTTGAGGCTGAAGGCAGCAGGAAAGCCTGCAGCCCCCAGGTCTGTGGGGCTACGCAAGCGGTTCCCAAAGAGCTTTAGAACAAGGCATAGTTTTCCCTGCTGGCTCTTTGGGCGTGGGACCAGTCTCCAGACATATGGCCATTTTTGGGCCTGGCGCGGCGCCAAGTGGGAAAGGGTGCTTTTGAGGCTGTAGAGAGCAGGAAAGCCTGCAGCCCCCAGGTGTGTGGGGCTACGCAAGCGGTTCCCAAAGAGCTTTAGAACAAGGCATAGTTTTCCCTGCTGGCTCTTTGGGCGTGGGACCAACCTCCATACATATGGCCATTTTTGTGCCTGGCGTGACGCCATGTGGGAAAGGTGGGCTTGAGGCTGAAGGCAGCAGGAAAGCCTGCAGCCCGCAGGTCTGTGGGGCCACGCAAGCGGTTCCCAAAGAGCTTTAGAACAAGGCATAGTTTTCCCTGCTGGCTTTTTGGGCGTGGGACCAGTCTCCAGACATATGGCCATTTTTGGGCCTGGCGCAGCGCCAAGTGGGAAAGGGTGGTTTTGAGGCTGAAAGCGCGAGAAAAGCCTGCAGCCCCCAGTTTGTGTGGGGCTACGCAAGCGGTTCCCAAAGAGCTTTAGAACAAGGCATAGTTTTCCCTGCTGGCTCTTTGGGCGTGGGACAATCTTCAGACATATGGCCATTTTTGGGCCTGGCTTGGCGCCATGTGGGAAAGGGTGGTTTTGAGGCTGAAGGCAGCAGGAAAGCATGCAGCCCACAGGTCTGTGGGGCTACGCAAGCGGTTCCCATAGAGCTTTAGAACAAGGCATAGTTTTCCCTGCTGGCTCTTTGGGCGTGGGACCAATCTTCAGACATATGGCCATTTTTGTGCCTGGCGCGGGGCCAAGTGGGAAAGGGTGGTTTTGAGGCTGAAGGCAGCAGGAAAGCCTGCAGCCCCCAGGTGTGTGGGGCTACGCAAGCGGTTCCCAAAGAGCTTTAGAACAAGGCATAGTTTTCCCTGCTGGCTCTTTGGGCGTGGGACCAGTCTCCAGACATATGGCCATTTTTGTGCCTGGCGTGACGCCATGTGGGAAAGGTCGGTTTGAGGCTGAAGGCAGCAGGAAAGCCTGCAGCCCCCAGGTGTGTGGGGCTACGCAAGCCGTTCCCAAAGAGCTTTAGAACAAGGCATAGTTTTCCCTGCTGGCTCTTTGGGCGTGGGACCATTCTCCAGACATATGGCCATTTTTGGGCCTGGCGTGGGGCCAAGTTGGAAAGGGTGGTTTTGAGGCTGAAGGCAGCAGGAAAGCCTGCAGCCCCCAGGTGTGTGGGGCTACGCAAGTGGTTCCCAAAGAGCTTTAGAACAAGGCATAGTTTTCCCTGCTGGCTCTTTGGGCGTGGGACCAATCTTCAGACATATGGCCATTTTTGGGCCTGGCGCGGCGCCAAGTGGGAAAGGGTGGTTTTGAGGCTGAAGGCAGCAGGAAAGCCTGCAGCCCCCAGGTGTGTGGGGCTACGCAAGCGGTTCCCAAAGAGCTTTAGAACAAGGCATAGTTTTCCCTGCTGGCTCTTTGGCCGTGGGACCAGTCTCCAGACATATGGCCATTTTTGGGCCTGGCGTGACGCCATGTGGGAAAGGTGGTTTTGAGACTGAAGGCAGCAGGAAAGCCTGCAGCCCCCAGGTGTTTGGGGCCACGCAAGCGGTTCCCAAAGAGCTTTAGAACAAGGCATAGTTTTCCCTGCTGGCTCTTTGGGAAAGGGACCAGTCTCCAGAAATATGGCCATTTTTGGGGCTGTCACGATGCCAAGTGGGAAAGGGTGGTTTTGAGTCTGAAGGCAGCAGGAAAGCCTGCAGCCCCCAGGTGTGTGGGGCTACGCAAGCCGTTCCCAAAGAGCTTTAGAACAAGGCATAGTTTTCCCTGCTGGCTCTTTGGCCGTGGGACCAACTTCCAGACATATGGCCATTTTTGTGCCTGGCGGAGCGCCAAGTGGGAAAGGGTGGTTTTGAGGCTGAAGGCAGCAGGAAAGCCTGCAGCCCCCAGGTCTGTGGGGCTACGCAAGCGGTTCCCAAAGAGCTTTAGAACAAGGCATAGTTTTCCCTGCTGGCTCTTTGAGCGTGGGACCAGTCTCCAGACATATGGCCATTTTTGGGCCTGGCGTGGCGCCAAGTGGGAAAGGGTGCTTTTGAGGCTGAAGAGAGCAGGAAAGCCTGCAGCCCCCAGGTGTGTGGGGCTACGCAAGCGGTTCCCAAAGAGCTTTAGAACAAGGCATAGTTTTCCCTGCTGGCTCTTTGGGCGTGGGACCAACCTCCATACATATGGCCATTTTTGTGCCTGTCGTGACGCCATGTAGGAAAGGTGGGCTTGAGGCTGAAGGCAGCAGGAAAGCCTGCAGCCCGCAGGTCTGTGGGGCCACGCAAGCGGTTCCCAAAGAGCTTTAGAACAAGGCATAGTTTTCCCTGCTGGCTTTTTGGGCGTGGGACCAGTCTCCAGACATATGGCCATTTTTGGGCCTGGCGCAGCGCCAAGTGGGAAAGGGTGGTTTTGAGGCTGAAAGCGCGAGAAAAGCCTGCAGCCCCCAGTTTGTGTGGGGCTACGCAAGCGGTTCCCAAAGAGCTTTAGAACAAGGCATAGTTTTCCCTGCTGGCTCTTTAGGCTTGGGACCAATTTCCAGACATATTGCCATTTTTATGCCTGGCGCAGCGCCAAGTAGGAAAGGGTGGTTTTGAGGCTGAAGGCAGCAGGAAAGTCTGCAGCCCCCAGGTGTGTGGCGCTACGCAAGCGATTCAAAAAGAGCTTTAGAACAAGGCATAGTTTTCCCTGCTGGCTCTTTGGGCGTGGGACCAACTTCCAGACATATGGCCATTTTTGGGCCTGGCGCGGCGCCAAGTGGGAAAGCGTGCTTTTGAGGCTGAAGGCAGCAGGAAAGCCTGCAGCCCCCAGGTGTGTGGGGCTACGCAAGTGGTTCCCAAAGACCTTTAGAACAAGGCATAGTTTTCCCTGCTGGCTCTTTGGGCGTGGGACCAATCTTCAGACATATGGCCATTTTTGTGCCTGGCGTGGCGCCAAGTGGGAAAGGGTGGTTTTGAGGCTGAAGGCAGCAGGAAAGCCTGCAGCCCCCAGGTGTGTGGGGCTACGCAAGCGTTTCCCAAAGAGCTTTAGAACAAGGCATAGTTTTCCCTGCTGCTCTTTGGTCGGGGACCAGTCTCCAGACATATGGCCATTTTTGGGCCTGGCTTGGCGCCATGTGGGAAAGGGTGGTTTTGAGGCTAAAGGCAGCAGGAAAGCATGCAGCCCACAGGTCTGTGGGGCTACGCAATCCGTTCCCAAAGAGCTTTAGAACAAGGCATAGTTTTCCCTGCTGGCTCTTTGGGCGTGGGACCAACCTCCATACATATGGCCATTTTTGTGCCTGGCGCGGGGCCAAGTGGGAAAGGGTGGTTTTGAGGCTGAAGAGAGCAGGAAAGCCTGCAGCCCCCAGGTCTGTGGGGCTACGCAAGCGGTTCCCAAAGAGCTTTAGAACAAGGCATAGTTTTCCCTGCTGGCTCTTTGGGCGTGGGACCAACCTCCAGACATATGGCCATTTTTGTGTCTGGCGTGACGCCATGTGAGAAAGGTGGGTTTGAGGCTGAAGGCAGCAGGAAAGCCTGCAGCCCGCAGGTCTGTGGGGCCACGCAAGCGGTTCCCAAAGAGCTTTAGAACAAGGCATAGTTTTCCCTGCTGGCTCTTTGGGAAAGGGACCAGTCTCCAGAAATATGGCCATTTTTGTGCCTGGCACGATGCCAAGTGGGAAAGGGTGGTTTTGAGTCTGAAGGGAGCAGGAAAGCCTGCAGCCCCCAGGTGTGTGGGGCTACGCAAGCGGTTCCCAAAGAGCTTTAGAACAAGGCATAGTTTTCCCTGCTGGCTCTTTGGGCGTGGGACCAACCTCCAGACATATGGCCATTTTTGTGCCTGGCGTGACGCCATGTGGAAAAGGGTGCTTTTGAGGTTGAAGGCAGCAGGAAAGCCTGCAGCCCCCAGGTGTGTGGGGCTACGCAAGCGGTTCCCAAAGAGCTTTAGAACAAGGCATAGTTTTCCCTGCTGCCTCTTTAGGCTTGGGACCAATTTCCAGACATATGGCCATTTTTATGCCTGGCGTAGCGCCAAGTGGGAAAGGGTGGTTTTGAGGCTGAAGGCAGCAGGAAAGTCTGCAGCCCCCATGTGTGTGGGGCTACGCAAGTGGTTCCCAAAGAGCTTTAGAACAAGGCATAGTTTTCCCTGCTGGCTCTTTGGGCGTGGGACCAGTCTCCAGACATATGGCCATTTTTGTGCCTGGCGTGTCGCCAAGTGGGAAAGGGTTCTTTTGAGGCTGAAGGCAGCAGGAAAGCCTGCAGCCCCCAGGTGTGTGGGGCTACGCAAGCGGTTCCCAAAGAGCTTTAGAACAAGGCATAGTTTTCCCTGCTGGCTCTTTGGGCGTGGGACCAGTCTCCATACATATGGCCATTTTTGTGCCTGGCGCGGGGCCAAGTGGGAAAGGGGGGTTTGGGGCTGAAGAGAGCGGGAAAGCCTGCAGCCCCCAGGTGTGTGGGGCTACGCAAGCGGTTCCCAAAGAGCTTTAGAACAAGGCATAGTTTTCCCTGCTGGCTCTTTGGGCGGGGACCAGTCTCCAGACATATGGCCATTTTTGGGCCTGGCTTGGCGCCATGTGGGAAAGGTTGGTTTTGAGGCTGAAGGCAGCAGGAAAGCCTGCAGCCCCCAGGTGTGTGGGGCTACGCAAGCGGTTCCCAAAGAGCTTTAGAACAAGGCAGAGTTTTCCGTGCTGGCTCCTTGGGCGTGGGACCAATCTTCAGACATATGGCCATTTTTGGGCCTGGCGTGGGGCCAAGTGGGAAAGGGTGGTTTTGAGGCTGAAGGCACAGGAAAGCCTGCAGCCCCCAGGTGTGTGGGGCTACGCAAGCGGTTCCCAAAGAGCTTTAGAACAAGGCATAGTTTTCCCTGCTGGCTCTTTGGGCGTGGGACCATTCTCCAGACATATGGCCATTTTTGGGCCTGGCGTGGGGCCAAGTTGGAAAGGGTGGTTTTGAGGCTGAAGGCAGCAGGAAAGCCTGCAGCCCCCAGGTCTGTGGGGCTACGCAAGCGGTTCCAAAAGAGCTTTAGAACAAGGCATAGTTTTCCCTGCTGGCTCTTTGGGCGTGGGACCAGTCTCCAGATATATGGCCATTTTTGGGCCTGGCGCGGGGCCAAGTGGGAAAGGGTGGTTTTGAGGCTGAAGGCAGCAGGAAAGCCTGCAGCCCCCAGGTGTGTGGGGCTACGCAAGAGGTTCCCAAAGAGCTTTAGAACAAGGCATAGTTTTCCCTGCTGGCTCTTTGGGCGTGGGACCAGTCTCAAGACATATGGCCATTTTTGGGCCTGGCGCGGGGCCAAGTAGGAAAGGGTGGTTTTGAGGCTGAAGGCAGCAGGAAAGCCTGCAGCCCCCAGGTGTGTGGGGCTACGCAAGCGGTTCCCAAAGAGCTTTAGAACAAGGCATAGTTTTCCCTGCTGGCTCTTTGGGCGTGGGACCAGTCTCCAGATATATGGCCATTTTTGCGCCTGGCGGAGCGCCAAGTTGGAAAGGGTGGTTTTGAGGCTGAAGAGAGCAGGAAAGCCTGCAGCCCCCAGGTGTGTGGGGCTACGCAAGCGGTTCCCAAAGAGCTTTAGAGCAAGGCATAGTTTTCCCTGCTGGCTCTTTGGGCGTGGGACCAGTCTCCAGACATATGGCCATTTTTGTGTCTGGCGTGACGCCTTGTGGAAAAGGGTGCTTCTGAGGTTGAAGGCAGCAGGAAAGCCTGCAACCCCCAGGTGTGTGGGGCTACGCAAGCGGTTCCCAAAGAGCTTTAGAACAAGGCATAGTTTTCCCTGCTGGCTCTTTGGGCGTGGGACCAGTCTCCAGACATATGGCCATTTTTGGGCCTGGCGTGGGGCGAAGTGGGAAAGGGTGGTTTTGAGGCTGAAGGCAGCAGGAAAGCCTGCAGCCCCCAGGTCTGTGGGGCTACGCAAGCCGTTCCCAAAGAGCTTTAGAACAAGGCATAGTTTTCCCTGCTGGCTCTTTGGGCGTGGGACCAGTCTCCCGAAATATGGCCATTTTTGTGCCTGGCGCGATGCCAAGTGGGAAAGGGTGGTTTTGAGGCTGAAATCGCGAGAAAAGCCTGCAGCCCCCAGTTTGTGTGGGGCTACGCAAGCCGTTCCCAAAGAGCTTTAGAACAAGGCATAGTTTTCCCTGCTGGCTCTTTGGGCGTGGGACCAGTCTCCAGACATATGGCCATTTTTGTGCCTGGCGCGGAGCCAATTGGGAAAGGGTGGTTTTGAGGCTGAAGAGAGCAGGAAAGCCTGCAGCCCCCAGGTGTGTGGGCCTACGCAAGCGGTTCCAAAAGAGCTTTAGAACAAGGCATAGTTTTCCCTGCTGGCTCTTTGGGCGTGGGACCAGTCTCCAGACATATGGCCATTTTTGGGCCTGGCTGACGCCCTGTGGAAAAGGGTGGTTTTGAGGCTGAAGGCAGCAGGAAAGCCTGCAGCCCCCAGGTGTGTGGGGCTACGCAAGCGGTTCCCAAAGAGCTTTAGAACAAGGCATAGTTTTCCCTGCTGGCTCTTTGGGCGTGGGACCAGTCTCCAGACAGATGGCCATTTTTGGGCCTGGCGCGGCGCCAAGTAGGAAAGGGTGGTTTTGAGGCTGAAGGCAGCAGGAAAGCCTGCAGCCCCCAGGTGTGTGGGGCTACGCAAACGGTTCCCAAAGAGCTTTAGAACAAGGCATAGTTTTCCCTGCTGGCTCTTTGGGCGTGGGACCAAACTCCAGACATATGGCCATTTTTGGGCCTGGCGTGACGCCAAGTGGGAAAGGGTGGTTTTGAGGCTGAAGGCAGCATGAAAGCCTGCAGCCCCCAGGTCTGTGGGGCTACGCAGAGGTTCCCAAAGAGCTTTAGAACAAGGCATAGTTTTCCCTGCTGGCTCTTTGGGCGTGGGACCAACCTCCAGACATATGGCCATTTTTGTGCATGGCGCAGCGCCAAGTGGGAAAGGGTGGTTTTGAGGCTGAAAGCGCGAGAAAAGCCTGCAGCCCCCAGTTTCTGTGGGGCTACGCAAGCGGTTCCCAAAGAGCTTTAGAACAAGGCATAGTTTTCCCTGCTGGCTCTTTGGGCGTGGGACCAGTCTCCAGATATATGGCCATTTTTGGGCCTGGCGTGGCGCCATGTGGGAAAGGGTGGTTTTGAGGCTGAAGGCAGCAGGAAAGCCTGCAGCCCCCAGGTGTGTGGGGCTACGCAAGCGGTTCCCAAAGAGCTTTAGAACAAGGCATAGTTTTCCCTGCTGGCTCTTTGGGCGTGGGACCAACTTCCAGACATATGGCCATTTTTGTGCCTGGCGGAGCGCCATGTGGGAAAGGGTGGTTTTGAGGCTGAAGAGAGCAGGAAAGCCTGCAGCCCCCAGGTGTGTGGGGCTACGCAAGCGGTTCCCAAAGAGCTTTAGAACAAGGCATAGTTTTCCCTGCTGGCTCTTTGGGTGTGGTTCCAACCTCCAGACATATGGCCATTTTTGGGCCTGGCGCAGCGCCAAGTGGGAAAGGGTGGTTTTGAGGCTAAAACCGCGAGAAAAGCCTGCAGCCCCCAGTTTGTGTGGGGCTACGCAAGCGGTTCCCAAAGAGCTTTAGAACAAGGCATAGTTTTCCCTGCTGGCTCTTTGGGCGTGGGACCAACCTCCAGACATATGGCCATTTTTGTGCCTGGCACGGCGCCAAGTGGGAAAGGGTGGTTTTGAGGCTGAAGGCAGCAGGAAAGCCTGCAGCCCCCAGGTGTGTGGGGCTACGCAAGCGGTTCCCAAAGAGCTTTAGAACAAGGCATAGTTTTCCCTGCTGGCTCTTTGGGCGTGGGACCAGTCTCTAGACATATGGCCATTTTTGGGCCTGGCGCGGCGCCAAGTGGGAAAGGGTGGTTTTGAGGCTGAAGCCAGCAGGAAAGCCTGCAGCCCCCAGGTGTGTGGGGCTACGCAAGCCGTTCCCAAAGAGCTTTAGAGCAATGCATAGTTTTCCCTGCTGGCTCTTTGGGCGTGGGACAAAACTCCAGACATATGGCCATTTTTGTGCCTGGCGTGTCGCCATGTTGAAAAGGGTGGTTTTGAGGCTGAAGGCAGCAGGAAAGCATGCAGCCCACAGGTGTGTGGGGCTACGCAGGCCGTTCCCAAAGAGCTTTAGAACAAGGCATAGTTTTCCCTGCTGGCTCTTTGGGCGTGGGACCAACCTCCAGACATATGGCCTTTTTTGGGCCTGGAGAGGCACCAAGTGGGAAAGGGTGGTTTTGAGGCTGAAGGCAGCAGGAAAGCCTGTAGTCCCCAGGTGTGTGGGGCTACGCAAGAGGTTCCCAAAGAGCTTTAGAACAAGGCATAGTTTTCCCTGCTGGCTCTTTGGGCGTGGGACCAACTTCCAGACATATGGCCATTTTTATGCCTGGCGGAGCGCCATGTGGGAAAGGGTGGTTTTGAGGCTGAAGGCAGCAGGAAAGCCTGCAGCCCCCAGGTCTGTGGGGCTACGCAAGCGGTTCCCAAAGAGGTTTAGAACAAGGCATAGTTTTCCCTGCTGGCTCTTTGGGCGTGGGACCAACCTCCAGATATATAGCCATTTTTACCTGGCGTGACGCCATGTCTGAAAGGGTGGTTTTGAGGCTGAAGGCAGCAGGAAAGCCTGCAGCCCCCAGGTCTGTGGGGCCACGCAAGCGGTTCCCAAAGAGCTTTAGAACAAGGCATAATTTTCCCTGCTGCCTCTTTGGGAAAGGAACCAGTCTCCAGAAATATGGCCATTTTTGTGACTGGCGCGATGCCAAGTGGGAAAGGGTGGTTTTGATGCTGAAGGCAGCAGGAAAGCCTGCAGCCCCCAGGTGTGTGGGGCTACGCAAGAGGTTCCCAAAGAGCTTTAGAACAAGGCATAGTTTTCCCTGCTGGCTCTTTGGGCGTGGGACCAACTTCCAGACATATGGCCATTTTTATGCCTGGCGGAGCGCCGTGTGGGAAAGGGTGATTTTGATGCTGAAGGCAGCAGGAAAGCCTGCAGCCCCCAGGTGTGTGGGGCTACGCAAGCGGTTCCCAAAGAGCTTTAGAACAAGGCATAGTTTTCCCTGCTGGCTCTTTGGGCGTGGGACCAAACTCCAGACATATGGCCATTTTTGGGCCTGGCGTGACGCCAAGTGGGAAAGGGTGGTTTTGAGGCTGAAGGCAGCATGAAAGCCTGCAGCCCCCAGGTCTGTGGGGCTACGCAGAGGTTCCCAAAGAGCTTTAGAACAAGGCATAGTTTTCCCTGCTGGCTCTTTGGGCGTGGGACCAACCTCCAGACATATGGCCATTTTTGTGCATGGCGCAGCGCCAAGTGGGAAAGGGTGGTTTTGAGGCTGAAAGCGCGAGAAAAGCCTGCAGCCCCCAGTTTCTGTGGGGCTACGCAAGCGGTTCCCAAAGAGCTTTAGAACAAGGCATAGTTTTCCCTGCTGGCTCTTTGGGCGTGGGACCAGTCTCCAGATATATGGCCATTTTTGGGCCTGGCGTGGCGCCATGTGGGAAAGGGTGGTTTTGAGGCTGAAGGCAGCAGGAAAGCCTGCAGCCCCCAGGTGTGTGGGGCTACGCAAGCGGTTCCCAAAGAGCTTTAGAACAAGGCATAGTTTTCCCTGCTGGCTCTTTGGGCGTGGGACCAACTTCCAGACATATGGCCATTTTTGTGCCTGGCGGAGCGCCATGTGGGAAAGGGTGGTTTTGAGGCTGAAGAGAGCAGGAAAGCCTGCAGCCCCCAGGTGTGTGGGGCTACGCAAGCGGTTCCCAAAGAGCTTTAGAACAAGGCATAGTTTTCCCTGCTGGCTCTTTGGGTGTGGTTCCAACCTCCAGACATATGGCCATTTTTGGGCCTGGCGCAGCGCCAAGTGGGAAAGGGTGGTTTTGAGGCTAAAACCGCGAGAAAAGCCTGCAGCCCCCAGTTTGTGTGGGGCTACGCAAGCGGTTCCCAAAGAGCTTTAGAACAAGGCATAGTTTTCCCTGCTGGCTCTTTGCGCGTGGGACCAACCTCCAGACATATGGCCATTTTTGTGCCTGGCGTGACGCCATGTGGGAAAGGGTGGTTTTGAGGCTGAAGGCAGCAGGAAAGCCTGCAGCCCCCAGGTCTGTGGGGCTACGCAAGCGGTTCCCAAAGAGCTTTAGAACAAGGCATAGTTTTCCCTGCTGGCTCTTTGGGCGTGGGACCAGTCTCTAGACATATGGCCATTTTTGGGCCTGGCGCGGCGCCAAGTGGGAAAGGGTGGTTTTGAGGCTGAAGCCAGCAGGAAAGCCTGCAGCCCCCAGGTGTGTGGGGCTACGCAAGCGGTTCCCAAAGAGCTTTAGAGCAATGCATAGTTTTCCCTGCTGGCTCTTTGGGCGTGGGACAAAACTCCAGACATATGGCCATTTTTGTGCCTGGCGTGTCGCCATGTTGAAAAGGGTGGTTTTGAGGCTGAAGGCAGCAGGAAAGCCTGCAGCCCACAGGTGTGTGGGGCTACGCAGGCCGTTCCCAAAGAGCTTTAGAACAAGGCATAGTTTTCCCTGCTGGCTATTTGGGCGTGGGACCAACCTCCAGACATATGGCCTTTTTTGGGCCTGGCGCAGCGCCAAGTGGGAAAGGGTTGTTTTGATGCTGAAGGCAGCAGGAAAGCCTGTAGTCCCCAGGTGTGTGGGGCTACGCAAGAGGTTCCCAAAGAGCTTTAGAACAAGGCATAGTTTTCCCTGCTGGCTCTTTGGGCGTGGGACCAACTTCCAGACATATGGCCATTTTTATGCCTGGCGGAGCGCCATGTGGGAAAGGGTGGTTTTGAGGCTGAAGGCAGCAGGAAAGCCTGCAGCCCCCAGGTGTGTGGGGCTACGCAAGCGGTTCCCAAAGAGGTTTAGAACAAGGCATAGTTTTCCCTGCTGGCTCTTTGGGCGTGGGACCAACCTCCAGATATATAGCCATTTTTACCTGGCGTGACGCCATGTCTGAAAGGGTGGTTTTGAGGCTGAAGGCAGCAGGAAAGCCTGCAGCCCCCAGGTCTGTGGGGCCACGCAAGCGGTTCCCAAAGAGCTTTAGAACAAGGCATAATTTTCCCTGCTGCCTCTTTGGGAAAGGAACCAGTCTCCAGAAATATGGCCATTTTTGTGACTGGCGCGATGCCAAGTGGGAAAGGGTGGTTTTGATGCTGAAGGCAGCAGGAAAGCCTGCAGCCCCCAGGTGTGTGGGGCTACGCAAGAGGTTCCCAAAGAGCTTTAGAACAAGGCATAGTTTTCCCTGCTGGCTCTTTGGGCGTGGGACCAACTTCCAGACATATGGCCATTTTTATGCCTGGCGGAGCGCCGTGTGGGAAAGGGTGATTTTGAGGCTGAAGAGAGCAGGAAAGCCTGCAGCCCCCAGGTGTGTGGGACTACGCAAGCGGTTCCCAAAGAGCTTTAGAACAAGGCATAGTTTTCCCTGCTGGCTCTTTGGGCGTGGGACCAACCTCCAGACATATGGCCATTTTTGGGCCTGGCGCAGGGCCAAGTGGGAAAGGGTGGTTTTGAGGCTGAAGGCAGCATGAAAGCCTGCAGCCCCCAGGTGTGTGGGGCTACGCAAGCGGTTCCCAAAGAGCTTTAGAACAAGGCATAGTTTTCCCTGCTGGCTCTTTGGGCGTGGGACCAACCTCCAGATATATGGCCATTTTTACCTGGCGTGACGCCATGTCTGAAAGGGTGGTTTTGAGGCTGAAGGCAGCAGGAAAGCCTGCAGCCCCCAGGTCTGTGGGGCCACGCAAGCGGTTCCCAAAGAGCTTTAGAACAAGGCATAATTTTCCCTGCTGCCTCTTTGGGAAAGGAACCAGTCTCTAGAAATATGGCCATTTTTGTGACTGGCGCGATGCCAAGTGGGAAAGGGTGGTTTTGAGGCTGAAGGCAGCAGGAAAGCCTGCAGCCCCCAGGTGTGTGGGGCTACGCAAGCGGTTCCCAAAGAGCTTTAGAACAAGGCATAGTTTTCCCTGCTGGCTCTTTGGGCGTGGGACCAACCTCCAGACATATGGCCTTTTTTGGGCCTGGCGCAGCGCCAAGTGGGAAAGGGTTGTTTTGAGGCTGAAGGCAGCAGGAAAGCCTGTAGTCCCCAGGTGTGTGGGGCTACGCAAGAGGTTCCCAAAGAGCTTTAGAACAAGGCATAGTTTTCCCTGCTGGCTCTTTGGGCGTGGGACCAACTTCCAGACATATGGCCATTTTTATGCCTGGCGGAGCGCCATGTGGGAAAGGGTGGTTTTGAGGCTGAAGGCAGCAGGAAAGCCTGCAGCCCCCAGGTGTGTGGGGCTACGCAAGCGGTTCCCAAAGAGCTTTAGAACAAGGTATAGTTTTCCCTGCTGGCTCTTTGGGCGTGGGACCAACCTCCAGACATATGGCCATTTTTGGGCCTGGCGCGGGGCCAAGTGGGAAAGGGTGGTTTTGAGGCTGAAGGCAGCATGAAAGCCTGCAGCCCCCAGGTGTGTGGGGCTACGCAAGCGGTTCCCAAAGAGCTTTAGAACAAGGCATAGTTTTCCCTGCTGGCTCTTTGGGCGTGGGACCAGTCTCCAGAAATATGGCCATTTTTGGGCCTGGCGCGATGCGAAGTGGGAAAGGGTGGTTTTGAGGCTGAAGGCAGCAGGAAAGCCTGCAGCCCGCAGGTCTGTGGGGCTACGCAAGCGGTTCCCAAAGAGCTTTAGAACAAGGCATAGTTTTCCCTGCTGGCTCTTTGGGCGTGGGACCAACCTCCAGATATATAGCCATTTTTACCTGGCGTGACGCCATGTCTGAAAGGGTGGTTTTGAGGCTGAAGGCAGCAGGAAAGCCTGCAGCCCCCAGGTCTGTGGGGCCACGCAAGCGGTTCCCAAAGAGCTTTAGAACAAGGCATTATTTTCCCTGCTGCCTCTTTGGGAAAGGAACCAGTCTCCAGAAATATGGCCATTTTTGTGACTGGCGCGATGCCAAGTGGGAAAGGGTGGTTTTGATGCTGAAGGCAGCAGGAAAGCCTGCAGCCCCCAGGTGTGTGGGGCTACGCAAGAGGTTCCCAAAGAGCTTTAGAACAAGGCATAGGTTTCCCTGCTGACTCTTTGGGCGTGGGACCAACTTCCAGACATATGGCCATTTTTATGCCTGGCGGAGCGCCGTGTGGGAAAGGGTGATTTTGAGGCTGAAGAGAGCAGGAAAGCCTGCAGCCCCCAGGTGTGTGGGACTACGCAAGCGGTTCCCAAAGAGCTTTAGAACAAGGCATAGTTTTCCCTGCTGGCTCTTTGGGCGTGGGACCAACCTCCAGACATATGGCCATTTTTGGGCCTGGCGCAGGGCCAAGTGGGAAAGGGTGGTTTTGAGGCTGAAGGCAGCATGAAAGCCTGCAGCCCCCAGGTGTGTGGGGCTACGCAAGCGGTTCCCAAAGAGCTTTAGAACAAGGCATAGTTTTCCCTGCTGGCTCTTTGGGCGTGGGACCAACCTCCAGATATATGGCCATTTTTACCTGGCGTGACGCCATGTCTGAAAGGGTGGTTTTGAGGCTGAAGGCAGCAGGAAAGCCTGCAGCCCCCAGGTCTGTGGGGCCACGCAAGCGGTTCCCAAAGAGCTTTAGAACAAGGCATAATTTTCCCTGCTGCCTCTTTGGGAAAGGAACCAGTCTCTAGAAATATGGCCATTTTTGTGACTGGCGCGATGCCAAGTGGGAAAGGGTGGTTTTGAGGCTGAAGGCAGCAGGAAAGCCTGCAGCCCCCAGGTGTGTGGGGCTACGCAAGCGGTTCCCAAAGAGCTTTAGAACAAGGCATAGTTTTCCCTGCTGGCTCTTTGGGCGTGGGACCAACCTCCAGACATATGGCCTTTTTTGGGCCTGGCGCAGCGCCAAGTGGGAAAGGGTTGTTTTGAGGCTGAAGGCAGCAGGAAAGCCTGTAGTCCCCAGGTGTGTGGGGCTACGCAAGAGGTTCCCAAAGAGCTTTAGAACAAGGCATAGTTTTCCCTGCTGGCTCTTTGGGCGTGGGACCAACTTCCAGACATATGGCCATTTTTATGCCTGGCGGAGCGCCATGTGGGAAAGGGTGGTTTTGAGGCTGAAGGCAGCAGGAAAGCCTGCAGCCCCCAGGTGTGTGGGGCTACGCAAGCGGTTCCCAAAGAGCTTTAGAACAAGGTATAGTTTTCCCTGCTGGCTCTTTGGGCGTGGGACCAACCTCCAGACATATGGCCATTTTTGGGCCTGGCGCGGGGCCAAGTGGGAAAGGGTGGTTTTGAGGCTGAAGGCAGCATGAAAGCCTGCAGCCCCCAGGTGTGTGGGGCTACGCAAGCGGTTCCCAAAGAGCTTTAGAACAAGGCATAGTTTTCCCTGCTGGCTCTTTGGGCGTGGGACCAGTCTCCAGAAATATGGCCATTTTTGGGCCTGGCGCGATGCGAAGTGGGAAAGGGTGGTTTTGAGGCTGAAGGCAGCAGGAAAGCCTGCAGCCCGCAGGTCTGTGGGGCTACGCAAGCGGTTCCCAAAGAGCTTTAGAACAAGGCATAGTTTTCCCTGCTGGCTCTTTGGGCGTGGGACCAACCTCCAGATATATAGCCATTTTTACCTGGCGTGACGCCATGTCTGAAAGGGTGGTTTTGAGGCTGAAGGCAGCAGGAAAGCCTGCAGCCCCCAGGTCTGTGGGGCCACGCAAGCGGTTCCCAAAGAGCTTTAGAACAAGGCATTATTTTCCCTGCTGCCTCTTTGGGAAAGGAACCAGTCTCCAGAAATATGGCCATTTTTGTGACTGGCGCGATGCCAAGTGGGAAAGGGTGGTTTTGATGCTGAAGGCAGCAGGAAAGCCTGCAGCCCCCAGGTGTGTGGGGCTACGCAAGAGGTTCCCAAAGAGCTTTAGAACAAGGCATAGGTTTCCCTGCTGACTCTTTGGGCGTGGGACCAACTTCCAGACATATGGCCATTTTTATGCCTGGCGGAGCGCCGTGTGGGAAAGGGTGATTTTGAGGCTGAAGAGAGCAGGAAAGCCTGCAGCCCCCAGGTGTGTGGGACTACGCAAGCGGTTCCCAAAGAGCTTTAGAACAAGGCATAGTTTTCCCTGCTGGCTCTTTGGGCGTGGGACCAACCTCCAGACATATGGCCATTTTTGGGCCTGGCGCAGGGCCAAGTGGGAAAGGGTGGTTTTGAGGCTGAAGGCAGCATGAAAGCCTGCAGCCCCCAGGTGTGTGGGGCTACGCAAGCGGTTCCCAAAGAGCTTTAGAACAAGGCATAGTTTTCCCTGCTGGCTCTTTGGGCGTGGGACCAACCTCCAGATATATGGCCATTTTTACCTGGCGTGACGCCATGTCTGAAAGGGTGGTTTTGAGGCTGAAGGCAGCAGGAAAGCCTGCAGCCCCCAGGTCTGTGGGGCCACGCAAGCGGTTCCCAAAGAGCTTTAGAACAAGGCATAATTTTCCCTGCTGCCTCTTTGGGAAAGGAACCAGTCTCTAGAAATATGGCCATTTTTGTGACTGGCGCGATGCCAAGTGGGAAAGGGTGGTTTTGAGGCTGAAGGCAGCAGGAAAGCCTGCAGCCCCCACGTGTGTGGGGCTACGCAAGCGGTTCCCAAAGAGCTTTAGAACAAGGCATAGTTTTCCCTGCTAGCTCTTTGGGCGTGGGACAAGTCTCCAGACATATGGCCATTTTTGTGCCTGGCGCGGGGCCAAGTAGGAAAGGGTGGTTTTGAGGCTGAAGGCAGCAGGAAAGCCTGCAGCCCCCAGGTGTGTGGGGCTACGCAAGCCGTTCCCAAAGAGCTTTAGAACAAGGCATAGTTTTCCCTGCTGGCTATTGGGGCGTGGGACCAGTCTCCAGATATATGGCCATTTTTGGGCCTGGCCTGACGCCATGTGGGAAAGGGTGGTTTTGAGTCTGAAGGCAGCAGGAAAGCCTGCAGCCCCCAAGTGTGTGGGGCTACGCAAGCCGTTCCCAAAGAGCTTTAGAACAAGCCATAGTTTTCCCTGCTGGCTCTTTGGGCGTGGGACCAGCCTCCAGACATATGGCCATTTTTTGGCCTGGCGCGGGGCCAAGTGGGAAAGGGTGGTTTTGAGGCTGAAGGCAGCAGGAAAGCCTGCAGCCCCCAGGTGTGTGGGGCTACGCAAGCGGTTCCCAAAGAGCTTTAGAACAAGGCATAATTTTCCCTGCTGGCTCTTTGGGCGTGGGACCAGTCTCCAGACATATGGCCATTTTTGTGCCTGTCGTGGCGCCATGTGGGAAAGGGTGGTTTTGAGGCTGAAGGCAGCAGGAAAGCCTGCAGCCCCCAGGTGTGTGGGGCTACGCAAGCGGTTCCCAAAGAGCTTTAGAACAAGGCATAGTTTTCCCTGCTGGCTCTTTGGGCGTGGGACCAGTCTCCTGACATATGGCCATTTTTGGGCCTGGCGTGACGCCATGTGGGAAAGGGTGGTTTTGAGGCTGAAGGCAGCATGAAATCCTGCAGCCCCCAGGTGTGTGGGGCTACGCAAGTGGTTCCCAAAGAGCTTTAGAACAAGGCATAGTTTTCCCTGCTGGCTCTTTGGGCGTGGGACCAGTCTCCAGAAATATGGCCATTTTTGTGCCTGGCGCGATGCGAAGTGGGAAAGGGTGGTTTTGAGGCTGAAGGCAGCAGGAAAGCCTGCAGCCCGCAGGTCTGTGGGGCTACGCAAGCGGTTCCCAAAGAGCTTTAGAACAAGGCATAGTTTTCCCTGCTGGCTCTTTGGGCGTGGGACCAACCTCCAGACATATGGCCATTTTTGTGCCTGGCGTGACGCCATGTGGAAAAGGGTGGTTTTGAGGCTGAAAACGCGAGAAAAGCCTGCAGCCCCCAGTTTGTGTGGGGCTACGCAAGCGGTTCCCAAAGAGCTTTAGAACAAGGCATAGTTTTCCCTGCTGGCTCTTTGGGCGTGGGACCAACCTCCAGACATATGGCCATTTTTGGGCCTGGCGCAGCGCCAAGTGCGAAAGGGTGGTTTTGAGGCTGAAAGCGCGAGAAAAGCCTGCAGCCCCCATTTTGTGTGGGGCTACGCAAGCGGTTCCCAAAGAGCTTTAGAACAAGGCATAGTTTTCCCTGCTGGCTCTTTGGGCGTGGGACGAGTCTCCAGTCATATGGCCATTTTTGGGCCTGGCGCGGGGCCAAGTGGGAAAGGGTGGTTTTGAGGCTGAAGGCAGCAGGAAAGCCTGCAGCCCCCACGTGTGTGGGGCTACGCAAGCGGTTCCCAAAGAGCTTTAGAACAAGGCATAGTTTTCCCTGCTGGCTCTTTGGGCGTGGGACCAGTCTCCAGACATATGGCCATTTTTGTGCCTGTCGTGGCGCCATGTGGGAAAGGGTGGTTTTGAGGCTGAAGGCAGCAGGAAAGCCTGCAGACCCCAGGTGTGTGGGGCTACGCAAGCGGTTCCCAAAGACCTTTAGAACAAGGCATAGTTTTCCCTGCTGGCTCTTTGGGCGTGGGACCAACCTCCAGACATATGGCCATTTTTGTGCCTGGCGTGACGCCATGTGGAAAAGGGTGGTTTTGAGGCTGAAAACGCGAGAAAAGCCTGCAGCCCCCAGTTTGTGTGGGGCTACGCAAGCGGTTCCCAAAGAGCTTTAGAACAAGGCATAGTTTTCCCTGCTGGCTCTTTGGGCGTGGGACCAACCTCCAGACATATGGCCATTTTTGTGCCTGGCGGAGCGCCAAGTGGGAAAGGGTGGTTTTGAGGCTGAAAGCGCGAGAAAAGCTTGCAGCCCCCAGTTTGTGTGGGGCTACGCAAGCGGTTCCCAAAGAGCTTTAGAACAAGGCATAGTTTTCCCTGCTGGCTCTTTGGGCGTGGGACCAGTCTCCAGATATATGGCCATTTTTGGGCCTGGCGCAGCGCCAAGTGGGAAAGGGTGGTTTTGAGGCTGAAGGCAGCAGGAAAGCCTGCAGCCCCCAGGTGTGTGGGGCTACGCAAACAGTTCCCAAAGAGCTTTAGAACAAGGCATAGTTTTCCCTGCTGTCTCTTTGGGCGTGGGACCAACCTCCAGACATATGGCCATTTTTACCTGGCGTGACGCCATGTCTGAAAGGGTGGTTTTGAGTCTGAAGGCAGCAGGAAACCTGCAGCCCCCAGGTCTGTGGGGCCACGCAAGCGGTTCCCAAAGAGCTTTAGAACCAGGCATATTATTCCCTGCTGCCTCTTTGGGAAAGGAACCAGTCTCCAGAAATATGGCCATTTCTGTGCCTGGCACGGGGCCAAGTAGGAAAGGGTGGTTTTGAGGCTGAAGGCAGCAGGAAAGCCTGCAGCCCCCAGGTGTGTGGGGCTACGCAAGCGGTTCCCAAAGAGCTTTAGAACAAGGCATAGTTTTCCCTGCTGGCTCTTTGGGCGTGGGACCAACCTCCAGACATATGGCCATTTTTGTGCCTGGCGCGATGCCATGTGGAAAAGGGTGGTTTTGAGGCTGAAGGCAGCAGGAAAGCCTGCAGCCCCCAGGTCTGTGGGGCTACGCAAGCGGTTCCCAAAGAGCTTTAGAACAAGGCATAGTTTTCCCTGCTGGCTCTTTGGGCGTGGGACCAGTCTCCTGACATATGGCCATTTTTGGGCCTGGCGTGACGCCATGTGGCAAAGGGTGGTTTTGAGGCTGAAGGCAGCAGGAAAGCCTGCAGCCCCCAGGTGTGTGGGGCTACGCAAGGCGTTCCCAAAGAGCTTTAGAACAAGGCATAGTTTTCCCTGCTGGCTCTTTGGGCGTGGGACCAACTTCCAGACTTATGGCCTTTTTTTGGCCTGGCGCGGGGCCAAGTGGGAAAATGTGGTTTTGAGGCTGAAGGCAGCAGGAAAGCCTGCAGCCCCCAGGTGTGTGGGGCTACGCAAGCGGTTCCCAAAGAGCTTTAGAACAAGGCATAATTTTCCCTGCTGGATCTTTGGGCGTGGGACCAGTCTCCAGACATATGGCCATTTTTGTGCCTGTCGTGGCGCCATGTGGGAAAGGGTGGTTTTGAGGCTGAAGGCAGCAGGAAAGCCTGCAGCCCCCAGGTGTGTGGGGCTACGCAAGCGGTTCCCAAAGAGCTTTAGAACAAGGCATAGTTTTCCCTGCTGGCTCTTTGGGCGTGGGACCAACCTCCAGACATATGGCCATTTTTGTGCCTGGCGGAGCGCCAAGTGGGAAAGGGTGGTTTTGAGGCTGAAAGCGCGAGAAAAGCTTGCAGCCCCCAGTTTGTGTGGGGCTACGCAAGCGGTTCCCAAAGAGCTTTAGAACAAGGCATAGTTTTCCCTGCTGGCTCTTTGGGCGTGGGACCAGTCTCCAGATATATGGCCATTTTTGGGCCTGGCGCAGCGCCAAGTGGGAAAGGGTGGTTTTGAGGCTGAAGGCAGCAGGAAAGCCTGCAGCCCCCAGGTGTGTGGGGCTACGCAAACAGTTCCCAAAGAGCTTTAGAACAAGGCATAGTTTTCCCTGCTGTCTCTTTGGGCGTGGGACCAACCTCCAGACATATGGCCATTTTTACCTGGCGTGACGCCATGTCTGAAAGGGTGGTTTTGAGTCTGAAGGCAGCAGGAAACCTGCAGCCCCCAGGTCTGTGGGGCCACGCAAGCGGTTCCCAAAGAGCTTTAGAACCAGGCATATTATTCCCTGCTGCCTCTTTGGGAAAGGAACCAGTCTCCAGAAATATGGCCATTTCTGTGCCTGGCACGGGGCCAAGTAGGAAAGGGTGGTTTTGAGGCTGAAGGCAGCAGGAAAGCCTGCAGCCCCCAGGTGTGTGGGGCTACGCAAGCGGTTCCCAAAGAGCTTTAGAACAAGGCATAGTTTTCCCTGCTGGCTCTTTGGGCGTGGGACCAACCTCCAGACATATGGCCATTTTTGTGCCTGGCGCGATGCCATGTGGAAAAGGGTGGTTTTGAGGCTGAAGGCAGCAGGAAAGCCTGCAGCCCCCAGGTGTGTGGGGCTACGCAAGAGGTTCCCAAAGAGCTTTAGAACAAGGCATAGTTTTCCCTGCTGGCTCTTTGGGCGTGGGACCAGTCTCCTGACATATGGCCATTTTTGGGCCTGGCGTGACGCCATGTGGCAAAGGGTGGTTTTGAGGCTGAAGGCAGCAGGAAAGCCTGCAGCCCCCAGGTGTGTGGGGCTACGCAAGGCGTTCCCAAAGAGCTTTAGAACAAGGCATAGTTTTCCCTGATGGCTCTTTGGGCGTGGGACCAACTTCCAGACTTATGGCCTTTTTTTGGCCTGGCGCGGGGCCAAGTGGGAAAATGTGGTTTTGAGGCTGAAGGCAGCAGGAAAGCCTGCAGCCCCCAGGTCTGTGGGGCTACGCAAGCGGTTCCCAAAGAGCTTTAGAACAAGGCATAATTTTCCCTGCTGGATCTTTGGGCGTGGGACCAGTCTCCAGACATATGGCCATTTTTGTGCCTGTCGTGGCGCCAAGTGGGAAAGGGTGGTTTTGAGGCTGAAGGCAGCAGGAAAGCCTGCAGACCCCAGGTGTGTGGGGCTACGCAAGCGGTTCCCAAAGAGCTTTAGAACAAGGCATAGTTTTCCCTGCTGGCTCTTTGGGCGTGGGACCAACCTCCAGACATATGGCCATTTTTACCTGGCGTGACGCCATGTCTGAAAGGGTGGTTTTGAGTCTGAAGGCAGCAGGAAACCTGCAGCCCCCAGGTCTGTGGGGCCACACAAGCGGTTCCCAAAGAGCTTTAGAACCAGGCATATTATTCCCTGCTGCCTCTTTGGGAAAGGAACCAGTCTCCAGAAATATGGCCATTTCTGTGCCTGGCACGGGGCCAAGTAGGAAAGGGTGGTTTTGAGGCTGAAGGCAGCAGGAAAGCCTGCAGCCCCCAGGTGTGTGGGGCTACGCAAGCGGTTCCCAAAGAGCTTTAGAACAAGGCATAGTTTTCCCTGCTGGCTCTTTGGGCGTGGGACCAACCTCCAGACATATGGCCATTTTTGTGCCTGGCGCGATGCCATGTGGAAAAGGGTGGTTTTGAGGCTGAAGGCAGCAGGAAAGCCTGCAGCCCCCAGGTCTGTGGGGCTACGCAAGCGGTTCCCAAAGAGCTTTAGAACAAGGCATAGTTTTCCCTGCTGGCTCTTTGGGCGTGGGACCAGTCTCCTGACATATGGCCATTTTTGGGCCTGGCGTGACGCCATGTGGCAAAGGGTGGTTTTGAGGCTGAAGGCAGCAGGAAAGCCTGCAGCCCCCAGGTGTGTGGGGCTACGCAAGGCGTTCCCAAAGAGCTTTAGAACAAGGCATAGTTTTCCCTGATGGCTCTTTGGGCGTGGGACCAACTTCCAGACTTATGGCCATTTTTTGGCCTGGCGCGGGGCCAAGTGGGAAAATGTGGTTTTGAGGCTGAAGGCAGCAGGAAAGCCTGCAGCCCCCAGGTGTGTGGGGCTACGCAAGAGGTTCCCAAAGAGCTTTAGAACAAGGCATAATTTTCCCTGCTGGATCTTTGGGCTTGGGACCAGTCTCCAGACATATGGCCATTTTTGTGCCTGTCGTGGCGCCATGTGCGAAAGGGTGGTTTTGAGGCTGAAGGCAGCAGGAAAGCCTGCAGCCCCCAGGTGTGTGGGGCTACGCAAGCGGTTCCCAAAGAGCTTTAGAACAAGGCATAGTTTTCCCTGCTGGCTCTTTGGGCGTGGGACCAACCTCCAGACATATGGCCATTTTTGTGCCTGGCGTGACGCCATGTGGAAAAGGGTGGTTTTGAGGCTGAAAACGCGAGAAAAGCCTGCAGCCCCCAGTTTGTGTGGGGCTACGCAAGCGGTTCCCAAAGAGCTTTAGAACAAGGCATAGTTTTCCCTGCTGGCTCTTTGGGCGTGGGACGAGTCTCCAGTCATATGGCCATTTTTGGGCCTGGCGCGGGGCCAAGTGGGAAAGGGTGGTTTTGAGGCTGAAGGCAGCAGGAAAGCCTGCAGCCCCCAGGTGTGTGGGGCTACGCAAGCGGTTCCCAAAGAGCTTTAGAACAAGGCATAGTTTTCCCTGCTGGCTCTTTGGGCGTGGGACCAGTCTCCAGACATATGGCCATTTTTGTGCCTGTCGTGGCGCCATGTGGGAAAGGGTGGTTTTGAGGCTGAAGGCAGCAGGAAAGCCTGCAGACCCCAGGTGTGTGGGGCTACGCAAGCGGTTCCCAAAGAGCTTTAGAACAAGGCATAGTTTTCCCTGCTGGCTCTTTGGGCGTGGGACCAACCTCCAGACATATGGCCATTTTTGTGCCTGGCGTGACGCCATGTGGAAAAGGGTGGTTTTGAGGCTGAAAACGCGAGAAAAGCCTGCAGCCCCCAGTTTGTGTGGGGCTACGCAAGCGGTTCCCAAAGAGCTTTAGAACAAGGCATAGTTTTCCCTGCTGGCTCTTTGGGCGTGGGACCAACCTCCAGACATATGGCCATTTTTGTGCCTGGCGGAGCGCCAAGTGGGAAAGGGTGGTTTTGAGGCTGAAAGCGCGAGAAAAGCCTGCAGCCCCCAGTTTGTGTGGGGCTACGCAAGCGGTTCCCAAAGAGCTTTAGAACAAGGCATATTTTTCCCTGCTGGCTCTTTGGGCGTGGGACCAGTCTCCAGATATATGGCCATTTTTGGGCCTGGCGCAGCGCCAAGTGGGAAAGGGTGGTTTTGAGGCTGAAGGCAGCAGGAAAGCCTGCAGCCCCCAGGTGTGTGGGGCTACGCAAACAGTTCCCAAAGAGCTTTAGAACAAGGCATAGTTTTCCCTGCTGTCTCTTTGGGCGTGGGACCAACCTCCAGACATATGGCCATTTTTACCTGGCGTGACGCCATGTCTGAAAGGGTGGTTTTGAGTCTGAAGGCAGCAGGAAACCTGCAGCCCCCAGGTCTGTGGGGCCACGCAAGCGGTTCCCAAAGAGCTTTAGAACCAGGCATATTATTCCCTGCTGCCTCTTTGGGAAAGGAACCTGTCTCCAGAAATATGGCCATTTCTGTGCCTGGCACGGGGCCAAGTAGGAAAGGGTGGTTTTGAGGCTGAAGGCAGCAGGAAAGCCTGCAGCCCCCAGGTGTGTGGGGCTACGCAAGCGGTTCCCAAAGAGCTTTAGAACAAGGCATAGTTTTCCCTGCTGGCTCTTTGGGCGTGGGACCAACCTCCAGACATATGGCCATTTTTGGGCCTGGCGCGATGCCATGTGGAAAAGGGTGGTTTTGAGGCTGAAGGCAGCAGGAAAGCCTGCAGCCCCCAGGTCTGTGGGGCTACGCAAGCGGTTCCCAAAGAGCTTTAGAACAAGGCATAGTTTTCCCTGCTGGCTCTTTGGGCGTGGGACCAGTCTCCTGACATATGGCCATTTTTGGGCCTGGCGTGACGCCATGTGGCAAAGGGTGGTTTTGAGGCTGAAGGCAGCAGGAAAGCCTGCAGCCCCCAGGTGTGTGGGGCTACGCAAGGCGTTCCCAAAGAGCTTTAGAACAAGGCATAGTTTTCCCTGCTGGCTCTTTGGGCGTGGGACCAACTTCCAGACTTATGGCCTTTTTTTGGCCTGGCGCGGGGCCAAGTGGGAAAATGTGGTTTTGAGGCTGAAGGCAGCAGGAAAGCCTGCAGCCCCCAGGTGTGTGGGGCTACGCAAGCGGTTCCCAAAGAGCTTTAGAACAAGGCATAATTTTCCCTGCTGGATCTTTGGGCGTGGGACCAGTCTCCAGACATATGGCCATTTTTGTGCCTGTCGTGGCGCCATGTGGGAAAGGGTGGTTTTGAGGCTGAAGGCAGCAGGAAAGCCTGCAGCCCCCAGGTGTGTGGGGCTACGCAAGCGGTTCCCAAAGAGCTTTAGAACAAGGCATAGTTTTCCCTGCTGGCTCTTTGGGCGTGGGACCAACCTCCAGACATATGGCCATTTTTGTGCCTGGCGTGATGCCATGTGGAAAAGGGTGGTTTTGAGGCTGAAAACGCGAGAAAAGCCTGCAGCCCCCAGTTTGTGTGGGGCTACGCAAGCGGTTCCCAAAGAGCTTTAGAACAAGGCATAGTTTTCCCTGCTGGCTCTTTGGGCGTGGGACCAACCTCCAGACATATGGCCATTTTTGGGCCTGGCGCAGCGCCAAGTGCGAAAGGGTGGTTTTGAGGCTGAAAGCGCGAGAAAAGCCTGCAGCCCCCAGTTTGTGTGGGGCTACGCAAGCGGTTCCCAAAGAGCTTTAGAACAAGGCATAGTTTTCCCTGCTGGCTCTTTGGGCGTGGGACGAGTCTCCAGTCATATGGCCATTTTTGGGCCTGGCGCGGGGCCAAGTGGGAAAGGGTGGTTTTGAGGCTGAAGGCAGCAGGAAAGCCTGCAGCCCCCAGGTGTGTGGGGCTACGCAAGCGGTTCCCAAAGAGCTTTAGAACAAGGCATAGTTTTCCCTGCTGGCTCTTTGGGCGTGGGACCAGTCTCCAGACATATGGCCATTTTTGTGCCCGGCACGGGGCCAAGTAGGAAAGGGTGGTTTTGAGGCTGAAGGCAGCAGGAAAGCCTGCAGCTCCCAGGTGTGTGGGGCTACGCAAGCGGTTCCCAAAGAGCTTTAGAACAAGGCATAGTTTTCCCTGCTGGCTCTTTGGGCGTGGGACCAGTCTCCAGACATATGGCCATTTTTGTGCCTGACGTGGCGCCATGTGGGAAAGGGTGGTTTTGAGGCTGAAGGCAGCAGGAAAGCCTGCAGACCCCAGGTGTGTGGGGCTACGCAAGCGGTTCCCAAAGAGCTTTAGAACAAGGCATAGTTTTCCCTGCTGGCTCTTTGGGCGTGGGACCAAACTCCAGACATATGGCCATTTTTGTGCCTGGCGTGACGCCATGTGGAAAAGGGTGGTTTTGAGGCTGAAAACGCGAGAAAAGCCTGCAGCCCCCAGTTTGTGTGGGGCTACGCAAGCGGTTCCCAAAGAGCTTTAGAACAAGGCATAGTTTTCCCTGCTGGCTCTTTGGGCGTGGGACCAGTCTCCAGATATATGGCCATTTTTGGGCCTGGCGCAGCGCCAAGTGCGAAAGGGTGGTTTTGAGGCTGAAAGCGCTAGAAAAGCCTGCAGCCCCCAGTTTGTGTGGGGCTACGCAAGCGGTTCCCAAAGAGCTTTAGAACAAGGCATAGTTTTCCCTGCTGGCTCTTTGGGCGTGGGACGAGTCTCCAGACATATGGCCATTTTTGGGCCTGGCGCGGGGCCAAGTGGGAAAGGATGGTTTTGAGGCTGAAGGCAGCAGGAAAGCCTGCAGCCCCCAGGTGTGTGGGGCTACGCAAGCGGTTCCCAAAGAGCTTTAGAACAAGGCATAGTTTTCCCTGCTGGCTCTTTGGGCGTGGGACCAGTCTCCAGACATATGGCCATTTTTGTGCCCGGCACGGGGCCAAGTAGGAAAGGGTGGTTTTGAGGCTGAAGGCAGCAGGAAAGCCTGCAGCCCCCAGGTCTGTGGGGCTACGCAAGCGGTTCCCAAAGAGCTTTAGAACAAGGCATAGTTTTCCCTGCTGGCTCTTTGGGCATGGGACCAGTCTCCAGACATACGGCCATTTTTGTGCCTGGCGCGATGCCATGTGGAAAAGGGTGGTTTTGAGGCTGAAGGCAGCAGGAAAGCCTGCAGCCCCCAGATGTGTGGGGCTACGCAAGCGGTTCCCAAAGAGCTTTAGAACAAGGCATAGTTTTCCCTGCTGGCTCTTTGGGCGTGGGACCAACCTCCAGACATATGGCCATTTTTGTGCCTGGCGCGATGCCATGTGGAAAAGGGTGCTTTTGAGGCTGAAGGCAGCAGGAAAGCCTGCAGCCCCCAGGTGTGTGGGGCTACGCAAGCGGTTCCCAAAGAGCTTTAGAACAAGGCATAGTTTTCCCTGCTAGCTCTTTGGGCGTGGGACCAGTCTCCAGACATATGGCCATTTTTGTGCCTGGCGCGGGGCCAAGTAGGAAAGGGTGGTTTTGAGGCTGAAGGCAGCAGGAAAGCCTGCAGCCCCCAGGTGTGTGGGGCTACGCAAGCGGTTCCCAAAGAGCTTTAGAACAAGGCATAATTTTCTCTGCTGGCTACTGGGGCGTGGGACCAGTCTCCAGATATATGGCCATTTTTGTGCCTGTCGTGGCGCCATGTGGGAAAGGGTGGTTTTGAGGCTGAAGGCAGCAGGAAAGCCTGCAGCCCCCAGGTGTGTGGGGCTACGCAAGCGGTTCCCAAAGAGCTTTAGAACAAGGCATAGTTTTCCCTGCTGGCTCTTTGGGCGTGGGACCAGTCTCCTGACATATGGCCATTTTTGGGCCTGGCGCGGGGCCAAGTGGGAAAGGGTGGTTTTGAGGCTGCAGGCAGCATGAAAGCCTGCAGCCCCCAGGTGTGTGGGGCTACGCAAGCGGTTCCCAAAGAGCTTTAGAACAAGGCATAGTTTTCCCTGCTGGCTCTTTGGGCGTGGGACCAACCTCCAGACATATGGCCATTTTTGTGCCTGGCGGAGCGCCAAGTGGGAAAGGGTGGTTTTGAGGCTGAAAGCGCGAGAAAAGCCTGCAGCCCCCAGTTTGTGTGGGGCTACGCAAGCGGTTCCCAAAGAGCTTTAGAACAAGGCATAGTTTTCCCTGCTGGCTCTTTGGGCGTGGGACCAGTCTCCAGATATATGGCCATTTTTGGGCCTGGCGTGGCGCCAAGTGGGAAAGGGTGGTTTTGAGGCTGAAGGCAGCAGGAAAGCCTGCAGCCCCCAGGTGTGTGGGGCTACGCAAACAGTTCCCAAAGAGCTTTAGAACAAGGCATAGTTTTCCCTGCTGTCTCTTTGGGCGTGGGACCAACCTCCAGACATATGGCCATTTTTGTGCCTGGCGCGATGCCATGTGGAAAAGGGTGGTTTTGAGGCTGAAGGCAGCAGGAAAGCCTGCAGCCCCCAGGTGTGTGGGGCTACGCAAGCGGTTCCCAAAGAGCTTTAGAACAAGGCATAGTTTTCCCTGCTAGCTCTTTGGGCGTGGGACCAGTCTCCAGACATATGGCCATTTTTGTGCCTGGCGCGGGGCCAAGTAGGAAAGGGTGGTTTTGAGGCTGAAGGCAGCAGGAAAGCCTGCAGCCCCCAGGTGTGTGGGGCTACGCAAGCGGTTCCCAAAGAGCTTTAGAACAAGGCATAATTTTCTCTGCTGGCTACTGGGGCGTGGGACCAGTCTCCAGATATATGGCCATTTTTGTGCCTGTCGTGGCGCCATGTGGGAAAGGGTGGTTTTGAGGCTGAAGGCAGCAGGAAAGCCTGCAGCCCCCAGGTGTGTGGGGCTACGCAAGCGGTTCCCAAAGAGCTTTAGAACAAGGCATAGTTTTCCCTGCTGGCTCTTTGGGCGTGGGACCAGTCTCCTGACATATGGCCATTTTTGGGCCTGGCGCGGGGCCAAGTGGGAAAGGGTGGTTTTGAGGCTGCAGGCAGCATGAAAGCCTGCAGCCCCCAGGTGTGTGGGGCTACGCAAGCGGTTCCCAAAGAGCTTTAGAACAAGGCATAGTTTTCCCTGCTGGCTCTTTGGGCGTGGGACCAACCTCCAGACATATGGCCATTTTTGTGCCTGGCGGAGCGCCAAGTGGGAAAGGGTGGTTTTGAGGCTGAAAGCGCGAGAAAAGCCTGCAGCCCCCAGTTTGTGTGGGGCTACGCAAGCGGTTCCCAAAGAGCTTTAGAACAAGGCATAGTTTTCCCTGCTGGCTCTTTGGGCGTGGGACCAGTCTCCAGATATATGGCCATTTTTGGGCCTGGCGTGGCGCCAAGTGGGAAAGGGTGGTTTTGAGGCTGAAGGCAGCAGGAAAGCCTGCAGCCCCCAGGTGTGTGGGGCTACGCAAACAGTTCCCAAAGAGCTTTAGAACAAGGCATAGTTTTCCCTGCTAGCTCTTTGGGCGTGGGACCAGTCTCCAGACATATGGCCATTTTTGTGCCTGGCGCGGGGCCAAGTAGGAAAGGGTGGTTTTGAGGCTGAAGGCAGCAGGAAAGCCTGCAGCCCCCAGGTGTGTGGGGCTACGCAAGCGGTTCCCAAAGAGCTTTAGAACAAGGCATAGTTTTCCCTGCTGGCTCTTTGGGCGTGGGACCAACCTCCAGACATATGGCCATTTTTGTGCCTGGCGGAGCGCCAAGTGGGAAAGGGTGGTTTTGAGGCTGAAAGCGCGAGAAAAGCCTGCAGCCCCCAGTTTGTGTGGGGCTACGCAAGCGGTTCCCAAAGAGCTTTAGAACAAGGCATAGTTTTCCCTGCTGGCTCTTTGGGCGTGGGACCAGTCTCCAGATATATGGCCATTTTTGGGCCTGGCGTGGCGCCAAGTGGGAAAGGGTGGTTTTGAGGCTGAAGGCAGCAGGAAAGCCTGCAGCCCCCAGGTGTGTGGGGCTACGCAAACAGTTCCCAAAGAGCTTTAGAACAAGGCATAGTTTTCCCTGCTGTCTCTTTGGGCGTGGGACCAACCTCCAGACATATGGCCATTTTTGTGCCTGGCGCGATGCCATGTGGAAAAGGGTGGTTTTGAGGCTGAAGGCAGCAGGAAAGCCTGCAGCCCCCAGGTGTGTGGGGCTACGCAAGCGGTTCCCAAAGAGCTTTAGAACAAGGCATAGTTTTCCCTGCTAGCTCTTTGGGCGTGGGACCAGTCTCCAGACATATGGCCATTTTTGTGCCTGGCGCGGGGCCAAGTAGGAAAGGGTGGTTTTGAGGCTGAAGGCAGCAGGAAAGCCTGCAGCCCCCAGGTGTGTGGGGCTACGCAAGCGGTTCCCAAAGAGCTTTAGAACAAGGCATAATTTTCTCTGCTGGCTACTGGGGCGTGGGACCAGTCTCCAGATATATGGCCATTTTTGTGCCTGTCGTGGCGCCATGTGGGAAAGGGTGGTTTTGAGGCTGAAGGCAGCAGGAAAGCCTGCAGCCCCCAGGTGTGTGGGGCTACGCAAGCGGTTCCCAAAGAGCTTTAGAACAAGGCATAGTTTTCCCTGCTGGCTCTTTGGGCGTGGGACCAGTCTCCTGACATATGGCCATTTTTGGGCCTGGCGCGGGGCCAAGTGGGAAAGGGTGGTTTTGAGGCTGCAGGCAGCATGAAAGCCTGCAGCCCCCAGGTGTGTGGGGCTACGCAAGCGGTTCCCAAAGAGCTTTAGAACAAGGCATAGTTTTCCCTGCTGGCTCTTTGGGCGTGGGACCAACCTCCAGACATATGGCCATTTTTGTGCCTGGCGGAGCGCCAAGTGGGAAAGGGTGGTTTTGAGGCTGAAAGCGCGAGAAAAGCCTGCAGCCCCCAGTTTGTGTGGGGCTACGCAAGCGGTTCCCAAAGAGCTTTAGAACAAGGCATAGTTTTCCCTGCTGGCTCTTTGGGCGTGGGACCAGTCTCCAGATATATGGCCATTTTTGGGCCTGGCGTGGCGCCAAGTGGGAAAGGGTGGTTTTGAGGCTGAAGGCAGCAGGAAAGCCTGCAGCCCCCAGGTGTGTGGGGCTACGCAAACAGTTCCCAAAGAGCTTTAGAACAAGGCATAGTTTTCCCTGCTAGCTCTTTGGGCGTGGGACCAGTCTCCAGACATATGGCCATTTTTGTGCCTGGCGCGGGGCCAAGTAGGAAAGGGTGGTTTTGAGGCTGAAGGCAGCAGGAAAGCCTGCAGCCCCCAGGTGTGTGGGGCTACGCAAGCGGTTCCCAAAGAGCTTTAGAACAAGGCATAGTTTTCCCTGCTGGCTCTTTGGGCGTGGGACCAACCTCCAGACATATGGCCATTTTTGTGCCTGGCGGAGCGCCAAGTGGGAAAGGGTGGTTTTGAGGCTGAAAGCGCGAGAAAAGCCTGCAGCCCCCAGTTTGTGTGGGGCTACGCAAGCGGTTCCCAAAGAGCTTTAGAACAAGGCATAGTTTTCCCTGCTGGCTCTTTGGGCGTGGGACCAGTCTCCAGATATATGGCCATTTTTGGGCCTGGCGTGGCGCCAAGTGGGAAAGGGTGGTTTTGAGGCTGAAGGCAGCAGGAAAGCCTGCAGCCCCCAGGTGTGTGGGGCTACGCAAACAGTTCCCAAAGAGCTTTAGAACAAGGCATAGTTTTCCCTGCTGTCTCTTTGGGCGTGGGACCAACCTCCAGACATATGGCCATTTTTGTGCCTGGCGCGATGCCATGTGGAAAAGGGTGGTTTTGAGGCTGAAGGCAGCAGGAAAGCCTGCAGCCCCCAGGTGTGTGGGGCTACGCAAGCGGTTCCCAAAGAGCTTTAGAACAAGGCATAGTTTTCCCTGCTAGCTCTTTGGGCGTGGGACCAGTCTCCAGACATATGGCCATTTTTGTGCCTGGCGCGGGGCCAAGTAGGAAAGGGTGGTTTTGAGGCTGAAGGCAGCAGGAAAGCCTGCAGCCCCCAGGTGTGTGGGGCTACGCAAGCGGTTCCCAAAGAGCTTTAGAACAAGGCATAATTTTCTCTGCTGGCTACTGGGGCGTGGGACCAGTCTCCAGATATATGGCCATTTTTGTGCCTGTCGTGGCGCCATGTGGGAAAGGGTGGTTTTGAGGCTGAAGGCAGCAGGAAAGCCTGCAGCCCCCAGGTGTGTGGGGCTACGCAAGCGGTTCCCAAAGAGCTTTAGAACAAGGCATAGTTTTCCCTGCTGGCTCTTTGGGCGTGGGACCAGTCTCCTGACATATGGCCATTTTTGGGCCTGGCGCGGGGCCAAGTGGGAAAGGGTGGTTTTGAGGCTGCAGGCAGCATGAAAGCCTGCAGCCCCCAGGTGTGTGGGGCTACGCAAGCGGTTCCCAAAGAGCTTTAGAACAAGGCATAGTTTTCCCTGCTGGCTCTTTGGGCGTGGGACCAACCTCCAGACATATGGCCATTTTTGTGCCTGGCGGAGCGCCAAGTGGGAAAGGGTGGTTTTGAGGCTGAAAGCGCGAGAAAAGCCTGCAGCCCCCAGTTTGTGTGGGGCTACGCAAGCGGTTCCCAAAGAGCTTTAGAACAAGGCATAGTTTTCCCTGCTGGCTCTTTGGGCGTGGGACCAGTCTCCAGATATATGGCCATTTTTGGGCCTGGCGTGGCGCCAAGTGGGAAAGGGTGGTTTTGAGGCTGAAGGCAGCAGGAAAGCCTGCAGCCCCCAGGTGTGTGGGGCTACGCAAACAGTTCCCAAAGAGCTTTAGAACAAGGCATAGTTTTCCCTGCTGTCTCTTTGGGCGTGGGACCAACCTCCAGACATATGGCCATTTTTACCTGGCGTGACGCCATGTCTGAAAGGGTGGTTTTGAGTCTGAAGGCAGCAGGAAACCTGCAGCCCCCAGGTCTGTGGGGCCACGCAAGCAGTTCCCAAAGAGCTTTAGAACCAGGCATATTATTCCCTGCTGCCTCTTTGGGAAAGGAACCAGTCTCCAGAAATATGGCCATTTCTGTGCCTGGCACGGGGCCAAGTAGGAAAGGGTGGTTTTGAGGCTGAAGGCAGCAGGAAAGCCTGCAGCCCCCAGGTGTGTGGGGCTACGCAAGCGGTTCCCAAAGAGCTTTAGAACAAGGCATAGTTTTCCCTGCTGGCTCTTTGGGCGTGGGACCAACCTCCAGACATATGGCCATTTTTGTGCCTGGCGCGATGCCATGTGGAAAAGGGTGGTTTTGAGGCTGAAGGCAGCAGGAAAGCCTGCAGCCCCCAGGTGTGTGGGGCTACGCAAGCGGTTCCCAAAGAGCTTTAGAACAAGGCATAGTTTTCCCTGCTGGCTCTTTGGGCGTGGGACCAACCTCCAGACATATGGCCATTTTTGTGCCTGGCGGAGCGCCAAGTGGGAAAGGGTGGTTTTGAGGCTGAAAGCGCGAGAAAAGCCTGCAGCCCCCAGTTTGTGTGGGGATATGCAAGAGGTTCCCAAAGAGCTTTAGAACAAGGCATAGTTTTCCCTGCTGGCTCTTTGGGCGTGGGACCAGTCTCCAGATATATGGCCATTTTTGTGCCTGGCGCGGAGCCAATTGGGAAAGGGTGGTTTTGAGTCTGAAGAGAGCAGGAAAGCCTGCAGCCCCCAGGTGTGTGGGGCTACGCAAACAGTTCCCAAAGAGCTTTAGAACAAGGCATAGTTTTCCCTGCTGTCTCTTTGGGCGTGGGACCAATCTCCAGACATATGGCCATTTTTACCTGGCGTGACGCCATGTCTGAAAGGGTGGTTTTGAGTCTGAAGGCAGCAGGAAACCTGCAGCCCCCAGGTCTGTGGGGCCACGCAAGCGGTTCCCAAAGAGCTTTAGAACCAGGCATAATATTCCCTGCTGCCTCTTTGGGAAAGGAACCAGTCTCCAGAAATATGGCCATTTCTGTGCCTGGCACGGGGCCAAGTAGGAAAGGGTGGTTTTGAGGCTGAAGGCAGCAGGAAAGCCTGCAGCCCCCAGGTGTGTGGGGCTACGCAAGCGGTTCCCAAAGAGCTTTAGAACAAGGCATAGTTTTCCCTGCTGGCTCTTTGGGCGTGGGACCAGTCTCCAGACATATGGCCATTTTTGGGCATGGCGCGGCGCCAAGTGGGAAAGGGTGGTTTTGAGGCTGAAGGCAGCAGGAAAGCCTGCAGCCCCCAGGTGTGTGGGGCTACGCAAGAGGTTCCCAAAGAGCTTTAGAACAAGGCATAGTTTTCCCTGCTGGCTCTTTGGGAAAGGGACCAGTCTCCAGAAATATGGCCATTTTTGGGCCTGGCTTGGCGCCAAGTGGGAAAGGGTGGTTCTGAGTCTGAAGCCAGCAGGAAAGCCTGCAGCCCCCAGGTGTGTGGGGCTACGCAAGCCGTTCCCAAAGAGCTTTAGAACAAGGAATAGTTTTCCCTGCTGGCTCTTTGGGCGTGGGACCAGTCTCCAGATATATGGCCATTTTTGTGCCTGGCGCGGCACCAAGTGGGAAAGGGTGGTTTTGAGGCTGAAGGCAGCAGGAAAGCCTGCAGCCCCCAGGTGTGTGGGGCTACGCAAGCGGTTCCCAAAGAGGTTTAGAACAAGGCATAGTTTTCCCTGCTGGCTCTTTGGGCGTGGGACCAGTCTCCAGAGATATGGCCATTTTTGGGCGTGGCGCGGGGCCAAGTGGGAAAGGGTGGTTTTGAGGCTGAAGGCAGCAGGAAAGCCTGCAGCCCCCAGGTGTGTGGGGCTACGCAAGCGGTTCCCAAAGAGCTTTAGAACAAGGCATAGTTTTCCCTGCTAGCTCTTTGGGCGTGGGACCAGTCTCCAAACATATGGCCATTTTTGTGCCTGGCACAGCGCCATGTTGGAAAGGGTGGTTTTGAGGCTGAAAGCGCGAGAAAAGCTTGCTGCCCCCAGTTTGTGTGGGGCTACGCAAGCGGTTCCCAAAGAGCTTTAGAACAAGGCATAGTTTTCCGTGCTGGCTCTTTGGGCGTGGGACCAGTCTCCTGACATATGGCCATTTTTGGGCCTGGCGCAGCGCCAAGTGGGAAAGGGTGGTTTTGAGTCTGAAGGCAGCAGGAAAGCCTGCAGCCCCCACGTGTGTGGGGCTACGCAAGCGGTTCCCAAAGAGCTTTAGAACAAGGCATAGTTTTCCCTGCTGGCTCTTTGGGCGTGGGACCAGTCTCCAGATATCTGGCCATTTTTGGGCCTGGCGCGGCGCCAAGTGCGAAAGGGTTCTTCTGAGGCTGAAGAGAGCAGGAAAGCCTGCAGCCCCCAGGTGTGTGGGGCTACGCAAGCGGTTCCCAAAGAGCTTTAGAACAAGGCATAGTTTTCCCTGCTGGCTCTTTGGGCGTGGGACCAACCTCCAGACATATGGCCATTTTTGTGCCTGGCGTGACGCCATGTGTAATAGGGTGGTTTTGAGACTGAAGGCAGCAGGAAAGCCTGCAGCCCCCAGGTGTGTGGGGCTACGCAAGCGGTTCCCAAAGAGCTTTAGAACAAGGCATAGTTTTCCCTGCTAGCTCTTTGGGCGTGGGACCAGTCTCCAGATATATGGCCATTTTTGGGCCTGGCGCAGCGCCAAGTGGGAAAGGGTGGTTTTGAGGCTGAAGGCAGCAGGAAAGCCTGCAGCCCGCAGGTCTGTGGGGCTACGCAAGCGGTTCCCAAAGAGCTTTAGAACAAGGCATAGTTTTCCCTGCTGCCTCTTTGGGCGTGGGACCAATCTTCAGACATATGGCCATTTTTGGGCCTGGCGCAGGGCCAAGTGGGAAAGGGTGGTTTTGAGGCTGAAAGCGCGAGAAAAGCCTGCAGCCCCCAGGTGTGTGGGGCTACGCAAGCGATTCCCAAAGAGCTTTAGAACAAGGCATAGTTTTCCCTGCTGGCTCTTTGGGCGTGGGACCAGTCTCCAGACATATGGCGATTTTTGGGCCTGGCGCGGCGCCAAGTGGGAAAGGGTGGTTTTGAGGCTGAAGGCAGCAGGAAAGCCTGCAGCCCCCAGTTTGTGTGGGGCTACGCAAGCGGTTCCCAAAGAGCCTTAGAACAAGGCATAGTTTTCCCTGCTGGCTCTTTGGGCGTGGGACCAGTCTCCAGACATATGGCCATTTTTGGGCCTGGCGCGGGGCCAAGTGGGAAAGGGTGGTTTTGAGGCTGAAGGCAGCAGGAAAGCCTGCAGCCCCCAGGTGTGTGTGCCTACGCAAGAGGTTCCCAAAGAGCTTTAGAACAAGGCATACTATTCTCTGCTGGCTCAATGGGCGTGGGATCAGTCTCCAGATATATGGCCATTTTTGGGCCTGGCGCAGCGACAAGTGGGAAAGGGTGGTTTTGAGTCTGAAGGCAGCAGGAAAGCCTGCAGCCCCCACGTGTGTGGGGCTACGCAAGCCGTTCCCAAAGAGCTTTAGAACAAGGCATAGTTTTCCCTGCTGGCTCTTTGGGCGTGGGACCAGTCTCCAGATATATGGCCATTTTTGGGCCTGGCGTGGCGCCATGTGGGAAAGGGTGGTTTTGAGGCTGAAGGCAGCAGGAAAGCCTGCAGCCCCCAGGTGTGTGGGGCTACGCAAGCGGTTCCCAAAGAGCTTTAGAACAAGGCATATTTTTCCCTGCTGGCTCTTTGGGCGTGGGACCAGTCTCCAGAGATATGGCCATTTTTGGGCGTGGCGCGGGGCCAAGTGGGAAAGGGTGGTTTTGAGGCTGAAGGCAGCAGGAAAGCCTGCAGCCCACAGTTTGTGTGGGGCTACGCAAGCGGTTCCCAAAGAGCTTTAGAACAAGGCATAGTTTTCCCTGCTAGCTCTTTGGGCGTGGGACCAGTCTCCAAACATATGGCCATTTTTGTGCCTGGCACAGCGCCAAGTTGGAAAGGGTGGTTTTGAGGCTGAAAGCGCGAGAAAAGCTTGCTGCCCCCAGTTTGTGTGGGGCTACGCAAGCGGTTCCCAAAGAGCTTTAGAACAAGGCATAGTTTTCCGTGCCGGCTCTTTGGGCGTGGGACCAGTCTCCTGACATAGGGCCATTTTTGGGCCTGGCGCGGGGCCAAGTGGGAAAGGGTGGTTTTGAGTCTGAAGGCAGCAGGAAAGCCTGCAGCCCCCAGGTGTGTGGGGCTACGCAAGCGGTTCCCAAAGAGCTTTAGAACAAGGAATAGTTTTCCCTGCTGGCTCTTTGGGCGTGGGACCAGTCTCCAGATATCTGGCCATTTTTGGGCCTGGCGCGGCGCCAAGTGCGAAAGGGTTCTTCTGAGGCTGAAGAGAGCAGGAAAGCCTGCAGCCCCCAGGTGTGTGGGGCTACGCAAGCGGTTCCCAAAGAGCTTTAGAACAAGGCATAGTTTTCCCTGCTGGCTCTTTGGGCGTGGGACCAACCTCCAGACATATGGCCATTTTTGTGCCTGGCGTGACGCCATGTGGAAAAGGGTGGTTTTGAGGCTGAAGGCAGCAGGAAAGCCTGCATCCCCCAGGTGTGTGGGGCTACGCAACCGGTTCCCAAAGAGCTTTAGAACAAGGCATAATTTTCCCTGCTGGCTCTTTGGGCGTGGAACCAATCTCCAGATATATGGCCATTTTTGGGCCTGGCGCAGCGCCAAGTGGGAAAGGGTTGTTTTGAGGCTGAAGGCAGCAGGAAAGCCTGCAGCCCCCACGTGTGTGGGGCTACGCAAGCGGTTCCCAAAGAGCTTTAGAACAAGGCATAGTTTTCCCTGCTGGCTCTTTGGGCGTGGGACCAATCTTCAGACATATGGCCATTTTTGGGCCTTGCGCGGCTCCAAGTGCGAAAGGGTTCTTCTGAGGCTGAAGAGAGCAGGAAAGCCTGCAGCCCCCAGGTGTGTGGGGCTACGCAAGCAGTTCCCAAAGAGCTTTAGAACAAGGCATAGTTTTCCCTTCTGGCTATTTGGGCGTGGGACCACAGTCCAGACATATGGCCATTTTTGGGCCTGGCGCAGCGCCAAGTGGGAAAGGGTGGTTTTGAGGCTGAAGGCAGCAGGAAAGCCTGCCCGCCCCAGTTTGTGTGGGGCTACGCAAGCGGTTCCCAAAGAGCCTTAGAACAAGGCATAGTTTTCCCTGCTGGCTCTTTGGGCGTGGGACCAGTCTCCAGACATATGGCCATTTTTGTGCCTGGCGCGGGGCCAAGTGGGAAAGGGTGGTTTTGAGGCTGAAGGCAGCAGGAAAGCCTGCAGCCCCCAGGTGTGTGGGCCTACGCAAGAGGTTCCCAAAGAGCTTTAGAACAAGGCATAGTTTTCCCTGCTGGCTCTTTGGGCGTGGGACCAAACTCCAGACATATGGCCATTTTTGGGCCTGGCGTGGCGCCATTTGGGAAAGGGTGGTTTTGAGTCTGAAGGCAGCAGGAAAGCCTGCAGCCCCCAGGTGTGTGGGCCTACGCAAGCGGTTCCCAAAGAGCTTTAGAACAAGGCATAGTTTTCTCTGCTGGCTCAATGGGCATGGGATCAGTCTCCAGACATATGGCCATTTTTGGGCCTGGCGCAGCGCCAAGTGGGAAAGGGTGGTTTTGAGTCTGAAGGCAGCAGGAAAGCCTGCAGCCCCCAGGTGTGTGGGGCTACGCAAGCAGTTCCCAAAGAGCTTTAGAACAAGGCATAGTTTTCCCTGCTGGCTCTTTGGGCGTGGGACCAGTCTCCAGACATATGGCCATTTTTGGGCCTGGCGTGACGCCATGTGGGAAAGGGTGGTTTTGAGGCTGAAGGCAGCAGGAAAGCCTGCAGCCCGCAGGTCTGTGGGGCTACGCAAGCGGTTCCCAAAGAGCTTTAGAACAAGGCATAGTTTTCCCTGCTGGCTCTTTGGGCGTGGGATCAGTCTCCAGATATATGGCCATTTTTGGGCCTGGCGCAGCGCCAAGTGGGAAAGGGTGGTTTTGAGGCTGAAGGCAGCAGGAAAGCCTGCAGCCCGCAGGTGTGTGGGGCTACGCAAGCCGTTCCCAAATAGCTTTAGAACAAGGCATAATTTTCCCTGCTGGCTCAATGGGCGTGGAACCAATCTCCAGATATATGGCCATTTTTGTGCCTGGCTCGGGGCCAAGTGGGAAAGGGTGTTTTTGAGGCTGAAGGCAGCAGGAAAGCCTGCAGCCGCCAGGTGTGTGGGGCTACGCAAGCGGTTCCCAAAGAGCTTTAGAACAAGGCATAGTTTTCCCTGCTGGCTCTTTGCGCGTGGGACCAGTCTCCAGACATATGGCCATTTTTGGGCCTGGCGCAGGGCCAAGTGGGAAAGGGTGGTTTTGAGGCTGAAAGCGCGAGAAAAGCCTGCAGCCCCCAGGTGTGTGGGGCTACGCAAGCCGTTCCCAAAGAGCTTTAGAACAAGGCATAGTTTTCCCTGCTGGCTCTTTGGGCGTGGGTCCAGTCTCCAGACATATGGCGATTTTTGGGCCTGGCGCGGCTCCAAGTGGGAAAGGGTGGTTTTGAGGCTGAAGGCAGCAGGAAAGCCTGAAGCCCCCAGTTTGTGTGGGGCTACGCAAGCGGTTCCCAAAGAGCTTTAGAACAAGGCATAGTTTTCCCTGCTGGCTCTTTGGGCGTGGGACCAGTCTCCAGATATATGGCCATTTTTGGGCCTGGCGCAGCGCCAAGTGGGAAAGGGTTGTTTTGAGGCTGAAGGCAGCAGGAAAGCCTGCAGCCCCCAGGTGTGTGGGGCTACGCAAGCGGTTCCCAAAGAGCTTTAGAACAAGGCATAGTTTTCCCTGCTGGCTCTTTGGGCGTGGGACCAATCTTCAGACATATGGCCATTTTTGGGCCTTGCGCGGCTCCAAGTGCGAAAGGGTTCTTCTGAGGCTGAAGAGAGCAGGAAAGCCTGCAGCCCCCAGGTGTGTGGGGCTACGCAAGCAGTTCCCAAAGAGCTTTAGAACAAGGCATAGTTTTCCCTTCTGTCTATTTGGGCGTGGGACCAACCTCCAGACATATGGCCATTTTTGGGCCTGGCGCGGGGCCAAGTGGGAAAGGGTGGTTTTGAGGCTGAAAGCGCGAGAAAAGCCTGCCCGCCCGAGTTTGTGTGGGGCTACGCAAGCGGTTCCCAAAGAGCCTTAGAACAAGGCATAGTTTTCCCTGCTGGCTCTTTGGGCGTGGGACCAGTCTCCAGACATATGGCCATTTTTGTGCCTGGCGCGGCGCCAAGTGGGAAAGGGTGGTTTTGAGGCTGAAGGCAGCAGGAAAGCCTGCAGCCCCCAGGTGTGTGGGCCTACGCAAGAGGTTCCCAAAGAGCTTTAGAACAAGGCATAGTTTTCCCTGCTGGCTCTTTGGGCGTGGGACCAAACTCCAGACATATGGCCATTTTTGGGCCTGGCGTGGCGCCATTTGGGAAAGGGTGGTTTTGAGTCTGAAGGCAGCAGGAAAGCCTGCAGCCCCCAGGTGTGTGGGGCTACGCAAGCGGTTCCCAAAGAGCTTTAGAACAAGGCATAGTTTTCTCTGCTGGCTCAATGGGCGTGGGATCAGTCTCCAGATATATGGCCATTTTTGGGCCTGGCGCAGCGCCAAGTGGGAAAGGGTGGTTTTGAGTCTGAAGGCAGCAGGAAAGCCTGCAGCCCCCAGGTCTGTGGGGCTACGCAAGCGGTTCCCAAAGAGCTTTAGAACAAGGCATAGTTTTCCCTGATGGCTCTTTGCGCGTGGGACCAGTCTCCAGACATATGGCCATTTTTGGGCCTGGCGCGGCGCCAAGTGGGAAAGGGTGGTTTTGAGGCTGAAGGCAGCAGGAAAGCCTGCAGCCCCCAGGTGTGTGGGGCTACGCAAGCGGTTCCCAAAGAGCTTTAGAACAAGGCATAGTTTTCCCTGCTGGCTCTTTGGGCGTGGGATCAGTCTCCAGACATATGGCCATTTTTGTGCCTGGCGCAGCGCCAAGTGGGAAAGGGTGGTTTTGAGGCTGAAGGCAGCAGGAAAGCCTGCAGCCCGCAGGTGTGTGGGGCTACGCAAGCCGTTCCCAAAGAGCTTTAGAACAAGGCATAGTTTTCCCTGCTGGCTCTTTGGGCGTGGGACCAGTCTCCAGACATATGGCCATTTTTGTGCCTGACTCGGGGCCAAGTGGGAAAGGGTGTTTTTGAGGCTGAAGGCAGCAGGAAAGCCTGCAGCCCCCAGGTGTGTGGGGCTACGCAAGCGGTTCCCAAAGAGCTTTAGAACAAGGCATAGTTTTCCCTGCTGGCTCTTTGGGCGTGGGACCAACCTCCAGACATATGGCCATTTTTGTGCATGGCGCAGCGCCAAGTGGGAAAGGGTGGTTTTGAGGCTGAAGGCAGCAGGAAAGCCTGCAGCCCCCAGGTGTGTGGGGCTACGCAAGCGGTTCCCAAAGAGCTTTAGAACAAGGCATAGTTTTCCCTGCTGGCTCTTTGGGCGTGGGACCAGTCTCCAGAGATATCGCCATTTTTGTGCCTGGCTCCGGGCCAAGTGGGAAAGGGTGTTTTTGAGGCTGAAGGCAGCAGGAAAGCCTGCAGCCCCCAGGTGTGTGGGGCTACGCAAGCGGTTCCCAAAGAGCTTTAGAACAAGGCATAGTTTTCCCTGCTGGCTCTTTGGGCGTGGGACCAGTCTCCAGAGATATGGCCATTTTTGGGCCTTGCGCGGCTCCAAGTGCGAAAGGGTTCTTCTGAGGCTGAAGAGAGCAGGAAAGCCTGCAGCCCCCAGGTGTGTGGGGCTACGCAAGGAGTTCCCAAAGAGCTTTAGAACAAGGCATAGTTTTCCCTTCTGGCTATTTGGGCGTGGGACCAACCTCCAGACATATGGCCATTTTTGGGCCTGGCGCGGGGCCAAGTGGGAAAGGGTGGTTTTGAGGCTGAAAGCGCGAGAAAAGCCTGCCCGCCCCAGTTTGTGTGGGGCTACGCAAGCGGTTCCCAAAGAGCCTTAGAACAAGGCATAGTTTTCCCTGCTGGCTTTTGGGCGTGGGACCAGTCTCCAGACATATGGCCATTTTTGTGCCTGGCGCGGGGCCAAGTGGGAAAGGGTGGTTTTGAGGCTGAAGGCAGCAGGAAAGCCTGCAGCCCCCAGGTGTGTGGGGCTACGCAAGAGGTTCCCAAAGAGCTTTAGAACAAGGCATAGTTTTCCCTGCTGGCTCTTTGGGCGTGGGACAAGTCTCCAGACATATGGCCATTTTTGTGCCTGGCGTGGCGCCATTTGGGAAAGGGTGGTTTTGAGTCTGAAGGCAGCAGGAAAGCCTGCAGCCCCCAGGTGTGTGGGGCTACGCAAGCGGTTCCCAAAGAGCTTTAGAACAAGGCATAGTTTTCTCTGCTGGCTCAATGGGCGTGGGATCAGTCTCCAGATATATGGCCATTTTTGGGCCTGGCGTGACGCCATGTGGGAAAGGGTGGTTTTGAGGCTGAAGGCAGCAGGAAAGCCTGCAGCCCCCAGGTCTGTGGGGCTACGCAAGCGGTTCCCAAAGAGCTTTAGAACAAGGCATAGTTTTCCCTGCTGGCTCTTTGGGCGTGGGATCAGTCTCCAGATATATGGCCATTTTTGGGCCTGGCGCAGCGCCAAGTGGGAAAGGGTGGTTTTGAGGCTGAAGGCAGCAGGAAAGCCTGCAGCCCGCAGGTGTGTGGGGCTACGCAAGCCGTTCCCAAAGAGCTTTAGAACAAGGCATAGTTTTCCCTGCTGGCTCTTTGGGCGTGGGACCAGTCTCCAGACATATGGCCATTTTTGTGCCTGGCTCGGGGCCAAGTGGGAAAGGGTGTTTTTGAGGCTGAAGGCAGCAGGAAAGCCTGCAGCCCCCAGGTGTGTGGGGCTACGCAAGCGGTTCCCAAAGAGCTTTAGAACAAGGCATAGTTTTCCCTGCTGGCTCTTTGGGCGTGGGACCAACCTCCAGACATATGGCCATTTTTGTGCATGGCGCAGCGCCAAGTGGGAAAGGGTGGTTTTGAGGCTGAAGGCAGCAGGAAAGCCTGCAGCCCCCAGGTGTGTTGGGCTACGCAAGCGGTTCCCAAAGAGCTTTAGAACAAGGCATAATTTTCTCTGCTGGCTACTGGGGCGTGGGACCAGTCTCCAGACATATGGCCATTTTTGTGCCTGGCTCGGGGCCAAGTGGGAAAGGGTGTTTTTGAGGCTGAAGGCAGCAGGAAAGCCTGCAGCCCCCAGGTGTGTGGGGCTACGCAAGCGGTTCCCAAAGAGCTTTAGAACAAGGCATAGTTTTCCCTGCTGGCTCTTTGGGCGTGGGACCAGTCTCCAGACATATGGCCATTTTTGGGCCTGGCGCAGCGTCAAGTACGAAAGGGTTCTTCTGATGCTGAAGAGAGCAGGAAAGCCTGCAGCCCCCAGGTGTGTGGGGCTACGCAAGCCGTTCCCAAAGAGCTTTAGAACAAGGCATAGTTTTCCCTGATGGCTCTTTGCGCGTGGGACTAACCTCCAGACATATGGCCATTTTTGTGCCTGGCGTGACGGCATGTGGAAAAGGGTGGTTTTGAGGCTGAAGGCAGCAGGAAAGCCTGCAGCCCCCAGGTGTGTGGGGCTACGCAAGCGGTTCCCAAAGAGCTTTAGAACAAGGCATAGTTTTCCCTGCTGGCTCTTTGGGCGTGGGACCAGTCTCCAGACATATGGCCATTTTTGTGCCTGGCGCGGGGCCAAGTGGGAAAGGGTGGTTTTGAGGCTGAAGGCAGCAGGAAAGCCTGCAGCCCCCAGGTGTGTGTGCCTACGCAAGAGGTTCCCAAAGAGCTTTAGAACAAGGCATACTTTTCTCTGCTGGCTCAATGGGCGTGGGATCAGTCTCCAGATATATGGCCATTTTTGGGCCTGGCGCAGCGCCAAGTGGGAAAGGGTGGTTTTGAGTCTGAAGGCAGCAGGAAAGCCTGCAGCCCCCAGGTGTGTGGGGCTACGCAAGCGGTTCCCAAAGAGCTTTAGAACAAGGCATAGTTTTCCCTGCTGGCTCTTTGGGCGTGGGACCAGTCTCCAGACATATGGCCATTTTTGGGCCTGGCGCGATGCCAAGTGGGAAAGGGTTGTTTTGAGGCTGAAGGCAGCAGGAAAGCCTGCAGCCCCCAGGTGTGTGGGGCTACGCAAGCGGTTCCCAAAGAGCTTTAGAACAAGGCATAATTTTCCCTGCTGGCTCTTTGGGCGTGGGACCAATCTTCAGACATATGGCCATTTTTGGGCCTGGCACGGCTCCATGTGCGAAAGGGTTCTTCTGAGGCTGAAGAGAGCAGGAAAGCCTGCAGCCCCCAGGTGTGTGGGGCTACGCAAGCAGTTCCCAAAGAGCTTTAGAACAAGGCATAGTTTTCCCTTCTGGCTATTTGGGCGTGGGACCAACCTCCAGACATATGGCCATTTTTGGGCCTGGCGCGGGGCCAAGTGGGAAAGGGTGGTTTTGAGGCTGAAAGCGCGAGAAAAGCCTGCCCGCCCCAGTTTGTGTGGGGCTACGCAAGCGGTTCCCAAAGAGCCTTAGAACAAGGCATAGTTTTCCCTGCTGGCTCTTTGGGCGTGGGACCAGTCTCCAGACATATGGCCATTTTTGGGCCTGGCGCGGGGCCAAGTGGGAAAGGGTGGTTTTGAGGCTGAAGGCAGCAGGAAAGCCTGCAGCCCCCAGGTGTGTGGGCCTACGCAAGAGGTTCCCAAAGAGCTTTAGAACAAGGCATAGTTTTCCCTGCTGGCTCTTTGGGCGTGGGACCAACTTGCAGACATATGGCCATTTTTGGGCCTGGCGTGGCGCCATTTGGGAAAGGGTGGTTTTGAGGCTGAAGGCAGCAGGAAAGCCTGCAGCCCCCAGGTGTGTGGGGCTACGCAAGCGGTTCCCAAAGAGCTTTAGAACAAGGCATAGTTTTCTCTGCTGGCTCAATGGGCGTGGGATCAGTCTCCAGATATATGACCATTTTTGGGCCTGGCGCAGTGCCAAGTGGGAAAGGGTGGTTTTGAGTCTGAAGGCAGCAGGAAAGCCTGCAGCCCCCAGGTCTGTGGGGCTACGCAAGCGGTTCCCAAAGAGCTTTAGAACAAGGCATAGTTTTCCCTGCTGGCTCTTTGCGCGTGGGACCAGTCTCCAGACATATGGCCATTTTTGGGCCTGGCGTGACGCCATGTGGGAAAGGGTGGTTTTGAGGCTGAAGGCAGCAGGAAAGCCTGCAGCCCCCAGGTGTGTGGGGCTACGCAAGCCGTTCCCAAAGAGCTTTAGAACAAGGCATAGTTTTCCCTGCTGGCTCTTTGGGCGTGGGACCAGTCTCCAGACATATGGCCATTTTTGTGCCTGGCTCGGGGCCAAGTGGGAAAGGGTGTTTTTGAGGCTGAAGGCAGCAGGAAAGCCTGCAGCCCCCAGGTGTGTGGGGCTACGCAAGCGGTTCCCAAAGAGCTTTAGAACAAGGCATAGTTTTCCCTGCTGGCTCTTTGGGCGTGGGACCAACCTCCAGACATATGGCCATTTTTGTGCATGGCGCAGCGCCAAGTGGGAAAGGGTGGTTTTGAGTCTGAAGGCAGCAGGAAAGCCTGCAGCCCCCAGGTGTGTGGGGCTACGCAAGCGGTTCCCAAAGAGCTTTAGAACAAGGCATAGTTTTCCGTGCTGGCTCTTTGGGCGTGGGACCAGTCTCCAGAGATATGGCCATTTTTGTGCCTGGCTCGGGGCCAAGTGGGAAAGGGTGTTTTTGATGCTGAAGGCAGCAGGAAAGCCTGCAGCCCCCAGGTCTGTGGGGCTACGCAAGCGGTTCCCAAAGAGCTTTAGAACAAGGCATAGTTTTCCCTGCTGGCTCTTTGGGCGTGGGACCAGTCTCCAGAGATATGGCCATTTTTGGGCCTGGCGCAGCGTCAAGTGCGAAAGGGTTCTTCTGATGCTGAAGAGAGCAGGAAAGCCTGCAGCCCCCACGTGTGTGGGGCTACGCAAGCCGTTCCCAAAGAGCTTTAGAACAAGGCATAGTTTTCCCTGCTGGCTCTTTGGGCGTTGGACTAACCTCCAGACATATGGCCATTTTTGTGCCTGGCGTGACGCCATGTGGAAAAGGGTGGTTTTGAGGCTGAAGGCAGCAGGAAAGCCTGCAGCCCACAGGTGTGTGGGCCTACGCAAGCGGTTCCCAAAGAGCTTTAGAACAAGGCATAGTTTTCCCTGCTGGCTCTTTGGGCGTGGGACCAGTCTCCAGACATATGGCCATTTTTGGGCCTGGCTTGGCGCCAAGTGGGAAAGGGTGGTTTTGAGGCTGAAGGCAGCAGGAAAGCCTGCAGCCCCCAGGTCTGTGGGCCTACGCAAGCGGTTCCCAAAGAGCTTTAGAACAAGGCATAGTTTTCCCTGCTGGCTCTTTGGGCGTGGGACCAACCTCCAGACATATGGCCATTTTTGTGCCTGGCTCGGGGCCAAGTGGGAAAGGGTGGTTTTGAGGCTGAAGGCAGCAGGAAAGCCTGCAGCCCCCACGTCTCTGGGGCTACGCAAGCGGTTCCCAAAGAGCTTTAGAACAAGGCATAGTTTTCCCTGCTGGCTCTTTGGGCGTGGGACCAGTCTCCAGACATATGGCCATTTTTGGGCCTGGCGCAGCGTCAAGTGCGAAAGGGTTCTTCTGATGCTGAAGAGAGCAGGAAAGCCTGCACCCCCCCGTTTCTGTGGGGCTACGCAAGCCGTTCCCAAAGAGCTTTAGAACAAGGCATAGTTTTCCCTGCTGGCTCTTTGGGCGTGGGACTAACCTCCAGACATATGGCCATTTTTGTGCCTGGCGTGACCCCATGTGGAAAAGGGTGGTTTTGAGGCTGAAGGCAGCAGGAAAGCCTGCAGCCCCCAGGTCTGTGGGGCTACGCAAGCGGTTCCCAAAGAGCTTTAGAACAAGGCATAGTTTTCCGTGCTGGCTCTTTGGGCGTGGGACCAGTCTCCAGACATATGGCCATTTTTGGGCCTGGCGCAGCGCCAAGTGGGAAAGGGTGGTTTTGAGGCTGAAGGCAGCAGGAAAGCCTGCAGCCCCCAGGTGTGTGGGCCTACGCAAGCGGTTCCCAAAGAGCTTTAGAACAAGGCATAGTTTTCCCTGCTGGCTCTTTGGGCGTGGGACCAGTCTCCAGATATATGGCCATTTTTGGGCCTGGCGTGACGCCATGTGGGAAAGGGTGGTTTTGAGGCGGAAGGCAGCAGGAAAGCCTGCAGCCCCCAGGTGTGTGGGGCTACGCAAGAGGTTCCCAAAGAGCTTTAGAACAAGGCATAGTTTTCCCTGCTGGCTCTTTCGGCGTGGGATCAGTCTCCAGATATATGGCCATTTTTGGGCCTGGCGCAGCGCCAAGTGGGAAAGGGTGGTTTTGAGGCTGAAGGCAGCAGGAAAGCCTGCAGCCCCCAGGTGTGTGGGGCTACGCAAGCAATTCCCAAAGAGCTTTAGAACAAGGCATAGTTTTCCCTGCTGGCTCTTTGGGCGTGGGACCAGTCTCCAGATATATGGCCATTTTTGGGCCTGGCGTGACGCCATGTGGGAAAGGGTGGTTTTGAGGCTGAAGGCAGCAGGAAAGCCTGCAGCCCCCAGGTGTGTGGGGCTACGCAAGCGGTTCCCAAAGAGCTTTAGAACAAGGCATAGTTTTCCCTGCGGGCTCTTTGGGCGTGGGACTAACCTCCAGACATATGGCCATTTTTGTGCCTGGCGTGACGCCATGTGGAAAAGGGTGGTTTTGAGGCTGAAGGCAGCAGGAAAGCCTGCAGCCCACAGGTGTGTGGGCCTACGCAAGCGGTTCCCAACGAGCTTTAGAACAAGGCATAGTTTTCCCTGCTGGCTCTTTGGGCGTGGGACCAGTCTCTAGACATATGGCCATTTTTGGGCCTGGCTTGGCGCCAAGTGGGAAAGGGTGGTTTTGAGGCTGAAGGCAGCAGGAAAGCCTGCAGCCCTCAGCTGTGTGGGGCTACGCAAGCGGTTCCCAAAGAGCTTTAGAACAAGGCATAGTTTTCCCTGCTGGCTCTTTGGGCGTGGGACCAACCTCCAGACATATGGCCATTTTTGTGCATGGCGCAGCGCCAAGTGGGAAAGGGTGGTTTTGAGTCTGAAGGCAGCAGGAAAGCCTGCAGCCCCCAGGTGTGTGGGGCTACGCAAGCGGTTCCCAAAGAGCTTTAGAACAGGGCATAGTTTTCCCTGCTGGCTCTTTGGGCGTGGGACCAGTCTCCAGACATATGGCCATTTTTGGGCCTGGCGCATCGTCAAGTGCGAAAGAGTTCTTCTGATGCTGAAGAGAGCAGGAAAGCCTGCACCCCCCCGTTTCTGTGGGGCTACGCAAGCCGTTCCCAAAGAGCTTTAGAACAAGGCATAGTTTTCCCTGCTGGCTCTTTGGGCGTGGGACCAGTCTCCAGAGATATGGCCATTTTTGTGCCTGGCTCGGGGCCAAGTGGGAAAGGGTGTTTTTGATGCTGAAGGCAGCAGGAAAGCCTGCAGCCCCCACGTCTCTGGGGCTACGCAAGCGGTTCCCAAAGAGCTTTAGAACAAGGCATAGTTTTCCCTGCTGGCTCTTTGGGCGTGGGACCAGTCTCCAGAGATATGGCCATTTTTGGGCCTGGCGCAGCGTCAAGTGCGAAAGGGTTCTTCTGATGCTGAAGAGAGCAGGAAAGCCTGCAGCCCCCAGGTGTGTGGGGCTACGCAAGCGGTTCCCAAAGAGCTTTAGAACAAGGCATAGTTTTCCCTGCTGGCTCTTTGGGCGTTGGACTAACCTCCAGACATATGGCCATTTTTGTGCCTGGCGTGACGCCATGTGGAAAAGGGTTGTTTTGAGGCTGAAGGCAGCAGGAAAGCCTGCAGCCCACAGGTGTGTGGGCCTACGCAAGCGGTTCCCAAAGAGCTTTAGAACAAGGCATAGTTTTCCCTGCTGGCTCTTTGGGCGTGGGACCAGTCTCCAGACATATGGCCATTTTTGGGCCTGGCTTGGCGCCAAGTGGGAAAGGGTGGTTTTGAGGCTGAAGGCAGCAGGAAAGCCTGCAGCCCCCAGGTGTGTGGGGCTACGCAAGCGGTTCCCAAAGAGCTTTAGAACAAGGCATAGTTTTCCCTGCTGGCTCTTTGGGCGTGGGACCAACCTCCAGACATATGGCCATTTTTGTGCCTGGCTCGGGGCCAAGTGGGAAAGGGTGGTTTTGAGGCTGAAGGCAGCAGGAAAGCCTGCAGCCCCCACGTCTCTGGGGCTACGCAAGCGGTTCCCAAAGAGCTTTAGAACAAGGCATAGTTTTCTCTGCTGGGTCTTTGGGCGTGGGACCAGTCTCCAGACATATGGCCATTTTTGGGCCTGGCGCAGCGTCAAGTGCGAAAGGGTTCTTCTGATGCTGAAGAGAGCAGGAAAGCCTGCACCCCCCCGTTTCTGTGGGGCTACGCAAGCCGTTCCCAAAGAGCTTTAGAACAAGGCATAGTTTTCCCTGCTGGCTCTTTGGGCGTGGGACTAACCTCCAGACATATGGCCATTTTTGTGCCTGGCGTGACCCCATGTGGAAAAGGGTGGTTTTGAGGCTGAAGGCAGCAGGAAAGCCTGCAGCCCCCAGGTCTGTGGGGCTACGCAAGCGGTTCCCAAAGAGCTTTAGAACAAGGCATAGTTTTCCGTGCTGGCTCTTTGGGCGTGGGACCAGTCTCCAGACATATGGCCATTTTTGGGCCTGGCGCAGCGCCAAGTGGGAAAGGGTGGTTTTGAGGCTGAAGGCAGCAGGAAAGCCTGCAGCCCCCAGGTGTGTGGGCCTACGCAAGCGGTTCCCAAAGAGCTTTAGAACAAGGCATAGTTTTCCCTGCTGGCTCTTTGGGCGTGGGACCAGTCTCCAGATATATGGCCATTTTTGGGCCTGGCGTGACGCCATGTGGGAAAGGGTGGTTTTGAGGCGGAAGGCAGCAGGAAAGCCTGCAGCCCCCAGGTGTGTGGGGCTACGCAAGAGGTTCCCAAAGAGCTTTAGAACAAGGCATAGTTTTCCCTGCTGGCTCTTTCGGCGTGGGATCAGTCTCCAGATATATGGCCATTTTTGGGCCTGGCGCAGCGCCAAGTGGGAAAGGGTGGTTTTGAGGCTGAAGGCAGCAGGAAAGCCTGCAGCCCCCAGGTGTGTGGGGCTACGCAAGCAATTCCCAAAGAGCTTTAGAACAAGGCATAGTTTTCCCTGCTGGCTCTTTGGGCGTGGGACCAGTCTCCAGATATATGGCCATTTTTGGGCCTGGCGTGACGCCATGTGGGAAAGGGTGGTTTTGAGGCTGAAGGCAGCAGGAAAGCCTGCAGCCCCCAGGTGTGTGGGGCTACGCAAGCGGTTCCCAAAGAGCTTTAGAACAAGGCATAGTTTTCCCTGCGGGCTCTTTGGGCGTGGGACTAACCTCCAGACATATGGCCATTTTTGTGCCTGGCGTGACGCCATGTGGAAAAGGGTGGTTTTGAGGCTGAAGGCAGCAGGAAAGCCTGCAGCCCACAGGTGTGTGGGCCTACGCAAGCGGTTCCCAACGAGCTTTAGAACAAGGCATAGTTTTCCCTGCTGGCTCTTTGGGCGTGGGACCAGTCTCCAGACATATGGCCATTTTTGGGCCTGGCTTGGCGCCAAGTGGGAAAGGGTGGTTTTGAGGCTGAAGGCAGCAGGAAAGCCTGCAGCCCTCAGCTGTGTGGGGCTACGCAAGCGGTTCCCAAAGAGCTTTAGAACAAGGCATAGTTTTCCCTGCTGGCTCTTTGGGCGTGGGACCAACCTCCAGACATATGGCCATTTTTGTGCATGGCGCAGCGCCAAGTGGGAAAGGGTGGTTTTGAGTCTGAAGGCAGCAGGAAAGCCTGCAGCCCCCAGGTGTGTGGGGCTACGCAAGCGGTTCCCAAAGAGCTTTAGAACAAGGCATAGTTTTCCCTGCTGGCTCTTTGGGCGTGGGACCAGTCTCCAGACATATGGCCATTTTTGGGCCTGGCGCATCGTCAAGTGCGAAAGAGTTCTTCTGATGCTGAAGAGAGCAGGAAAGCCTGCACCCCCCCGTTTCTGTGGGGCTACGCAAGCCGTTCCCAAAGAGCTTTAGAACAAGGCATAGTTTTCCCTGCTGGCTCTTTGGGCGTGGGACTAACCTCCAGACATATGGCCATTTTTGTGCCTGGCGTGACCCCATGTGGAAAAGGGTGGTTTTGAGGCTGAAGGCAGCAGGAAAGCCTGCAGCCCCCAGGTCTGTGGGGCTACGCAAGCGGTTCCCAAAGAGCTTTAGAACAAGGCATAGTTTTCCCTGCTGGCTCTTTGGGCGTGGGACCAGTCTCCAGACATATGGCCTTTTTTGGGCCTGGCTTGGCGCCAAGTGGGAAAGGGTGGTTTTGAGGCTGAAGGCAGCAGGAAAGCCTGCAGCCCCCAGGTGTGTCGGGCTACGCAAGCGGTTCCCAAAGAGCTTTAGAACAAGGCATAGTTTTCCCTGCTGGCTCTTTGGGCGTGGGACCAGTCTCCAGATATATGGCCCTTTTTGGGCCTGGCGTGACGCCATGTGGGAAAGGGTGGTTTTGAGGCGGAAGGCAGCAGGAAAGCCTGCAGCCCCCAGGTGTGTGGGGCTACGCAAGAGGTTCCCAAAGAGGTTTAGAACAAGGCATAGTTTTCCCTGCTGGCTCTTTGGGCGTGGGACTAACCTCCAGACATATGGCCATTTTTGTGCCTGGCGTGACGCCATGTGGAAAAGGGTGGTTTTGAGGCTGAAGGCAGCAGGAAAGCCTGCAGCCCACAGGTGTGTGGGCCTACGCAAGCGGTTCCCAAAGAGCTTTAGAACAAGGCATAGTTTTCCCTGCTGGCTCTTTGGGCGTGGGACCAGTCTCCAGACATATGGCCATTTTTGGGCCTGGCGCGGCGCCAAGTGGGAAAGGGTGGTTTTGAGGCTGAAGGCAGCAGGAAAGCCTGCAGCTCCCAGGTGTGTGGGGCTACGCAAGCGGTTCCCAAAGAGCTTTAGAACAAGGCATAGTTTTCCCTGCTGGCTCTTTGGGCGTGGGACCAACCTCCAGACATATGGCCATTTTTGTGCATGGCGCAGCGCCAAGTGGGAAAGGGTGGTTTTGAGTCTGAAGGCAGCAGGAAAGCCTGCAGCCCCCAGGTGTGTGGGGCTACGCAAGCGGTTCCCAAAGAGCTTTAGAACAAGGCATAGTTTTCCCTGCTGGCTCTTTGGGCGTGGGACCAGTCTCCAGAGATATGGCCATTTTTGTGCCTGGCTCGGGGCCAAGTGGGAAAGGGTGGTTTTGAGGCTGAAGGCAGCAGGAAAGCCTGCAGCCCCCACGTCTCTGGGGCTACGCAAGCGGTTCCCAAAGAGCTTTAGAACAAGGCATAGTTTTCCCTGCTGGCTTTTTGGGCGTGGGACCAGTCTCCAGACATATGGCCATTTTTGGGCCTGGCGCATCGTCAAGTGCGAAAGGGTTCTTCTGATGCTGAAGAGAGCAGGAAAGCCTGCACCCCCCCGTTTCTGTGGGGCTACGCAAGCCGTTCCCAAAGAGCTTTAGAACAAGGCATAGTTTTCCCTGCTGGCTCTTTGGGCGTGGGACCAGTCTCCAGACATATGGCCATTTTTGGGCCTGGCGCAGCGCCAAGTGGGAAAGGGTGGTTTTGAGGCTGAAGGCAGCAGGAAAGCCTGCAGCCCCCAGGTGTGTGGGCCTACGCAAGCGGTTCCCAAAGAGCTTTAGAACAAGGCATAGTTTTCCCTGCTGGCTCTTTGGGCGTGGGACCAGTCTCCAGATATATGGCCATTTTTGGGCCTGGCGTGACGCCATGTGGGAAAGGGTGGTTTTGAGGCGGAAGGCAGCAGGAAAGCCTGCAGCCCCCAGGTGTGTGGGGCTACGCAAGAGGTTCCCAAAGAGCTTTAGAACAAGGCATAGTTTTCCCTGCTGGCTCTTTCGGCGTGGGATCAGTCTCCAGATATATGGCCATTTTTGGGCCTGGCGTGACGCCATGTGGGAAAGGGTGGTTTTGAGTCTGAAGGCAGCAGGAAAGCCTGCAGCCCCCAGGTGTGTGGGGCTACGCAAGCGGTTCCCAAAGAGCTTTAGAACAAGGCATAGTTTTCCCTGCTGGCTCTTTGGGCGTGGGACCAACCTCCAGACTTATGGCCATTTTTGTGCATGGCGTGACGCCATGTGGAAAAGGGTGGTTTTGAGGCTGAAGGCAGCAGGAAAGCCTGCAGCCCCCAGGTGTGTGGGGCTACGCAAGCGGTTCCCAAAGAGCTTTAGAACAAGGCATAGTTTTCCCTGCTGGCTCTTTGGGCGTGGGACCAGTCTCCAGACATATGGCCATTTTTGTGCCTGGCGTGACGCCATGTGGGAAAGGGTGGTTTTGAGGCTGAAGGCAGCAGGAAAGCCTGCAGCCCCCAGGTCTGTGGGGCTACGCAAGCGGTTCCCAAAGAGCTTTAGAACAAGGCATAGTTTTCCCTGCTGGCTCTTTGGGCGTGGGACCAGTCTCCAGACATATGGCCATTTTTGTGCCTGGCGTGACGCCATGTGGGAAAGGGTGGTTTTGAGTCTGAAGGCAGCAGGAAAGCCTGCAGCCCCCAGGTGTGTGGGGCTACGCAAGCCGTTCCCAAAGAGCTTTAGAACAAGGCATAGTTTTCCCTGCTGGCTCTTTGGGCGTGGGACCAACCTCCAGACATATGGCCATTTTTGTGCATGGCGTGACGCCATGTGGAAAAGGGTGGTTTTGAGGCTGAAGGCAGCAGGAAAGCCTGCAGCCCCCAGGTGTGTGGGGCTACGCAAGCGGTTCCCAAAGAGCTTTAGAACAAGGCATAGTTTTCCCTGCTGGCTCTTTGGGCGTGGGACCAGTCTCCAGACATATGGCCATTTTTGTGCCTGGCGTGACGCCATGTGGGAAAGGGTGGTTTTGAGGCTGAAGGCAGCAGGAAAGCCTGCAGCCCCCAGGTCTGTGGGGCTACGCAAGCGGTTCCCAAAGAGCTTTAGAACAAGGCATAGTTTTCCCTGCTGGCTCTTTGGGCGTGGGACCAGTCTCCAGACATATGGCCATTTTTGGGCCTGGCGCGGCGCCAAGTGGGAAAGGGTGCTTTTGAGGCTGAAGAGAGCAGGAAAGCCTGCAGCCCCCAGGTGTGTGGGGCTACGCAAGCGGTTCCCAAAGAGCTTTAGAGCAAGGCATAGTTTTCCCTGCTGGCTCTTTGGGCGTGGGACCAACCTCCAGACATATGGCCATTTTTGTGCCTGGCGTGACGCCATGTGGAAAAGGGTGGTTTTGAGGCTGAAGGCAGCAGGAAAGCCTGCAGCCCCCAGGTGTGTTGGGCTACGCAAGCGGTTCCCAAAGAGCTTTAGAACAAGGCATAGTTTTCCGTGCTGGCTCTTTGGGCGTGGGACCAACCTCCAGACATATGGCCATTTTTGTGCCTGGCGTGACGCCATGTGGGAAAGGGTGGTTTTGAGGCTGAAGGCAGCAGGAAAGCCTGCAGCCCCCAGGTGTGTTGGGCTACGCAAGCGGTTCCCAAAGAGCTTTAGAACAAGGCATAGTTTTCCCTGCTGGCTCTTTGGGCGTGGGACCAACCTCCAGACATATGGCCATTTTTGTGCCTGGCATGACGTCATGTGGGAAAGGGTGGTTTTGAGGCTGAAGGCAGCAGGAAAGCCTGCAGCCCCCAGGTGTGTGGGGCCACGCAAGCGGTTCCCAAAGAGCTTTAGAACAAGGCATAGTTTTCCCTGCTGGCTCTTTGGGCGTGGGACCAATCTTCAGACATATGGCCATTTTTGGGCCTGGCGCGGCGCCAATTGCGAAAGGTTTCTTTTGAGGCTGAACAGAGCAGGAAAGCCTGCAGCCCCCAGGTGTGTGGGGCTACGCAAGCGGTTCCCAAAGAGCTTTAGAACAAGGCATAGTTTTCCCTGCTGGCTCTTTGGGCGTGGGACCAACCTCCAGACATATGGCCATTTTTGTGTCTGGCGTGATGCCATGTCGAAAAGGGTGGTTTTGAGGCTGAAGGCAGCAGGAAAGCCGGCAGCCCGCAGGTCTGTGGGGCCACGCAAGCGGTTCCCAAAGAGCTTTAGAACAAGGCATAGTTTTCCCTGCTGGCTCTTTGGGCGTGGGACCAGTCTCCAGAGATATGGCCATTTTTGTGCCTGGCTCGGGGCCAAGTGGGAAAGGGTGGTTTTGAGGCTGAAGGCAGCAGGAAAGCCTGCAGCCCCCAGGTCTGTGGGGCTACGCAAGCGGTTCCCAAAGAGCTTTAGAACAAGGCATAGTTTTCCCTGCTGGCTCTTTGGGCGTGGGACCAGTCTCCAGACATATGGCCATTTTTGTGCCTGGCGTGACGCCATGTGGGAAAGGGTGGTTTTGAGGCTGAAGGCAGCAGGAAAGCATGCAGCCCCCAGGTCTGTGGGGCTACGCAAGCGGTTCCCAAAGAGCTTTAGAACAAGGCATAGTTTTCCCTGCTGGCTCTTTGGGCGTGGGACCAGTCTCCAGACATATGGCCATTTTTGGGCCTGGCGCGGCGCCAAGTGGGAAAGGGTGCTTTTGAGGCTGAAGAGAGCAGGAAAGCCTGCAGCCCCCAGGTGTGTGGGGCTACGCAAGCGGTTCCCAAAGAGCTTTAGAGCAAGGCATAGTTTTCCCTGCTGGCTCTTTGGGCGTGGGACCAACCTCCAGACATATGGCCATTTTTGTGCCTGGCGTGACGCCATGTGGGAAAGGGTTGTTTTGAGGCTGAAGGCAGCAGGAAAGCCTGCAGCCCCCAGGTGTGTTGGGGTACGCAAGCGGTTCCCAAAGAGCTTTAGAACAAGGCATAGTTTTCCGTGCTGGCTCTTTGGGCGTGGGACCAACCTCCAGACATATGGCCATTTTTGTGCCTGGCATGACGTCATGTGGGAAAGGGTGGTTTTGAGGCTGAAGGCAGCAGGAAAGCCTGCAGCCCCCAGGTGTGTGGGGCCACGCAAGCGGTTCCCAAAGAGCTTTAGAACAAGGCATAGTTTTCCCTGCTGGCTCTTTGGGCGTGGGACCAATCTTCAGACATATGGCCATTTTTGGGCCTGGCGCGGCGCCAATTGCGAAAGGTTTCTTTTGAGGCTGAAGAGAGCAGGAAAGCCTGCAGCCCCCAGGTGTGTGGGGCTACGCAAGCGGTTCCCAAAGAGCTTTAGAACAAGGCATAGTTTTCCCTGCTGGCTCTTTGGGCGTGGGACCAACCTCCAGACATATGGCCATTTTTGTGTCTGGCGTGATGCCATGTCGAAAAGGGTGGTTTTGAGGCTGAAGGCAGCAGGAAAGCCGGCAGCCCGCAGGTCTGTGGGGCCACGCAAGCGGTTCCCAAAGAGCTTTAGAACAAGGCATAGTTTTCCCTGCTGGCTCTTTGGGCGTGGGACCAGTCTCCAGAGATATGGCCATTTTTGTGCCTGGCTCGGGGCCAAGTGGGAAAGGGTGGTTTTGAGGCTGAAGGCAGCAGGAAAGCCTGCAGCCCCCAGGTCTGTGGGGCTACGCAAGCGGTTCCCAAAGAGCTTTAGAACAAGGCATAGTTTTCCCTGCTGGCTTTTTGGGCGTGGGACCAGTCTCCAGACATATGGCCATTTTTGGGCCTGGCGCATCGTCAAGTGCGAAAGGGTTCTTCTGATGCTGAAGAGAGCAGGAAAGCCTGCACCCCCCCGTTTCTGTGGGGCTACGCAAGCCGTTCCCAAAGAGCTTTAGAACAAGGCATAGTTTTCCCTGCTGGCTCTTTGGGCGTGGGACTAACCTCCAGACATATGGCCATTTTTGTGCCTGGCGTGACCCCATGTGGAAAAGGGTGGTTTTGAGGCTGAAGGCAGCAGGAAAGCCTGCAGCCCCCAGGTGTGTGGGGCTACGCAAGCGGTTCCCAAAGAGCTTTAGAACAAGGCATAGTTTTCCCTGCTGGCTCTTTGGGCGTGGGACCAGTCTCCAGACATATGGCCATTTTTGGGCCTGGCGCGGCGCCAAGTGGGAAAGGGTGGTTTTGAGGCTGAAGGCAGCAGGAAAGCCTGCAGCTCCCAGGTGTGTGGGGCTACGCAAGCGGTTCCCAAAGAGCTTTAGAACAAGGCATAGTTTTCCCTGCTGGCTCTTTGGGCGTGGGACCAACCTCCAGACATATGGCCATTTTTGTGCATGGCGCAGCGCCAAGTGGGAAAGGGTGGTTTTGAGTCTGAAGGCAGCAGGAAAGCCTGCAGCCCCCAGGTGTGTGGGGCTACGCAAGCGGTTCCCAAAGAGCTTTAGAACAAGGCATAGTTTTCCCTGCTGGCTCTTTGGGCGTGGGACCAGTCTCCAGAGATATGGCCATTTTTGTGCCTGGCTCGGGGCCAAGTGGGAAAGGGTGGTTTTGAGGCTGAAGGCAGCAGGAAAGCCTGCAGCCCCCACGTCTCTGGGGCTACGCAAGCGGTTCCCAAAGAGCTTTAGAACAAGGCATAGTTTTCCCTGCTGGCTTTTTGGGCGTGGGACCAGTCTCCAGACATATGGCCATTTTTGGGCCTGGCGCATCGTCAAGTGCGAAAGGGTTCTTCTGATGCTGAAGAGAGCAGGAAAGCCTGCACCCCCCCGTTTCTGTGGGGCTACGCAAGCCGTTCCCAAAGAGCTTTAGAACAAGGCATAGTTTTCCCTGCTGGCTCTTTGGGCGTGGGACTAACCTCCAGACATATGGCCATTTTTGTGCCTGGCGTGACCCCATGTGGAAAAGGGTGGTTTTGAGGCTGAAGGCAGCAGGAAAGCCTGCAGCCCCCAGGTGTGTGGGGCTACGCAAGCGGTTCCCAAAGAGCTTTAGAACAAGGCATAGTTTTCCCTGCTGGCTCTTTGGGCGTGGGACCAGTCTCCAGACATATGGCCATTTTTGGGCCTGGCGCAGCGCCAAGTGGGAAAGGGTGGTTTTGAGGCTGAAGGCAGCAGGAAAGCCTGCAGCCCCCAGGTGTGTGGGCCTACGCAAGCGGTTCCCAAAGAGCTTTAGAACAAGGCATAGTTTTCCCTGCTGGCTCTTTGGGCGTGGGACCAGTCTCCAGATATATGGCCATTTTTGGGCCTGGCGTGACGCCATGTGGGAAAGGGTGGTTTTGAGGCGGAAGGCAGCAGGAAAGCCTGCAGCCCCCAGGTGTGTGGGGCTACGCAAGAGGTTCCCAAAGAGCTTTAGAACAAGGCATAGTTTTCCCTGCTGGCTCTTTCGGCGTGGGATCAGTCTCCAGATATATGGCCATTTTTGGGCCTGGCGTGACGCCATGTGGGAAAGGGTGGTTTTGAGTCTGAAGGCAGCAGGAAAGCCTGCAGCCCCCAGGTGTGTGGGGCTACGCAAGCGGTTCCCAAAGAGCTTTAGAACAAGGCATAGTTTTCCCTGCTGGCTCTTTGGGCGTGGGACCAACCTCCAGACTTATGGCATTTTTGTGCATGGCGTGACGCCATGTGGAAAAGGGTGGTTTTGAGGCTGAAGGCAGCAGGAAAGCCTGCAGCCCCCAGGTGTGTGGGGCTACGCAAGCGGTTCCCAAAGAGCTTTAGAACAAGGCATAGTTTTCCCTGCTGGCTCTTTGGGCGTGGGACCAGTCTCCAGACATATGGCCATTTTTGTGCCTGGCGTGACGCCATGTGGGAAAGGGTGGTTTTGAGGCTGAAGGCAGCAGGAAAGCCTGCAGCCCCCAGGTCTGTGGGGCTACGCAAGCGGTTCCCAAAGAGCTTTAGAACAAGGCATAGTTTTCCCTGCTGGCTCTTTGGGCGTGGGACCAGTCTCCAGACATATGGCCATTTTTGTGCCTGGCGTGACGCCATGTGGGAAAGGGTGGTTTTGAGTCTGAAGGCAGCAGGAAAGCCTGCAGCCCCCAGGTGTGTGGGGCTACGCAAGCCGTTCCCAAAGAGCTTTAGAACAAGGCATAGTTTTCCCTGCTGGCTCTTTGGGCGTGGGACCAACCTCCAGACATATGGCCATTTTTGTGCATGGCGTGACGCCATGTGGAAAAGGGTGGTTTTGAGGCTGAAGGCAGCAGGAAAGCCTGCAGCCCCCAGGTGTGTGGGGCTACGCAAGCGGTTCCCAAAGAGCTTTAGAACAAGGCATAGTTTTCCTGCTGGCTCTTTGGGCGTGGGACCAGTCTCCAGACATATGGCCATTTTTGTGCCTGGCGTGACGCCATGTGGGAAAGGGTGGTTTTGAGGCTGAAGGCAGCAGGAAAGCCTGCAGCCCCCAGGTCTGTGGGGCTACGCAAGCGGTTCCCAAAGAGCTTTAGAACAAGGCATAGTTTTCCCTGCTGGCTCTTTGGGCGTGGGACCAGTCTCCAGACATATGGCCATTTTTGGGCCTGGCGCGGCGCCAAGTGGGAAAGGGTGCTTTTGAGGCTGAAGAGAGCAGGAAAGCCTGCAGCCCCCAGGTGTGTGGGGCTACGCAAGCGGTTCCCAAAGAGCTTTAGAGCAAGGCATAGTTTTCCCTGCTGGCTCTTTGGGCGTGGGACCAACCTCCAGACATATGGCCATTTTTGTGCCTGGCGTGACGCCATGTGGAAAAGGGTGTTTTGAGGCTGAAGGCAGCAGGAAAGCCTGCAGCCCCCAGGTGTGTTGGGCTACGCAAGCGGTTCCCAAAGAGCTTTAGAACAAGGCATAGTTTTCCGTGCTGGCTCTTTGGGCGTGGGACCAACCTCCAGACATATGGCCATTTTTGTGCCTGGCGTGACGCCATGTGGGAAAGGGTGGTTTTGAGGCTGAAGGCAGCAGGAAAGCCTGCAGCCCCCAGGTGTGTTGGGCTACGCAAGCGGTTCCCAAAGAGCTTTAGAACAAGGCATAGTTTTCCCTGCTGGCTCTTTGGGCGTGGACCAACCTCCAGACATATGGCCATTTTTGTGCCTGGCATGACGTCATGTGGGAAAGGGTGGTTTTGAGGCTGAAGGCAGCAGGAAAGCCTGCAGCCCCCAGGTGTGTGGGGCCACGCAAGCGGTTCCCAAAGAGCTTTAGAACAAGGCATAGTTTTCCCTGCTGGCTCTTTGGGCGTGGGACCAATCTTCAGACATATGGCCATTTTTGGGCCTGGCGCGGCGCCAATTGCGAAAGAAAGGTTTCTTTTGAGGCTGAACAGAGCAGGAAAGCCTGCAGCCCCCAGGTGTGTGGGGCTACGCAAGCGGTTCCCAAAGAGCTTTAGAACAAGGCATAGTTTTCCCTGCTGGCTCTTTGGGCGTGGGACCAACCTCCAGACATATGGCCATTTTTGTGTCTGGCGTGATGCCATGTCGAAAAGGGTGGTTTTGAGGCTGAAGGCAGCAGGAAAGCCGGCAGCCCGCAGGTCTGTGGGGCCACGCAAGCGGTTCCCAAAGAGCTTTAGAACAAGGCATAGTTTTCCCTGCTGGCTCTTTGGGCGTGGGACCAGTCTCCAGAGATATGGCCATTTTTGTGCCTGGCTCGGGGCCAAGTGGGAAAGGGTGGTTTTGAGGCTGAAGGCAGCAGGAAAGCCTGCAGCCCCCAGGTCTGTGGGGCTACGCAAGCGGTTCCCAAAGAGCTTTAGAACAAGGCATAGTTTTCCCTGCTGGCTCTTTGGGCGTGGGACCAGTCTCCAGACATATGGCCATTTTTGTGCCTGGCGTGACGCCATGTGGGAAAGGGTGGTTTTGAGGCTGAAGGCAGCAGGAAAGCATGCAGCCCCCAGGTCTGTGGGGCTACGCAAGCGGTTCCCAAAGAGCTTTAGAACAAGGCATAGTTTTCCCTGCTGGCTCTTTGGGCGTGGGACCAGTCTCCAGACATATGGCCATTTTTGGGCCTGGCGCGGCGCCAAGTGGGAAAGGGTGCTTTTGAGGCTGAAGAGAGCAGGAAAGCCTGCAGCCCCCAGGTGTGTGGGGCTACGCAAGCGGTTCCCAAAGAGCTTTAGAGCAAGGCATAGTTTTCCCTGCTGGCTCTTTGGGCGTGGGACCAACCTCCAGACATATGGCCATTTTTGTGCCTGGCGTGACGCCATGTGGGAAAGGGTTGTTTTGAGGCTGAAGGCAGCAGGAAAGCCTGCAGCCCCCAGGTGTGTTGGGGTACGCAAGCGGTTCCCAAAGAGCTTTAGAACAAGGCATAGTTTTCCGTGCTGGCTCTTTGGGCGTGGGACTAACCTCCAGACATATGGCCATTTTTGTGCCTGGCGTGACGCCATGTGGGAAAGGGTGGTTTTGAGGCTGAAGGCAGCAGGAAAGCCTGCAGCCCCCAGGTGTGTTGGGCTACGCAAGCGGTTCCCAAAGAGCTTTAGAACAAGGCATAGTTTTCCTGCTGGCTCTTTGGGCGTGGGACCAACCTCCAGACATATGGCCATTTTTGTGCCTGGCATGACGTCATGTGGGAAAGGGTGGTTTTGAGGCTGAAGGCAGCAGGAAAGCCTGCAGCCCCCAGGTGTGTGGGGCCACGCAAGCGGTTCCCAAAGAGCTTTAGAACAAGGCATAGTTTTCCCTGCTGGCTCTTTGGGCGTGGGACCAATCTTCAGACATATGGCCATTTTTGGGCCTGGCGCGGCGCCAATTGCGAAAGGTTTCTTTTGAGGCTGAAGAGAGCAGGAAAGCCTGCAGCCCCCAGGTGTGTGGGGCTACGCAAGCGGTTCCCAAAGAGCTTTAGAACAAGGCATAGTTTTCCCTGCTGGCTCTTTGGGCGTGGGACCAACCTCCAGACATATGGCCATTTTTGTGTCTGGCGTGATGCCATGTCGAAAAGGGTGGTTTTGAGGCTGAAGGCAGCAGGAAAGCCGGCAGCCCGCAGGTCTGTGGGGCCACGCAAGCGGTTCCCAAAGAGCTTTAGAACAAGGCATAGTTTTCCCTGCTGGCTCTTTGGGCGTGGGACCAGTCTCCAGAGATATGGCCATTTTTGTGCCTGGCTCGGGGCCAAGTGGGAAAGGGTGGTTTTGAGGCTGAAGGCAGCAGGAAAGCCTGCAGCCCCCAGGTCTGTGGGGCTACGCAAGCGGTTCCCAAAGAGCTTTAGAACAAGGCATAGTTTTCCCTGCTGGCTTTTTGGGCGTGGGACCAGTCTCCAGACATATGGCCATTTTTGGGCCTGGCGCATCGTCAAGTGCGAAAGGGTTCTTCTGATGCTGAAGAGAGCAGGAAAGCCTGCACCCCCCCGTTTCTGTGGGGCTACGCAAGCCGTTCCCAAAGAGCTTTAGAACAAGGCATAGTTTTCCCTGCTGGCTCTTTGGGCGTGGGACTAACCTCCAGACATATGGCCATTTTTGTGCCTGGCGTGACCCCCATGTGGAAAAGGGTGGTTTTGAGGCTGAAGGCAGCAGGAAAGCCTGCAGCCCCCAGGTGTGTGGGGCTACGCAAGCGGTTCCCAAAGAGCTTTAGAACAAGGCATAGTTTTCCCTGCTGGCTCTTTGGGCGTGGACCAGTCTCCAGACATATGGCCATTTTTGGGCCTGGCGCGGGGCCAAGTGGGAAAGGGTGGTTTTGAGGCTGAAGGCAGCAGGAAAGCCTGCAGCCCCCAGGTGTGTGGGCCTACGCAAGCGGTTCCCAAAGAGCTTTAGAACAAGGCATAGTTTTCCCTGCTGGCTCTTTGGGCGTGGGACCAGTCTCCAGATATATGGCCATTTTTGGGCCTGGCGTGACGCCATGTGGGAAAGGGTGGTTTTGAGGCGGAAGGCAGCAGGAAAGCCTGCAGCCCCCAGGTGTGTGGGGCTACGCAAGAGGTTCCCAAAGAGCTTTAGAACAAGGCATAGTTTTCCCTGCTGGCTCTTTGGGCGTGGGATCAGTCTCCAGATATATGGCCATTTTTGGGCCTGGCGCAGCGCCAAGTGGGAAAGGGTGGTTTTGAGGCTGAAGGCAGCAGGAAAGCCTGCAGCCCCCAGGTGTGTGGGGCTACGCAAGCAATTCCCAAAGAGCTTTAGAACAAGGGCATAGTTTTCCCTGCTGGCTCTTTGGGCGTGGGACCAGTCTCCAGATATATGGCCATTTTTGGGCCTGGCGTGACGCCATGTGGGAAAGGGTGGTTTTGAGTCTGAAGGCAGCAGGAAAGCCTGCAGCCCCCAGGTGTGTGGGGCTACGCAAGCGGTTCCCAAAGAGCTTTAGAACAAGGCATAGTTTTCCCTGCTGGCTCTTTGGGCGTGGGACCAACCTCCAGACATATGGCCATTTTTGTGCATGGCGTGACGCCATGTGGAAAAGGGTGGTTTTGAGGCTGAAGGCAGCAGGAAAGCCTGCAGCCCCCAGGTGTGTGGGGCTACGCAAGCGGTTCCCAAAGAGCTTTAGAACAAGGCATAGTTTTCCCTGCTGGCTCTTTGGGCGTGGGACCAGTCTCCAGACATATGGCCATTTTTGTGCCTGGCGTGACGCCATGTGGGAAAGGGTGGTTTTGAGGCTGAAGGCAGCAGGAAAGCCTGCAGCCCCCAGGTCTGTGGGGCTACGCAAGCGGTTCCCAAAGAGCTTTAGAACAAGGCATAGTTTTCCCTGCTGGCTCTTTGGGCGTGGGACCAGTCTCCAGACATATGGCCATTTTTGGGCCTGGCGCGGCGCCAAGTGGGAAAGGGTGCTTTTGAGGCTGAAGAGAGCAGGAAAGCCTGCAGCCCCCAGGTGTGTGGGGCTACGCAAGCGGTTCCCAAAGACCTTTAGAGCAAGGCATAGTTTTCCCTGCTGGCTCTTTGGGCGTGGGACCAACCTCCAGACATATGGCCATTTTTGTGCCTGGCGTGACGCCATGTGGAAAAGGGTGGTTTTGAGGCTGAAGGCAGCAGGAAAGCCTGCAGCCCCCAGGTGTGTTGGGCTACGCAAGCGGTTCCCAAAGAGCTTTAGAACAAGGCATAGTTTTCCGTGCTGGCTCTTTGGGCGTGGGACCAACCTCCAGACATATGGCCATTTTTGTGCCTGGCGTGACGCCATGTGGGAAAGGGTGGTTTTGAGGCTGAAGGCAGCAGGAAAGCCTGCAGCCCACAGGTGTGTGGGCCTACGCAAGCGGTTCCCAAAGAGCTTTAGAACAAGGCATAGTTTTCCCTGCTGGCTCTTTGGGCGTGGGACCAGTCTCCAGACATATGGCCATTTTTGGGCCTGGCGCGGCGCCAAGTGGGAAAGGGTGGTTTTGAGGCTGAAGGCAGCAGGAAAGCCTGCAGCCCCCAGGTCTGTGGGCCTACGCAAGCGGTTCCCAAAGAGCTTTAGAACAAGGCATAGTTTTCCCTGCTGGCTCTTTGGGCGTGGGACCAACCTCCAGACATATGGCCATTTTTGTGCATGGCGCAGCGCCAAGTGGGAAAGGGTGGTTTTGAGTCTGAAGGCAGCAGGAAAGCCTGCAGCCCCCAGGTGTGTGGGGCTACGCAAGCGGTTCCCAAAGAGCTTTAGAACAAGGCATAGTTTTCCCTGCTGGCTCTTTGGGCGTGGGACCAGTCTCCAGAGATATGGCCATTTTTGTGCCTGGCTCGGGGCCAAGTGGGAAAGGGTGGTTTTGAGGCTGAAGGCAGCAGGAAAGCCTGCAGCCCCCACGTCTCTGGGGCTACGCAAGCGGTTCCCAAAGAGCTTTAGAACAAGGCATAGTTTTCCCTGCTGGCTTTTTGGGCGTGGGACCAGTCTCCAGACATATGGCCATTTTTGGGCCTGGCGCATCGTCAAGTGCGAAAGGGTTCTTCTGATGCTGAAGAGAGCAGGAAAGCCTGCACCCCCCCGTTTCTGTGGGGCTACGCAAGCCGTTCCCAAAGAGCTTTAGAACAAGGCATAGTTTTCCCTGCTGGCTCTTTGGGCGTGGGACTAACCTCCAGACATATGGCCATTTTTGTGCCTGGCGTGACCCCATGTGGAAAAGGGTGGTTTTGAGGCTGAAGGCAGCAGGAAAGCCTGCAGCCCCCAGGTGTGTTGGGCTACGCAAGCGGTTCCCAAAGAGCTTTAGAACAAGGCATAGTTTTCCCTGCTGGCTCTTTGGGCGTGGGACCAGTCTCCAGACATATGGCCATTTTTGGGCCTGGCGCAGCGCCAAGTGGGAAAGGGTGGTTTTGAGGCTGAAGGCAGCAGGAAAGCCTGCAGCCCCCAGGTGTGTGGGCCTACGCAAGCGGTTCCCAAAGAGCTTTAGAACAAGGCATAGTTTTCCCTGCTGGCTCTTTGGGCGTGGGACCAGTCTCCAGATATATGGCCATTTTTGGGCCTGGCGTGACGCCATGTGGGAAAGGGTGGTTTTGAGGCGGAAGGCAGCAGGAAAGCCTGCAGCCCCCAGGTGTGTGGGGCTACGCAAGAGGTTCCCAAAGAGCTTTAGAACAAGGCATAGTTTTCCCTGCTGGCTCTTTCGGCGTGGGATCAGTCTCCAGATATATGGCCATTTTTGGGCCTGGCGCAGCGCCAAGTGGGAAAGGGTGGTTTTGAGGCTGAAGGCAGCAGGAAAGCCTGCAGTCCCCAGGTGTGTGGGGCTACGCAAGCAATTCCCAAAGAGCTTTAGAACAAGGCATAGTTTTCCCTGCTGGCTCTTTGGGCGTGGGACCAGTCTCCAGATATATGGCCATTTTTGGGCCTGGCGTGGCACCATGTGGAAAAGGGTGGTTTTGAGTCTGAAGGCAGCAGGAAAGCCTGCAGCCCCCAGGTGTGTGGGGCTACGCAAGCGGTTCCCAAAGAGCTTTAGAACAAGGCATAGTTTTCCCTGCTGGCTCTTTGGGCGTGGGACCAACCTCCAGACATATGGCCATTTTTGTGCATGGCGTGACGCCATGTGGAAAAGGGTGGTTTTGAGGCTGAAGGCAGCAGGAAAGCCTGCAGCCCCCAGGTGTGTGGGGCTACGCAAGCGGTTCCCAAAGAGCTTTAGAACAAGGCATAGTTTTCCCTGCTGGCTCTTTGGGCGTGGGACCAGTCTCCAGACATATGGCCATTTTTGTGCCTGGCGTGACGCCATGTGGGAAAAGGTGGTTTTGAGGCTGAAGGCAGCAGGAAAGCCTGCAGCCCCCAGGTCTGTGGGGCTACGCAAGCGGTTCCCAAAGAGCTTTAGAACAAGGCATAGTTTTCCCTGCTGGCTCTTTGGGCGTGGGACCAGTCTCCAGACATATGGCCATTTTTGGGCCTGGCGCGGCGCCAAGTGGGAAAGGGTGCTTTTGAGGCTGAAGAGAGCAGGAAAGCCTGCAGCCCCCAGGTGTGTGGGGCTACGCAAGCGGTTCCCAAAGAGCTTTAGAGCAAGGCATAGTTTTCCCTGCTGGCTCTTTGGGCGTGGGACCAACCTCCAGACATATGGCCATTTTTGTGCCTGGCGTGACGCCATGTGGAAAAGGGTGGTTTTGAGGCTGAAGGCAGCAGGAAAGCCTGCAGCCCCCAGGTGTGTTGGGCTACGCAAGCGGTTCCCAAAGAGCTTTAGAACAAGGCATAGTTTTCCGTGCTGGCTCTTTGGGCGTGGGACCAACCTCCAGACATATGGCCATTTTTGTGCCTGGCGTGACGCCATGTGGGAAAGGGTGGTTTTGAGGCTGAAGGCAGCAGGAAAGCCTGCAGCCCCCAGGTGTGTTGGGCTACGCAAGCGGTTCCCAAAGAGCTTTAGAACAAGGCATAGTTTTCCCTGCTGGCTCTTTGGGAAAGGGACCAACCTCCAGACATATGGCCATTTTTGTGCCTGACATGACGTCATGTGGGAAAGGGTGGTTTTGAGGCTGAAGGCAGCAGGAAAGCCTGCAGCCCCCAGGTGTGTGGGGCCACGCAAGCGGTTCCCAAAGAGCTTTAGAACAAGGCATAGTTTTCCCTGCTGGCTCTTTGGGCGTGGGACCAATCTTCAGACATATGGCCATTTTTGGGCCTGGCGCGGCGCCAATTGCGAAAGGTTTCTTTTGAGGCTGAAGAGAGCAGGAAAGCCTGCAGCCCCCAGGTGTGTGGGGCTACGCAAGCGGTTCCCAAAGAGCTTTAGAACAAGGCATAGTTTTCCCTGCTGGCTCTTTGGGCGTGGGACCAGTCTCCTGACATATGGCCATTTTTGTGTCTGGCGTGATGCCATGTCGAAAAGGGTGGTTTTGAGGCTGAAGGCAACAGGAAAGCCGGCAGCCCGCAGGTCTGTGGGGCCACGCAAGCGGTTCCCAAAGAGCTTTAGAACAAGGCATAGTTTTCCCTGCTGGCTCTTTGGGCGTGGGACCAGTCTCCAGAGATATGGCCATTTTTGTGCCTGGCTCGGGGCCAAGTGGGAAAGGGTGGTTTTGAGGCTGAAGGCAGCAGGAAAGCCTGCAGCCCCCACGTCTCTGGGGCTACGCAAGCGGTTCCCAAAGAGCTTTAGAACAAGGCATAGTTTTCCCTGCTGGCTTTTTGGGCGTGGGACCAGTCTCCAGACATATGGCCATTTTTGGGCCTGGCGCATCGTCAAGTGCGAAAGGGTTCTTCTGATGCTGAAGAGAGCAGGAAAGCCTGCACCCCCCCGTTTCTGTGGGGCTACGCAAGCCGTTCCCAAAGAGCTTTAGAACAAGGCATAGTTTTCCCTGCTGGCTCTTTGGGCGTGGGACTAACCTCCAGACATATGGCCATTTTTGTGCCTGGCGTGACCCCATGTGGAAAAGGGTGGTTTTGAGGCTGAAGGCAGCAGGAAAGCCTGCAGCCCCCAGGTCTGTGGGGCTACGCAAGCGGTTCCCAAAGAGCTTTAGAACAAGGCATAGTTTTCCCTGCTGGCTCTTTGGGCGTGGGACCAGTCTCCAGACATATGGCCATTTTTGGGCCTGGCGCAGCGCCAAGTGGGAAAGGATGGTTTTGAGGCTGAAGGCAGCAGGAAAGCCTGCAGCCCCCAGGTGTGTGGGCCTACGCAAGCGGTTCCCAAAGAGCTTTAGAACAAGGCATAGTTTTCCCTGCTGGCTCTTTGGGCGTGGGACCAGTCTCCAGATATATGGCCATTTTTGGGCCTGGCGTGACGCCATGTGGGAAAGGGTGGTTTTGAGGCGGAAGGCAGCAGGAAAGCCTGCAGCCCCCAGGTGTGTGGGGCTACGCAAGAGGTTCCCAAAGAGCTTTAGAACAAGGCATAGTTTTCCCTGCCGGCTCTTTCGGCGTGGGATCAGTCTCCAGATATATGGCCATTTTTGGGCCTGGCGCAGCGCCAAGTGGGAAAGGGTGGTTTTGAGGCTGAAGGCAGCAGGAAAGCCTGCAGCCCCCAGGTGTGTGGGGCTACGCAAGCAATTCCCAAAGAGCTTTAGAACAAGGCATAGTTTTCCCTGCTGGCTCTTTGGGCGTGGGACCAGTCTCCAGATATATGGCCATTTTTGGGCCTGGCGTGACGCCATGTGGGAAAGGGTGGTTTTGAGTCTGAAGGCAGCAGGAAAGCCTGCAGCCCCCAGGTGTGTGGGGCTACGCAAGCGGTTCCCAAAGAGCTTTAGAACAAGGCATAGTTTTCCCTGCTGGCTCTTTGGGCGTGGGACCAACCTCCAGACATATGGCCATTTTTGTGCATGGCGTGAAGCCATGTGGAAAAGGGTGGTTTTGAGGCTGAAGGCAGCAGGAAAGCCTGCAGCCCCCAGGTGTGTGGGGCTACGCAAGCGGTTCCCAAAGAGCTTTAGAACAAGGCATAGTTTTCCCTGCTGGCTCTTTGGGCGTGGGACCAGTCTCCAGACATATGGCCATTTTTGTGCCTGGCGTGACGCCATGTGGGAAAGGGTGGTTTTGAGGCTGAAGGCAGCAGGAAAGCCTGCAGCCCCCAGGTCTGTGGGGCTACGCAAGCGGTTCCCAAAGAGCTTTAGAACAAGGCATAGTTTTCCCTGCTGGCTCTTTGGGCGTGGGACCAGTCTCCAGACATATGGCCATTTTTGGGCCTGGCGCGGCGCCAAGTGGGAAAGGGTGCTTTTGAGGCTGAAGAGAGCAGGAAAGCCTGCAGCCCCCAGGTGTGTGGGGCTACGCAAGCGGTTCCCAAAGAGCTTTAGAGCAAGGCATAGTTTTCCCTGCTGGCTCTTTGGGCGTGGGACCAACCTCCAGACATATGGCCATTTTTGTGCCTGGCGTGACGCCATGTGGGAAAGGGTGGTTTTGAGGCTGAAGGCAGCAGGAAAGCCTGCAGCCCCCAGGTGTGTTGGGCTACGCAAGCGGTTCCCAAAGAGCTTTAGAACAAGGCATAGTTTTCCGTGCTGGCTCTTTGGGCGTGGGACCAACCTCCAGACATATGGCCATTTTTGTGCCTGGCGTGACGCCATGTGGGAAAGGGTGGTTTTGAGGCTGAAGGCAGCAGGAAAGCCTGCAGCCCCCAGGTGTGTTGGGCTACGCAAGCGGTTCCCAAAGAGCTTTAGAACAAGGCATAGTTTTCCCTGCTGGCTATTTGGGCGTGGGACCAACCTCCAGACATATGGCCATTTTTGTGCCTGGCATGACGTCATGTGGGAAAGGGTGGTTTTGAGGCTGAAGGCAGCAGGAAAGCCTGCAGCCCCCAGGTGTGTGGGGCCACGCAAGCGGTTCCCAAAGAGCTTTAGAACAAGGCATAGTTTTCCCTGCTGGCTCTTTGGGCGTGGGACCAATCTTCAGACATATGGCCATTTTTGGGCCTGGCGCGGCGCCAATTGCGAAAGGTTTCTTTTGAGGCTGAAGGCAGCAGGAAAGCCTGCAGCCCCCAGGTGTGTGGGGCTACGCAAGCGGTTCCCAAAGAGCTTTAGAACAAGGCATAGTTTTCCCTGCTGGCTCTTTGGGCGTGGGACCAGTCTCCAGACATATGGCCATTTTTGGGCCTGGCGCATCGTCAAGTGCGAAAGGGTTCTTCTGATGCTGAAGAGAGCAGGAAAGCCTGCACCCCCCCGTTTCTGTGGGGCTACGCAAGCCGTTCCCAAAGAGCTTTAGAACAAGGCATAGTTTTCCCTGCTGGCTCTTTGGGCGTGGGACTAACCTCCAGACATATGGCCATTTTTGTGCCTGGCGTGACCCCATGTGGAAAAGGGTGGTTTTGAGGCTGAAGGCAGCAGGAAAGCCTGCAGCCCCCAGGTCTGTGGGGCTACGCAAGCGGTTCCCAAAGAGCTTTAGAACAAGGCATAGTTTTCCCTGCTGGCTCTTTGGGCGTGGGACCAGTCTCCAGACATATGGCCTTTTTTGGGCCTGGCTTGGCGCCAAGTGGGAAAGGGTGGTTTTGAGGCTGAAGGCAGCAGGAAAGCCTGCAGCCCCCAGGTGTGTCGGGCTACGCAAGCGGTTCCCAAAGAGCTTTAGAACAAGGCATAGTTTTCCCTGCTGGCTCTTTGGGCGTGGGACCAGTCTCCAGATATATGGCCATTTTTGGGCCTGGCGTGACGCCATGTGGGAAAGGGTGGTTTTGAGGCGGAAGGCAGCAGGAAAGCCTGCAGCCCCCAGGTGTGTGGGGCTACGCAAGAGGTTCCCAAAGAGGTTTAGAACAAGGCATAGTTTTCCCTGCTGGCTCTTTGGGCGTGGGACTAACCTCCAGACATATGGCCATTTTTGTGCCTGGCGTGACGCCATGTGGAAAAGGGTGGTTTTGAGGCTGAAGGCAGCAGGAAAGCCTGCACCCCACAGGTGTGTGGGCCTACGCAAGCGGTTCCCAAAGAGCTTTAGAACAAGGCATAGTTTTCCCTGCTGGCTCTTTGGGCGTGGGACCAGTCTCCAGACATATGGCCATTTTTGGGCCTGGCGCGGCGCCAAGTGGGAAAGGGTGGTTTTGAGGCTGAAGGCAGCAGGAAAGCCTGCAGCCCCCAGGTCTGTGGGCCTACGCAAGCGGTTCCCAAAGAGCTTTAGAACAAGGCATAGTTTTCCCTGCTGGCTCTTTGGGCGTGGGACCAGTCTCCAGATATATGGCCATTTTTGTGCATGGCGCAGCGCCAAGTGGGAAAGGGTGGTTTTGAGTCTGAAGGCAGCAGGAAAGCCTGCAGCCCCCAGGTCTGTGGGCCTACGCAAGCGGTTCCCAAAGAGCTTTAGAACAAGGCATAGTTTTCCCTGCTGGCTCTTTGGGCGTGGGACCAGTCTCCAGATATATGGCCATTTTTGTGCATGGCGCAGCGCCAAGTGGGAAAGGGTGGTTTTGAGTCTGAAGGCAGCAGGAAAGCCTGCAGCCCCCAGGTGTGTGGGGCTACGCAAGCGGTTCCCAAAGAGCTTTAGAACAAGGCATAGTTTTCCCTGCTGGCTCTTTGGGCGTGGGACCAGTCTCCAGAGATATGGCCATTTTTGTGCCTGGCTCGGGGCCAAGTGGGAAAGGGTGGTTTTGAGGCTGAAGGCAGCAGGAAAGCCTGCAGCCCCCACGTCTCTGGGGCTACGCAAGCGGTTCCCAAAGAGCTTTAGAACAAGGCATAGTTTTCCCTGCTGGCTCTTTGGGCGTGGGACCAACCTCCAGACATATGGCCATTTTTGTGTCTGGCGTGATGCCATGTCGAAAAGGGTGGTTTTGAGGCTGAAGGCAGCAGGAAAGCCTGCAGCCCCCAGGTGTGTGGGGCCACGCAAGCGGTTCCCAAAGAGCTTTAGAACAAGGCATAGTTTTCCCTGCTGGCTCTTTGGGCGTGGGACCAGTCTCCAGACATATGGCCATTTTTGGGCCTGGCGCATCGTCAAGTGCGAAAGGGTGGTTTTGAGGCGGAAGGCAGCAGGAAAGCCTGCAGCCCCCAGGTGTGTGGGGCTACGCAAGAGGTTCCCAAAGAGCTTTAGAACAAGGCATAGTTTTCCCTGCTGGCTCTTTCGGCGTGGGATCAGTCTCCAGATATATGGCCATTTTTGGGCCTGGCGCAGCGCCAAGTGGGAAAGGGTGGTTTTGAGGCTGAAGGCAGCAGGAAAGCCTGCAGTCCCCAGGTGTGTGGGGCTACGCAAGCAATTCCCAAAGAGCTTTAGAACAAGGCATAGTTTTCCCTGCTGGCTCTTTGGGCGTGGGACCAGTCTCCAGACATATGGCCTTTTTTGGGCCTGGCTTGGCGCCAAGTGGGAAAGGGTGGTTTTGAGGCTGAAGGCAGCAGGAAAGCCTGCAGCCCCCAGGTGTGTCGGGCTACGCAAGCGGTTCCCAAAGAGCTTTAGAACAAGGCATAGTTTTCCCTGCTGGCTCTTTGGGCGTGGGACCAGTCTCCAGATATATGGCCATTTTTGGGCCTGGCGTGACGCCATGTGGGAAAGGGTGGTTTTGAGGCGGAAGGCAGCAGGAAAGCCTGCAGCCCCCAGGTGTGTGGGGCCACGCAAGAGGTTCCCAAAGAGGTTTAGAACAAGGCATAGTTTTCCCTGCTGGCTCTTTGGGCGTGGGACTCACCTCCAGACATATGGCCATTTTTGTGCCTGGCATGACGCCATGTGGAAAAGGGTGGTTTTGAGGCTGAAGGCAGCAGGAAAGCCTGCAGCCCACAGGTGTGTGGGCCTACGCAAGCGGTTCCCAAAGAGCTTTAGAACAAGGCATAGTTTTCCCTGCTGGCTCTTTGGGCGTGGGACCAGTCTCCAGACATATGGCCATTTTTGGGCCTGGCGCGGCGCCAAGTGGGAAAGGGTGGTTTTGAGGCTGAAGGCAGCAGGAAAGCCTGCAGCCCCCAGGTCTGTGGGCCTACGCAAGCGGTTCCCAAAGAGCTTTAGAACAAGGCATAGTTTTCCCTGCTGGCTCTTTGGGCGTGGGACCAACCTCCAGACATATGGCCATTTTTGTGCATGGCGCAGCGCCAAGTGGGAAAGGGTGGTTTTGAGTCTGAAGGCAGCAGGAAAGCCTGCAGCCCCCAGGTGTGTGGGGCTACGCAAGCGGTTCCCAAAGAGCTTTAGAACAAGGCATAGTTTTCCCTGCTGGCTCTTTGGGCGTGGGACCAGTCTCCAGAGATATGGCCATTTTTGTGCCTGGCTCGGGGCCAAGTGGGAAAGGGTGGTTTTGAGGCTGAAGGCAGCAGGAAAGCCTGCAGCCCCCACGTCTCTGGGGCTACGCAAGCGGTTCCCAAAGAGCTTTAGAACAAGGCATAGTTTTCCCTGCTGGCTTTTTGGGCGTGGGACCAGTCTCCAGACATATGGCCATTTTTGGGCCTGGCGCATCGTCAAGTGCGAAAGGGTTCTTCTGATGCTGAAGAGAGCAGGAAAGCCTGCACCCCCCCGTTTCTGTGGGGCTACGCAAGCCGTTCCCAAAGAGCTTTAGAACAAGGCATAGTTTTCCCTGCTGGCTCTTTGGGCGTGGGACTAACCTCCAGACATATGGCCATTTTTGTGCCTGGCGTGACCCCATGTGGAAAAGGGTGGTTTTGAGGCTGAAGGCAGCAGGAAAGCCTGCAGCCCCCAGGTGTGTGGGGCTACGCAAGCGGTTCCCAAAGAGCTTTAGAACAAGGCATAGTTTTCCCTGCTGGCTCTTTGGGCGTGGGACCAGTCTCCAGACATACGGCCATTTTTGGGCCTGGCGCAGCGCCAAGTGGGAAAGGGTGGTTTTGAGGCTGAAGGCAGCAGGAAAGCCTGCAGCCCCCAGGTGTGTGGGGCTACGCAAGCGGTTCCCAAAGAGCTTTAGAACAAGGCATAGTTTTCCCTGCTGGCTCTTTGGGCGTGGGACCAGTCTCCAGATATATGGCCATTTTTGGGCCTGGCGCGATGCCATGTGGGAAAGGGTGGTTTTGAGGCGGAAGGCAGCAGGAAAGCCTGCAGCCCCCAGGTGTGTGGGGCTACGCAAGAGGTTCCCAAAGAGCTTTAGAACAAGGCATAGTTTTCCCTGCTGGCTCTTTCGGCGTGGGATCAGTCTCCAGATATATGGCCATTTTTGGGCCTGGCGCAGCGCCAAGTGGGAAAGGGTGGTTTTGAGGCTGAAGGCAGCAGGAAAGCCTGCAGCCCCCAGGTGTGTGGGGCTACGCAAGCAATTCCCAAAGAGCTTTAGAACAAGGCATAGTTTTCCCTGCTGGCTCTTTGGGCGTGGGACCAGTCTCCAGATATATGGCCATTTTTGGGCCTGGCGTGACGCCATGTGGGAAAGGGTGGTTTTGAGTCTGAAGGCAGCAGGAAAGCCTGCAGCCCCCAGGTGTGTGGGGCTACGCAAGCGGTTCCCAAAGAGCTTTAGAACAAGGCATAGTTTTCCCTGCTGGCTCTTTGGGCGTGGGACCAACCTCCAGACATATGGCCATTTTTGTGCATGGCGTGACGCCATGTGGAAAAGGGTGGTTTTGAGGCTGAAGGCAGCAGGAAAGCCTGCAGCCCCCAGGTGTGTGGGGCTACGCAAGCGGTTCCCAAAGAGCTTTAGAACAAGGCATAGTTTTCCCTGCTGGCTCTTTGGGCGTGGGACCAACCTCCAGACATATGGCCATTTTTGTGCCTGGCGTGACGCCATGTGGAAAAGGGTGGTTTTGAGGCTGAAGGCAGCAGGAAAGCCTGCAGCCCCCAGGTGTGTTGGGCTACGCAAGCGGTTCCCAAAGAGCTTTAGAACAAGGCATAGTTTTCCGTGCTGGCTCTTTGGGCGTGGGACCAACCTCCAGACATATGGCCATTTTTGTGCCTGGCGTGACGCCATGTGGGAAAGGGTGGTTTTGAGGCTGAAGGCAGCAGGAAAGCCTGCAGCCCCCAGGTGTGTTGGGCTACGCAAGCGGTTCCCAAAGAGCTTTAGAACAAGGCATAGTTTTCCCTGCTGGCTATTTGGGCGTGGGACCAACCTCCAGACATATGGCCATTTTTGTGCCTGGCATGACGTCATGTGGGAAAGGGTGGTTTTGAGGCTGAAGGCAGCAGGAAAGCCTGCAGCCCCCAGGTGTGTGGGGCCACGCAAGCGGTTCCCAAAGAGCTTTAGAACAAGGCATAGTTTTCCCTGCTGGCTCTTTGGGCGTGGGACCAATCTTCAGACATATGGCCATTTTTGGGCCTGGCGCGGCGCCAATTGCGAAAGGTTTCTTTTGAGGCTGAAGAGAGCAGGAAAGCCTGCAGCCCCCAGGTGTGTGGGGCTACGCAAGCGGTTCCCAAAGAGCTTTAGAACAAGGCATAGTTTTCCCTGCTGGCTTTTTGGGCGTGGGACCAGTCTCCAGACATATGGCCATTTTTGGGCCTGGCGCATCGTCAAGTGCGAAAGGGTTCTTCTGATGCTGAAGAGAGCAGGAAAGCCTGCACCCCCCCGTTTCTGTGGGGCTACGCAAGCCGTTCCCAAAGAGCTTTAGAACAAGGCATAGTTTTCCCTGCTGGCTCTTTGGGCGTGGGACTAACCTCCAGACATATGGCCATTTTTGTGCCTGGCGTGACCCCATGTGGGAAAGGGTGGTTTTGAGTCTGAAGGCAGCAGGAAAGCCTGCAGCCCCCAGGTCTGTGGGGCTACGCAAGCGGATCCCAAAGAGCTTTAGAACAAGGCATAGTTTTCCCTGCTGGCTCTTTGGGCGTGGGACCAACCTCCAGACATATGGCCATTTTTGTGCATGGCGTGACGCCATGTGGAAAAGGGTGGTTTTGAGGCTGAAGGCAGCAGGAAAGCCTGCAGCCCCCAGGTGTGTGGGGCTACGCAAGCGGTTCCCAAAGAGCTTTAGAACAAGGCATAGTTTTCCCTGCTGGGTCTTTGGGCGTGGGACCAGTCTCCAGACATATGGCCATTTTTGTGCCTGGCGTGACGCCATGTGGGAAAGGGTGGTTTTGAGGCTGAAGGCAGCAGGAAAGCCTGCAGCCCCCAGGTCTGTGGGGCTACGCAAGCGGTTCCCAAAGAGCTTTAGAACAAGGCATAGTTTTCCCTGCTGGCTCTTTGGGCGTGGGACCAGTCTCCAGACATATGGCCATTTTTGGGCCTGGCGCGGCGCCAAGTGGGAAAGGGTGCTTTTGAGGCTGAAGAGAGCAGGAAAGCCTGCAGCCCCCAGGTGTGTGGGGCTACGCAAGCGGTTCCCAAAGAGCTTTAGAACAAGGCATAGTTTTCCCTGCTGGCTCTTTGGGCGTGGGACCAACCTCCAGACATATGGCCATTTTTGTGCATGGCGTGACGCCATGTGGAAAAGGGTGGTTTTGAGGCTGAAGGCAGCAGGAAAGCCTGCAGCCCCCAGGTGTGTGGGGCTACGCAAGCGGTTCCCAAAGAGCTTTAGAACAAGGCATAGTTTTCCCTGCTGGCTCTTTGGGCGTGGGACCAACCTCCAGACATATGGCCATTTTTGTGCATGGCGTGACGCCATGTGGAAAAGGGTGGTTTTGAGGCTGAAGGCAGCAGGAAAGCCTGCAGCCCCCAGGTGTGTGGGGCTACGCAAGCGGTTCCCAAAGAGCTTTAGAACAAGGCATAGTTTTCCCTGCTGGCTCTTTGGGCGTGGGACCAACCTCCAGACATATGGCCATTTTTGTGCCTGGCGTGACGCCATGTGGAAAAGGGTGGTTTTGAGGCTGAAGGCAGCAGGAAAGCCTGCAGCCCCCAGGTGTGTTGGGCTACGCAAGCGGTTCCCAAAGAGCTTTAGAACAAGGCATAGTTTTCCGTGCTGGCTCTTTGGGCGTGGGACCAACCTCCAGACATATGGCCATTTTTGTGCCTGGCGTGACGCCATGTGGGAAAGGGTGGTTTTGAGGCTGAAGGCAGCAGGAAAGCCTGCAGCCCCCAGGTGTGTTGGGCTACGCAAGCGGTTCCCAAAGAGCTTTAGAACAAGGCATAGTTTTCCCTGCTGGCTATTTGGGCGTGGGACCAACCTCCAGACATATGGCCATTTTTGTGCCTGGCATGACGTCATGTGGGAAAGGGTGGTTTTGAGGCTGAAGGCAGCAGGAAAGCCTGCAGCCCCCAGGTGTGTGGGGCCACGCAAGCGGTTCCCAAAGAGCTTTAGAACAAGGCATAGTTTTCCCTGCTGGCTCTTTGGGCGTGGGACCAATCTTCAGACATATGGCCATTTTTGGGCCTGGCGCGGCGCCAATTGCGAAAGGTTTCTTTTGAGGCTGAAGAGAGCAGGAAAGCCTGCAGCCCCCAGGTGTGTGGGGCTACGCAAGCGGTTCCCAAAGAGCTTTAGAACAAGGCATAGTTTTCCCTGCTGGCTTTTTGGGCGTGGGACCAGTCTCCAGACATATGGCCATTTTTGGGCCTGGCGCATCGTCAAGTGCGAAAGGGTTCTTCTGATGCTGAAGAGAGCAGGAAAGCCTGCACCCCCCCGTTTCTGTGGGGCTACGCAAGCCGTTCCCAAAGAGCTTTAGAACAAGGCATAGTTTTCCCTGCTGGCTCTTTGGGCGTGGGACTAACCTCCAGACATATGGCCATTTTTGTGCCTGGCGTGACCCCATGTGGGAAAGGGTGGTTTTGAGTCTGAAGGCAGCAGGAAAGCCTGCAGCCCCCAGGTCTGTGGGGCTACGCAAGCGGATCCCAAAGAGCTTTAGAACAAGGCATAGTTTTCCCTGCTGGCTCTTTGGGCGTGGGACCAACCTCCAGACATATGGCCATTTTTGTGCATGGCGTGACGCCATGTGGAAAAGGGTGGTTTTGAGGCTGAAGGCAGCAGGAAAGCCTGCAGCCCCCAGGTGTGTGGGGCTACGCAAGCGGTTCCCAAAGAGCTTTAGAACAAGGCATAGTTTTCCCTGCTGGCTCTTTGGGCGTGGGACCAGTCTCCAGACATATGGCCATTTTTGGGCCTGGCGTGACGCCATGTGGGAAAGGGTGGTTTTGAGGCTGAAGGCAGCAGGAAAGCCTGCAGCCCCCAGGTGTGTGGGGCTACGCAAGCGGTTCCCAAAGAGCTTTAGAACAAGGCATAGTTTTCCCTGCTGGCTCTTTGGGCGTGGGACCAGTCTCCAGACATATGGCCATTTTTGGGCCTGGCGCGGCGCCAAGTGGGAAAGGGTGCTTTTGAGGCTGAAGAGAGCAGGAAAGCCTGCAGCCCCCAGGTGTGTGGGGCTACGCAAGCGGTTCCCAAAGAGCTTTAGAACAAGGCATAGTTTTCCCTGCTGGCTCTTTGGGCGTGGGACCAACCTCCAGACATATGGCCATTTTTGTGCATGGCGTGACGCCATGTGGAAAAGGGTGGTTTTGAGGCTGAAGGCAGCAGGAAAGCCTGCAGCCCCCAGGTGTGTGGGGCTACGCAAGCGGTTCCCAAAGAGCTTTAGAACAAGGCATAGTTTTCCCTGCTGGCTCTTTGGGCGTGGGACCAACCTCCAGACATATGGCCATTTTTGTGCATGGCGTGACGCCATGTGGAAAAGGGTGGTTTTGAGGCTGAAGGCAGCAGGAAAGCCTGCAGCCCCCAGGTGTGTGGGGCTACGCAAGCGGTTCCCAAAGAGCTTTAGAACAAGGCATAGTTTTCCCTGCTGGCTCTTTGGGCGTGGGACCAACCTCCAGACATATGGCCATTTTTGTGCCTGGCGTGACGCCATGTGGAAAAGGGTGGTTTTGAGGCTGAAGGCAGCAGGAAAGCCTGCAGCCCCCAGGTGTGTTGGGCTACGCAAGCGGTTCCCAAAGAGCTTTAGAACAAGGCATAGTTTTCCGTGCTGGCTCTTTGGGCGTGGGACCAACCTCCAGACATATGGCCATTTTTGTGCCTGGCGTGACGCCATGTGGGAAAGGGTGGTTTTGAGGCTGAAGGCAGCAGGAAAGCCTGCAGCCCCCAGGTGTGTTGGGCTACGCAAGCGGTTCCCAAAGAGCTTTAGAACAAGGCATAGTTTTCCCTGCTGGCTATTTGGGCGTGGGACCAACCTCCAGACATATGGCCATTTTTGTGCCTGGCATGACGTCATGTGGGAAAGGGTGGTTTTGAGGCTGAAGGCAGCAGGAAAGCCTGCAGCCCCCAGGTGTGTGGGGCCACGCAAGCGGTTCCCAAAGAGCTTTAGAACAAGGCATAGTTTTCCCTGCTGGCTCTTTGGGCGTGGGACCAATCTTCAGACATATGGCCATTTTTGGGCCTGGCGCGGCGCCAATTGCGAAAGGTTTCTTTTGAGGCTGAAGAGAGCAGGAAAGCCTGCAGCCCCCAGGTGTGTGGGGCTACGCAAGCGGTTCCCAAAGAGCTTTAGAACAAGGCATAGTTTTCCCTGCTGGCTTTTTGGGCGTGGGACCAGTCTCCAGACATATGGCCATTTTTGGGCCTGGCGCATCGTCAAGTGCGAAAGGGTTCTTCTGATGCTGAAGAGAGCAGGAAAGCCTGCACCCCCCCGTTTCTGTGGGGCTACGCAAGCCGTTCCCAAAGAGCTTTAGAACAAGGCATAGTTTTCCCTGCTGGCTCTTTGGGCGTGGGACTAACCTCCAGACATATGGCCATTTTTGTGCCTGGCGTGACCCCATGTGGGAAAGGGTGGTTTTGAGTCTGAAGGCAGCAGGAAAGCCTGCAGCCCCCAGGTCTGTGGGGCTACGCAAGCGGATCCCAAAGAGCTTTAGAACAAGGCATAGTTTTCCCTGCTGGCTCTTTGGGCGTGGGACCAACCTCCAGACATATGGCCATTTTTGTGCATGGCGTGACGCCATGTGGAAAAGGGTGGTTTTGAGGCTGAAGGCAGCAGGAAAGCCTGCAGCCCCCAGGTGTGTGGGGCTACGCAAGCGGTTCCCAAAGAGCTTTAGAACAAGGCATAGTTTTCCCTGCTGGCTCTTTGGGCGTGGGACCAGTCTCCAGACATATGGCCATTTTTGTGCCTGGCGTGACGCCATGTGGGAAAGGGTGGTTTTGAGGCTGAAGGCAGCAGGAAAGCCTGCAGCCCCCAGGTCTGTGGGGCTACGCAAGCGGTTCCCAAAGAGCTTTAGAACAAGGCATAGTTTTCCCTGCTGGCTCTTTGGGCGTGGGACCAGTCTCCAGACATATGGCCATTTTTGGGCCTGGCGCGGCGCCAAGTGGGAAAGGGTGCTTTTGAGGCTGAAGAGAGCAGGAAAGCCTGCAGCCCCCAGGTGTGTGGGGCTACGCAAGCGGTTCCCAAAGAGCTTTAGAACAAGGCATAGTTTTCCGTGCTGGCTCTTTGGGCGTGGGACCAACCTCCAGACATATGGCCATTTTTGTGCCTGGCGTGACGCCATGTGGGAAAGGGTGGTTTTGAGGCTGAAGGCAGCAGGAAAGCCTGCAGCCCCCAGGTGTGTTGGGCTACGCAAGCGGTTCCCAAAGAGCTTTAGAACAAGGCATAGTTTTCCCTGCTGGCTCTTTGGGCGTGGGACCAATCTTCAGACATATGGCCATTTTTGGGCCTGGCGCGGCGCCAATTGCGAAAGGTTTCTTTTGAGGCTGAAGAGAGCAGGAAAGCCTGCAGCCCCCAGGTGTGTGGGGCTACGCAAGCGGTTCCCAAAGAGCTTTAGAACAAGGCATAGTTTTCCCTGCTGGCTCTTTGGGCGTGGGACCAACCTCCAGACATATGGCCATTTTTGTGTCTGGCGTGATGCCATGTCGAAAAGGGTGGTTTTGAGGCTGAAGGCAGCAGGAAAGCCTGCAGCCCCCAGGTGTGTGGGGCTACGCAAGTGGTTCCCAAAGAGCTTTAGAACAAGGCATAGTTTTCCCTGCTGGCTCTTTGGGCTTGGGACCAGTCTCCAGACATATGGCCATTTTTGTGTCTGGCGTGACGCCATGTGGAAAAGGGTGCTTCTGAGGTTGAAGGCAGCAGGAAAGCCGGCAGCCCGCAGGTCTGTGGGGCCACGCAAGCGGTTCCCAAAGAGCTTTAGAACAAGGCATAGTTTTCCCTGCTGGCTCTTCGGGAAAGGGACCAGTCTCCAGACATATGGCTATTTTTGTGCCTGGCGGGGCCAAGTGGGAAAGGGTCGTTTTGAGTCTGAAGGCAGCAGGAAAGCCTGCAGCCCCCAGGTGTGTGGGGCTACGCAAGCGGTTCCCAAAGAGCTTTAGAACAAGGCATAGTTTTCCCTGCTGGCTCTTTGGGCGTGGGACCAGTCTCCAGACATATGGCCATTTTTGTGCCTGGCGTGACGCCATGTGGAAAACGGTTCTTTTGAGGCTGAAGGCAGCAGGAAAGCCTGCAGCCCCCAGGTGTGTTGGGCTACGCAAGCGGTTCCCAAAGAGCTTTAGAACAAGGCATAGTTTTCCCTGCTGGCTCTTTGGGCGTGGGACCAACCTCCAGACATATGGCCATTTTTGTGCCTGGCATGACGTCATGTGGGAAAGGGTGGTTTTGAGGCTGAAGGCAGCAGGAAAGCCTGCAGCCCCCAGGTGTGTGGGGCTACGCAAGCGGTTCCCAAAGAGCTTTAGAACAAGGCATAGTTTTCCCTGCTGGCTCTTTGGGCGTGGGACCAATCTTCAGACATATGGCCATTTTTGGGCCTGGCGCGGCGCCAATTGCGAAAGGTTTCTTTTGCGGCTGAAGAGAGCAGGAAAGCCTGCAGCCCCCAGGTGTGTGGGGCTACGCAAGCGGTTCCCAAAGAGCTTTAGAACAAGGCATAGTTTTCCCTGCTGGCTCTTTGGGCGTGGGACCAACCTCCAGACATATGGCCATTTTTGTGCCTGGCATGACGTCATGTGGGAAAGGGTGGTTTTGAGGCTGAAGGCAGCAGGAAAGCCTGCAGCCCCCAGGTGTGTGGGGCCACGCAAGCGGTTCCCAAAGAGCTTTAGAACAAGGCATAGTTTTCCCTGCTGGCTCTTTGGGCGTGGGACCAATCTTCAGACATATGGCCATTTTTGGTCCTGGCGCGGCGCCAATTGCGAAAGGTTTCTTTTGCGGCTGAAGAGAGCAGGAAAGCCTGCAGCCCCCAGGTGTGTGGGGCTACGCAAGCGGTTCCCAAAGAGCTTTAGAACAAGGCATAGTTTTCCCTGCTGGCTCTTTGGGCTTGGGACCAGTCTCCAGACATATGGCCATTTTTGTGTCTGGCGTGACGCCATGTGGAAAAGGGTGCTTCTGAAGTTGAAGGCAGCAGGAAAGCCGGCAGCCCGCATGTCTGTGGGGCCACGCAAGCGGTTCCCAAAGAGCTTTAGAACAAGGCATAGTTTTCCCTGCTGGCTCTTTGGGCGTGGGACCAGTCTCCAGATATATGGCCATTTTTGGGCCTGGCGCGGCGCCAAGTGGGAAAGGGTGGTTTTGAGGCTGAAGGCAGCAGGAAAGCCTGCAGCCCCCAGGTGTGTGGGGCTACGCAAGCAGTTCCCAAAGAGCTTTAGAACAAGGCATAGTTTTCCCTGCTGGCTCTTTGGGCGTGGGACCAGTCTCCTGACATATGGCCATTTTTGGGCCTGGCGCAGCGCCAAGTGGGAAAGGGTGGTTTTGATGCTGAAGGCAGCAGGAAAGCCTGCAGCCCCCAGGTGTGTGGGGCTACGCAAGCGGTTCCCAAAGAGCTTTAGAACAAGGCATAGTTTTCCCTGCTGGCTCTTTGGGCGTGGGACCAGTCTCCAGATATATGGCCATTTTTGTGCCTGGCGCGGGGCCAAGTGGGAAAGGGTGGTTTTGAGGCTGAAGGCAGCAGGAAAGCCTGCAGCCCCCAGGTGTGTGGGGCTACGCAAGCGGTTCCCAAAGAGCTTTAGAACAAGGCATAATTTTCCCTGCTGGCTCTTTGGGCGTGGGACCAGTCTCCAGACATATGGCCATTTTTGGGCCTGGCGCGGCGCCAAGTGGGAAAGGGTGTTTTGAGGCTGAAGGCAGCAGGAAAGCCTGCAGCCCCCAGGTCTGTGGGGCTACGCAAGCGGTTCCCAAAGAGCTTTAGAACAAGGCATAATTTTCCCTGCTGGCTCTTTGGGCGTGGGACCAGTCTCCAGAGATATGGCCATTTTTGTGCCTGGCGTGACGCCATGTGGAAAAGGGTGCTTCTGAGGTTGAAGGCAGCAGGAAAGCCTGCAGCCCCCAGGTCTGTGGGGCCACGCAAGCGGTTCCCAAACAGCTTTAGAACAAGGCATAGTTTTCCCTGCTGGCTCTTTGGGCGTGGGACCAGTCTCCAGACATATGGCCATTTTTGGGCCTGGCGCGGAGCCAAGTGGGAAAGGGTTCTTTTGAGGCTGAAGAGAGCAGGAAAGCCTGCAGCCCCCAGGTGTGTGGGCCTACGCAAGAGGTTCCCAAAGAGCTTTAGAACAAGGCATAGTTTTCCCTGCTGGCTCTTTGGGCGTGGGACAAAACTCCAGATATATGGCCATTTTTGTGCCTGGCGCGATGCCAAGTGGGAAAGGGTGGTTTTGAGGCTGAAAGCGCGAGAAAAGCCTGCAGCCCCCCGTTTCTGTGGGGCTACGCAAGCGGTTCCCAAAGAGCTTTAGAACAAGGCATATTTTTCCCTGCTGGCTCTTTGGGCGTGGGACCAGTCTCCAGACATATGGCCATTTTTGGGCCTGGCGCAGCGCCAAGTTGGAAAGGGTGGTTTTGAGGCTGAAAGCGCGAGAAAAGCTTGCTGCCCCCAGTTTGTGTGGGGCTACGCAAGCGGTTCCCAAAGAGCTTTAGAACAAGGCATAGTTTTCCCTGCTGGCTCTTTGGGCGTGGGACCAGTCTCCAGACATATGGCCTTTTTTGGGCCTGGCGTGATGCCAAGTGGGAAAGGGTGGTTTTGAGTCTGAAGGCAGCAGGAAAGCCTGCAGCCCCCAGGTCTGTGGGGCTACGCAAGCGGTTCCCAAAGAGCTTTAGAACAAGGCATAGTTTTCCCTGCTGGCTCTTTGGGCGTGGGACCAGTCTCCAGACATATGGCCTTTTTTGGGCCTGGCTTGGCGCCAAGTGGGAAAGGGTGGTTTTGAGTCTGAAGGCAGCAGGAAAGCCTGCAGCCCCCAGGTCTGTGGGGCTACGCAAGCGGTTCCCAAAGAGCTTTAGAACAAGGCATAGTTTTCCCTGCTGGCTCTTTGGGCGTGGAACCAATCTCCAGATATATGGCCATTTTTGTGCCTGGCACGGCGCCATGTGGGAAAGGGTGGTTTTGAGGCTGAAGGCAGCAGGAAAGCCTGCAGCCCCCACGTCTCTGGGGCTACGCAAGCGGTTCCCAAAGAGCTTTAGAACAAGGCATAGTTTTCCCTGCTGGCTGTTTGGGAAAGGGACCAGTCTCCAGATATATGGCCAATTTGGGCCTGGAGAGGCACCAAGTGGGAAAGGGTGGTTTTGAGGATGAAGTCAGCAGGAAAGCCTGCAGCCCCCAGGTCTGTGGGGCTACGCAAGCGGTTCCCAAAGAGCTTTAGAACAGGGCATAGTTTTCCCTGCTGGCTCTTTGGGCGTGGGACCAACCTCCAGACATATGGCCATTTTTGTGCCTGGCGTGGCACCATGTGGAAAAGGGTGGTTTTGAGGCTGAAGGCAGCAGGAAAGCCTGCAGCCCCCAGGTCTGTGGGGCTACGCAAGCCGTTCCCAAAGAGCTTTAGAACAAGGAATAGTTTTCCCTGCTGGCTCTTTGGGCGTGGGACAAGCTCCAGACATATGGCCATTTTTGGGCCTGGCGCAGCGCCAAGTGGGAAAGGGTGGTTTTGAGGCTGAAGGCAGCAGGAAAGCCTGCAGCCCCCAGGTGTGTGGGGCTACGCAAGCGGTTCCCAAAGAGCTTTAGAACAAGACATAGTTTTCCCTGCTGGCTCTTTGGGCGTGGGACCAACCTCCAGACATATGGCCATTTTTGTGCCTGGCGCAGCGCCAAGTGGGAAAGGGTGGTTTTGAGGCTGAAGGCAGCAGGAAAGCCTGCAGCCCCCAGGTGTGTGGGGCTACGCAAGCGGTTCCCAAAGAGCTTTAGAACAAGGCCAGACAAATGGCCATTTTTGGGCCTGGCGCGGGGCCAAGTGGGAAAGGGTGGTTTTGAGGCTGAAGGCAGCAGGAAAGCCTGCAGCCCCCAGGTGTGTGGGGCTATGCAAGCGGTTCCCAAAGAGCTTTAGAACAAGGCATAGTTTTCACTGCTGGCTCTTTGGGTGTGGGACCAGTCTCCAGACATATGGCCATTTTTGTGCCTGGCGTGACGCCATGTGGGAAAGGGTGGTTTTGAGGCTGAAGGCAGCAGGAAAGCCTGCAGCCCCCAGGTGTGTGGGGCTACGCAAGCGGTTCCCAAAGAGCTTTAGAACAAGGCATAGTTTTCCCTGCTGGCTCTTTGGGCGTGGAACCAATCTCCAGATATATGGCCATTTTTGTGCCTGGCACGGCGCCATGTGGGAAAGGGTGGTTTTGAGGCTGAAGGCAGCAGGAAAGCCTGCAGCCCCCAGGTGTGTGGGGCTACGCAAGCGGTTCCCAAAGAGCTTTAGAACAAGGCATAGTTTTCCCTGCTGGCTGTTTGGGAAAGGGACCAGTCTCCAGATATATGGCCAATTTGGGCCTGGAGAGGCACCAAGTGGGAAAGGGTGGTTTTGAGGCTGAAGTCAGCAGGAAAGCCTGCAGCCCCCAGGTCTGTGGGGCTACGCAAGCGGTTCCCAAAGAGCTTTAGAACAGGGCATAGTTTTCCCTGATGGCTCTTTGGGCGTGGGACCAGTCTCCTGACATATGGCCATTTTTGGGCCTGGCGCGAAGCCAAGTGGGAAAGGGTGGTTTTGAGGCTGAAGGCAGCAGGAAAGCCTGCAGCCCCCAGGTGTGTGGGGCTACGCAAGCGGTTCCCAAAGAGCTTTAGAACAAGGCATAGTTTTCCCTGCTGGCTCTTTGGGCGTGGGACCAGTCTCCAGACATATGGCCATTTTTGGGCCTGGCGCAGCGCCAAGTGGGAAAGGGTTGTTTTGAGGCTGAAGGCAGCAGGAAAGACTGCAGCCCCCAGGTGTGTGGGGCTACGCAAGCCGTTCCCAAAGAGCTTTAGAACAAGGCATAGTTTTCCCTGCTGGCTCTTTGGGAATGGTACCAACCTCCAGACATATGGCCATTTTTGTGCCTGGCGCGGCGCCAATTGCGAAAGGTTTCTTTTGAGGCTGAAGGCAGCAGGAAAGCCTTCAGCCCCCAGGTGTGTGGGGCTACGCAAGTGGTTCGCAAAGAGCTTTAGAACAAGGCATAGTTTTCCCTGCTGGCTCTTTGGGCGTGGGACCAGTCTCCAGACATATGGCCATTTTTGTGCCTGGCTTGGCGCCAAGTTGGAAAGGGTGGTTTTGAGGCTGAAGGCACCAGGAAAGCCTGCAGCCCCCAGGTGTGTGGGGCTACGCAAGCGGTTCCCAAAGAGCTTTAGAACAAGGCATACTTTTCCCTGCTGGCTCTTTGGGCGTGGGACCAACTTCCAGACATATGGCCATTTTTGGGCCTGGCACGGCGCCAAGTGGGAAAGGGTGGTTTTTAGGCTGAAGGCAGCAGGAAAGCCTGCAGCCCCCAGGTGTGTGGGGCTACGCAAGCGGTTCCCAAAGAGCTTTAGAACAAGGCATAGCTTTCCCTGCTGGCTCTTTGGGCGTGGAACCAATCTCCAGATATATGGCCATTTTTGTGCCTGGCACGGCGCCATGTGGGAAAGGGTGGTTTTGAGGCTGAAGGCAGCAGGAAAGCCTGCAGCCCCCACGTCTCTGGGGCTACGCAAGCGGTTCCCAAAGAGCTTTAGAACAAGGCATAGTTTTCCCTGCTGGCTGTTTGGGAAAGGGACCAGTCTCCAGATATATGGCCAATTTGGGCCTGGAGAGGCACCAAGTGGGAAAGGGTGGTTTTGAGGCTGAAGTCAGCAGGAAAGCCTGCAGCCCCCAGGTCTGTGGGGCTACGCAAGCGGTTCCCAAAGAGCTTTAGAACAGGGCATAGTTTTCCCTGCTGGCTCTTTGGGCGTGGGACCAACCTCCAGACATATGGCCATTTTTGTGCCTGGCTTGGCGCCATGTGGGAAAGGGTGGTTTTGAGGCTGAAGGCAGCAGGAAAGCCTGCAGCCCCCAGGTGTGTGGGGCTACGCAAGCGGTTCCCAAAGAGCTTTAGAACAAGACATAGTTTTCCCTGCTGGCTCTTTGGGCGTGGGACCAACCTCCAGACATATGGCCATTTTTGAGCCTGGCGCAGCGCCAAGTGGGAAAGGGTGGTTTTGAGGCTGAAGGCAGCAGGAAAGCCTGCAGCCCCCAGGTGTGTGGGGCTACGCAAGCGGTTCCCAAAGAGCTTTAGAACAAGACATAGTTTTCCCTGCTGGCTCTTTGGGCGTGGGACCAACCTCCAGACATATGGCCATTTTTGAGCCTGGCGCAGCGCCAAGTGGGAACGGGTGGTTTTGAGGTTGAAAGCGCGAGAAAAGCCTGCAGCCCCCAGTTTGTGTGGGGCTACGCAAGCGGTTCCCAAAGAGCTTTAGAACAAGGCATATTTTTCCCTGCTGGCTCTTTGGGCGTGGGACCAGTCTCCAGACATATGGCCATTTTTCGGCCTGGCGCGGCGCTAAGTGGGAAAGCGTGCTTTTGAGGTTGAGGGAGAGCAGGAAAGCCTGCAGCTCCCAGGTGTGTGGGGCTACGCAAGCGGTTCCCAAAGAGCTTTAGAACAAGGCATAGTTTTCCCTGCTGGCTCTTTGGGCGTGGGACCAGTCTCCTGACATATGGCCATTTTTGGGCCTGGCGCGAAGCCAAGTGGGAAAGGGTGGTTTTGAGGCTGAAGGCAGCAGGAAAGCCTGCAGCCCCCAGGTGTGTGGGGCTACGCAAGCGGTTCCCAAAGAGCTTTAGAACAAGGCATAGTTTTCCCTGCTGGCTCTTTGGGCGTGGGACCAGTCTCCAGACATATGGCCATTTTTGGGCCTGGCGCAGCGCCAAGTGGGAAAGGGTGGTTTTGAGGCTGAAGGCAGCAGGAAAGACTGCAGCCCCCAGGTGTGTGGGGCTACGCAAGCCGTTCCCAAAGAGCTTTAGAACAAGGCATAGTTTTCCCTGCTGGCTCTTTGGGAATGGTACCAACCTCCAGACATATGGCCATTTTTGTGCCTGGCGCGGCGCCAATTGCGAAAGGTTTCTTTTGAGGCTGAAGGCAGCAGGAAAGCCTTCAGCCCCCAGGTGTGTGGGGCTACGCAAGTGGTTCCCAAAGAGCTTTAGAACAAGGCATAGTTTTCCCTGCTGGCTCTTTGGGCGTGGGACCAGTCTCCAGACATATGGCCATTTTTGTGCCTGGCTTGGCGCCAAGTTGGAAAGGGTTGTTTTGAGGCTGAAGGCAGCAGGAAAGCCTGCAGCCCCCAGGTGTGTGGGGCTACGCAAGCGGTTCCCAAAGAGCTTTAGAACAAGGCATAGTTTTCCCTGCTGGCTCTTTGGGCGTGGGACCAACTTCCAGACATATGGCCATTTTTGGGCCTGGCACGGCGCCAAGTGGGAAAGGGTGGTTTTTAGGCTGAAGGCAGCAGGAAAGCCTGCAGCCCCCAGGTCTGTGGGGCTACGCAAGCGGTTCCCAAAGAGCTTTAGAACAAGGCATAGTTTTCCCTGCTGGCTCTTTGGGCGTGGAACCAATCTCCAGATATATGGCCATTTTTGTGCCTGGCGTGACGCCATGTGGGAAAGGGTGGTTTTGAGGCTGAAGGCAGCAGGAAAGCCTGCAGCCCCCACGTCTCTGGGGCTACGCAAGCGGTTCCCACAGAGCTTTAGAACAAGGCATAGTTTTCCCTGCTGGCTGTTTGGGAAAGGGACCAGTCTCCAGATATATGGCCAATTTGGGCCTGGAGAGGCACCAAGTGGGAAAGGGTGGTTTTGAGGCTGAAGTCAGCAGGAAAGCCTGCAGCCCCCAGGTCTGTGGGGCTACGCAAGCGGTTCCCAAAGAGCTTTAGAACAGGGCATAGTTTTCCCTGCTGGCTCTTTGGGCGTGGGACCAACCTCCAGACATATGGCCATTTTTGTGCCTGGCGTGGCACCATGTGGAAAAGGGTGGTTTTGAGGCTGAAGGCAGCAGGAAAGCCTGCAGCCCCCAGGTCTGTGGGGCTACGCAAGCCGTTCCCAAAGAGCTTTAGAACAAGGAATAGTTTTCCCTGCTGGCTCTTTGGGCGTGGGACAAGCTCCAGACATATGGCCATTTTTGGGCCTGGCGCAGCGCCAAGTGGGAAAGGGTGGTTTTGAGGCTGAAGGCAGCAGGAAAGCCTGCAGCCCCCAGGTGTGTGGGGCTACGCAAGCGGTTCCCAAAGAGCTTTAGAACAAGACATAGTTTTCCCTGCTGGCTCTTTGGGCGTGGGACCAACCTCCAGACATATGGCCTTTTTTGTGCCTGGCGGAGTGCCATGTGGGAAAGGGTGGTTTTGAGGCTGAAGGCAGCAGGAAAGCCTGCAGCCCCCAGGTGTGTGGGGCTACGCAAGCGGTTCCCAAAGAGCTTTAGAACAAGGCCAGACAAATGGCCATTTTTGGGCCTGGCGCGGGGCCAAGTGGGAAAGGGTGGTTTTGAGGCTGAAGGCAGCAGGAAAGCCTGCAGCCCCCAGGTGTGTGGGGCTACGCAAGCGGTTCCCAAAGAGCTTTAGAACAAGACATAGTTTTCCCTGCTGGCTCTTTGGGCGTGGGACCAGTCTCCAGACATATGGCCATTTTTGTGCCTGGCGTGACGCCATGTGGGAAAGGGTGGTTTTGAGGCTGAAGGCAGCAGGAAAGCCTGCAGCCCCCAGGTGTGTGGGGCTACGCAAGCGGTTCCCAAAGAGCTTTAGAACAAGGCATAGTTTTCCCTGCTGGCTCTTTGGGCGTGGAACCAATCTCCAGATATATGGCCATTTTTGTGCCTGGCACGGCGCCATGTGGGAAAGGGTGGTTTTGAGGCTGAAGGCAGCAGGAAAGCCTGCAGCCCCCACGTCTCTGGGGCTACGCAAGCGGTTCCCAAAGAGCTTTAGAACAAGGCATAGTTTTCCCTGCTGGCTGTTTGGGAAAGGGACCAGTCTCCAGATATATGGCCAATTTGGGCCTGGAGAGGCACCAAGTGGGAAAGGGTGGTTTTGAGGCTGAAGGCAGCAGGAAAGCCTGCAGCCCCCAGGTCTGTGGGGCTACGCAAGCGGTTCCCAAAGAGCTTTAGAACAAGGCATAGTTTTCCCTGCTGGCTCTTTGGGCGTGGAACCAATCTCCAGATATATGGCCATTTTTGTGCCTGGCACGGCGCCATGTGGGAAAGGGTGGTTTTGAGGCTGAAGGCAGCAGGAAAGCCTGCAGCCCCCACGTCTCTGGGGCTACGCAAGCCGTTCCCAAAGAGCTTTAGAACAAGGAATAGTTTTCCCTGCTGGCTCTTTGGGCGTGGGACAAGCTCCAGACATATGGCCATTTTTGGGCCTGGCGCAGCGCCAAGTGGGAAAGGGTGGTTTTGAGGCTGAAGGCAGCAGGAAAGCCTGCAGCCCCCAGGTGTGTGGGGCTACGCAAGCGGTTCCCAAAGAGCTTTAGAACAAGACATAGTTTTCCCTGCTGGCTCTTTGGGCGTGGGACCAACCTCCAGACATATGGCCTTTTTTGTGCCTGGCGGAGTGCCATGTGGGAAAGGGTGGTTTTGAGGCTGAAGGCAGCAGGAAAGCCTGCAGCCCCCAGGTGTGTGGGGCTACGCAAGCGGTTCCCAAAGAGCTTTAGAACAAGGCCAGACAAATGGCCATTTTTGGGCCTGGCGCGGGGCCAAGTGGGAAAGGGTGGTTTTGAGGCTGAAGGCAGCAGGAAAGCCTGCAGCCCCCAGGTGTGTGGGGCTACGCAAGCGGTTCCCAAAGAGCTTTAGAACAAGACATAGTTTTCCCTGCTGGCTCTTTGGGCGTGGGACCAGTCTCCAGACATATGGCCATTTTTGTGCCTGGCGTGACGCCATGTGGGAAAGGGTGGTTTTGAGGCTGAAGGCAGCAGGAAAGCCTGCAGCCCCCAGGTGTGTGGGGCTACGCAAGCGGTTCCCAAAGAGCTTTAGAACAAGGCATAGTTTTCCCTGCTGGCTCTTTGGGCGTGGAACCAATCTCCAGATATATGGCCATTTTTGTGCCTGGCACGGCGCCATGTGGGAAAGGGTGGTTTTGAGGCTGAAGGCAGCAGGAAAGCCTGCAGCCCCCACGTCTCTGGGGCTACGCAAGCGGTTCCCAAAGAGCTTTAGAACAAGGCATAGTTTTCCCTGCTGGCTGTTTGGGAAAGGGACCAGTCTCCAGATATATGGCCAATTTGGGCCTGGAGAGGCACCAAGTGGGAAAGGGTGGTTTTGAGGCTGAAGTCAGCAGGAAAGCCTGCAGCCCCCAGGTCTGTGGGGCTACGCAAGCGGTTCCCAAAGAGCTTTAGAACAGGGCATAGTTTTCCCTGCTGGCTCTTTGGGCGTGGGACCAACCTCCAGACATATGGCCATTTTTGTGCCTGGCTTGGCGCCATGTGGGAAAGGGTGGTTTTGAGGCTGAAGGCAGCAGGAAAGCCTGCAGCCCCCAGGTGTGTGGGGCTACGCAAGCGGTTCCCAAAGAGCTTTAGAACAAGACATAGTTTTCCCTGCTGGCTCTTTGGGCGTGGGACCAACCTCCAGACATATGGCCATTTTTGAGCCTGGCGCAGCGCCAAGTGGGAAAGGGTGGTTTTGAGGTTGAAAGCGCGAGAAAAGCCTGCAGCCCCCAGTTTGTGTGGGGCTACGCAAGCGGTTCCCAAAGAGCTTTAGAACAAGGCATATTTTTCCCTGCTGGCTCTTTGGGCGTGGGACCAGTCTCCAGACATATGGCCATTTTTCGGCCTGGCGCGGCGCCAAGTGGGAAAGCGTGCTTTTGAGGTTGAGGGAGAGCAGGAAAGCCTGCAGCTCCCAGGTGTGTGGGGCTACGCAAGCGGTTCCCAAAGAGCTTTAGAACAAGGCATAGTTTTCCCTGATGGCTCTTTGGGCGTGGGACCAGTCTCCTGACATATGGCCATTTTTGGGCCTGGCGCGAAGCCAAGTGGGAAAGGGTGGTTTTGAGGCTGAAGGCAGCAGGAAAGCCTGCAGCCCCCAGGTGTGTGGGGCTACGCAAGCGGTTCCCAAAGAGCTTTAGAACAAGGCATAGTTTTCCCTGCTGGCTCTTTGGGCGTGGGACCAGTCTCCAGACATATGGCCATTTTTGGGCCTGGCGCAGCGCCAAGTGGGAAAGGGTTGTTTTGAGGCTGAAGGCAGCAGGAAAGACTGCAGCCCCCAGGTGTGTGGGGCTACGCAAGCCGTTCCCAAAGAGCTTTAGAACAAGGCATAGTTTTCCCTGCTGGCTCTTTGGGAATGGTACCAACCTCCAGACATATGGCCATTTTTGGGCCTGGCGCGGCGCCAATTGCGAAAGGTTTCTTTTGAGGCTGAAGGCAGCAGGAAAGCCTGCAGCCCCCAGGTGTGTGGGGCTACGCAAGTGGTTCCCAAAGAGCTTTAGAACAAGGCATAGTTTTCCCTGCTGGCTCTTTGGGCGTGGGACCAGTCTCCAGACATATGGCCATTTTTGTGCCTGGCTTGGCGCCAAGTTGGAAAGGGTTGTTTTGAGGCTGAAGGCACCAGGAAAGCCTGCAGCCCCCAGGTGTGTGGGGCTACGCAAGCGGTTCCCAAAGAGCTTTAGAACAAGGCATAGTTTTCCCTGCTGGCTCTTTGGGCGTGGGACCAACTTCCAGACATATGGCCATTTTTGGGCCTGGCACGGCGCCAAGTGGGAAAGGGTGGTTTTTAGGCTGAAGGCAGCAGGAAAGCATGCAGCTCCCAGGTGTGTGGGGCTACGCAAGCGGTTCCCAAAGAGCTTTAGAACAAGGCATAGTTTTCCCTGCTGGCTCTTTGGGCGTGGAACCAATCTCCAGATATATGGCCATTTTTGTGCCTGGCACGGCGCCAAGTGGGAAAGGGTGGTTTTGAGGCTGAAGGCAGCAGGAAAGCCTGCAGCCCCCAGGTCTGTGGGGCTACGCAAGCGGTTCCCAAAGAGCTTTAGAACAAGGCATAGTTTTCCCTGCTGGCTCTTTGGGCGTGGGACCAGTCTCCAGACATATGGCCATTTTTGTGCCTGGCGTGGCACCATGTGGAAAAGGGTGGTTTTGAGGCTGAAGGCAGCAGGAAAGCCTGCAGCCCCCAGGTGTGTGGGGCTACGCAAGCGGTTCCCAAAGAGCTTTAGAACAAGGCATAGTTTTCCCTGCTGGCTCTTTGGGCGTGGTACCAACCTCCAGACATATGGCCATTTTTGTGCCTGGCGTGGCACCATGTGGAAAAGGGTGGTTTTGAGGCTGAAGGCAGCAGGAAAGCCTGCAGCCCCCAGGTCTGTGGGGCTACGCAAGCGGTTCCCAAAGAGCTTTAGAACAAGGAATAGTTTTCCCTGCTGGCTCTTTGGGCGTGGGACAAGCTCCAGACATATGGCCATTTTTGGGCCTGGCGCGGCGCCAAGTGGGAAAGGGTGGTTTTGAGGCTGAAGGCAGCAGGAAAGCCTGCAGACCCCAGGTGTGTGGGGCTACGCAAGCGGTTCCCAAAGAGCTTTAGAACAAGGCATAGTTTTCCCTGCTGGCTCTTTGGGCGTGGGACCAACCTCCAGACATATGGCCATTTTTGTGCCTGGCGCAGCGCCAAGTGGGAAAGGGTGGTTTGAGGTTGAAAGCGCGAGAAAAGCCTGCAGCCCCCAGTTTGTGTGGGGCTACGCAAGCGGTTCCCAAAGAGCTTTAGAACAAGGCATATTTTTCCCTGCTGGCTCTTTGGGCGTGGGACCAGTCTCCAGACATATGGCCATTTTTGGGCCTGGCGCGAAGCCAAGTGGGAAAGCGTGCTTTTGAGGCTGAGGGAGAGCAGGAAAGCCTGAAGCTCCCAGGTGTGTGGGGCTACGCAAGCGGTTCCCAAAGAGCTTTAGAACAAGGCATAGTTTTCCCTGCTGGCTCTTTGGGCGTGGGACCAGTCTCCTGACATATGGCCATTTTTGAGCCTGGCGCGAAGCCAAGTGGGAAAGGGTTGTTTTGAGGCTGAAGGCAGCAGGAAAGACTGCAGCCCCCACGTGTGTGGGGCTACGCAAGCGGTTCCCAAAGAGCTTTAGAACAAGGCATAGTTTTCCCTGCTGGCTCTTTGGGAATGGTACCAACCTCAAGACATATGGCCATTTTTGTGCCTGGCGCGGCGCCAATTGCGAAAGGTTTCTTTTGAGGCTGAAGGCAGCAGGAAAGCCTTCAGCCCCCAGGTGTGTGGGGCTACGCAAGTGGTTCCCAAAGAGCTTTAGAACAAGGCATAGTTTTCCCTGCTGGCTCTTTGGGCGTGGGACCAGTCTCCAGACATATGGCCATTTTTGTGCCTGGCGTGACGCCATGTGGAAAAGGGTGCTTCTGAGGTTGAAGGCAGCAGGAAAGCCTGCAGCCCGCAGGTCTGTGGGGCCACGCAAGCGGTTCCCAAAGAGCTTTAGAACAAGGCATAGTTTTCCCTGCTGGCTCTTTGGGCGTGGGACCAGTCTCCAGACATATGGCCATTTTTGTGCCTGGCGCGGAGCCAAGTGGGAAAGGGTTCTTTTGAGGCTGAAGAGAGCAGGAAAGCCTGCAGCCCCCAGGTGTGTGGGCCTACGCAAGAGGTTCCCAAAGAGCTTTAGAACAAGGCATAGTTTTCCCTGCTGGCTCTTTGGGCGTGGGACAAAACTCCAGATATATGGCCATTTTTGTGCCTGGCGCGATGCCAAGTGGGAAAGGGTGGTTTTGAGGCTGAAAGCGCGAGAAAAGCCTGCAGCCCCCAGTTTGTGTGGGGCTACGCAAGCGGTTCCCAAAGAGCTTTAGAACAAGGCATAGTTTTCCCTGCTGGCTCTTTGGGCGTGTGACCAGTCTCCAGACATATGGCCATTTTTGGGCCTGGCGCAGCGCCAAGTTGGAAAGGGTGGTTTTGAGGCTGAAAGCGCGAGAAAAGCTTGCTGCCCCCAGTTTGTGTGGGGCTACGCAAGCAGTTCCCAAAGAGCTTTAGAACAAGGCATAGTTTTCCCTGCTGGCTCTTTGGGCGTGGGACCAGTCTCCTGACATATGGCCATTTTTGGGCCTGGCGCAGCGCCAAGTGGGAAAGGGTGGTTTTGAGTCTGAAGGCAGCAGGAAAGCCTGCAGCCCCCAGGGTCTGTGGGGCTACGCAAGCGGTTCCCAAAGAGCTTTAGAACAAGGCATAGTTTTCCCTGCTGGCTCTTTGGGCGTGGGACCAGTCTCCAGACATATGGCCATTTTTGTGCCTGGCGCGGGGCCAAGTGGGAAAGGGTGGTTTTGAGGCTGAAGGCAGCAGGAAAGCCTGCAGCCCCCAGGTGTGTGGGGCTACGCAAGCGGTTCCCAAAGAGCTTTAGAACAAGGCCAGACAAATGGCCATTTTTGGGCCTGGCGCGGGGCCAAGTGGGAAAGGGTGGTTTTGAGGCTGAAGGCAGCAGGAAAGCCTGCAGCCCCCAGGTGTGTGGGGCTACGGAAGCGGTTCCAAAAGAGCTTTAGAAGAAGACATAGTTTTCCCTGCTGGCTCTTTGGGCGTGGGACCAACCTCCTGACATATGCCCATTTTTGTGCCTGGCGCAGCGACAAGTGGGAAAGGGTGGTTTTGAGGTTGAAGGCAGCAGGAAAGCCTGCAGCCCCCAGGTGTGTGGGGCTATGCAAGCGGTTCCCAAAGAGCTTTAGAACAAGGCATAGTTTTCCCTGCTGGCTCTTTGGGCGTGGGACCAGTCTCCAGACATATGGCCATTTTTGGGCCTGGCGTGACGCCATGTGGGAAAGGGTGGTTTTGAGGCTGAAGGCAGCAGGAAAGCCTGCAGCCCCCAGGTGTGTGGGGCTACGCAAGCGGTTCCCAAAGAGCTTTAGAACAAGGCATAGTTTTCCCTGCTGGCTCTTTGGGCGTGGAACCAATCTCCAGATATATGGCCATTTTTGTGCCTGGCACGGCGCCATGTGGGAAAGGGTGGTTTTGAGGCTGAAGGCAGCAGGAAAGCCTGCAGCCCCCACGTCTCTGGGGCTACGCAAGCCGTTCCCAAAGAGCTTTAGAACAAGGAATAGTTTTCCCTGCTGGCTCTTTGGGCGTGGGACAAGCTCCAGACATATGGCCATTTTTGGGCCTGGCGCAGCGCCAAGTGGGAAAGGGTGGTTTTGAGGCTGAAGGCAGCAGGAAAGCCTGCAGCCCCCAGGTGTGTGGGGCTACGCAAGCGGTTCCCAAAGAGCTTTAGAACAAGGCCAGACAAATGGCCATTTTTGGGCCTGGCGCGGGGCCAAGTGGGAAAGGGTGGTTTTGAGGCTGAAGGCAGCAGGAAAGCCTGCAGCCCCCAGGTGTGTGGGGCTACGCAAGCGGTTCCAAAAGAGCTTTATAACAAGACATAGTTTTCCCTGCTGGCTCTTTGGGCGTGGGACCAACCTCCAGACATATGGCCATTTTTGAGCCTGGCGCAGCGCCAAGTGGGAAAGGGTGGTTTTGAGGTTGAAAGCGCGAGAAAAGCCTGCAGCCCCCAGTTTGTGTGGGGCTACGCAAGCGGTTCCCAAAGAGCTTTAGAACAAGGCATATTTTTCCCTGCTGGCTCTTTGGGCGTGGGACCAGTCTCCAGACATATGGCCATTTTTGGGCCTGGCGCGGCGCGAAGTGGGAAAGCGTGCTTTTGAGGTTGAGGGAGAGCAGGAAAGCCTGCAGCTCCCAGGTGTGTGGGGCTACGCAAGCGGTTCCCAAAGAGCTTTAGAACAAGGCATAGTTTTCCCTGATGGCTCTTTGGGCGTGGGACCAGTCTCCTGACATATGGCCATTTTTGGGCCTGGCGCGAAGCCAAGTGGGAAAGGGTGGTTTTGAGGCTGAAGGCAGCAGGAAAGCCTGCAGCCCCCAGGTGTGTGGGGCTACGCAAGCGGTTCCCAAAGAGCTTTAGAACAAGGCATAGTTTTCCCTGCTGGCTCTTTGGGCGTGGGACCAGTCTCCAGACATATGGCCATTTTTGGGCCTGGCGCAGCGCCAAGTGGGAAAGGGTTGTTTTGAGGCTGAAGGCAGCAGGAAAGACTGCAGCCCCCAGGTGTGTGGGGCTACGCAAGCGGTTCCCAAAGAGCTTTAGAACAAGGCATAGTTTTCCCTGCTGGCTCTTTGGGAATGGTACCAACCTCCAGACATATGGCCATTTTTGTGCCTGGCGCGGCGCCAATTGCGAAAGGTTTCTTTTGAGGCTGAAGGCAGCAGGAAAGCCTTCAGCCCCCAGGTGTGTGGGGCTACGCAAGTGGTTCCCAAAGAGCTTTAGAACAAGGCATAGTTTTCCCTGCTGGCTCTTTGGGCGTGGGACCAGTCTCCAGACATATGGCCATTTTTGTGCCTGGCTTGGCGCCAAGTTGGAAAGGGTTGTTTTGAGGCTGAAGGCAGCAGGAAAGCCTGCAGCCCCCAGGTGTGTGGGGCTACGCAAGCGGTTCCCAAAGAGCTTTAGAACAAGGCATAGTTTTCCCTGCTGGCTCTTTGGGCGTGGAACCAATCTCCAGATATATGGCCATTTTTGTGCCTGGCACGGCGCCATGTGGGAAAGGGTGGTTTTGAGGCTGAAGGCAGCAGGAAAGCCTGCAGCCCCCAGGTGTGTGGGGCTACGCAAGCGGTTCCCAAAGAGCTTTAGAACAAGGCATAGTTTTCCCTGCTGGCTCTTTGGGCGTGGGACAAAACTCCAGATATATGGCCATTTTTGTGCCTGGCGCGATGCCAAGTGGGAAAGGGTGGTTTTGAGGCTGAAAGCGCGAGAAAAGCCTGCAGCCCCCAGTTTGTGTGGGGCTACGCAAGCGGTTCCCAAAGAGCTTTAGAACAAGGCATAGTTTTCCCTGCTGGCTCTTTGGGCGTGGGACCAGTCTCCAGACATATGGCCATTTTTGGGCCTGGCGCAGCGCCAAGTTGGAAAGGGTGGTTTTGAGGCTGAAAGCGCGAGAAAAGCTTGCTGCCCCCAGTTTGTGTGGGGCTACGCAAGCAGTTCCCAAAGAGCTTTAGAACAAGGCATAGTTTTCCCTGCTGGCTCTTTGGGCGTGGGACCAGTCTCCTGACATATGGCCATTTTTGGGCCTGGCGCGATGCCAAGTGGGAAAGGGTGGTTTTGAGTCTGAAGGCAGCAGGAAAGCCTGCAGCCCCCAGGGTCTGTGGGGCTACGCAAGCGGTTCCCAAAGAGCTTTAGAACAAGGCATAGTTTTCCCTGCTGGCTCTTTGGGCGTGGGACCAGTCTCCAGACATATGGCCATTTTTGTGCCTGGCGTGGGGCCAAGTGGGAAAGGGTGGTTTTGAGGCTGAAGGCAGCAGGAAAGCCTGCAGCCCCCAGGTGTGTGGGGCTACGCAAGCGGTTCCCAAAGAGCTTTAGAACAAGGCCAGACAAATGGCCATTTTTGGGCCTGGCGCGGGGCCAAGTGGGAAAGGGTGGTTTTGAGGCTGAAGGCAGCAGGAAAGCCTGCAGCCCCCAGGTGTGTGGGGCTACGGAAGCGGTTCCAAAAGAGCTTTAGAACAAGACATAGTTTTCCCTGCTGGCTCTTTGGGCGTGGGACCAACCTCCTGACATATGCCCATTTTTGTGCCTGGCGCAGCGACAAGTGGGAAAGGGTGGTTTTGAGGTTGAAGGCAGCAGGAAAGCCTGCAGCCCCCAGGTGTGTGGGGCTATGCAAGCGGTTCCCAAAGAGCTTTAGAACAAGGCATAGTTTTCCCTGCTGGCTCTTTGGGCGTGGGACCAGTCTCCAGACATATGGCCATTTTTGGGCCTGGCGTGACGCCATGTGGGAAAGGGTGGTTTTGAGGCTGAAGGCAGCAGGAAAGCCTGCAGCCCCCAGGTGTGTGGGGCTACGCAAGCGGTTCCCAAAGAGCTTTAGAACAAGGCATAGTTTTCCCTGCTGCCTCTTTGGGCGTGGAACCAATCTCCAGATATATGGCCATTTTTGTGCCTGGCACGGCGCCGTGTGGGAAAGGGTGGTTTTGAGGCTGAAGGCAGCAGGAAAGCCTGCAGTCCCCACGTCTCTGGGGCTACGCAAGCCGTTCCCAAAGAGCTTTAGAACAAGGAATAGTTTTCCCTGCTGGCTCTTTGGGCGTGGGACAAGCTCCAGACATATGGCCATTTTTGGGCCTGGCGCAGCGCCAAGTGGGAAAGGGTGGTTTTGAGGCTGAAGGCAGCAGGAAAGCCTGCAGCCCCCAGGTGTGTGGGGCTACGCAAGCGGTTCCCAAAGAGCTTTAGAACAAGGCCAGACAAATGGCCATTTTTGGGCCTGGCGCGGGGCCAAGTGGGAAAGGGTGGTTTTGAGGCTGAAGGCAGCAGGAAAGCCTGCAGCCCCCAGGTGTGTGGGGCTACGCAAGCGGTTCCAAAAGAGCTTTATAACAAGACATAGTTTTCCCTGCTGGCTCTTTGGGCGTGGGACCAACCTCCAGACATATGGCCATTTTTGAGCCTGGCGCAGCGCCAAGTGGGAAAGGGTGGTTTTGAGGTTGAAAGCGCGAGAAAAGCCTGCAGCCCCCAGTTTGTGTGGGGCTACGCAAGCGGTTCCCAAAGAGCTTTAGAACAAGGCATATTTTTCCCTGCTGGCTCTTTGGGCGTGGGACCAGTCTCCAGACATATGGCCATTTTTGGGCCTGGCGCGGCGCCAAGTGGGAAAGCGTGCTTTTGAGGTTGAGGGAGAGCAGGAAAGCCTGCAGCTCCCAGGTGTGTGGGGCTACGCAAGCGGTTCCCAAAGAGCTTTAGAACAAGGCATAGTTTTCCCTGATGGCTCTTTGGGCGTGGGACCAGTCTCCTGACATATGGCCATTTTTGGGCCTGGCGCGAAGCCAAGTGGGAAAGGGTGGTTTTGAGGCTGAAGGCAGCAGGAAAGCCTGCAGCCCCCAGGTCTGTGGGGCTACGCAAGCCGTTCCCAAAGAGCTTTAGAACAAGGAATAGTTTTCCCTGCTGGCTCTTTGGGCGTGGGACCAGTCTCCAGACATATGGCCATTTTTGGGCCTGGCGCAGCGCCAAGTGGGAAAGGGTTGTTTTGAGGCTGAAGGCAGCAGGAAAGACTGCAGCCCCCAGGTGTGTGGGGCTACGCAAGCGGTTCCCAAAGAGCTTTAGAACAAGGCATAGTTTTCCCTGCTGGCTCTTTGGGAATGGTACCAACCTCCAGACATATGGCCATTTTTGTGCCTGGCGCGGCGCCAATTGCGAAAGGTTTCTTTTGAGGCTGAAGGCAGCAGGAAAGCCTTCAGCCCCCAGGTGTGTGGGGCTACGCAAGTGGTTCCCAAAGATCTTTAGAACAAGGCATAGTTTTCCCTGCTGGCTCTTTGGGCGTGGGACCAGTCTCCAGACATATGGCCATTTTTGTGCCTGGCTTGGCGCCAAGTTGGAAAGGGTTGTTTTGAGGCTGAAGGCACCAGGAAAGCCTGCAGCCCCCAGGTGTGTGGGGCTACGCAAGCGGTTCCCAAAGAGCTTTAGAACAAGGCATAGTTTTCCCTGCTGGCTCTTTGGGCGTGGGACCAACTTCCAGACATATGGCCATTTTTGGGCCTGGCACGGCGCCAAGTGGGAAAGGGTGGTTTTTAGGCTGAAGGCAGCAGGAAAGCCTGCAGCCCCCAGGTGTGTGGGGCTACGCAAGCGGTTCCCAAAGAGCTTTAGAACAAGGCATAGTTTTCCCTGCTGGCTCTTTGGGCGTGGAACCAATCTGCAGATATATGGCCATTTTTGTGCCTGGCACGGCGCCATGTGGGAAAGGGTGGTTTTGAGGCTGAAGGCAGCAGGAAAGCCTGCAGCCCCCAGGTGTGTGGGGCTACGCAAGCGGTTCCCAAAGAGCTTTAGAACAAGGCATAGTTTTCCCTGCTGGCTCTTTGGGCGTGGAACCAATCTCCAGATATATGGCCATTTTTGTGCCTGGCACGGCGCCGTGTGGGAAAGGGTGGTTTTGAGGCTGAAGGCAGCAGGAAAGCCTGCAGTCCCCACGTCTCTGGGGCTACGCAAGCCGTTCCCAAAGAGCTTTAGAACAAGGAATAGTTTTCCCTGCTGGCTCTTTGGGCGTGGGACAAGCTCCAGACATATGGCCATTTTTGGGCCTGGCGCAGCGCCAAGTGGGAAAGGGTGGTTTTGAGGCTGAAGGCAGCAGGAAAGCCTGCAGCCCCCAGGTGTGTGGGGCTACGCAAGCGGTTCCCAAAGAGCTTTAGAACAAGGCCAGACAAATGGCCATTTTTGGGCCTGGCGCGGGGCCAAGTGGGAAAGGGTGGTTTTGAGGCTGAAGGCAGCAGGAAAGCCTGCAGCCCCCAGGTGTGTGGGGCTACGCAAGCGGTTCCAAAAGAGCTTTATAACAAGACATAGTTTTCCCTGCTGGCTCTTTGGGCGTGGGACCAACCTCCAGACATATGGCCATTTTTGAGCCTGGCGCAGCGCCAAGTGCGAAAGGGTGGTTTTGAGGTTGAAAGCGCGAGAAAAGCCTGCAGCCCCCAGTTTGTGTGGGGCTACGCAAGCGGTTCCCAAAGAGCTTTAGAACAAGGCATATTTTTCCCTGCTGGCTCTTTGGGCGTGGGACCAGTCTCCAGACATATGGCCATTTTTGGGCCTGGCGCGGCGCCAAGTGGGAAAGCGTGCTTTTGAGGTTGAGGGAGAGCAGGAAAGCCTGCAGCTCCCAGGTATGTGGGGCTACGCAAGCGGTTCCCAAAGAGCTTTAGAACAAGGCATAGTTTTCCCTGATGGCTCTTTGGGCGTGGGACCAGTCTCCTGACATATGGCCATTTTTGGGCCTGGCGCGAAGCCAAGTGGGAAAGGGTGGTTTTGAGGCTGAAGGCAGCAGGAAAGCCTGCAGCCCCCAGGTGTGTGGGGCTACGCAAGCCGTTCCCAAAGAGCTTTAGAACAAGGAATAGTTTTCCCTGCTGGCTCTTTGGGCGTGGGACCAGTCTCCAGACATATGGCCATTTTTGGGCCTGGCGCAGCGCCAAGTGGGAAAGGGTTGTTTTGAGGCTGAAGGCAGCAGGAAAGACTGCAGCCCCCAGGTGTGTGGGGCTACGCAAGCGGTTCCCAAAGAGCTTTAGAACAAGGCATAGTTTTCCCTGCTGGCTCTTTGGGAATGGTACCAACCTCCAGACATATGGCCATTTTTGTGCCTGGCGCGGCGCCAATTGCGAAAGGTTTCTTTTGAGGCTGAAGGCAGCAGGAAAGCCTTCAGCCCCCAGGTGTGTGGGGCTACGCAAGTGGTTCCCAAAGATCTTTAGAACAAGGCATAGTTTTCCCTGCTGGCTCTTTGGGCGTGGGACCAGTCTCCAGACATATGGCCATTTTTGTGCCTGGCTTGGCGCCAAGTTGGAAAGGGTTGTTTTGAGGCTGAAGGCACCAGGAAAGCCTGCAGCCCCCAGGTGTGTGGGGCTACGCAAGCGGTTCCCAAAGAGCTTTAGAACAAGGCATAGTTTTCCCTGCTGGCTCTTTGGGCGTGGGACCAACTTCCAGACATATGGCCATTTTTGGGCCTGGCACGGCGCCAAGTGGGAAAGGGTGGTTTTTAGGCTGAAGGCAGCAGGAAAGCCTGCAGCCCCCAGGTGTGTGGGGCTACGCAAGCGGTTCCCAAAGAGCTTTAGAACAAGGCATAGTTTTCCCTGCTGGCTCTTTGGGCGTGGAACCAATCTGCAGATATATGGCCATTTTTGTGCCTGGCACGGCGCCATGTGGGAAAGGGTGGTTTTGAGGCTGAAGGCAGCAGGAAAGCCTGCAGCCCCCAGGTGTGTGGGGCTACGCAAGCGGTTCCCAAAGAGCTTTAGAACAAGGCAGAGTTTTCCCTGCTGGCTGTTTGGGAAAGGGACCAGTCTCCAGATATATGGCCAATTTGGGCCTGGAGAGGCACCAAGTGGGAAAGGGTGGTTTTGAGGCTGAAGTCAGCAGGAAAGCCTGCAGCCCCCAGGTCTGTGGGGCTACGCAAGCGGTTCCCAAAGAGCTTTAGAACAGGGCATAGTTTTCCCTGCTGGCTCTTTGGGCGTGGGACCAACCTCCAGACATATGGCCATTTTTGTGCCTGGCTTGGCGCCATGTGGGAAAGGGTGGTTTTGAGGCTGAAGGCAGCAGGAAAGCCTGCAGCCCCCAGGTGTGTGGGGCTACGCAAGCGGTTCCCAAAGAGCTTTAGAACAAGACATAGTTTTCCCTGCTGGCTCTTTGGGCGTGGGACCAACCTCCAGACATATGGCCATTTTTGAGCCTGGCGCAGCGCCAAGTGGGAAAGGGTGGTTTTGAGGTTGAAAGCGCGAGAAAAGCCTGCAGCCCCCAGTTTGTGTGGGGCTACGCAAGCGGTTCCCAAAGAGCTTTAGAACAAGGCATAGTTTTCCCTGCTGGCTCTTTGGGCGTGGGACCAGTCTCCAGACATATGGCCATTTTTGGGCCTGGCGCGGCGCCAAGTGGGAAAGCGTGCCTTTGAGGTTGAGGGAGAGCAGGAAAGCCTGCAGCTCCCAGGTGTGTGGGGCTACGCAAGCGGTTCCCAAAGAGCTTTAGAACAAGGCATAGTTTTCCCTGATGGCTCTTTGGGCGTGGGACCAGTCTCCTGACATATGGCCATTTTTGGGCCTGGCGCGAAGCCAAGTGGGAAAGGGTGGTTTTGAGGCTGAAGGCAGCAGGAAAGCCTGCAGCCCCCAGGTGTGTGGGGCTACGCAAGCGGTTCCCAAAGAGCTTTAGAACAAGGCATAGTTTTCCCTGCTGGCTCTTTGGGCGTGGGACCAGTCTCCAGACATATGGCCATTTTTGGGCCTGGCGCAGCGCCAAGTGGGAAAGGGTTGTTTTGAGGCTGAAGGCAGCAGGAAAGACTGCAGCCCCCAGGTGTGTGGGGCTACGCAAGCCGTTCCCAAAGAGCTTTAGAACAAGGCATAGTTTTAGTTTTCCCTGCTGGCTCTTTGGGAATGGTACCAACCTCCAGACATATGGCCATTTTTGTGCCTGGCGCGGCGCCAATTGCGAAAGGTTTCTTTTGAGGCTGAAGGCAGCAGGAAAGCCTTCAGCCCCCAGGTGTGTGGGGCTACGCAAGTGGTTCCCAAAGAGCTTTAGAACAAGGCATAGTTTTCCCTGCTGGCTCTTTGGGCGTGGGACCAGTCTCCAGACATATGGCCATTTTTGTGCCTGGCTTGGCGCCAAGTTGGAAAGGGTTGTTTTGAGGCTGAAGGCACCAGGAAAGCCTGCAGCCCCCAGGTGTGTGGGGCTACGCAAGCGGTTCCCAAAGAGCTTTAGAACAAGGCATAGTTTTCCCTGCTGGCTCTTTGGGCGTGGAACCAATCTCCAGATATATGGCCATTTTTGGGCCTGGCACGGCGCCAAGTGGGAAAGGGTGGTTTTGAGGCTGAAGGCAGCAGGAAAGCCTGCAGCCCCCAGGTCTGTGGGGCTACGCAAGCCGTTCCCAAAGAGCTTTAGAACAAGGCATAGTTTTCCCTGCTGGCTCTTTGGGCGTGGGACCAGTCTCCTGACATATGGCCATTTTTGGGCCTGGCGTGGCACCATGTGGAAAAGGGTGGTTTTGAGGCTGAAGTCAGCAGGAAAGCCTGCAGCCCCCAGGTCTGTGGGGCTACGCAAGCGGTTCCCAAAGAGCTTTAGAACAAGGCATAGTTTTCCCTGCTGGCTCTTTGGGCGTGGTACCAACCTCCAGACATATGGCCATTTTTGTGCCTGGCGTGGCACCATGTGGAAAAGGGTGGTTTTGAGGCTGAAGGCAGCAGGAAAGCCTGCAGCCCCCAGGTCTGTGGGGCTACGCAAGCCGTACCCAAAGAGCTTTAGAACAAGGAATAGTTTTCCCTGCTGGCTCTTTGGGCGTGGGACAAGCTCCAGACATATGGCCATTTTTGGGCCTGGCGCAGCGCCAAGTGGGAAAGGGTGGTTTTGAGGCTGAAGGCAGCAGGAAAGCCTGCAGCCCCCAGGTGTGTGGGGCTACGCAAGCGGTTCCCAAAGAGCTTTAGAACAAGGCATAGTTTTCCCTGCTGGCTCTTTGGGCGTGGGACCAACCTCCAGACATATGGCCATTTTTGTGCCTGGCGCAGCGCCAAGTGGGAAAGGGTGGTTTGAGGTTGAAAGCGCGAGAAAAGCCTGCAGCCCCCAGTTTGTGTGGGGCTACGCAAGCGGTTCCCAAAGAGCTTTAGAACAAGGCATATTTTTCCCTGCTGGCTCTTTGGGCGTGGGACCAGTCTCCAGACATATGGCCATTTTTGGGCCTGGCGCGGCGCCAAGTGGGAAAGCGTGCTTTTGAGGCTGAGGGAGAGCAGGAAAGCCTGAAGCTCCCAGGTGTGTGGGGCTACGCAAGCGGTTCCCAAAGAGCTTTAGAACAAGGCATAGTTTTCCCTGCTGGCTCTTTGGAAATGGTACCAACCTCCAGACATATGGCCATTTTTCTGCCTGGCGCGGCGCCAATTGCGAAAGGTTTCTTTTGAGGCTGAAGGCAGCAGGAAAGCCTTCAGCCCCCAGGTGTGTGGGGCTACGCAAGTGGTTCCCAAAGAGCTTTAGAACAAGGCATAGTTTTCCCTGCTGGCTCTTTGGGCGTGGGACCAGTCTCCAGACATATGGCCATTTTTGTGCCTGGCGTGACGCCATGTGGAAAAGGGTGATTTTGAGGCTGAAGGCAGCAGGAAAGCCTGCAGCCCCCAGGTCTGTGGGGCTACGTAAGCCGTTCCCAAAGAGCTTTAGAACAAGGCATAGTTTTCCCTGCTGGCTCTTTGGGCGTGGGACCAACTTCCAGACATATGGCCATTTTTGGGCCTGGCACGGCGCCAAGTGGGAAAGGGTGGTTTTGAGGCTGAAGGCAGCAGGAAAGCCTGCAGCCCCCAGGTCTGTGGGGCTACGCAAGCGGTTCCCAAAGAGCTTTAGAACAAGGCATAGTTTTCCCTGCTGGCTCTTTGGGCGTGGAACCAATCTCCAGATATATGGCCATTTTTGTGCCTGGCACGGCGCCAAGTGGGAAAGGGTGGTTTTGAGGCTGAAGGCAGCAGGAAAGCCTGCAGCCCCCAGGTGTGTGGGGCTACGCAAGCGGTTCCCAAAGAGCTTTAGAACAAGGCATAGTTTTCCCTGCTGGCTGATTGGGAAAGGGACCAGTCTCCAGATATATGGCCAATTTGGGCCTGGAGAGGCACCAAGTGGGAAAGGGTGGTTTTGAGGCTGAAGTCAGCAGGAAAGCCTGCAGCCCCCAGGTCTGTGGGGCTACGCAAGCGGTTCCCAAAGAGCTTTAGAACAAGGCATAGTTTTCCCTGCTGGCTCTTTGGGCGTGGTACCAACCTCCAGACATATGGCCATTTTTGTGCCTGGCGTGGCGCCATGTGGAAAAGGGTGGTTTTGAGGCTGAAGGCAGCAGGAAAGCCTGCAGCCCCCAGGTGTGTGGGGCTATGCAAGCGGTTCCCAAAGAGCTTTAGAACAAGGCATAGTTTTCCCTGCTGGCTCTTTGGGCATGGGACCAGTCTCCAGACATATGGCCATTTTTGGGCCTGGCGCAGCGCCAAGTGGGAAAGGGTTGTTTTGAGGCTGAAGGCAGCAGGAAAGCCTGCAGCCCCCAGGTGTGTGGGGCTACGCAAGCCGTTCCCAAAGAGCTTTAGAACAAGGAATAGTTTTCCCTGCTGGCTCTTTGGGCGTGGGACAAGCTCCAGACATATGGCCATTTTTGGGCCTGGCGCAGCGCCAAGTGGGAAAGGGTGGTTTTGAGGCTGAAGGCAGCAGGAAAGCCTGCAGCCCCCAGTTTGTGTGGGGCTACGCAAGCGGTTCCCAAAGAGCTTTAGAACAAGGCATATTTTTCCCTGCTGGCTCTTTGGGCGTGGGACCAGTCTCCAGACATATGGCCATTTTTGGGCCTGGCGCGGCGCCAAGTGGGAAAGCGTGCTTTTGAGGCTGAGGGAGAGCAGGAAAGCCTGAAGCTCCCAGGTGTGTGGGGCTACGCAAGCGGTTCCCAAAGAGCTTTAGAACAAGGCATAGTTTTCCCTGCTGGCTCTTTGGGCGTGGGACCAGTCTCCAGACATATGGCCATTTTTGAGCCTGGCGCGAAGCCAAGTGGGAAAGGGTGGTTTTGAGGCTGAAGGCAGCAGGAAAGCCTGCAGCCCCCAGGTGTGTGGGGCTACGCAAGCGGTTCCCAAAGAGCTTTAGAACAAGGCATAGTTTTCCCTGCTGGCTCTTTGGGCGTGGGACCAGTCTCCAGACATATGGCCATTTTTGGGCCTGGCGCAGCGCCAAGTGGGAAAGGGTTGTTTTGAGGCTGAAGGCAGCAGGAAAGACTGCAGCCCCCAGGTGTGTGGGGCTACGCAAGCGGTTCCCAAAGAGCTTTAGAACAAGGCATAGTTTTCCCTGCTGGCTCTTTGGGAATGGTACCAACCTCCAGACATATGGCCATTTTTGTGCCTGGCGCGGCGCCAATTGCGAAAGGTTTCTTTTGAGGCTGAAGGCAGCAGGAAAGCCTTCAGCCCCCAGGTGTGTGGGGCTACGCAAGTGGTTCCCAAAGAGCTTTAGAACAAGGCATAGTTTTCCCTGCTGGCTCTTTAGGCGTGGGACCAGTCTCCAGACATATGGCCATTTTTGTGCCTGGCGTGACGCCATGTGGAAAAGGGTGATTTTGAGGCTGAAGGCAGCAGGAAAGCCTGCAGCCCCCAGGTGTGTGGGGCTACGCAAGCGGTTCCCAAAGAGCTTTAGAACAAGGCATAGTTTTCCCTGCTGGCTCTTTGGGCGTGGGACCAACTTCCAGACATATGGCCATTTTTGGGCCTGGCACGGCGCCAAGTGGGAAAGGGTGGTTTTGAGGCTGAAGGCAGCAGGAAAGCCTGCAGCCCCCAGGTCTGTGGGGCTACGCAAGCGGTTCCCAAAGAGCTTTAGAACAAGGCATAGTTTTCCCTGCTGGCTCTTTGGGCGTGGAACCAATCTCCAGATATATGGCCATTTTTGTGCCTGGCACGGCGCCAAGTGGGAAAGGGTGGTTTTGAGGCTGAAGGCAGCAGGAAAGCCTGCAGCCCCCAGGTGTGTGGGGCTACGCAAGCGGTTCCCAAAGAGCTTTAGAACAAGGCATAGTTTTCCCTGCTGGCTGTTTGGGAAAGGGACCAGTCTCCAGATATATGGCCAATTTGGGCCTGGAGAGGCACCAAGTGGGAAAGGGTGGTTTTGAGGCTGAAGTCAGCAGGAAAGCCTGCAGCCCCCAGGTCTGTGGGGCTACGCAAGCGGTTCCCAAAGAGCTTTAGAACAAGGCATAGTTTTCCCTGCTGGCTCTTTGGGCGTGGTACCAACCTCCAGACATATGGCCATTTTTGTGCCTGGCGTGGCGCCATGTGGAAAAGGGTGGTTTTGAGGCTGAAGGCAGCAGGAAAGCCTGCAGCCCCCAGGTGTGTGGGGCTACGCAAGCGGTTCCCAAAGAGCTTTAGAACAAGGCATAGTTTTCCCTGCTGGCTCTTTGGGCGTGGGACCAGTCTCCAGATATATGGCCATTTTTGTGCCTGGCGTGACGCCAAGTGGGAAAGGGTGGTTTTGAGGCTGAAGGCAGCAGGAAAGCCTGCAGCCCCCAGGTGTGTGGGGCTACGCAAGCGGTTCCCAAAGAGCTTTAGAACAAGGCATAGTTTTCCCTGCTGGCTCTTTGGGCGTGGGACCAGTCTCCAGATATATGGCCAATTTGGGCCTGGAGAGGCACCAAGTGGGAAAGGGTGGTTTTGAGGCTGAAGTCAGCAGGAAAGCCTGCAGCCCCCAGGTCTGTGGGGCTACGCAAGCGGTTCCCAAAGAGCTTTAGAACAAGGCATAGTTTTCCCTGCTGGCTCTTTGGGCGTGGTACCAACCTCCAGACATATGGCCATTTTTGTGCCTGGCGTGGCGCCATGTGGAAAAGGGTGGTTTTGAGGCTGAAGGCAGCAGGAAAGCCTGCAGCCCCCAGGTCTGTGGGGCTACGCAAGCGGTTCCCAAAGAGCTTTAGAACAAGGCATAGTTTTCCCTGCTGGCTCTTTGGGCATGGGACCAGTCTCCAGACATATGGCAATTTTTGGGCCTGGCGCAGCGCCAAGTGGGAAAGGGTTGTTTGAGGCTGAAGGCAGCAGGAAAGCCTGCAGCCCCCAGGTGTGTGGGGCTACGCAAGCGGTTCCCAAAGAGCTTTAGAACAAGGCATAGTTTTCCCTGCTGGCTCTTTGGGCGTGGGACCAGTCTCCAGATATATGGCCATTTTTGTGCCTGGCGTGACGCCAAGTGGGAAAGGGTGGTTTTGAGGCTGAAGGCAGCAGGAAAGCCTGCAGCCCCCAGGTGTGTGGGGCTACGCAAGCGGTTCCCAAAGAGCTTTAGAACAAGGCATAGTTTTCCCTGCTGGCTCTTTGGGCGTGGGACCAGTCTCCAGACATATGGCCATTTTTGGGCCTGGCGCGGCGCCAAGTGGGAAAGCGTGCTTTTGAGGTTGAGGGAGAGCAGGAAAGCCTGCAGCTCCCAGGTGTGTGGGGCTACGCAAGCGGTTCCCAAAGAGCTTTAGAACAAGGCATAGTTTTCCCTGATGGCTCTTTGGGCGTGGGACCAGTCTCCTGACATATGGCCATTTTTGGGCCTGGCGCGAAGCCAAGTGGGAAAGGGTGGTTTTGAGGCTGAAGGCAGCAGGAAAGCCTGCAGCCCCCAGGTGTGTGGGGCTACGCAAGCGGTTCCCAAAGAGCTTTAGAACAAGGCATAGTTTTCCCTGCTGGCTCTTTGGGCGTGGGACCAGTCTCCAGACATATGGCCATTTTTGGGCCTGGCGCAGCGCCAAGTGGGAAAGGGTTGTTTTGAGGCTGAAGGCAGCAGGAAAGCCTGCAGCCCCCAGGTGTGTGGGGCTACGCAAGCCGTTCCCAAAGAGCTTTAGAACAAGGCATAGTTTTCCCTGCTGGCTCTTTGGGAATGGTACCAACCTCCAGACATATGGCCATTTTTGTGCCTGGCGCGGCGCCAAGTGGGAAAGGTTTCTTTTGAGGCTGAAGGCAGCAGGAAAGCCTTCAGCCCCCAGGTGTGTGGGGCTACGCAAGTGGTTCCCAAAGAGCTTTAGAACAAGGCATAGTTTTCCCTGCTGGCTCTTTGGGCGTGGGACCAGTCTCCAGACATATGGCCATTTTTGTGCCTGGCTTGGCGCCAAGTTGGAAAGGGTTGTTTTGAGGCTGAAGGCACCAGGAAAGCCTGCAGCCCCCAGGTGTGTGGGGCTACGCAAGCCGTTCCCAAAGAGCTTTAGAACAAGGAATAGTTTTCCCTGCTGGCTCTTTGGGCGTGGGACCAACTTCCAGACATATGGCCATTTTTGGGCCTGGCACGGCGCCAAGTGGGAAAGGGTGGTTTTTAGGCTGAAGGCAGCAGGAAAGCCTGCAGCCCGCAGGTCTGTGGGGCTACGCAAGCGGTTCCCAAAGAGCTTTAGAACAAGGCATAGTTTTCCCTGCTGGCTCTTTGGGCGTGGGACCAACCTCCAGATATATGGCCATTTTTGTGCCTGGCACGGCGCCATGTGGGAAAGGGTGGTTTTGAGGCTGAAGGCAGCAGGAAAGCCTGCAGCCCCCAGGTGTGTGGGGCTACGCAAGCGGTTCCCAAAGAGCTTTAGAACAAGGCATAGTTTTCCCTGCTGGCTGTTTGGGAAAGGGACCAGTCTCCAGATATATGGCCAATTTGGGCCTGGAGAGGCACCAAGTGGGAAAGGGTGGTTTTGAGGCTGAAGTCAGCAGGAAAGCCTGCAGCCCCCAGGTGTGTGGGGCTACGCAAGCGGTTCCCAAAGAGCTTTAGAACAAGACATAGTTTTCCCTGCTGGCTCTTTGGGCGTGGGACCAACCTCCAGACATATGGCCATTTTTGAGCCTGGCGCAGCGCCAAGTGGGAAAGGGTGGTTTTGAGGTTGAAAGCGCGAGAAAAGCCTGCAGCCCCCAGTTTGTGTGGGGCTACGCAAGTGGTTCCCAAAGAGCTTTAGAACAAGGCATAGTTTTCCCTGCTGGCTCTTTGGGCGTGGGACCAGTCTCCAGACATATGGCCATTTTTGGGCCTGGCGCGGCGCCAAGTGGGAAAGCGTGCCTTTGAGGTTGAGGGAGAGCAGGAAAGCCTGCAGCTCCCAGGTGTGTGGGGCTACGCAAGCGGTTCCCAAAGAGCTTTAGAACAAGGCATAGTTTTCCCTGATGGCTCTTTGGGCGTGGGACCAGTCTCCTGACATATGGCCATTTTTGGGCCTGGCGCGAAGCCAAGTGGGAAAGGGTGGTTTTGAGGCTGAAGGCAGCAGGAAAGCCTGCAGCCCCCAGGTGTGTGGGGCTACGCAAGCGGTTCCCAAAGAGCTTTAGAACAAGGCATAGTTTTCCCTGCTGGCTCTTTGGGCGTGGGACCAGTCTCCAGACATATGGCCATTTTTGGGCCTGGCGCAGCGCCAAGTGGGAAAGGGTTGTTTTGAGGCTGAAGGCAGCAGGAAAGCCTTCAGCCCCCAGGTGTGTGGGGCTACGCAAGCCGTTCCCAAAGAGCTTTAGAACAAGGCATAGTTTTCCCTGCTGGCTCTTTGGGCGTGGGACCAGTCTCCAGACATATGGCCATTTTTGGGCCTGGCGCGGCGCCAAGTGGGAAAGCGTGCCTTTGAGGTTGAGGGAGAGCAGGAAAGCCTGCAGCTCCCAGGTGTGTGGGGCTACGCAAGCGGTTCCCAAAGAGCTTTAGAACAAGGCATAGTTTTCCCTGATGGCTCTTTGGGCGTGGGACCAGTCTCCTGACATATGGCCATTTTTGGGCCTGGCGCGAAGCCAAGTGGGAAAGGGTGGTTTTGAGGCTGAAGGCAGCAGGAAAGCCTGCAGCCCCCAGGTGTGTGGGGCTACGCAAGCGGTTCCCAAAGAGCTTTAGAACAAGGCATAGTTTTCCCTGCTGGCTCTTTGGGCGTGGGACCAGTCTCCAGACATATGGCCATTTTTGGGCCTGGCTTGGCGCCAAGTTGGAAAGGGTTGTTTTGAGGCTGAAGGCAGCAGGAAAGCCTTCAGCCCCCAGGTGTGTGGGGCTACGCAAGCCGTTCCCAAAGAGCTTTAGAACAAGGCATAGTTTTCCCTGCTGGCTCTTTGGGCGTGGGACCAGTCTCCAGACATATGGCCATTTTTGTGCCTGGCTTGGCGCCAAGTTTGAAAGGGTTGTTTTGAGGCTGAAGGCACCAGGAAAGCCTGCAGCCCCCAGGTGTGTGGGGCTACGCAAGCGGTTCCCAAAGAGCTTTAGAACAAGGCATAGTTTTCCCTGCTGGCTCTTTGGGCGTGGGACCAACTTCCAGACATATGGCCATTTTTGGGCCTGGCACGGCGCCAAGTGGGAAAGGGTGGTTTTTAGGCTGAAGGCAGCAGGAAAGCCTGCAGCTCCCAGGTGTGTGGGGCTACGCAAGCGGTTCCCAAAGAGCTTTAGAACAAGGCATAGTTTTCCCTGCTGGCTCTTTGGGCGTGGAACCAATCTCCAGATATATGGCCATTTTTGTGCCTGGCACGGCGCCAAGTGGGAAAGGGTGGTTTTGAGGCTGAAGGCAGCAGGAAAGCCTGCAGCCCCCAGGTGTGTGGGGCTACGCAAGCCGTTCCCAAAGAGCTTTAGAACAAGGCATAGTTTTCCCTGCTGGCTCTTTGGGCGTGGGACCAGTCTCCAGACATATGGCCATTTTTGGGCCTGGCGTGGCACCATGTGGAAAAGGGTGGTTTTGAGGCTGAAGTCAGCAGGAAAGCCTGCAGCCCCCAGGTCTGTGGGGCTACGCAAGCGGTTCCCAAAGAGCTTTAGAACAAGGCATAGTTTTCCCTGCTGGCTCTTTGGGCGTGGTACCAACCTCCAGACATATGGCCATTTTTGTGCCTGGCGTGGCACCATGTGGAAAAGGGTGGTTTTGAGGCTGAAGGCAGCAGGAAAGCCTGCAGCCCCCAGGTCTGTGGGGCTACGCAAGCCGTTCCCAAAGAGCTTTAGAACAAGGAATAGTTTTCCCTGCTGGCTCTTTGGGCGTGGGACAAGCTCCAGACATATGGCCATTTTTGGGCCTGGCGCAGCGCCAAGTGGGAAAGGGTGGTTTTGAGGCTGAAGGCAGCAGGAAAGCCTGCAGCCCCCAGGTGTGTGGGGCTACGCAAGCGGTTCCCAAAGAGCTTTAGAACAAGGCATAGTTTTCCCTGCTGGCTCTTTGGGCGTGGGACCAACCTCCAGACATATGGCCATTTTTGTGCCTGGCGCAGCGCCAAGTGGGAAAGGGTGGTTTGAGGTTGAAAGCGCGAGAAAAGCCTGCAGCCCCCAGTTTGTGTGGGGCTACGCAAGCGGTTCCCAAAGAGCTTTAGAACAAGGCATATTTTTCCCTGCTGGCTCTTTGGGCGTGGGACCAGTCTCCAGACATATGGCCATTTTTGGGCCTGGCGCGGCGCCAAGTTGGAAAGCGTGCTTTTGAGGCTGAGGGAGAGCAGGAAAGCCTGAAGCTCCCAGGTGTGTGGGGCTACGCAAGCGGTTCCCAAAGAGCTTTAGAAAAAGGCATAGTTTTCCCTGCTGGCTCTTTGGAAATGGTACCAACCTCCAGACATATGGCCATTTTTGTGCCTGGCGCGGCGCCAATTGCGAAAGGTTTCTTTTGAGGCTGAAGGCAGCAGGAAAGCCTTCAGCCCCCAGGTGTGTGGGGCTACGCAAGTGGTTCCCAAAGAGCTTTAGAACAAGGCATAGTTTTCCCTGCTGGCTCTTTGGGCGTGGGACCAGTCTCCAGACATATGGCCATTTTTGTGCCTGGCGTGACGCCATGGGGAAAAGGGTGATTTTGAGGCTGAAGGCAGCAGGAAAGCCTGCAGCCCCCAGGTCTGTGGGGCTACGTAAGCCGTTCCCAAAGAGCTTTAGAACAAGGCATAGTTTTCCCTGCTGGCTCTTTGGGCGTGGGACCAACTTCCAGACATATGGCCATTTTTGGGCCTGGCACGGCGCCAAGTGGGAAAGGGTGGTTTTGAGGCTGAAGGCAGCAGGAAAGCCTGCAGCCCCCAGGTCTGTGGGGCTACGCAAGCGGTTCCCAAAGAGCTTTAGAACAAGGCATAGTTTTCCCTGCTGGCTCTTTGGGCGTGGAACCAATCTCCAGATATATGGCCATTTTTGTGCCTGGCACGGCGCCAAGTGGGAAAGGGTGGTTTTGAGGCTGAAGGCAGCAGGAAAGCCTGCAGCCCCCAGGTGTGTGGGGCTACGCAAGCGGTTCCCAAAGAGCTTTAGAACAAGGCATAGTTTTCCCTGCTGGCTGATTGGGAAAGGGACCAGTCTCCAGATATATGGCCAATTTGGGCCTGGAGAGGCACCAAGTGGGAAAGGGTGGTTTTGAGGCTGAAGTCAGCAGGAAAGCCTGCAGCCCCCAGGTCTGTGGGGCTACGCAAGCGGTTCCCAAAGAGCTTTAGAACAAGGCATAGTTTTCCCTGCTGGCTCTTTGGGCGTGGTACCAACCTCCAGACATATGGCCATTTTTGTGCCTGGCGTGGCGCCATGTGGAAAAGGGTGGTTTTGAGGCTGAAGGCAGCAGGAAAGCCTGCACCCCCCAGGTGTGTGGGGCTACGCAAGCGGTTCCCAAAGAGCTTTAGAACAAGGCATAGTTTTCCCTGCTGGCTCTTTGGGCATGGGACCAGTCTCCAGACATATGGCCATTTTTGGGCCTGGCGCAGCGCCAAGTGCGAAAGGGTTGTTTTGAGGCTGAAGGCAGCAGGAAAGCCTGCAGCCCCCAGGTGTGTGGGGCTACGCAAGCCGTTCCCAAAGAGCTTTAGAACAAGGAATAGTTTTCCCTGCTGGCTCTTTGGGCGTGGGACAAGCTCCAGACATATGGCCATTTTTGGGCCTGGCGCAGCGCCAAGTGCGAAAGGGTGGTTTTGAGGCTGAAGGCAGCAGGAAAGCCTGCAGCCCCCAGGTGTGTGGGGCTACGCAAGCGGTTCCCAAAGAGCTTTAGAACAAGGCATAGTTTTCCCTGCTGGCTCTTTGGGCGTGGGACCAACCTCCAGACATATGGCCATTTTTGTGCCTGGCGCAGCGCCAAGTGGGAAGGGGTGGTTTGAGGTTGAAAGCGCGAGAAAAGCCTGCAGCCCCCAGTTTGTGTGGGGCTACGCAAGCGGTTCCCAAAGAGCTTTAGAACAAGGCATATTTTTCCCTGCTGGCTCTTTGGGCGTGGGACCAGTCTCCAGACATATGGCCATTTTTGGGCCTGGCGCGGCGCCAAGTGGGAAAGCGTGCTTTTGAGGCTGAGGGAGAGCAGGAAAGCCTGAAGCTCCCAGGTGTGTGGGGCTACGCAAGCGGTTCCCAAAGAGCTTTAGAACAAGGCATAGTTTTCCCTGCTGGCTCTTTGGGCGTGGGACCAGTCTCCTGACATATGGCCATTTTTGAGCCTGGCGCGAAGCCAAGTGGGAAAGGGTGGTTTTGAGGCTGAAGGCAGCAGGAAAGCCTGCAGCCCCCAGGTGTGTGGGGCTACGCAAGCGGTTCCCAAAGAGCTTTAGAACAAGGCATAGTTTTCCCTGCTGGCTCTTTGGGCGTGGGACCAGTCTCCAGACATATGGCCATTTTTGGGCCTGGCGCAGCGCCAAGTGGGAAAGGGTTGTTTTGAGGCTGAAGGCAGCAGGAAAGACTGCAGCCCCCAGGTGTGTGGGGCTACGCAAGCGGTTCCCAAAGAGCTTTAGAACAAGGCATAGTTTTCCCTGCTGGCTCTTTGGGAATGGTACCAACCTCCAGACATATGGCCATTTTTGTGCCTGGCGCGGCGCCAATTGCGAAAGGTTTCTTTTGAGGCTGAAGGCAGCAGGAAAGCCTTCAGCCCCCAGGTGTGTGGGGCTACGCAAGTGGTTCCCAAAGAGCTTTAGAACAAGGCATAGTTTTCCCTGCTGGCTCTTTGGGCGTGGGACCAGTCTCCAGACATATGGCCATTTTTGTGCCTGGCGTGACGCCATGTGGAAAAGGGTGATTTTGAGGCTGAAGGCAGCAGGAAAGCCTGCAGCCCGCAGGTCTGTGGGGCTACGTAAGCCGTTCCCAAAGAGCTTTAGAACAAGGCATAGTTTTCCCTGCTGGCTCTTTGGGCGTGGGACCAACTTCCAGACATATGGCCATTTTTGGGCCTGGCACGGCGCCAAGTGGGAAAGGGTGGTTTTGAGGCTGAAGGCAGCAGGAAAGCCTGCAGCCCCCAGGTCTGTGGGGCTACGCAAGCGGTTCCCAAAGAGCTTTAGAACAAGGCATAGTTTTCCCTGCTGGCTCTTTGGGCGTGGAACCAATCTCCAGATATATGGCCATTTTTGTGCCTGGCACGGCGCCAAGTGGGAAAGGGTGGTTTTGAGGCTGAAGGCAGCAGGAAAGCCTGCAGCCCCCAGGTGTGTGGGGCTACGCAAGCGGTTCCCAAAGAGCTTTAGAACAAGGCACAGTTTTCCCTGCTGGCTGTTTGGGAAAGGGACCAGTCTCCAGATATATGGCCAATTTGGGCCTGGAGAGGCACCAAGTGGGAAAGGGTGGTTTTGAGGCTGAAGTCAGCAGGAAAGCCTGCAGCCCCCAGGTCTGTGGGGCTACGCAAGCGGTTCCCAAAGAGCTTTAGAACAAGGCATAGTTTTCCCTGCTGGCTCTTTGGGCGTGGTACCAACCTCCAGACATATGGCCATTTTTGTGCCTGGCGTGGCGCCATGTGGAAAAGGGTGGTTTTGAGGCTGAAGGCAGCAGGAAAGCCTGCAGCCCCCAGGTGTGTGGGGCTACGCAAGCCGTTCCCAAAGAGCTTTAGAACAAGGCATAGTTTTCCCTGCTGGCTCTTTGGGCATGGGACCAGTCTCCAGACATATGGCCATTTTTGGGCCTGGCGCAGCGCCAAGTGGGAAAGGGTTGTTTTGAGGCTGAAGGCAGCAGGAAAGCCTGCAGCCCCCAGGTGTGTGGGGCTACGCAAGCGGTTCCCAAAGAGCTTTAGAACAAGGCATAGTTTTCCCTGCTGGCTCTTTGGGCGTGGGACCAGTCTCCAGATATATGGCCATTTTTGTGCCTGGCGTGACGCCAAGTGGGAAAGGGTGGTTTTGAGGCTGAAGGCAGCAGGAAAGCCTGCAGCCCCCAGGTGTGTGGGGCTACGCAAGCGGTTCCCAAAGAGCTTTAGAACAAGGCATAGTTTTCCCTGCTGGCTCTTTGGGCGTGGGACCAGTCTCCAGACATATGGCCATTTTTGGGCCTGGCGCGGCGCCAAGTGGGAAAGCGTGCTTTTGAGGTTGAGGGAGAGCAGGAAAGCCTGCAGCTCCCAGGTGTGTGGGGCTACGCAAGCGGTTCCCAAAGAGCTTTAGAACAAGGCATAGTTTTCCCTGATGGCTCTTTGGGCGTGGGACCAGTCTCCTGACATATGGCCATTTTTGGGCCTGGCGCGAAGCCAAGTGGGAAAGGGTGGTTTTGAGGCTGAAGGCAGCAGGAAAGCCTGCAGCCCCCAGGTGTGTGGGGCTACGCAAGCGGTTCCCAAAGAGCTTTAGAACAAGGCATAGTTTTCCCTGCTGGCTCTTTGGGCGTGGGACCAGTCTCCAGACATATGGCCATTTTTGGGCCTGGCGCAGTGCCAAGTGGGAAAGGGTTGTTTTGAGGCTGAAGGCAGCAGGAAAGCCTGCAGCCCCCAGGTGTGTGGGGCTACGCAAGCCGTTCCCAAAGAGCTTTAGAACAAGGCATAGTTTTCCCTGCTGGCTCTTTGGGAATGGTACCAACCTCCAGACATATGGCCATTTTTGTGCCTGGCGCGGCGCCAAGTGGGAAAGGTTTCTTTTGAGGCTGAAGGCAGCAGGAAAGCCTGCAGCCCCCAGGTGTGTGGGGCTACGCAAGTGGTTCCCAAAGAGCTTTAGAACAAGGCATAGTTTTCCCTGCTGGCTCTTTGGGCGTGGGACCAGTCTCCAGACATATGGCCATTTTTGTGCCTGGCTTGGCGCCAAGTTGGAAAGGGTTGTTTTGAGGCTGAAGGCACCAGGAAAGCCTGCAGCCCCCAGGTGTGTGGGGCTACGCAAGCGGTTCCCAAAGAGCTTTAGAACAAGGCATAGTTTTCCCTGCTGGCTCTTTGGGCGTGGGACCAACTTCCAGACATATGGCCATTTTTGGGCCTGGCACGGCGCCAAGTGGGAAAGGGTGGTTTTTAGGCTGAAGGCAGCAGGAAAGCCTGCAGCCCGCAGGTCTGTGGGGCTACGCAAGCGGTTCCCAAAGAGCTTTAGAACAAGGCATAGTTTTCCCTGCTGGCTCTTTGGGCGTGGAACCAATCTCCAGATATATGGCCATTTTTGTGCCTGGCACGGCGCCATGTGGGAAAGGGTGGTTTTGAGGCTGAAGGCAGCAGGAAAGCCTGCAGACCCCAGGTGTGTGGGGCTACGCAAGCGGTTCCCAAAGAGCTTTAGAACAAGGCATAGTTTTCCCTGCTGGCTGTTTGGGAAAGGGACCAGTCTCCAGATATATGGCCAATTTGGGCCTGGAGAGGCACCAAGTGGGAAAGGGTGGTTTTGAGGCTGAAGTCAGCAGGAAAGCCTGCAGCCCCCAGGTCTGTGGGGCTACGCAAGCGGTTCCCAAAGAGCTTTAGAACAGGGCATAGTTTTCCCTGCTGGCTCTTTGGGCGTGGGACCAACCTCCAGACATATGGCCATTTTTGTGCCTGGCGTGGCACCATGTGGAAAAGGGTGGTTTTGAGGCTGAAGGCAGCAGGAAAGCCTGCAGCCCCCAGGTCTGTGGGGCTACGCAAGCCGTTCCCAAAGAGCTTTAGAACAAGGCATAGTTTTCCCTGCTGGCTCTTTGGGCGTGGGACAAGCTCCAGACATATGGCCATTTTTGGGCCTGGCGCAGCGCCAAGTGGGAAAGGGTGGTTTTGAGGCTGAAGGCAGCAGGAAAGCCTGCAGCCCCCAGGTGTGTGGGGCTACGCAAGCGGTTCCCAAAGAGCTTTAGAACAAGACATAGTTTTCCCTGCTGGCTCTTTGGGCGTGGGACCAACCTCCAGACATATGGCCATTTTTGTGCCTGGCGCAGCGCCAAGTGGGAAAGGGTGGTTTTGAGGCTGAAGGCAGCAGGAAAGCCTGCAGCCCCCAGGTGTGTGGGGCTACGCAAGCGGTTCCCAAAGAGCTTTAGAACAAGGCCAGACAAATGGCCATTTTTGGGCCTGGCGCGGGGCCAGGTTTTGAGTCTGAAGGCAGCAGGAAAGCCTGCAGCCCCCAGGGTCTGTGGGGCTACGCAAGCGTTTCCCAAAGAGCTTTAGAACAAGGCATAGTTTTCCCTGCTGGCTCTTTGGGCGTGGGACCAGTCTGCAGATATATGGCCATTTTTGTGCCTGGCGTGACGCTAAGTGGGAAAGGGTGGTTTTGAGGTTGAAGGCAGCAGGAAAGCCTGCAGCCCCCAGGTGTGTGGGGCTACGCAAGCGGTTCCCAAAGAGCTTTAGAACAAGGCATAGTTTTCCCTGCTGGCTCTTTGGGCGTGGGACCAGTCTCCAGACATATGGCCATTTTTGGGCCTGGCGCAGCGCCAAGTTGGAAAGGGTGGTTTTGAGGCTGAAAGCGCGAGAAAAGCTTGCTGCCCCCAGTTTGTGTGGGGCTACGCAAGCAGTTCCCAAAGAGCTTTAGAACAAGGCATAGTTTTCCCTGCTGGCTCTTTGGGCGTGGAACCAATCTCCAGATATATGGCCATTTTTGTGCCTGGCACGGCGCCATGTGGGAAAGGGTGGTTTTGAGGCTGAAGGCAGCAGGAAAGCCTGCAGCCCCCACGTCTCTGGGGCTACGCAAGCCGTTCCCAAAGAGCTTTAGAACAAGGAATAGTTTTCCCTGCTGGCTCTTTGGGCGTGGGACAAGCTCCAGACATATGGCCATTTTTGGGCCTGGCGCAGCGCCAAGTGGGAAAGGGTTGTTTTGAGGCTGAAGGCAGCAGGAAAGCCTGCAGCCCCCAGGTGTGTGGGGCTACGCAAGCGGTTCCCAAAGAGCTTTAGAACAAGGCCAGACAAATGGCCATTTTTGGGCCTGGCGCAGGGCCAAGTGGGAAAGGGTGGTTTTGAGGCTGAAGGCAGCAGGAAAGCCTGCAGCCCCCAGGTGTCTGGGGCTATGCAAGCGGTTCCAAAAGAGCTTTATAACAAGACATAGTTTTCCCTACTGGCTCTTTGGGCGTGGGACCAACCTCCAGACATATGGCCATTTTTGAGCCTGGCGCAGCGCCAAGTGGGAAAGGGTGGTTTTGAGGTTGAAAGCGCGAGAAAAGCCTGCAGCCCCCAGTTTGTGTGGGGCTACGCAAGCGGTTCCCAAAGAGCTTTAGAACAAGGCATATTTTTCCCTGCTGGCTCTTTGGGCGTGGGACCAGTCTCCAGACATATGGCCATTTTTGGGCCTGGCGCGGCGCCAAGTGGGAAAGCGTGCTTTTGAGGTTGAGGGAGAGCAGGAAAGCCTGCAGCTCCCAGGTGTGTGGGGCTACGCAAGCGGTTCCCAAAGAGCTTTAGAACAAGGCATAGTTTTCCCTGATGGCTCTTTGGGCGTGGGACCAGTCTCCTGACATATGGCCATTTTTGGGCCTGGCGCGAAGCCAAGTGGGAAAGGGTGGTTTTGAGGCTGAAGGCAGCAGGAAAGCCTGCAGCCCCCAGGTGTGTGGGGCTACGCAAGCGGTTCCCAAAGAGCTTTAGAACAAGGCATAGTTTTCCCTGCTGGCTCTTTGGGCGTGGGACCAGTCTCCAGACATATGGCCATTTTTGGGCCTGGCGCAGCGCCAAGTGGGAAAGGGTTGTTTTGAGGCTGAAGGCAGCAGGAAAGACTGCAGCCCCCAGGTGTGTGGGGCTACGCAAGCGGTTCCCAAAGAGCTTTAGAACAAGGCATAGTTTTCCCTGCTGGCTCTTTGGGAATGGTACCAACCTCCAGACATATGGCCATTTTTGTGCCTGGCGCGGCGCCAATTGCGAAAGGTTTCTTTTGAGGCTGAAGGCAGCAGGAAAGCCTTCAGCCCCCAGGTGTGTGGGGCTACGCAAGTGGTTCCCAAAGAGCTTTAGAACAAGGCATAGTTTTCCCTGCTGGCTCTTTGGGCGTGGGACCAGTCTCCAGACATATGGCCATTTTTGTGCCTGGCTTGGCGCCAAGTTGGAAAGGGTTGTTTTGAGGCTGAAGGCAGCAGGAAAGCCTGCAGCCCCCAGGTGTGTGGGGCTACGCAAGCGGTTCCCAAAGAGCTTTAGAACAAGGCATAGTTTTCCCTGCTGGCTCTTTGGGCGTGGAACCAATCTGCAGATATATGGCCATTTTTGTGCCTGGCACGGCGCCATGTGGGAAAGGGTGGTTTTGAGGCTGAAGGCAGCAGGAAAGCCTGCAGCCCCCAGGTGTGTGGGGCTACGCAAGCGGTTCCCAAAGAGCTTTAGAACAAGGCATAGTTTTCCCTGCTGGCTCTTTGGGCGTGGGACAAAACTCCAGATATATGGCCATTTTTGTGCCTGGCGCGATGCCAAGTGGGAAAGGGTGGTTTTGAGGCTGAAAGCGCGAGAAAAGCCTGCAGCCCCCCGTTTCTGTGGGGCTACGCAAGCGGTTCCCAAAGAGCTTTAGAACAAGGCATAGTTTTCCCTGCTGGCTCTTTGGGCGTGGGACCAGTCTCCAGACATATGGCCATTTTTGGGCCTGGCGCAGCGCCAAGTTGGAAAGGGTGGTTTTGAGGCTGAAAGCGCGAGAAAAGCTTGCTGCCCCCAGTTTGTGTGGGGCTACGCAAGCAGTTCCCAAAGAGCTTTAGAACAAGGCATAGTTTTCCCTGCTGGCTCTTTGGGCGTGGGACCAGTCTCCTGACATATGGCCATTTTTGGGCCTGGCGCGATGCCAAGTGGGAAAGGGTGGTTTTGAGTCTGAAGGCAGCAGGAAAGCCTGCAGCCCCCAGGGTCTGTGGGGCTACGCAAGCGGTTCCCAAAGAGCTTTAGAACAAGGCATAGTTTTCCCTGCTGGCTCTTTGGGCGTGGGACCAGTCTCCAGACATATGGCCATTTTTGTGCCTGGCGCGGGGCCAAGTGGGAAAGGGTGGTTTTGAGGCTGAAGGCAGCAGGAAAGCCTGCAGCCCCCAGGTGTGTGAGGCTACGCAAGCGGTTCCCAAAGAGCTTTAGAACAAGGCCAGACAAATGGCCATTTTTGGGCCTGGCGCGGGGCCAAGTGGGAAAGGGTGGTTTTGAGGCTGAAGGCAGCAGGAAAGCCTGCAGCCCCCAGGTGTGTGGGGCTACGGAAGCGGTTCCAAAAGAGCTTTAGAACAAGACATAGTTTTCCCTGCTGGCTCTTTGGGCGTGGGACCAACCTCCTGACATATGCCCATTTTTGTGCCTGGCGCAGCGACAAGTGGGAAAGGGTGGTTTTGAGGTTGAAGGCAGCAGGAAAGCCTGCAGCCCCCAGGTGTGTGGGGCTATGCAAGCGGTTCCCAAAGAGCTTTAGAACAAGGCATAGTTTTCCCTGCTGGCTCTTTGGGCGTGGGACCAGTCTCCAGACATATGGCCATTTTTGGGCCTGGCGTGACGCCATGTGGGAAAGGGTGGTTTTGAGGCTGAAGGCAGCAGGAAAGCCTGCAGCCCCCAGGTGTGTGGGGCTACGCAAGCGGTTCCCAAAGAGCTTTAGAACAAGGCATAGTTTTCCCTGCTGGCTCTTTGGGCGTGGAACCAATCTCCAGATATATGGCCATTTTTGTGCCTGGCACGGCGCCATGTGGGAAAGGGTGGTTTTGAGGCTGAAGGCAGCAGGAAAGCCTGCAGTCCCCACGTCTCTGGGGCTACGCAAGCCGTTCCCAAAGAGCTTTAGAACAAGGAATAGTTTTCCCTGCTGGCTCTTTGGGCGTGGGACAAGCTCCAGACATATGGCCATTTTTGGGCCTGGCGCAGCGCCAAGTGGGAAAGGGTGGTTTTGAGGCTGAAGGCAGCAGGAAAGCCTGCAGCCCCCAGGTGTGTGGGGCTACGCAAGCGGTTCCCAAAGAGCTTTAGAACAAGGCCAGACAAATGGCCATTTTTGGGCCTGGCGCGGGGCCAAGTGGGAAAGGGTGGTTTTGAGGCTGAAGGCAGCAGGAAAGCCTGCAGCCCCCAGGTGTGTGGGGCTACGCAAGCGGTTCCAAAAGAGCTTTATAACAAGACATAGTTTTCCCTGCTGGCTCTTTGGGCGTGGGACCAACCTCCAGACATATGGCCATTTTTGAGCCTGGCGCAGCGCCAAGTGGGAAAGGGTGGTTTTGAGGTTGAAAGCGCGAGAAAAGCCTGCAGCCCCCAGTTTGTGTGGGGCTACGCAAGCGGTTCCCAAAGAGCTTTAGAACAAGGCATATTTTTCCCTGCTGGCTCTTTGGGCGTGGGACCAGTCTCCAGACATATGGCCATTTTTGGGCCTGGC